>NC_071393.1:60431704-61112561 GCF_022682495.2 Desmodus rotundus | reverse complement strand
ATGAGATTTCTTACCCAGCCTCTCTCCAGTTATGCTATGGACTGCTTATATATAGATACTACCAGGAAGATTTGACCTAAACTTAACAAGGTTCTTTGGGGTTGACTATAATTAAGATTTTTAAATGAGATGCACATGATCATAATGTTGGGAAAACAAAAAGGTTATACTCAGTGTGGCTAATACATATATATGGCTTCAGTCCTGGCTGTTATTGGCGATTGTCTATTAGTCTTATTCCACCTTCACCCTAAGGGGTAGTTGCTGTTTTATTTCCAATTATGACTTACTTGGGGCTATGAAAATGTATGTAGCCAGTTCAGTATATAGCACTGGAGAATAAATCAGGTCTTAAGAACAATTAAAAATACAAGATAAAGGCTTTGTTATTCCCATGAAGCAATAACATTCTTATAAATTTAAAAGAAAGCAGGTCATTTGCCATATGAGCAATGTTAATTAAAAGACATATACCAATGATAAAGAAAAAATTAAAAATAATGCCTAAGGACAAATGGTGATCTCTTTCTCTCTCTTTAACAGTTTATAATACCACTACTTTGACTTGCTTTTCTTTATTCTACATACAACTAACTTTTTAAAAGCTTGATAATTTTCATTATAGTTATCTATTTACCTACCATTTTGTGGAAAGTAAGAAGTTCAGGAATACCTCTGGAGGAGAAAGAAAGATGAAAAGGAATCACCCCAAAACAGTGATCAGTATCCTTTCAGAAATGGAGCAATAGAAATAAGAACTAGACTATCACTCCCATTTCTACTTTATGCGCTGTCTGGCCACATCTCCATGGACATTTTCCAATTTGTCCATTAAATAATAATTTTGGCTGCCTTCTTTCCAGTTTTCATAACTTTGCTCACAGTCTCCCTTCTTACCACATTGATTTTATTATAAATACTCATGAGATGGTTGCAATGATTAAAAAAATAGCATTGTTTTTGATGAATCAGAGCCTGGGGTAGAAGGAGGCTGAGGGAGTGCCGAGCTGCAGTTAGTGTGGCTGTGATGTGCTGAGGAACTCCAGGAGGAAGGTTAAAGAAATAGGTAGAAAGGGACACAACAGAAATATTTTAGATATTTCTCCGCAGAACACTGAAAAAGAGAAAAATATTTCAAGCCTTCCCTGCAGCAAGGTCTAATTGTTACTATGTTTAGTAGGAACTAAAATGGATTATAATCCATCCAAAAGGAGGTGAGAAAAAAAGTACATTAATTAGACTTCATGGTGTGCGGTTCTAAATGTGTGGTTTCAAGATATATTAAGAAATATTTTCACTTTCTCATACATTAAATGATCTAACACTGAAGCTATATTTGAAATATCCTATTTCTTTATTAACATTAATAGTATTCTTTTACAATCTCCAGAGCAATTTTATATAGATTATTTCATAAGGTTTGTATGAGATAGGAAATACAGAAATACTTTTAGTCTGTGCAGCACTTAAATTATTTTATCTGACACTCACAGCCCTACCATACAGTTCCTTTTAACTCATGCTATTCATTCACTAACAAAACCTTTGAACTTGTATATTTCTGGCTACAACCTACTGCTTACACTTACTTGCTAACTTCTCCACCTGGAGGATTCCTAATTCAATAAATCTGTTAAAACCCGGATACTGCAAGGACTGGCTTCATTAGCTGGGTGAGTGTGTTTGTGTATATGTGGAGGTAGGTGGAAGTCTTCAAGAAGGCAGAAACTGGTAATATCACCTTTGCTTGGTTCCATGAGGTCAACCAGCGGACTTCGGCTTGTGTGGATCATCCAGTACGATAACGAAGGCCCTTTAACAAGCCCAACCCACGTTTGTGGTGCAAAAATCACACCTAAAAAGGGGCTGCTTTTACTTAAACTTATATTCAGTTTAGTGGAGAGGACCAATTTTGATAAGTTGCACCACAGCTATGTAGACAGGTAATGACCAATGAACTGACAAATTTTAAATTTCACAAAATTATAATAGATTTAATATTACTTAAGTTTAATTTTAGCAAAAAACCTGTAGGAAGTCTGAAAAAAATGCCTGAATTTTAATGAGTCTTCAACATAATAGACGTCAGTTCCTATAACTTTTTTCTAAAGTTATCATTCATAGCTTGTGCTTATTTTTGTTTAAACTGCATATTTCTTATACTTATGTTTCCAAGGCGTAAAACTTACTCGGATATCTCATAGGAATCAGAAGAGAGTGCTTATGCCTATGTAAAGATCAAACAATTTGAAACCTTTTTAATTCTTTAAAGAACAACTTTTAAAACTTATTTACTTTCAGGATGATTTTCCAAAAGAAATTAATTAAGGTTGATCTGTAAACAAAATATCCTATAAAAGAGATAAATGCTGTTTGGAGTAACAAACAAATATATCATGGAGCACTGATTAGAAACTGTACCTATTATAAATCCCAAATGGCTGTGCACTAATTCAAGTATCTGTCAGTCTTTTGTAAATTACTTGATCGGTGGGTCTGGGTTTCCTGTTCCATCAAGTGCTCAGGACAGTGACCCCACACAGGTTTTATTTTTTCTCTTCTTAGAGTTTTTAATTCCTACTTTTTTTTTTCTTATTTACAGAAAAGTCATATGCCTTCCTCTCTTCATCATTAATTGTGATCATCTTAATCATAAAATTTCTGTAATGGTCTCAGTTTTGTTCTTGAGAATGTTCTTCATAGAGCTTACTGATGTTTGGTTCTAATTTGTACCAATTTAACTTGTAAACTTACATCTCTACCAATTTCATTTGTAAATCATGAATCTTAATCTAACATGTATTACTTTCCCATATTACTAAAAAATGGTCATTTTCTGTTTTGTCTTTTAAAAAATTGAGGTGTAATTTATTTAAAAAAATTGCACTTTGCATACACTTTGATGTTTTGGCTCAGATGTAATACACTCAGGAAACTTTCTGATTTGTCTTAAACAATCATGATAATCTCATTCTGCTTGCCCATGATTGCTTTAAAGATATGCACGAACACAATTCTGGCCAATGAGAAATAAGAGTAAATATGCTACGGGCTTCTGGAATAGTTTTATTCACTGATTAAAAGTAAGAAGAAGGGGCTAGCACAGAGGAAGACTTTTCCTACCTTCCCTCCTCCCTCCCTCCCTTCCTCCCTCCCTTCCTTCCTTCCTTCCTTCCTTCCTTCCTTCCTTCCTCCCTTCCTCCCTTCCTCCCTTCCTCCCTTCCTCCCTTCCTCCCTCCTTCCCTCCTTCCGTGCTGGACTTACTCATGTCTAAATGTTACATCTTAACTTTTTTGGCCAGTTTGTAATCCTCGGGGCAAATTTTCCGAAGGTGACAGAGTAGAAAGTTGAAAATAAATTGGATCTATGGTCACGAAATTGAACCAATAAATTAATAAACCCTGGAGGCTTGCTAACTTAGAATGTTCTGATTCTTGAAATAATAATTTGTTTTTTTACTGTTTAAATCACATGAGTTAGGACTTTCTGCTACTTACAGCTGAAGGCATCTTAACTAATAAGCTGACAGTTCAGAATTTCTTTTCATCAGAATCCTAGATTTGTTCCCCAATTCTTTGTTTCTCATGTCTTACTTGTTTTAAATTTCTTTTTTGTTTTGCTTAAGTTTATCTTCAAATAAGTTTTTGTGTCTTCAAATCTGCTTTTGTGTGTGTGTGTGTCACCTTCACTTACTAAGTTGTATGCTTGAAAACATAAATATATGAAATATATTTAACTCCATGCTTGATTGATATATCACCTAGACGTAGTATTTTGTTCCAAAGTTATTTTCCTGCGAAACTGAAGAAAATGTATTAATGACCGCTAGCTTCCAATGTTGTTGCTAAGAAGCCTCATTCAAGTTTGGTTTGCATTCCCTTACAAGTAAGTTGTGTTTTTCTCTAGAAATTTTAGGATTTTTTTCCCTATTCAATTTTATAGTTTTGAAATTTCACAAGACATTTCTTGTGTTCTCTTTCATTTTGTTTCATGTATCCAGGGATCTGTTTTAATCTAATAATAGAGATAGTCAGCTTGGAGAAGTTTTCTGCTTTCCCTTGATTATCTTATTGCTTTCATTTGCTACTGAGGTCTGATTAGATAATGAGCCTATCTTTCACATCTTTTAACATTCTCATTTTCTCTTTTATCTTTTTTATTATTTTTATTTCTCTTTTATGTCCCTATTTTCTTACACTAAGTTCCTCAACTGTTTCAAATTAACAATTGTAATTTTTATAATAATAATAAAAATCACATATAGTGCTTACTTATGTGCTGGGTACATACATTAGCTTCTAGAACACTCACAACAACCCCAAATGGTAGATACAAATATAATGATTTTATAGATAAGGTAAGTGAGGTAAAAAAAATGCTGAAGTAATTGTCCCATGTTACACAGCTACTAACTTGCAAAATCTGGATCAAATCCAGAGACTGTGACTCCAGACTTTGTCCTTTAGGCAATTATACTATCCTGGGTCACTACTTGCAATCAAAGAGGTTGTACAAGAGATGTAGAGATCATTGCTCAAGAGATCATGAAGATCTGTGAGTGGACACAGCTTCTAGTTTTCTCACCACTTCTCATGGAGGCTTAAGAAATTTAGTGGTCAGTGCAGCTCCTGTGGAATGAGAAGACTCAGATCAGAGACAGGTCTAGAATTGTAGTTCTGCCTTTTAGACTCGTAGGCTGGGGAAAGATCCATTACAGCAGTCCAGACTTTCCAAATATTTGAACCATGTTGTATCCCTGTCGCATCCTTCTAAATTCTTTTTCTTACTGTCACCAGGCTAGGACATTGCTGGTCCCATGCTTACTCTTTCTTCCATGTTTCTTACCTTTTCTTTTTTTTTTAAATCCTAACTAAGACTTTCTAAGAAGCAGTCCTATTCTATGATAACTTTTTCCTATATATATTTTGGGTTGTATTCTATAACAACCCATACATATGCTTTCTAGATTCCAGATATTCTTCAAACTGTCTTAGGCATTTCAGGCAGTCTTCGCTGTTGCTAGAACTGTTATAGATTTATTAATTTTTTGTATAATTTATTGTCATTTTAGTGGTAGTTGTGGAGGGTAGGGAGGAGGATGTGCTCATCCTTTTGTTTCCCAAATGCATGGCAGTATGAATTTCTTCAATTTTGAAACACTCATCCAAATACTCATCCATTCCCTCCAAAAGACATTTTGGCCCATAGACTATGGAGTAAGAAAAATCTTTCCAGGAAGCTCACTTCTGACATTATTTCTGGGAAATAAATAGGTAAATTTACAAACCCAGAACAAAACCAGCGCGTAAGCTGCTGGAGTGAATACTCCAGTTGAGTATACCTACCTCTACTGAATATACTATCCAATTTTCAGAATGCCCTTTAGAATAACAGAAATTCTTATCAATTCTACTTTTGAGTGGTGGGAATGAATACCAAGTGCTTGTATTAAAACATGATTGCCTTTGGCAGCAGACACATAGTTGAAAATCATTTTTTAAAGATTGGCCACTTTACAAATGGCCATTATGAGTCTCTGTTAGTTCAGGCAGCACTTGTAGAACTACGGTTCGGCTGTCTCTTACATAGGAAAAGAAGATCAACTTCAGTAAAAAAAAAAAAATCTGAACCAGCAACAAAAAAGGAAACAATATATGTCATTAAAATCAACACTGACTTTGACTTATTATTACTGGAACTTTCACCACAACCTATAGCCCACTTGTAATAAATTACATTTCCCCCAGCATGTCAAATACTTCAATTTAGTCTTGGCATTTAATCTACTGGAAAAGCCATTTATTTCTATTTCTATGTATGCCCCTGAAGCCAGAGACATTATCCTTTAAGTAACTTTCCTTTTGAATCCAAATGGAAGATATAGTTAAGCATATTTGAAATGTCCTTAAAAGTTGTGTTGGGAATTATAATAAAACTTGATGGAGGAAGATCTTTGATGATAAGCAGGGACGGTAGCAGGTCGGGGAGATTCTTTCTTGCCTGCCTCAAGGAGGCTGAGGAAATATTTCACAAGCAGTCCTACTCGATGTTGACTGTATATATTGGCCAAAGGGAGCTGTCAGCTGAATTAATAGCTGGGATTTCTTACACCAGGCACACCTTCCTATTGCTGCCTATTGCCGGAATACAGCTACTTTGACCCTCCGAACTCTTTGCCACATCCCAGATTGTAAGTGATGCCATTTGTGATTTCTTTTTATTTTTTACCCTGTGTGGACCACAGGTAATTTAGCCAACTAGAAATGAGAGTGAATTATCTGCTCCATTAGACATATCCATTGGTTCAGTGCCAATGACATTTCAGTTCAGGCACAGTTGTCTCTTTTGTCCTCTGATCTTGCCATTCCTAGTGCTCAGAAGAGGCTTCAGTATGAATAAAAACAGTGAGCCACAACATAGAATGACTGCTGCAATAATCTTAATAACAAAAATAATAACACTGTCACTTTACACTTCATCTGTTTGCATTGCTCTTTAATATATGAACTTCTTATGGCTTCATTTCCCCAAATGCCACTCTTTAATCTTTTTCTTTATTTCTCACGTTCAAATAATATAATATCCCAAATGGAGATCTCCATCACCAGATTTTTTTTTATTATAGTTTGCTGCTTTGTCAAAATCATTTCTTTAGTTCCTTTTGGTAGACTGAGGGTGAAGCTTTTTCTCTGCAGCAAAAGATGGGTAACTTAAAAATCTATGGCGACAGTTAATTTCTGTAACTATGGACTCATATTGAGATTGAAGCTTCCTTAATACTCTATGATGTTTATGTTTTATAGGCATACTTCCTTTGCCCATGTTTACCTGTTGTTACCCATGCTTGGAATTACTTTTTTTTTTTTACCTAAACCTATATATTTTATGTAGATGTTCATACCTATTCATTATTTTCCCATAAATATTAATTCTTTATATTTATGCCAAGAGAACCCTCATGAGTTGGAGATAATTATTATTTTCTTACTAATGGATTGTCTGGTTTTATTGCTATAAAATATCTAGATAAACAAACTATTAGGACCACAATCTCTATTTACCTTAATTTTAATACTGTAAATAGAATATCTGCCAGAATTCTGTTAGTGACACTTGTATTTTAAAAAACAATTACTGAGCAAAATGACTACAGAAAACACAAACTTAATAGTGCTAATAACAGCAATAAATACACTGTTCCTTGGGCAACACAAAATACTGGCTTTTATAGCAGCATCTTATTAATCATTATTTCTTTCCCACCCCACTGGAAAAGAAAGGCATAGAGCAAGTGTGGAATACATTGTTTTTCCATAACAAGCCAATCTAAGAAATGGTAGTCTGAGAAAGTGAAATTGAGATGATTTCATAAACCTATGCACCCTGGAAGTAAAAGAGTGTTTAAAGTTGTCAGACAGCTTGTGCATGTTCTTTTTTCCATCTCATCTGATAGCCAGAGGCCGTTAATAGTAATTCACATCTAGCACATAGTTACATGGCATAAACATGTCTTTTTGTTTATTAGTTGGCTTTGAAGCCTTGTTCTAAGAGGATTTAAGAAAACTTAAAAAGGCATAAGAGATGCAATTAGATAGTATAAATTAGGATAAAAAACAAATTAAAATAAAAATTAAAGCATAAAGTCAGGTTTGAGGTTAGAAGTTCAGATGAAAGTCAACCATACAGTTGATATCAGTGAATATGCAGCCATTTCTGAGGACCTTTGGCAGGGGCTTCTGGGGGGAAAAAACTATTCTTCTTCAATATTGAAAGTATGACGTGAAGAAAGGTTATTTGTTTGTGAATTGAGTATCTTAGATTCAAATTTCAGTTTAACTACCTAAGGAAATAGAGTTTTAAAGATATCAGGAGAGTGCAGAGTTTTATCTCTTTTAAACAGGCTTATTCTTTGAAAACATGGGATTTATGTTTTAATTCAATTTACTCAATATTGTTAAACATGTTAATGCAAAGGATTATAATAAATACTATGAGAGAGGTAGAGGATGCTGAGCACTTTTTTTAAGTATATGTTATTGATTATGCTATTACAGTTGTCACATTTTTTTCTCCCTTTTCTCTCCCTCTGCCTGGCTTTCCATTCCCTCCAGCAATCCCCCCCCCTTAGTTCACATCTGTATATGTATGTCCATGGGTCATACATATACATTCTTTGGCTTTTCCATTTCCCATACTATTCTTAACCTTCCCCTGTCTATTTTGTACCTACCAATTATGCTTCTTATTCTCTGTACCTTTTCTCCCATTCTCCCCACTCCCCCTCCCCATTGATAACCCTCCATGTGATCTCCATTTCTGTGATTCTGTTGTTTGCTTATTTTTTGTACTAATTATCATTAGCAGTAATAACAGTACTGCTATTAATAGCAGTAATTAGCAGTAATTATTATTATACTAATAATATAAAATTATTATTACACTAATAATATAAAATTTGCACTTATAATCTTTTCATTATATTTTATCTTTAAGTCAACTCTGTTTGTTGGGTATTGTTAAGGCTTAGTATTCCCATTTTATACTTTGATGCATCCAACTGCCTATTCAACTTTTCAGCTTGGATGCCTAGTAGAAATCTCAAACTCCAACTATGTTTAAAATGAAACCCCTGATATATGCCTTCTTCCCCAAACTGTTTTATTCAGTCTTCTCCATCTCAATGGATGGTGACTCTATTGTGCTATTTTGCCAAAAATATTGAAGTCATTCTTGACTTCTCTCTTTATTTATATATCACATTGAACTCACAAGGAAACATTGTTTTTACCATAAAAATACATCCAGATTTTGACCACTTCTCATTACTTTCATCACTATCACTTTCACCTAAGCCAGTATCATCTCTTGCCAGATTCATTTAATATACTCCTGTTAGGGCTCCATGCTTCCATTTTGCCTGCCACAGTGTAGTCCTAACAGAGCCACAGTAATCCCTTTAAAATGCAAGTCAGATCATGTCATTCCTCTACTTAGATGTACCAGACACCTGTAGTAGGTCCCGTTTCACTCAAGGTAGAAAACAAAGTTCTAAAATGGTCCATGTAGCTATCCAAATTCTCCTTTCTGCCCTCATTATTTCTTTGAACTTATCTCGTCCCGCTCTCTTCCTTGCTCATTCCATACTAACTACACCTGACTCCTTGTTTTTGTTAAATGCCACAGGCCTCGGGCCTTTTCACTGACTGTTTCCTTTGCTGGGAAGTGTTTTCTCAGATAAACATGTGGTTAACTCCTTACTTCCTTCAGGACTGTTCAAATATTATCTTTGAAATAAGACCTACCTTAATTACTCAAGTTAAAATTCCAACCTGCTCCTGCCTCCCTCATTTCCTTTACACTGTTCTACTTTTTAAAAATCACACTCATCAACTTAAAACATGCTATTTGTTTTGTCTACTGAAGCATTCCAAGCATGGAGTTGGCTCTTAGTAAATTTTTGTGTTTTATTACATAAAGAGAATTTTTTAAAAGATTTGATATCTTACCCTAGTTCACAAGAGAAAAAGTTGAACAGATCTTCTTTCTCAAGTCCTTGTAATCTCATAACTATTTTATGGAGATATGGCTAGTGTCATCAGAAAAGTACAAATAATGGAGAGAAATTATGTTTTCTAAGGGAAGGTCAAGAAATGCTCCATGCTTGCCCTTGCAGAATGGGTTAGATTCTGAGATAAAATAGGGAAAAGGGCATTCCAAGAAGGAAAATAAATGAACTAGAACACAAATTGGACTGCTCAGGAAATTTGGCTGAGGATTGGCTGGTAGTTTGGATTGACCAGAGCATAAGGGGCTGGGAAGACCCATGGGAAATGAGGCATGAATGATCAACTAAGATGTGCTGTGTGGAGCTTTGAATGCTAGGGTGAAATCTTGGTGTTAATTTAGTAGTCACTGGGAAGCCAATTGACATTTTCTAGTGAGAATGGTGACATGATTAAGGATAGACTATAGGAAGATCAGTATTTCAGTTGTGAGTAGAATGCATTAGTTTGGAAAGAATAGGTGAGGAGACAGAAAGCTGTTATGGTTGTCCAAGTGAGGGGTAATGAAGGTGAAGATCATGTAAGTGGGAGTGGAAAAAAGGGAAGAGATAAAGAAGACATTGCAAAGGCAGTGGAAATAGAATGAACATAAATTGGCAAGTATTATAAGGGGCATGAGATGAGTAGTTGAACATGACGGCAAAGGTTTTGAGCTGGACTGATTGAACAGAAAATAGAAAAACAAGAAAAACAAAAGAAGCTAGTTTAGGAGGATCCATTTTGTTCTTTTTACACGCTGCATTTAAACTACTGAGAAGCTCACGTTGGCAAAAAAAATCAGCTCTCTCTTTGACATGGGAAGGTAATACTCCTCCCAGCATCTTCTATCTTCACCCTGCCTCCTATCCACTTCTATAGTGGCCCTTGTGAATAGCAAAATGTCTTTTACATGATTATTTTCAAGCCCTGGTATGGTTCCCTGGCTACCCAAGATGCAAATTTCACTTTCTGACACATAGGAAAATGTGCCTAGGGGTGTTTTTTTTTTGTTGTTATTTATTTGTGTCCCTTTTCCTTAATCAGTTGCAGTTGAATGCACCAACTCCAAACCCTATTCCAAACAGCATTTGTTCCTAAGAAATATTAATTCAGCCATAGCTGCCCTCTTCCCTGGTGCTGCTTTGTGCTACCTGGTTCCCCCTCAGCTAGGTCAGGACAGCACTACAAAAGGGCCTTAATTGCCACGATGATGGGAATTGAATTAATCTATAGCAGATGAACAAGGATAATGAAATCATTTTCTTTCCTCTCAATGGTCTGTGCAGCATCATCTCTTCTGATACACTTCAGTGTCTGACCTTTTAAATGGACAGGATGTTCACTGCTGAAGCTTTTTAAAGACATCTATCTCTCCACAGAAAAATGGAAGCCAGACATCCAAGACCAACTTGTATTTGTCTGTGAATCAAGCTGTCATTTTTGTTCTGCCAGAGTCTGTTATCACGTCTGGACAAGTAATTATTCTCTAGGTTAGGTTCTTACAACCTTGAATTTTAGGAAAGTCCTTGAGACTGAAAGCAGTCACTTTCTTGCTGCTACAGTTCATGCATATCAGTGAGTTATGTGGTGACTTGGCAGCTATTACTGCTATTAAGCATGTAGTCTATTAAGCACACAATTCTTTTAACTTTGCAAGTGCTCCTAGCCTCCATCTGTTTCCCCTATTTATTAAAATCCCTGTTTAGTTCTCCTACTGCAGTTGGGCAACTCCAGTGCATTCCTTCTTGCACAGGTTATGTTGGGACAGTGAAGGGCATGATGGAGCAAGAGCAATCCACAAGCTTCTTAATACAGATACAGCCATGTGCATCTGGCTGTAATCATGGAGTAGGAAAGAAAGCACTTCCAATCCAGTATTCATTTCTGCTGTAACCAAGGGAAGTTGTTAGGTGCTGCTGCATGAAGCCTGACCATGGCACAATGAGGTGGGGCTGGCAGAGGTCAGAAAGTTCCAGATTCTTTTGCAGATGTTAGAAACACACTTCAATAGTTGGGACATAAAATCTAATTCAGAGTGATGCAGCTCATCTGAGTTGCTAAGCATTCCAAATCAACTCAGAATTCAATAGTTTCCAATGAAAACCTTAGGTTTTTCGGGGGGGGAATCCTCAGTGAGAGATTTAATAATGTATAAAGAGACTGGCACCTCCTACAGAATTCTGTTTGAAATAGAGAGTTGTTAGAATAAAATTCTCATTGCCTATTTCTGCTTGGAAGAGAAACCATTTGCAAGCCATTAGTAGGTCAGTCACAGATAATATGTAGTATGAATTTAAGTTTGGTTGTTCGATGACAACATTTCGACTGTATTTTGAAAAGCCTTTTCTCCTTAGTCATGCTCATTTATCCTTAGAAAGTCACGTTCATGGGCAGACACTCACTCTGCCCTTTCCTGCTCTCCATTCCCAGTCATACTCTTTTGGAGGCTGTCATTGTGAGTAAGGTCTGGCACATTGTTCAGAGTTTTAATCATTAAAATATCACTAATAATATAAAATTATAGCTCAGGACCCAGATTGTAAGGGAAGGGAGGATTGATAGTGAGATCAGGAACTCAGTCTACATTGCAGGTTAATGAGAACAAAGAGGAAGGCATGCTTTCTACCTTTGAAGAATGACAGAAGAGGCAAAGGGGATGCATGGATCCCAAAGTACATCTTCATTTCCAAATGATATGTGACCTTGACTGACCACTCTCCTTCCCTTCATATTTCAGGATGAAATATGAGGATGAATAACAGCCATTTCCTCTCCAGTCATTTATGCATGGATGACCCAAGTAACCTTAGTACTATTAGGTAAAATACTATTACAACAAAATATGCTTAAAACATTATCACTAGTTTCTTTCCCTACAGATGTCAGAAAGACACTATACTTTCTTATCTGAAATCTAATTTCCTGTTAAGCCTTGGAAATAAATATTTATCTGTGTGGGGGTATTCTCAGCTGAATACTTTTTAACAAAATAAGGTAAAACACTGGGCTCTCAATTCATTAAAATATTAGCATGAAACATAATCACTAACTTAGTATTCTTATGAATGCAACATTGGACAACAACCATTGAGTGATATCAGTGTGTCACAGGGACATGTTTATCAACACTCTCTGGTCCCCAAAGATGTGTCACTTGTGTAGCATTTGGAGAATGGTGGACCTGTGTGTCCCAGCTCTGCTCTTACTCATACCACTTTTCCTTAGGACTACCACAAGGACAAGTGCCCCACTCAATGGCTTTATACTTAGTCCTTGGACATATGGAGCAGTGATTACCAAAGCTTTGCTATTTGTCAGCAAATCAAGGTCTGATTTGGTCAGGATGAGTTTACAATGTTGAGAGACCTTCATTATTTTCCATGGGTAATTATTGTCTACTAATACATCCAACTGAAAGAAACAGGAAATTCTAAGAGCAAACCTGTTTGTGTACCATTGATCTAAACAATTTGATGTTTGAACCAACAGGCAACTTGCCTGTAAAGTTAAGTTGTGTGACATCAAAAAATAAAATATTTTTGCTTTATTTTCCTATTTTGTAAGCCTGTCGTTGAAGTTTTTCTAAATATTGAACTCTCAAGGCCTTAATTATTCAGAAAGAAAATTCAATTTTTTAAAGAAATTATCTCCCTCTTGCTTCTAGGAATCTGAGCTTTGACAAACAGAAACAATAAATAGGAAATAGTGTGTTTTTTTGGAAGCGATTGGAAAAGCCAGAACGGTCATCTTTCACCTTGCAGTGTACATTACCAAATGGGGACTGTTTTCTACAGAAAGACTCTTTTCAGCATGTGCTCCTTGGCTTAGTGCTTGGGGAAAAAATCTTTGTATTTAGGAAAAAAATGCATTAATTGAACTCCACAGCATGTCTTATCCAATCCTCAAGAAAATGCTTTATCTCTGCAACAAGGGCTGGGGAGCACAACTGCTACATATAAGGTGGCTATAAATGAATGAACAAGCACCTTGAGATGCCATATACTGGTCGGCACTGCAGCAATAATGAAACTGTGAAATAAGCTTCAGGACAGATTCCTCTAGCAGGTAAGTTCAAAAAAAAATGCTTTTGCAGCTGAAAACTGCTTTCAGAAAACTAGAGGCCCAGAGTAAATGTTATTCCAAGGTCATTATGCTTGAGTTCTACTTTCAGCACTGGTGCTGTTTCTTTTTTAAAATTCTTTCTTTCCTGAAATATGGAAATGTCCAGGATGCAGTTGTCTTAGGCAAAGGCAAGCCTGACACATCCACTCTGTTCATGAAGTATGAACTGGGTAGCCCATTCTAGTAGTAGGATTCAAGCCCACTAGCCTCAAAAGGTGTTTCCCTTGAGCTGTCTGAATTCAAAGAAATTTGTTTAATATACATCACTGAGTTTTACCTAATGCTGTCCACTCTAGTGATTGTTACCTAAGCCTGTCCTGTAACAATTGCCCTTGGTTTGTGGAAGGACATGTCTGTCTTTGCTCTTGATCAGACCATCTGCCCATGGAGGGAAAATTTCCAGCCCAGTAATTAGGTTTTGCACCACCCACATTTTTACTGTTCCCACTATATAGCAGGAAGAGAGCTATTGTTATAGCACAGGGATTACTATTTACAAATCTGTTCTGTCCTTTGGGGATTGGACAAGTGGTGGCTATATAGAGAAGCTGACATTTGGGATTCCTTCACCTACCAAGGCAGAAAAGCAGGTTCAGAAGGGCCAGGGATGTTCCCAACTTTGATCCTACCTGGGTGGACACCTCAGGAGTGCCACATGAGCAACTGGTACAGAAATGCCCTTCCTATCTCTTATAATACTGCCCTCTGTACTGAAGAGATGGCTCCTGAATGGAGCTGAAGGCATTTTCCACACAGGGCTGCCCTAAATGCAGAAATGCTTCAGAATGCTACCCCTGTGACTTAAATCCTAGCTCCAAATAAATAGGTCCACTCCAATGAAGTCAGAGGAAGTTAGTCAACATCTCTCTCTCTCCACAATGCTGGGGATTTTATAGTAAGTCATAATTCAATCCTTCATTGGGAATGAAAAAATGTAAATTAAAAATAATCTCAGCCAAGCCATTCCCAGCAGCAATAACCAAAATCTCTGTTGGCTAAACACAAGGCCACCAGACTGCTATCAGAATCTCTCTGATATCAGTGTAGACCACAATTAATTTAAAATTTTTACTTCCAAAGTAAAGTGAGGGAATACAGTAACTCTAATTTACTTTTTTAATAAAAAGCTTAAGTGGCAAGGGTCCACTGGGAAAGTTAAGCCCTGGCCAAGGTAATTCTCATCATGAGCAGAGGCTCCTGTTTAAAATGTGGAGTCACAGGACAGTCCTGCCTCTCTTCCCATAATGCTTCCTCTGGGCTTAAGTGATTCTTCTTGTGTGTGTTTCATTTTGGTTTTTAAAAAAGTAAAGTTGGACTTGCAAACACTAGCAGTAATTGCCTTAAAAACCAATTATAAAGAACCAGGAGGTCCTGTTGAAAGAATGCTCTCCAAAAGCTATAAAGGACAGAGGGATTAAGGAGCAGGTCATAAAACAGAATGTACCAAACATAGAAAGCGTCCAGAAAGGAATGGGAATCTCCCTCTGAAGGCAGTGGAATAGGTCAGACACAGAAGGGACAGGATGGGGGAATTAGCTATGTACCGAGAAATGAGGGCAGGTATCTGAAACTGACAGTCATAGGAACCTTGTGCAGGAAGGTGGTCCGGGTCAGAGAGTGTCAACCTCGAGTCACAGAGGGCATCTGCAAAGGCACATATTTAGTGTGGGATTCTACCCTCTGGGCTAACAATGAGACAGGCCTTCTCTACAGCACCAGAACTTCTCTATAGTGGGCAAAGTATTCAGGGCCATTCTTGGACATAGCAGAGCAGGGACGGGCAGAGCTGATGACACTTGGTACCAGATGGAGGCATTGTCATAGGAACAAGTTCTTCAATGACATCCGAGTGCCCACACTGAAGAAATAGAATCCTTATTTGAACATTGCATATCGTATGGATGATGACAACCACATCTGTTGTTTCTGTGACAGCACGGATTTCTGTTTCTCTTCCCATCCCTCTGTGTCTTCTCAATCTCCCTTACTCCACATGTGGCCAAGTGTGTTCTCAAGGGATCATGTGTGTCCTTCTTTCCATCACATATATTCCACTCAATATGTTTACCAGCAATAAATATATACTTTCAAATCAAATTTTGTCCCTGGTTTTGAAAACCCTACCATTAAATAATCAAGTGTCTGCTAGAAATCTTCATCTGCATTTCCTAAAGGCACCCAAAATCAAACATCATAATATCTAAAATTAACTCATGTTCTTTAGCCTTTTCCCCACTCCTCCTAGGCAAATTTGCCTTTCTCCTTATTTCTGCTCACACTTTTTACATTACCATTTGCTCTATGGAGTAAATTGTGTTTCCCAAAATGTGTATGTTGAAGCCCTAACCCCCAAGTGATGATATTAGGAGATGGGGCCTTTGAGAGGTAATTCAGGCTAGAGAGATCAGGAGGGTATGACCCTCATGTGGGATCAGTGTCTTTCAAAGAAATGACTCCAGGAGCTTGCTCATTCTCTCTGAATGCACACAAAGGAAAGGTCATGTGAGTATATAGGGTGATGGTGGCATCCTACAAGCCAAGAGAAGAGACCTCACAGAAAGAAAATTATATGACCTTTATCTTGGACTTCTCAGCCTCCAGAATAGAGAAATAAATTTCTGTTATTTATGCCACCCAATCTATGGTATTTTGTTTGGCAGCCACAGAAGACCATCCAGTCACCCAAGACAGAGACCAAATATTAATCTGAGTTCCTTTGTTCTCGTATACCTTCCATATTTAATCAATTTTGAAATTCTCTTTCACTGTATTTCTCTCTGACTTTCAAATATGCCCCCTTCTCTCTAATTCTACTGCCTCTCCTCTAATTCAGGCCATATCATATTTTATCTGGAATATTTTAATAGTCTCATTAATGATCTCTGTGCTTTTAGACTGTTCACCTCTTTAACTCTTCCACCTCTATACCTCTCAGTCCTTCCCAGTGGTACCATAGTACCATGCATGGAACTACTTCCAACATGTAAATTTGACCATGTCATGCATCTATTTAAAACTCCTTAATTTCTTACCAACAGCTTCAGGGGAAAAGCTGAGTAATTCAGGATTTTTAAAAAGAATTCATTGTCTGATCATTGCTTATTTTCCACTTTTATTCCCTGCTACATCATAATACCTGATTATTGTGCTTTTCCAAACACATCACATTCTTTTATATTTTGCTGACTACTTATGTTGTTCCCTTCACTTGAAATGCTATCCTCTTCAAAGTTATTTTGGCAAATTTCTATTTATCCTTCAATATGCAGCTCTTATGTAACTTCTCTGTAATGCATTTTTCTAATTCCTGCTTTCTCTATACTTTTCTGTTTTTATAAAATGTCCTTTATTTCAACTAAGTATTTTACTATGTTGTAATTATTAAAGTAAAGTTTTAATAGATGCTTCCCACAAGTTTGATTTGTAATTCTTTTATTGTGAAGTTAAAATATATAATTTTATTAAGTTTTTCTCTAATTTATTGCTTTTTAGAAGAGTGCTTTTAATTTTTTTTTAATTCCTTTCCAATGACAGTTCATATTTAACATTATTTTATACTAGTTTTCAGGTATACAGCATATTTTTTGTTACTTTGATATTTGGTTTTAGATTTCCTGCTTGCCCTTTTTTATGTCTGTCTACATCCGTAAATTCTGTGGTTGCCTTCAACCTGAGCTGGCATACGTGCAGTTCAGAAACAAGTCTTAAAACAGTTTTCTAGAGTTTCTCACCTGCAATGATATTTATGTTATCACAAATGAGATTACTTATTATTATATTTAATGAAGAAAATACTTTTTAAAATACATTTATTAGGGTGACATTGGTTAATAAATACACATAGGTTTCACGTGTACATTTCTATGGTACATGGTCTTTATATTCAATTGTGTGCCCACCACCCAAAGTCAAATCATTTTCCACCACCATAAATTCGACCTCCTTTACCCTGTACTATTCCCCCATCTCCCCTTCCCTTTGGTGATCACCATGCTGTTGTCTGTGTCTATGAGTTTCAGTTTTATATCCCACATATGAGTGAAATCATATGGTTCTTTGTTTTTCTGACTGACTTATTACATTTAGCATGATATTCTCAAGATCTATCCATGTTGCTGTAAAAGGAAGTAATTCATCTTTTCTTAATGGCTGAGTAGTATTCCATACTATATATGTACCACATCTTCTGTATCCAGTCCTCTGTCTAAGGCCACTTTGGTTGTCTCCATGTCTTCTTGGCCACCATGGCTAATGCTGCAATGAACATAGAGGTGCATATATCTTTGCAAATAAATGTTTTCAAGTTTTCGAGTAACTACCCAGAAATGGTTTGTTGGGTCATATGGTAATTCTATTTTTAATGTTTTGAGAATCCCCCCATACAGTTTTCTGTAGTGACTACCAGTTTACATTCCCACCAGCAGTGGATGAGGGTTCCTTTTACTCCCCAACCTCTCCAACACTTGTTGTGACCTGTCTTGTTGATAATAACCATTCTAACAGGTGTGAGGTAATATCTCATCATAGTTTTCTATTTTTATTTTTTATCATCATACAAAAACATGCTTAATGATTTTAGAGAAAGAGGAGATAAGGGAGGAAACATTGATATGATAGAGAAACATTGATCGGTTAGGTTGCTTCTTGCACATGCCCGGCCAAGGACAAAACCCACAATGCAGGCATGTTCCCTGACCAGGAATAGAACCCTTGACCCTCCAGTTCCCTGGATGACCCTCCAACCAACTGAGCCACACCAGCCAAGGCTCATTGCAGTTTTGATTTACATTTCTCTAATAGTGAAATTGAACACCTTTTTATATATCCTTTGGCTGTTTATGTGTCTTCCTGGGAGAGGTATGTGTTCAGGTCCTCTGCCAACTTTTTAATTGAATTATTTGTTTGGTGGGAAATACTTTTAAAAAATTGTGTTTGACCAGAGATTAATATATGTTTATTGCCAAAATATAAAAACATATTAAGAAGAAACAACAACAAAAACAAATTCTACTATATAGTTATAACTACTTCTGACTGTACTGTAATAAATTTGTGATCATACCATTCCACTTATATTAGGTTATATTTTATGTTTCACTTTACATTACTCTCTAAGCATTACTCAAGATATCTAATCCTTGTTGGAAAGATAATTTTAAAGTGTGTATAACATTATAAGAGACACCATAATTTATAAAGCAATTTCTCTATTGCTGGATATTTAGTCTACTTCAATATTTATAATTCCATCTTGGAAATTATTTCTTCAAATATAATAACTATTTCAAAGACATAAACTTTTTAAAAACTTTGTTTTTTCTTATTGTTAAATTTCACCAGGTTTTGTTATGGTGAAAATGTTATATTAATATATACTCTCATCAATATTATAGGTATATGCCAAGGCCAATATATTTTATAATTTGTCTCCAGTACTATTGAATTCTATATTGTTCATCCTGTTCTATCTTTCTTATTTTATAGCTTAGAAGAGTCGATGAAAAGAAATTGAATTATTCAGAAAATATATTGAAATATTGAAATGAAGTGAAATCTTGAATATTTTTTGTGCTCTGTGCAAATAGTAATCTTACTTCATTCTAGTGTTTTGTAAACCATTTTAATATTAACTGTGTGTAGTTAATAAGTTAACCATTTAGATTAACCCAGTTCAATTATACAACTCAGCTCAATTGTATTCTGTAGAATGGACACGTCTGATCAGTTGTTTTGGAATAATGAATAGACATTAAATCTCCCTTAGCTATTTACTTTCCAGATTAAAAAAAGTGCAAGATACTCTGTTTCTTTAAAATCAGATTAGCAAACTCCACGTCTTCTTTTTAATTATTTAAAAATCTTCATTAAAAATGTTTAGCTATTAAAATTAAACTTGGCTACTACAGTCTAAGCGGTATCTGACTAGCTCTAAATATAGTGGAATCACCGCTTGGTGAATCTATCTACATGCAATTAGCTAGTAGAAAATAAATAAATTTGCATTTTTCAGAAACTTGGACTATTAATAAAAGAAAAGATACATCACACCATAAACTTCAGTAGTCAACTTCTTACTATATTAAAGATTAAAAAAAAGGTTAAGTTTTAAAAAAGGCATAGTAATTCATCATTAAGAATGTAATAAAGTGGGGGGGCAGCCTGGGCAGAGGGAGGTAAAGGGGGGAAAATTGGGATGACTGTAGCAACATAAACAATAAAAATGAATGCAATGAAAATGTTAATGCATAAATACAGACTTTAAAAATATATTTAATGTTTACAGCATACACATAGGATGAAAGTTATTCATAAGCCAGAGGCCTGTCTACTTTCCTTACCAACAAAAAATTATTTTTTCTTCTTCTTCCATAAAATTCCTCCTTACTACAACAAAACAAACAAAAGAGATAATTTGTTTCTCGATTACTTGGTTGCAAAAAGAGAAGGGCTGTAGGATGCTCAAGTATATCCTCAGAATGAACGCAGCTACAGACAAAAGGGGATCTTCTTTATAAAAATAGTTGTAAAGGAAGATGATGTAGAAAGAATGGAGATTTACTTCTCCATTAAAACTTGTATTTATATGTTTTATTTTTTAGTTACAGTTTTCTTACAATATTATACTGTATTAGTTATGAGATGTACAGCATAGTGGTTAGAAAATCATGTACTTTTACAGAGTGGTCCCCAGATATTTCAAGTACACACTTGGCCGCATACTTGGTTATTACAGTACTGGTCACTATATTCCCTATTCAAAATTTTATCTTTGCAGGCTATTTTGTACCTAGCAATTTGTGCTATTTTAAAAAAGACATTTATTATCTTTGTAAGAGGTATCTCATGGTCATGGTCTTATATGACACCTCTCCTGATAGTGTTTCTATGAGCACATGATTTCCTAAGGCAATTTATTGTTTCCATGTTTGATCAACTTCAGACCAGAATCTGTCTTAAGAGTTAGAGTATAAATATGTTCATTTATTTTCAAATACAAAAGGTGATAAAATAGTATTTCATCCCTTTTAAAAAACTACCTTTTATGTGCCGGCTTAACACAAATATTAAAATTTTATACACTTTTATGATAAGATTATCATCTTTAGCAAAGCAGAAAAATGAACTCAGATTTAAGGATTTAGCTTTTTCATGGGTTGTCAGAACCTCCTAGAAACTGGACTCTCATCTAACTTGGTCCAGGAAAAACATGGTTACTCTGACACACCACCCTTTTCCTCACCTTTTGTTTGAGTTTCAGGAAAGAATATGGACAAATTACTACAACTTGTTTTTACACAAATCTTTCCAGCCTCTACCCATCTTGAGACCTATACTGTGCATTAAGGTTTTGACATTCAGGAACAATAGCAGAAGGGGAAAATAAAGGGTAAAATATAGGGTCAATTTAATTCATTATTTTCCACAGCAGTAAACATTAGTATGAACATACAGACATGCCTATCAATGTTAGGTGACCCCCATGGACAGTCTCACAATCCACTGATATTTCCAAGCAGATGTGTGGAATCGGTGAAAAATTCCACATTAGCCCTCTCTACATGTCTGGAAAGTACACACTGCTTTAGTTGCATGTCCCACTTTCAGACTTTACTGCTGGTTCTCCTTTTTAGTCCATATTATAAGACAGCAGGAAAAACAAATGAATAAACAAACTCTTCCACTCAAACTGGCCAGAGGGTCCTATGTAGACCTTGTATATGCCATATTCTCTACCATTCTCAAATTTATGTTAACTAAGACCTATTGACAGGGAAGGACTCAAATATAACCCCAAGTTGATGGGCCTAATTGCTAAGTGAAATAAGCCAGGCGGTGAGGGACAGATACCATATGATGTCACCTTTAACTGGAACATAATCAACAAAAGAAAAAAGCAAACAAAATACCACCAGAGACATTGAGGGGGGGAGCTGTCTAGCAGTGGCCAGGGGGGAGTGAGGTGGGGACAGTGGGAAGAGGGGATTGCAGGAACTATTATAAAGGACACATGGACAAAATCGGGGGTGGGGGTGGGGGTGGAGGAGGGAGGTGGGTTCAGCCGGGGTGGGGGGAGGGAAGGGGAGACAAGGCATACAACTGTAATTAAATAACAATAAAAAATAAATTTAAAAAAAACAAAAAAACAAAAAAAAAGAAAGAGTTCAAATTTTACAATGTTCACATTTACTTGCAGCAAAATTCTTTTTATTATTATGAAATCCTCCTAAGTTTAAGTTGCTTATCTAAGTTTAAGTTGCCTCTCCATTTCCTTTAAAAAACTCTTTTAATGTTCAAAATCACGGAGAGCTATAGCTGTGATTCCCCAAGGGAAATGAAATGGGTCTTCTGATTAATGTTTTGTTTGGATGTACAGCACTTACCAGAAGCAGAAAGGCTTGTTGCAGAATTGAAATGTCTTTGATGTAGGCTGTTTATTGTCATGTTCACACTTTCCCAGGAGACTCTAAAGTGGATCTGCTGCTGATGGTTTGCCTTGTTCACCAGGGAGACACCTGTTAATCAAGTATCAGGATCAGTCTTATTGATAACTTTTTGTCAGACCGCAGGTTGGTAGGACAGTTAGCGGTGACATGAATTAATATTACCCTGTTGCCTGCCACCCCAAACTAAGTACCTCTATTTTGTTAAGAAAAAACAAAAGTGGATATTTAAAAAACACAGAGTACCAGAAAACAAAGAACAGGAACCCTCAAAATTGAATTTAAGAGGGAAGTCATTGCTGAGGCAGATAAGATGAGTTGAAATGAAACAGGGAAACTAGGTGACAGAGAAGATGAATGTTTACTGAGAATCCCTGGTATTCAATGGAAATGTTCCATAATCAGCAAAAAAATGAAAACACAATAGGTCATGTAGCTATGCTTGGGTGAGACACAATATGGGAAGGTTTGCAGCAGGGACTCTGAATGTCAATAGTATTTTCTTTCAGAGACTTGATCTGAATGAAATATGGCTTAAGTTCTTTTTGTTTCAAAAAATGTTTTAAGTGTGTTTGTTGTTTTTTTCCTAAGTTTTACAAGTTGTGTGGATTTGGTTCTAATTGATCCCCAAGTTTGTATATGGGGTGAAACGTGGTTCATAGTTAAAGTATTAATTAGTATTATTTTCATTGGATTTTAGTTTGGTTCCAAAGGTTTTTCAGGTTAATCTGATTTGGATTTCAAGTTTTTTCCAGGTAAAGTATTGATCCAAAATACTGTTTTCAAGTTGGTATAGCAGAACCCAAAGGGATGTTGGGAGGGAGTATGGGCCTAATACACTAGTCTACATGTAAATAATTGAATATTTTAATTACATTCCATGAGATCAAATATATAACATTGATCACAATGCCTTAATCCCAAAGTCAGGACAGTAATATTAAATAAAATATGGGAATGTTGTATTCAAAGATAAGTTGCTCCACCTCACACCCATTAGAGTGGTTGCCCATTTAAAAAAAGCAGAAAACATAGCTTCTTTTGCATTGGTGTTTCAGGGTTCTTAGGATATAATCCCAGCAGTGGAATCGCTGGGTCAAAAGGCAGTTCCATTTTTAGTTTTCTGAGGAAATTCCATACTCTTTTCCACAGTGGCTGTGTACCCCAATGTTCATAGCAACACAATTTACAGTAGCCAAGTGCTGGAAACCACCTAAGTGCCCATCAGTAAATGAGTGGATCAAAAAAATATGGTACATTTACACAATAGAATACTATGCAGAAGAGAGAAAGAAGGAGCTCCTACCCTTTGTGACAGCATGGATAGAACTGGAGAGCTTTATGCTAAGTGAAATAAGCCAGGTGGTGAGGCACAAAAACCATATAATCTCACCTTTAACTGGAACATAATCAACAACAGAAAAAAGCAAGCAAAATATAATCAGTGACATTGAAATTAAGAACAATCTGACAGTAACCAGAGGGGAGCCGGGAGGGGATAATGGGGGGAAGGGTTTTCAGGAACAACTATAAAGGACACATGGACAAAACCAAAGCTGGGGGTGGGGGGTAGAAGCAAGGGAAGGAGGTGGGTTTGGCTGGGGTTGGGGGGGAAGTGGTAGGGGAGTAAATGCAGACAACTGTAATTGAACAACAATACAATAATTTAAATTAAAAAAAAGCAGAAAACAATAAGCATTGGTGAGGGTATAGAGGAATTAGAACTTCAGTACTCTGATGATGTAAATACAGAATGTTGCAGCAACAGTGAAAAACTGTATGGTGGTTCCTGAAAAATTAAAAGTAACATTACCATATGATTCAGTAATTTCACTCCTGCCTGTATACTCAAAAGAATTGAAAACAGAAACCCAAAGAGATATTTGTACATCTGTGTTCTTAGCAGTGCTATTCACAATGGAGAAAAGGTGAAAGCAACTCAAGTGTAAATTGACAGATGAATGCAAAGACAAAAATGTTGTATAATCCTATAATGGAATATTATACAGCCTTTAAAAAGGATGGAAATTCTGACATAAGCTCCAACAGAGAAGAAACTTGAGAACAATATGCCAAGTGAAATAAACCAGTCACAGAAAGAAGAATGCTGTATGATTCCACTTATGCGGCATACTTACAGCAGTTCAATTCATAGAGATAAAAAGTAGAATGGTGGTTGCCAGGGTCTAGGGGAGGAGAGAATGAAGAGCCATTGTTTAAAAAGTTCAGAGTTTCAGTTTTGCAAGATGAAAGAGTTCTCTGAATGAATGATCATGGTGGTAGCCCAGTAATGTGAGTGAGCTTGATGCCACTTAACTGTGCGTGTAAAAAAGCTAAGATGGTAAATTCTTTGTCATGTGCATTTTACCACAATTAAAATTTTGAAAAGATAAACTACTATTCAGATGAAATTATGGAAGGAGTTTTAGTCCTATCTTTTATTTAAATTTATCATTAGCTTAAACTTCTAAGATAGGACAGAAAATAATTTTTAAGAATATAGTCTCTGTATTTTAGAATAAATCGACTAGTTACTTCATTTTTTAAAATGTAACTCACTTTTAATATCATAGATAGTGATGTTATGTAGAATATATGCCTGATTAATTGGCTTTTTGTATTTTTAGTACTCAGTTATAATGGATATTTATTTGTTATAATATAAGAAGTATTATATCTCTTAGTAGTTACTGTAGGTTATCAACTCTGATTATAGAGAAGGAAAGCAGAAAATATACTTTGAAAAAGGCATCTAAAAGCAGAGCCTACTTAGACACCACACCTCCGAGGTGAATAAAGTTATATTTCAAACACCCTGGTCATGCTTACAAATACTGAAGTGTTCTGTTTTATTTATTTATTTTTTTAAATCTATTGCTTTTTAAAACAGATTTATTGACATATAACTTGCATATTATAAAATATGCTCATTGTAAGTGTACAATTTAATGATTTTTGGTAAATGTGAACAGTTGTGCAAATATCATCACAAGCCTGTTTGAGAACATTTTCATGACACCATCATTTTCCTTTGTGCCTGTTTGTAGTCATTCCCCAATGTCACCCCCAAGCCTAGGCAACTACCATTCTTTCTTTCTCTATGTTTTTTTATTGATTTTGGAGAGAGAGATGCATTTGTCGTTACACTATTTATGCATTCATTGTTTGATTCTTGTATGTGCCTTGACCAAAGGATTGAACCAGCAACGTTAGTGTATCAGAACGATACTCTAACCTACTGAACTACTGGGTCAGGGCTTTTCTCTATAGTTTTGATTTTTCTGTAAATTCATGTAAACAGAATCATATACTATGTGGTCTTTTGGGTCTGGTTTCTTTCATTCATGCTAATGATTTGAGGCTCATCCGTGTTGTAGCATGTATAAATAGTTCATTCTTTTTTATTGCTGCATAGCATTTTATTGTATAAATATTCCACACTATGTTTATGAATTCACCAGTTGATAGACTTTTTAAGTGTCTCTAATTTTTGATGGTTAAGAAGAATGTAGTTATAAATATGCACATTTAAATCTTAAGTGTACAAAAGTTTTCACTGTGGGTAAATACTAAAATCTAGATGGGTGGAATTTATGGGTCATATGGTAAGTTTGTATTTAACTTATTAAAAAACTGGCAAACTAGCTTCTAAAATGTCTATATCACTTTACATTCTTTTTTAAAAATGTATTTTATTGATTATGCTATTACAGTTGTCCCATTCTCCCCCCTTTATTCCCCTCTGCTTTGCACCCCCCTACCATCCCCCTTCACCCCCCCTAGTTCATGTCCACGGGTCATACATATTAAGTTCTTTGGCTTCTACATTTCCTATACTATTCTTAACCACTCCCCATTTATTTTGTACCTACCATTTATGCTACTTATTTCCTATACCTTCGCCCCTACTCCCCTCCCTCCTCACTGATAACCCTCCATGTGATCTCCATTTCTTTGATTCTGTTCCTGTTCTAGCTGTTTGCTTAGTTTTTGTTGTTGTTGTTGTTGTTTTAAGGTTCAGTTGTTGATAGTTGTGAGTTTATTGTCATTTTACTGTTCATATTTTTGGTCATTGTTTTTTAGATAAAGCCCCTTTAACATTTCATATAATAAAGGCTTGGTGATGATGAACTCCTTTAGCTTTACCTTATCTGGGAAGCACTTTATCTGCCCTTCCATTCTAAATGATAGCTTTGCTGGATAGAGTCATCTTAGATGTAGGTCTTTGCCTTTCATAGCTTGGAATACTTCTTGCCAGCTTCTTATTACCTGCAAGGTTTCTTTTGAGAAATCAGCTGACAGTCTTGTGGGAACTCCTTTGTAGGTAACTGTCTCCTTTTCGCTTGCTGCTTTTAAGATTCTCCCCTTATCTTTAGTCTTGGGTAATGTAATTATGATATGCCTTGGTGTGTGCTTACTCAGGTCCAACTTCTTTGGGACTCTCTGAGGTTCCCGGACCTCCTGGAAGTCTATTTCCTTTGCCAGATTAGGGAATTTCTCCTTTATTATTTTTTCAAATAAGTTTTCAATTTCTTGCTCTTCCTCCTCTCCTTCTGGCACTCCTATGATTCAGATGTTGGAACATTTAAAGTTGTACCAGAAGTTCCTAAGCCTGTCCTCATTTTTTTGAATCCTTGTTTCTTCCTTATGTTCTGGTTGAATGTTTATTTCTTCCTTCTGGTCCAGACCATTGACTTGCATCCCGGTTTCCTTCCCTTCACTGTTGGTTCCCTGTACATTTTCCTTTATTTCGCTTTTCATAGTCTTAACTATTTCCTCTATTTTGTGACCCTACTCAGCCATTTCTGTGAGCATCCTGATTACCAGTATTTTGAACTCTGCATCTGATAGGTTGGCTATTTCATCATTACTTTGTTGTATGTTTTCTGGAGCTTTGCTCAGTTCTTTCATTTGGGCCCTTTTTCTTTTTTTGTCTAGGGGGGCCTGTTACATAGTAAGGGGTGGAGCCTTAGGTGTTCGCCAGGGCTGGGCAACCCATGTTGCTGTGCTGTGATGTTGTCTGTGGGGGAGGGGTCTGAGAGGGAACAATGATGCTTGCTGGGCTCTCAGTGGGCTTTCAGTCACTTCCTCCATTACCCACAAGCAAATTGGGCCCCTCTGGTGCTGATTCCCCAGGTGGGTGGGTTTGTGAACATTCTAGGACCCTGTG
Organism: Desmodus rotundus; assembly: GCF_022682495.2. Lineage (NCBI taxonomy): Eukaryota > Metazoa > Chordata > Mammalia > Chiroptera > Phyllostomidae > Desmodus > Desmodus rotundus. The sequence goes on along the minus strand of NC_071393.1, from coordinate 61,085,286 downwards.
GGTCTTTCCAAGGAACTCTTCTGTGAGTTTGGGAGTTTCTCCCACCAATGCAACTCCCACAGGTTTTTTCAGTCAGAGGTTTTGAGGCTTTATGTTCCCACACTGGAACCCTGGGTTGCGGTGATCTGTCTTGCTCCCCAATTGTTCTTCCCAGTTTATCTGCACCCTAATGTGGGACTGCACAGTCCACCAGCCACAGCCTCGGCTGGTCACCCTGTCGCTGCCTTGCCTGCCTTGGTTCTCCAGCTGCTGCTTTGCCACGCATCCTCTCTTCCCTGGTTGCCAGTCTGCACACCTTCTACCAGTCTGGATGAATGTTTCTTCTTTAACTCCTTGGTTGTTGGACTTCCATACAGTTTGATTTTCTGGAAGTTACTTTTTTGTTTTTAAATTTGTTGTTGTCCTTCTTTTTGTTGTGCAAGGAGGCACAGTGTATCTACCCATGCCTCCGTCTTGTCTGGAAGTCTTCCCATTTTACATTCTTATTGCAATGTATGAGAGTTCCAGTTTCTCCACATCCTTCTCAACACAACACTTGATATTGTCAGACTTTTTTTTTTATAACCACTCTAATGGCTGTGTAGCAATATCTTAAGGAGATTTTACTTTGCATTTCCCTGATGACCAATAATACTGAGCACTTTCTAATGTGATTAATAGCCATTGTATATCTTCTTTGGTGAAATATTTTATCACTTTTTAAAATTGGGTTGTTTGTATTTTATTAATAATACTTTATTAATAAGTTTTAACAGCTGTCTATATATTTCAGATTAAGTTTTTATAGATATATTAATTGCAAATATTTTCTTTCAGTCTATGGCTTATCATTTTATTTTTAATGGTTTCTTTTAAAGAGTAAACATTTTTCATTTTTATAAAGTCTAATTTATTATTTTTCTTTCATGGAATGTGCTTCATTAGTCATATCTAAGGACCCTAACCAAGATGACAAAGATTTTTCTCCTATGTTTCCTTCTACATTTTATAACATTTTATAATTTGAGCTTTTTCATTTAGGTTACAACACATTTAATTTGATTTTATGTATGATAACAGGTAAGAATCTAAGTTTATTTTTTTGCATATGAATATTCAATTGTTCTAGCATCCTTTTTTTAAAAGACTATATCCTTTGAAGGATGAATTGCCTTGGTGTCTTTGTTGAAAATCAATTGACCATAATTTAAGAGTTTATTTCTGGACTATCCATTTTGTTACATTGATCCATTTGTCTACTCTATGCCAATCCCACAGTGTTTTCATTGAACCTAATTATAGTAAGTTTGAAATGGGATGGTATAAATTCTCTGATGTCATTCTTTAAAAATTTTGTTTTGACTAATCTAAATCTTTTATGTTGAATCTGTAGATAAATTTAGGGGACCATGGAATGCACTGGTCCTAGCATAAATACATGCATTCCACAGAAGCAGTCAAATACGAAGAGAATAGCTTATTTGAATATCAGCTGGGTGATAGGTTGGAAACAAAACCTAGTGTTAGAATGCTACATCAACAGTCAATATATAGTGCCATGTCCTCAAAATCTAGAATACTTAGGTTAAAAAAGTAGATTGGATATAGGATTAACCCCTCTCAACAGCATTTCCAGTGACAATTTTGTAGAATTTGTGCTTTCAACCTTAATTTATGTAGGTCTAGAGGTCCTAATACCAAGAGGTGACTCCTTATATCAGGGAACAGAAAACTAACAAGGGGTATAGCATTTATCCATCAGCCCTCTGTTCGTTGGGGATTGTTCGAGAAAATGTTAACTTTCCTGCACCTATGGGCTTTGCATGTGTTGGGGGCCTATCAGGCTTCCCTTGGAATCTCATTCCATAGCTCAAGTTTTCTACTGGATACAAGGTTTCTACTGACCTTCAAGCTGTGACTAGTGCCAGGTTACTTTAGGATCTTCATGCCATTGGACCCACAAACAAAGAAATGAGCTCTTGATTACCTTGAGGAGCTAGAAGTGATGTTATGTAGGGGGATGGAAAAGAGTATCTAAAACTCAAGGCATTACATTGGAACATTCCTTAGTGCTTTTGTGCACAGTAATAATGGAAAATCAGCAGAGGCAGCAATTACCATGCAACAATGACAAAGCTTTTGAGAGTTTAGATTACCTCAAGGATGAAGGTTTATGTTACCCCACAGATGAGCTGCCAGATTAGCTGAATTTATGGCTTAGTATGAGAGAAATTTAGAGTAGGTGACAGAGACAACCAATGGTGAGTATCAATTAAGGCCTGATGACCAGTACAGCAAGAAAGGGGGGCAGTCACATCTTGTTTCAGAAACTCCTCCCCTACTCCGCTACTAAGTCACACAAAGGCCCGAACCCAGAAGACTCAGTTAAGAATTGGACTTAATGAAAGGCAGGAACAATGCAAGGGATAAACTGTGTCAGATAACTCTTGTTCACTAACATAAATTCTTGGCCTCACTTCTGATTCTAGCCACAGTTATAGCAAATTAGTTCTATGTGGGCTTCAATTTATCTGGAACTGACAGCATCTTGTAGCAAGCATGCACCAAAAATATTCCAAGCCTTCTTTGACACTGCACCATGGAATGGTAGTGGGAGCCTATTCAGGGGAGATTCAGGCATAGACTCAGGCAAAGGAGTTGAACTCATGACCACTGTGAAACCCTACATCAGTGGGGGATGGAAGATGATGACGTATACCTTTTTTTAGTCCTCAGGTAGAAATTTCTTTGAGACACAGCAGTGTTTGGTTTTTACTCCTCAGTTTCAATCTCTGTGATCACTTACCCCTGCTCCCTGGGACCAAGTCTCAATGAGCTACTTATACCCAAGTCTTTGATACAAATTCCACTTTCAATATTAAAAGCACACCTTTTACCCATGGCTTCATTCTAAACATCTTTCTCTTTCTGTTGATGTCTTGGCTTCAGTCAAAATCCCTGCTCAGAGTATCTCATCTATTCTTACTAGGCTTATGAAAGTATATTCTCCAAATGGAGATTTTCCTTCCCTAAATAGCTTTCAGGTACCTCCTTTTCTTTATTTATGGCTGATTTTCTTTAACCTATAAATGGGCCCAATTTACTCTTATCTAAAATACCCATATATGTAAATACACCTACTCACATGTATTCTAAGGCAAAATAAAACAAAGTCGCAAAAGTCACAAAAACTATTCACTTGACTTTATATCTTTCTTTTTCTTAAAATAATAGCTGACATTTATTGAGTGCTTACTATATGCCAGGTGCTATTCTAGCAAATTACATGCAATATCTCATTTTATTTTCACAAAACTCTAAGTGATACTACTATTATCCCCAAATGTACAGAGAAAAAGCTGTAGTTCTTTGATGTTACATAGCTTGCTCAAGGTCATACCTTCAATACTAGAGCAAGGATTAAAATCCAACCAAGTCTTTCTGTCTCTGAATTATGCATGCCAGGTTTGCCTCAATTATCACAGTCAGTGTTTTCAACTCTTCACTTCTCATTCTTCTCAATTCACTACAATGATTTCCCACCAAAACAGCATTTGCTGGAGCCACAAATATTGTCATAATATGCTAAATAGAAATGGTACTACTCACTCTTATCTTACTCAAAAGTCTTCAGTGTTTGATAAAGTTTAATCCCACATGTCCATAATTTCTCCTGATTGGTGGCCCTTACTATTTGTTCGGTCTTTTTCATAGGTTTTTCCTTTTTTCCAAGGTTTAAATATTGTGAGTATAACTTTAGTTCACAATTTTCTTTTCATTTTATAATATCTCTTAAGGTGGCTGTAACTACTTCCTCTTATTGATCTCTTGACCCATATTTATAAGAACTAAAATTTTACCTGAATATTCCATAGATAACTTATATGAAATTTAAATAATCATGTTCCCTAAAGTTGTTTTTTTCTCTTCTAATTCAGTCATGTACTTACCAAAAGTAGAAGCCTTGAATCTTCCTTGAGGTATGTAGAAAAGTTTATTCCAACAGTCCTTGTTGTCAAATATTACCAACTGTAGGGAATAAGGCAAGGAGTCCTCAGAGAAATCTCAGCTCAGTCAGAGACTTAATTGCAAGAGCTTGAATATAAGTAAGAGATAGGAATGACTTCACTGGGTATGACTAGATGTTTTAGACTTTGCTTTTAGAGACTGAAATTAGAGATTGAGAAAAAGATCTACTCAGGGAGAAAGGGCTTTTGGTTAGATAGCTTCTGGTTGCTTGCTGCTATTGCAATTCTTACTAAATAGTGGTGGTGTTTATTAAAATGATTTCTCATGATCCTTATCTACCTAAGAGCTTTGAACTATCAAAAGTTATGAAAAGTCTATTCCAACTGGCCTCAATCCTGGGACTAGCATTAATAGAATATGCAGCCATGTTTATTTATAAACTGATTATGAAACTTGTTATCATTTTAACTCCTCTTGATTTATTAACCTCATTTAGATTTCTAGAGTTCCAGATTCTTTGCTACTAATTAGAATAAAGTACTGTTGTCCTACCAAAAATAGAAACCCTTCCTTCTGTTCCCTGTGGAAGTCATTTTTTTCAAGACCAGGTTTGTTTTTTTGTCTTTGATACCTGTATCTTGTGGACAGTGTCACTTTGCCAACTGCTAATGTATTCATTGGAAATAAAGACAATGGAGACAGTCATAAGAGTTTTTGGAATTCTCAGATTCATGTCCCTTTCTGTATCATCTTTTTAATCATGTTTGATACCAAAGGCATAGTTTTGTTTTTAATCATCCTACCTAAGGAGAAAAACATACCTGTAGACTTATGAGGAGGATCAGATGAAACCAGTTATTCTGGATGGCAGACTTGTGTTCCTTATGCTGTACCTGACCCCTCCGTGGGGCATGTCAGACCTCACAGAAGTACTTGGGCCCTGTGACTGGGCTCCTGTGGACTTGTGTGTTAAGATCCCAATATAGACTTTGTGTTGATCTATATGTTTTTTATTTTATATCTACTACAAATGACATTACACTTACCTGTTTATTAATATATTTAGTATTAATAGTCTTTTCAGAGAATAAAGCTAGGAACCTCATTGATTTAATGGTGTGCTAGCACTTGCTTATTTTATTGTTTCTTTATATATGTATATAACCTCAGTGATTGCCCTTATGACTGAGGCTAAGAGTATCAGATTGTTTTCAAATTCATAGCTTTATATAGCCAGTACCAAGAATTTTGGTTCTTATTTTGCTTTCTATACTTTTTCCACACCACATTGCTATTTTCAAATGTCACAATCATAAGCAAATCTCTGGCTTTTAAATATTTTCTCTGCTGAAAAAATTTAAAACAAAACAGCTTTGATGGCCCATATTTTTAATAATATAGACCAGAAATATCTTTAAGCAAAGATTATTTAATCTGACTGAATTTTTTTTAAAAAGGATTTAAATTATATAATTTTCCTGGTGACAACAGGAAAACACCGTGTGCTTTAGTTGTAGAAGAAAAAATCTCACTCTATATCTGTTTGGTAATATTTAAAAATGCAGTGCCTACACACACCACGTGGTTCAATTGCTTTTCCTCCACACCGACAAACCACCTAATGCTACTTACTGGCCTCTCTGAGAGCACGCCGTGATTCAGACCCTTCCAGCTGCAACACATCAAAAGGCCCCTATGTAGTCTTTGGGGTTTTTATAATTTGCAAAAATGTCAAAAATTCAATTTAGTTTTGATTTTGATGTACATTAATTGTCATAACCTTTTATGCATCAATTAACTGGTGAAAGTTATGAGGGCATGCATGTCTTAACTGAATGTGTCATGAAGACCTTTTAGGGGTTTTTTTTAAGTATATATTCTCTGCCATTTCCACACTTTCAAAGGGCTCTTTATTTGGCTTTTCCTTTTGGAAGCTTGCTATATATGAAAACAAGTTAGCTGGTGGTACCTGAAAGCAGGTGCTTTCTATCTGGAATGGTTGAAAAGGTTCTAGGGAAGCCAGGCCATAGCAGGGGCTCTTTCAACCAGCTCAAAGCTACATACAGGGTGGGGAGGAAGTAGGTTACAGTTGTTTGCATGGTAGATAATACAGTGATTCATAAATGATAATACAAGAATAAACTCTGTGTTTTGCCTGCTCACAACTGCAAACCTACTTTGTCCCATCCTGAATATATATGTGTATGTATATTAATATACATATATATGTATGTATATATATTATATATAGTGTGTATATGTGTATATATCTTTTACTTTTTCTAATTTTTAAATATTTAATATTCATATACTGGAACAACTTAAGAAAGCATTTAGCCCAACTCTCTCATTTTACAGATGAGTAAAAAGGGGCAGAGTTAAGTTAGATACCTTGTCTAAAACCAGACAGTTAATAACATTTGAGGAAAACTTAGCTCCTTTTCTCTAAAATATCACACTACCCTTGTCACTTTGAAACAGATATTTTCATTAGAGGTTAGAATTCTTTCTTGCCTAACTTCATGAAATAGGTAATTGAGCTTCCGCATTGATTTCCATAGAGCTGTGAGATCCTTAGAAGCAAGGCTATTCATATTGCCTAGGATGTCTGCACACATTCAACAGGATGTTCTACCTTTAGCCTAACTAGCAAGGATGAAATAATTCCCGATTGTGAGCAAAAGGTGGAGCTGCTTCTGCCCCTCAAAAAGAAATGGAAATCCTTTTAATTTTATACCACCCCTTTGGCCTAAAACCTTTAGCATAGAAAAGTGATGTGGTTATTTGGCTTTCCTCCCTCAAATTCATCAATAGGATGTAAATCACTTCTGAATACATCTTGCTTCTTCTCATTTTTTAACTTTTGGAGCCAACTTTCCACTTAATCTATTATTCCTGGCCCCTAGACATAGTAATTAACCTTACAGATGGAACTTAGTCAAATATGCACTCTGCAAACAGCATTACGTTAGAAAAACTTTAATTGTGTTCAGCAACATTTCTTAATTTAATCTGAAAGGTTATAGTATCTTTCATATTAATCAATAACCATTTAATTTCTGGATGAAAGCTGAAATGATTTTCTCTGACTTACTAGCTGGCATAGGCTATGCTTCAGGCCATTAACTCACCTTACAAAAGTCTTTGCTTGAATTCCTCATTGCTCTAAGAGTGGAGCACCATTTAAGAAATGGGCCATATTAAATGGTAAGTTGTAAGACAAACAAACTCACAACAGTTTCTCTCTTTGAGGAGTACTAGGTCTAAAATAGTGAGCCTTTGTTATATATACACAATAGTTGGAATGAGAGGATCTAGAGCTATGGGATTAATCATCTCTCTTCCTCTTCACTGAAGAGCCAGTAGGAGATTTTACAATGTTGTAAGATTTTAGATTGTTGTTGTAAGATTTCAATGTCCAAATGTCTTTTTTTCTGTTTAGAACATAACTTTTCAAATGAAGAAATTTTTACATTATTTAGCATTATTGTCACAGACACTTTTAATGAAGAGCATTATGTTAATAAATCACAGTAATAATTTGAGAAAGTTTTCACCTTGTCCTGATACCTTTTCTCTCATCCTGCCAGTCTGTTGTATCACCTTTCTAAGTCTATAAAATTTGTTCTCATTAGCAGTAGAAAGAGAGAGAAATGTCAAAGTCTAATTATCAATGACTTTGAGGTGCAAAAGCCTGGAAGTTCTACAGTTATGAAGTTAGGATTATTAAAATGTTTCTTTTTTTCCCTGAAAGATACTAAATCTTTCATTTTGCTACCTAAATGAGAAAAGAATTAAAGATGTGAGAAACAATTAAATACTGAAGGAAAAATGTACATAGCTTTCCCAATTTTATTTCGGGTTTTATAATTATGGCATATAACAGAGAATTGCTATACAGGAAATAGAAGGTGCTGATTAGAATTTATTTTCCCGATTTAAATTGGACTTATAACAACAGGTAGAACACTGGTAATACAATACTAACACTCTTGCTTTTGTTGTTGCCATGTGTTTCTATGCATAAGTGTACTTACTTATTTTTATTGAATTTATTGAAGTAATGTTGGCTAATTAAATTTTATAGGTTTCATATGTACAATTTTGTAATAAATCATCTATATCATGTATTGTGTGTTCCCCAAGCTAAGTGTCCTTCCATCACCACTTATTCCCCCTACGTTTGCCTTCTTCTATCTGCCACCAACCCCTTTCCCTCCGGTTATCAGCATACTGTTACCTATCTATGAGTTGTTGTTTTACTTTATTGCTTAATTCATTTACCTTTATATTTTTAATGATATTTTATTGATTATGCTATTACACTTATACCAATTTTTCCCTGTTTGCCCCATGTACCCAGCACCCCACAATCCACACCCCTCAGGTAATCCCATATCATCATTCATGACCACAGGCCATGTGTAGGTTGTTCGGCTACTCCATTTCTTATACTGTATTTTACATCCCCATAGCTATTCTCTAACTACCTATTTGTACTTCTTAATCCCCTCACCTCTTCATCCAATCACCATGACCTTCTGCCATCTGGCAACCTCAAAACACTCTCTGTATCCATGATTCTATCTCTATTCTTGCTTGCTTAGTGTGTTTTTTAGATTCAATTGTCGATAGATATATATTTATTGCCATTTTATTGTTCATAGCTTTGATCTTCTTTTTCTTCAAAAAATCCCTTTAACATTTCATATAATAATGGTTTGGTGATGATGAACTCTTTTAGATTTTTCTTGTCTGGGAAGCTTTTTATCTACCCCTGGATTCTAAATGATAGCTTTGCTGGGTAGAGCAATCTTGGCTGTAGGTCCTTGCCTTTCATGACTTTGAATATTTCTTGCCAGTTCCTTCTAACTTGCAAAGTTTCTTTTGAGAAATCAGCTGACAGTCTTATGGGAACTCCTTTGCAGGTAATTATCTGCTTTTCTCTTGCCACTTTTAAGATTCTCTCTTTATCTTTAATCTTTGGCATTTTAATTATGATGTGTCTTAGAGTGGGCCTCTTTGCATCCATCTTGTCTGGGACTCTCTGTATTTCCTGGACTTGCATGTCTATTTCCTTCACCAAATTAGGGAAATTTTCCTTCATTATTTTTTCAAGTAGATTTCCAATATCTTCCTCTTTCTCTTCTCCTCCTGGCACCCCTATGATGCAAATGTTAGACTATTTGAAGTTGTCTCAGAGGCTATGTATACTATCCTTGATTTTTTGGATTCTTTTTTCTTCTTGTTGTTCTGATTGTTTGTTTTTGTTCCCTTATGATCCAAAGCATTGATTTGATTCTCAGCTTCATCCACTTTACTGTTGTTTCCCTATAAGTTGTTCTTTATTATAATTAGTATATCCTTAGTTTCTAACTGGACGTTTTTTATGCTGTTGAGGTCCTCACTGAGTTCCTTTAGCATCCTTATAACCAGTGTGTTGAACTCTGAATCCGAGAGGTTGCTTATCTCCATTTTGTCTAGTTCTTTTTTAAGAGTTTTATTCTGTTCTTTGATTTGAACTATGTTTCTTTGTCTCCTCATTTTGGCAGCCTCCCTGTGTTCATATCTATGAATTAGGTAGAGCTGCTATGACTCCCTGTCTTGATAGTATGGCCTAACGTAGTAGGTGTCCTGTAGGGTCCAATGGCACAGCCTCTCCTATCACCCAGGCTGGGTATTTGAGATGCACCCTTGATGTGGGCTGAGCACACTCTCTTTTTGTATTTGAGCCTTGGTTGCTTTTGGCTGGTCAATGGGAGGGATTTACCCAGGCATGTCAGCTGCAAGGACTGGTTGTGACCACTGACCATCAATATTTCCCTCTGTGGAAGATCAGCTGTGCAGGCACAGGGTGGCAGTGCTCCAACGTGGTTTGTAGCTGTCCACTGGGGGCACAGGCTCTGGGGTTTCTCAGGTAGTGTCGCCAAGGTCAACCCCCCATCCAGCTCCCAGGGTCACCCTGCCTGAGCTACAAAGCAATGTGAGATGATTACTACTTATGCTAGGCTTGGAGATTCACAGGCAAAACCAAGCTGTGATTCTAGGCTGGTTGCTGCTAGTGTGAGGCCTGAGGTCACTTAGCAAGAGGTACGGGGGCTGGGAGCTCACTGAGTCTGATTGTTGCTTATTTGAGAGGATTTAAGAAGTTTTTCAATGTCAGCCAAGACTAGCCATTCATGTGGAAAAGAAGTTTGGGTGGGTCCATAAGTTGAGTGGGACAGAGTCTCTGGGGATCTCCAGGTCAAGGGAAATAGTATTAGCCAGGTTGATGGAGTCTCAGATATGGCACCAGCCTGCCAACTCTGTGGCTCTGTGGGGGGAGAGTTTAAAAAAGGGATAATGACCTCTGCCCACCTTTATTTCCTGCAACTCTCACCTTGATGCCAGACACATCAGATTTTCCCTCATTGCCGCTGGTGACTTTCAAGCTGCTACCATGGTGCTGCAGCTCAGAGGGAGTGAGTCCATGTGTACATTATTTAAGAGGAACTGCTTGGGACTCCAGAAGTTTCTTCCACGCATTCAATCCCCACAGAATTTTGCAGTCAAAAGTTATGAGGACTTGTTTTCTTGGCACTGGAACCCTGGGCTGGAGCCCTGGTATGGGGCTGGGACTCTTCACTCTCGAGATATCCCTCCTGAGTTTTTATCTACCACGTGTGATGTCTACCACGGGAACAGCCTGTTGCATGTTCTGCCCCTTCTACCAGTCTGGATGGATGTGGTTTCTTTAATTCTGTAGTTGTCAGACTTCCATTCAAATTGATTTTTGATGGTTCTGAGTGATGGTTGTTCTATATTTTAGTTGTAATTTTGATGGATTGTGCAAGGAGCCAAGCCGTGTTTACCTATGCCACCATCTTGACTTGAAGTCCTTCACCTTTCTCACCCAGCCCCTCCAAGCCCCTCTCCTCTGATAGCTGTCAGTCTGTTTTCTATATCTATGAGCCTTTTTCTGTTTTGTTTGTTAGTTTATTTGCTTCACTAGATTCCACATAAAATGTTTCTTCTCACCATATTTGGGAAGCACATGGTACCATATGCTTCAGCTGAAATCTTCTGATAAAAAACAAAAACACTGGTGAATCCTTTAATCATTGCATTTGGCAGCAAAAATGAAGGGCTTTGGACATCTAATTTTACAGATGAGGTGTTAGATTAAGTGACATGTCAAAGGTCACATAATTAATTAGTGGCAAATTTGGCACTAGAACCTTACTACATCAGAACTCTTTCCACTAAAATCTTACATTTATTGAATATTTAGAGCATTTATTTTAAGGGGAAAATGGCTTAAAATCTGATCAAAGACTTGCCAAGTGTTCCATTATACTTAAGCTTTTAAAAGTTGCTCTTCTTCTGGCCTTTGCTCCTTGGCTAGTGTCTCATCTCCCTGTGAGATCTTATACAAATACTGGAGACTGCAATAAGGCTCCGCCTGGATTTCCTGTCATGTTTGCAGACATTCCAACCCACCTGTCTTATAAAATAAGGACCAAAATATTCTCAACTATGCACTCTGAACATACGTTTAACCACTGATGTCTGATAACTTCTCTTGAAGAAGAACTCCAAAACCTGTGCTTTGCCTTCCAAGGCCTTATCATTTCTCTCCTGGGTCATCAGAAAGACCCCACTACCAACCCCTGGCTCTTCCCATCACATACTTATCTCCCCAAATCTGCCTTCCACTCTCCTCAAAGTTGGTTCTTCCTAAAAACAAGTCTGATCCCAATAATTTCTGTACTTAAAAAAATGTATGAATCTGCAATGCCTTCACCTTCTAGCTAACCCACTACCCAGGGTAGAACTGCTCTCTGGCAGACCCATGCCGTGGTTGGGTAACCCAGCTTCCCACTTTCTCTGCATAAGCTATAAACTGTCATAACCCTGTGCTTGGCATATGACTTCCTTTTCTTGGAACACCTCCCCTTCCATTTATTGCTTCCAACACTCTTATTCTAGCTCAAAACACAGCTAAAATATTATGTCCCTATATAATATTTCCTGAGACTTATGCCAGTAGTGCTCCTATCTCATGCTATTCATACATTTCTTATGACATTTATGGAATTATAGATTGCAATTCAATACCTCTTGTATACTATTTTATTCAAAACTTTTTATGGCTCAGTGAATAAAAGGCAACAGAGGCAAGTGGACCTGAGTTTGATCCTCACTCATCAGTCACAACAATGTGACCTTGATACAAATCTGTTTAATTTTCTGAAGGTTGAAAATAATACCCACACGCAGGTCTGATATAAAGAACATCAATTAAATATGCAAAGTGCCTCACATTGCATCGGAACCATTCATCAATTAGTAAATATGCATTTCTGTATTCCAAGCCTGTAATGAAGTGCCAAGGATATTTGTTGAAATGAAAACAATATATGTATTTACACCTTTAGAAACTTCATTTTGTAAAAAATGTATCTTTTAATTTATTTTTATTAAACTTATTCAGGTTAAAACAGTTAATAAGATACATAGGTTTCAAGAGTACATTTCTATGATACATTACCTGTATATTGCACAGTGTGCCCACCACCCAAAGCCAAATCATCCTTCATTACTATATATTTATCACCTTTACCCTTTACTAGACCTCCACCCCCCCTTCCCTCTGGTAACCACCATACTGTTGTCCGAGTCGATGAGTTTTTGCTTGTTTGTTTTTCTTGTTTGTTCATTTGTTTCTTTCAGTTTTACATCCTACATACGAGTGAAATTATATGACTCAACTTTTCTTGTCTGGCTTATTTTGCTTAGCATGATATTCTCAAGGTCCATCCATGTTGTTGTAAATGCAAGCAATTCATCTTTTCTTAATGTCTGAGTAGTATTCCATACTATATATGTACCACATCTTCTTTATCCAGTCCTATATCAAAGGACACTTTTGCTGATTCCATGTCTTGGCCACTGTGAATAATGTTGCAATGAACATTGGAGTGCATATATCCTTGCAAATAACTGTTTTCAAATTTTTCACATAGATACCCAGAAGAGGGGTTGCTGGGTCATATGTTAACTCCATTCTTAATGTTTTGAGAAACTTCCATTCTCTTTTCCATAGTGGCTGTACCAGTTTACTTTCCAACCAGCAGTGAATGAGGGTTCCTTTTCCTCCACAATCTCAATCTCTCCAACATTTGTTATTATTTAACTTATTGATAATAGCTGTTCTAACAGGTGTGAGGTGGTGTCTTATGAGAGCCCAGAGGTAAACCCACATGTATGTGGCCAGATACTTTTTGACAAAGGAGCCAAAAACATACAATGGAGAAAAGAAAGCCTCTTCAATAAAAGATGCTAGGAAAATTGGAAAGCCATGTGCAAAAGGATGAAACTAAACTTCAGTTGGTCCCATATACAAAAGTTAAATCAAAATGGATCAAAGACCTAAATGTATGATATGAAACAATAAAGCACATAGAAGAAAACACAGGCACTATACTTATGGGTCTTGGTCTTAGAGAAGATTTTATGAATTTGACCCCAAAGACAAGGGAAGTAAAGGCAAAAATAAATGAATGGGACTATATCAAACTAAAAAGCTTCTGCACAGCAAAAGAAAACAATAACAACAAAAAGAGCCAGCCAACTGAATGGGAGAATATATTTACAAACAACAGCTCTGACAAATGGCTAATATTCAAAATATATAAAGAACTCATACAACTCAACACCAAACAAAGAAACAACCCAATTTAAAAATGGGCAGATGACCTGAACAGACACTTCTCCCAAGAAGACATACAAATGGCCAACAGATAAATAAAATGGTGCTCAACTTCACTAGCTATTAGGGAAATGTAAATTTAAAAAATATCTTCTTTTGTTTCTCTAAACCTGGCTCAGTTCTCAAGTTTCAATTTTAGCTGAGGGTGACCATTGGCCAATCCAAGATAACTCAGTCACTTTTTTATGAGAAACAGTATTTTGGAACCTACTCAGTCAGGTTAGGATTGCCTCCCTGATTTGCTTTTCTCCCCCTTAAGGCAGAATAGAAAGATTTATGTACTCACTGGGCATCTGAGGGATACTGAATCTCATGCTGTTTGCGCTCCTGTTTGCCTTTGGCTGAGGTGTAGCACTTTTCACTTGGTCTTGGACAGTAGTGTCTGGCCCTGTTTTATTCCCTACTGATGTCCTTAGATGAGATTAGTGGAAACACTGAGTATACTTAAGGAGCTCTCAGAGTGGAAAGAATGGTGGTCTGACTTCCCAGGCTGTGTTTCCTAGAGAAGGCTGCAAATGAAGTCCCATTTCCACATGGAGCCTGAGGCTAGAAGACTGAAATCAAGGTGTCAGCATGATGGGCTCCTTCAGAGGGCTGTGAGGGAGGGATTGTTCCAGGCCTCCCTCCTTGGCTTGTAATAGCCATTTTCTCTTTGTATTTCTTCATATTTGTTCCCTTTATGTGTCTGTTTCTGCATCTAAAATTCCACTTTTTATAAAGACAATAGTCATATTGGATAATGTCCATCCTAATGACCTCCTTTCAACTTGATTTCCTTTGTAAGGACCCTCTCTACAAGTAAGGTCACATTGTGAGGGACTGTGGGTTAAGATTCCAACATATCTTTTTTTTTTTGTGGGGGGGGGCAGAAATTAACCCATGACATTTGGTTACTCTGCATGCTCTTTGTATAGACTGCCCATCTTCTTGGCACTTCTCACTCTCTGAAGGTGACCCTCTATGGTACACAGGATTTGTGAGGGTCACTAAAGCACACTCCTACCTATGCCTTCCATGGCTGTTGCTTAGCTATGACTCTGGAAAGATAATGAAACTGGGACTTGGTAGAGGTTTGCAGTCTCCTGAAGGAGAGATGATCTGGAAATCAGACCATGGTTTGGTGCTCTCTGTTCAGGAGCTTTCCCAAATATACTCAGGTTTCTAGTGGCGCTTCTGTTATCCCACCAATTCTGCTGCATGAGCACAGGTGAAGTTCTGTATCCTTATCAGCAACCCACAATCATCTCTACACCAGTCATATCCCTCCAATTCTCTCTTTCTTTTCTGCAGGCCAAACATGTATCCCTATTTGAGCAAAAAAATAGCTATTTAATTGAGTCTGCTTCTTTATAGCAAGTTTAAGCAGAGCTACTCAAAGTTTATAATGAACAAGGAAAATTAAGGTGTTTGTTAACATTCATGTTTCTGTCCTTGTCCTTGTAGATTCAGGGTTGGGCTCCACAACCTGCACTTTTATGACACATTCTAGATGCTTCTGATATACATGTTCTGCAAACCCTGCTTTGAGAAACATTGGTTCTTGTTGTAAACTCATGCTCTAAATTTTCAATTGTTTCTTAATATATAAAACTGAGTGTTTGACATATAAAAATAAAAACAGAAACATTTTCTTTCTTAAGTGGCTGTCTCAAAAATAAAAACCATGATTTTGAGATCATTACCTCTGCTAGAGATTTTTCAAAATCTATTGAAAATATTAAAATCCAGTAAATTGACTCTTTCACTCTGTTGTGTCATCCCTTCTCTCAGTCCTTGTGTTTTCGTAAACTTGAATGGTGAGGGAAAAGGTAGAAGTAAGGAATTCTTCAGAAACACATAGTTTGTTATAAAATGTTATCATGCCACAATTTGGCCCATGTATGCATGGTATGCGTGTGTACATGGTGTGTGTGTGAGAGAGAGTGAGAGAGAAAGAGGAACAAAGTGGGATTTGGGAATAAACAGAAGGTACTGGGTCCAAGGTGAATGGTATGCACAACAAGTCATAACTCATTTGGAATCCTGGCATGCTGTTTTTTACTTGGGTTAAATGAGAAACTCATTTGACTTACCTTAGTTTCATTTTCCTTCCACTTAACTGCAACATTCTTTCAGAATACAACTATGTTTTATTTCAATTTATATTCCTTTAATCTGGCAATTTCATTTGTAGAGAAATTATTATTACGTGTTGAATGAGTAAATAGGTGACATCATTTCTTTCAATGAAAGGCAATAGGAGGGTTTATTTCACGCATAAGTAAGTTCTGTTCAGTACTAAATACTGTGTTTAAGGAATGAGCCTCAATTGGCCTTGTCTTCTTTTCAGAAGCTGCACATGTCCGTCTTTAGGAATATGTTGACTCCCTGGCTACTCTGATAAACATTAGATTTTTCCTCCTCTGAATTTCAGTAGAATTTACTTCTTGTACCCATGATTTAATCTGTGTTATGTGTTATCTTATCCATTTAGGTCACATTTTGTGGATATGTTTTTTTTTTTTTTCCTCTCTACTAAGTGCTCAGCTCCTTCTTGGCAGGGACTACATGATATGCCTGCTTTTCACATTACTTAGCAAAAGGCTCTTTGCTTAGTAGGTGCTAAGTTGTTACTGTACTTGATGATGAGAGTGATGACAGTAAGTTTAAACTAGTGCACACAATTTTGTAACAAACTATGCTAATACAATTCTTTCAGATGAAGAAATCTAGACTCACACAATTTCAATGGCTTGAAATAGGCCCTTAACTAGGAACAGGAAGTGACTCAGGTCTTCAGATTCTGAACCCAGTCTGTTCCCACTACACCTCAGTAAATACAGTTTCTGTTTTGTGTTAGACAATTGGAATGTTTGCTCCATAGTTGTTAGGTCTGACACACTTATTCTGATTGGATTGAGGAATCCTTGAACAGGTCACCATGGCGTGTTGTATAGTTTACCTTCTCTTTACAGATTTTAAAAGGAAGACCAATATCTTACTTTTCAGGCATGGTCTAGGGGGCACTGCTCTGCCAGAAGCAGAGATGTTAACTAAACGTTTCTCACTATTCCTTTTGGTTCCATACTCTTCCTACTTGAAGCTGTATTTTATTTTTTTAAACTCTGAATTCTATATTTCCCTGAGCATTTTGTGACTAATATGCAAAAGACAAGGTAAAATTAGCATTGATGGGTCAAAGTTGGGAGGTCAGAGAAGGCAGAAATCAAGTTACTGACCAGAGGAGCTCAGTATATATACACGCACCATTATTAATGGAATGAAAAGGGATGAAAATATGCAATATTCATCTTCCTGCTTGGGAAGATGAATTCCCAAGGATTTTGAAAACCACTAGCTTATTCCAGATATTAAACCCCAACGAGTGGGAATTTGTGGAGGTCTCTGAGAACTTGAGAAAATTGTGGTTGTTTGCCTTTATCAGTCTAGGGTCCAAGTTGTGTTTTCCTCACCTTGAACTTAAGTTTCATTTTAAATTCTTAGTCCCTTTTTCAACTATTTTTACTCAGAATTCAGAAAAAGTGAGATCAGCTAAACATTTATTATTCTATGCAACAATTTGAGGAGTTTTAAAAGGCAATGCATGTGATACCCTCTTAACAGAGAAAAAATACAAGACTAAAAGAACTGAAGGACACATCATTTATTTTAGTACGTTTTGTATTGCAATGTATTACCAGAGGCAATAGATATGAAAGATCAGATCAGCATCAGAAGTGCTAAATGATATTCATTTGCCATCTTCACCAAAATAATAAGATTGCATAGGAATATTTTTTATTTTGAATATCAGAGATAATTTGAATAATGTGATTTTTTCTGACCCACACTCTAAGTCAAAGCCTTATCCTGCAGATAATAGAGAAGAGATGAATTAGAGGACTATAGTCAGATACAGAAAAAAAAATGTGGAACCTTTTAAATACTAATAGATAAAACAGGCAGTTCAAGGCAGATAAATGCAGAATAATGATGCTTTTGATGGGTCTTTATCGCAGAAGGCCATGTTCTTCATAAATTATAAACCATAAAAAAGGAATTTTAGTCAAAAGACAAGTCTGTTTGTATCTCAATGAATGATGAGAAATTGAAAGACAAAAACCAAATAGGATTGCTTAGAATGATAACCGCTTGATTACTCTATCAGCCAAGTCTCTATACTTTAAAAATGCAGGAAAAAAGATTACTCAGAATAAAAATGCTAAGACTTCTCAAACTGCCACAAGTACTTTCACTTTGAAAATAATGAGAGTGTTTTTGTGGAAAATAAAACAGTGGTCAGTGTGGCATTTACTGAAGTCAATTTAAAATGCAGATATTTTCAGTATTCTCATCTCAAAGGGCATCTGAAGTGTATTTCAAATCATATTCTTTAATGTGGATTGGTGTTCATATTTTATATTAAATATGTGTCTCAATTTACACACAGATGTGCTCCTGAATGTTTTTTTCAGCAATTATCACATAAAGAAGTTGGCGAGTGATTTTTTTTGGTAAGAAAATGTAAAATGAATTTGAACTTGATATATTTTCTAAAATTTAATATTTAGTTTTCTGGTGAACTTTTTGAAAAGAAATGAATTTGAGCTTCTTCTATGTATTTTTTATTAATGTACCATAATGAATCTTTGCTAGATAAGTAAACACACACACACAACCAATATTATTTGGAAAAAGACTTAAAAGTAGGAATACAGGGTGTCTTAGTGCCATGGTTTGAGAACCAAGAGCCCTAGGTCTTGCCTTAACACAGTGACTGTATAAACCTGGGTACCTACGTTCTAGCTTTTTGTACCTCAGTGTTTTCCAGCCTAAAATAAGGAGGGTCAAACAACTGAACACTAAGTTGCTTTTGAAATGTTTTACCCTGCACTTCATTGCTGGCATATTTTGTGTGTCTTCTTTTCTTTACCTGTACTTAATCCGACTTTTCAAATGTATTCAAACTTGTCTGCCAACATCAAAAGCAGTCGTCTTTTAAAGCTGACAGGTGTTGGGGAGAGAAGTATTCAAATCATCCAGAGGGCTTGTCCAGCCCCCTTACCTTTTCTGATCTGCCTGTAGCACTCTGAGTCACTGCTGCCAGGGGACCTGAGTGTTGATGAGCCTCTTTATCTTCCTTCTGGTGTGCTGGGGTGGAAAAAGATTGAGGACCATGGGTCTAAGGCCTTCACAGTCAGAGTTCTCTGAGGACAGAAGTGCTTGTCAGGCCTATGTCTGAAGGGAAGCATCCCTTCAGGGATATATTGTCTTTTCAGAGTCACTTTTACCTCCCATGACTCCTGCCCCCTACCAACAGCTTTCTTTTTTAATGGTCTGATTTTAAATTCTGTGTTATTGGCATTGAGCCTTTCTTTTTTTTCATTCCACATTTTATGTCCTCTCAGTTTCTAAGCTGCCTTAAAGATTGCATATGCCATAATTCTTCTGTTGAAAGCAACAGAAATGGACTCTGGCTAACTTTAACAAAAGGGGATTTATTGGACAAATATAGTGAGCTCAGAGAATGTGGAGGAGCCTGAAGACCTGGGTTTGAGAATAGATGGGGAACCAAGGCAGTGCTAGAAACAATGGAACAGGACCCACAGTAACGGGCTTGAGCAAGGAGGCTCTGATCTGGAGGCTGCCTCTCAGACAGAAGGCAGCCCCAAACATGTCTCTTTATCATGTCGCTGTCATTAGAATCCAAGGAGTAAACATCCTTTTGCCCTAAAGGCTCACATACCCACATTTTGGCTAGGGAAGAGAAATCCTCCCAATATTCACTGGGAAAACAATAATTCCAATAAAGGATTCTGAGGTTCTGTCAGAAAAGGCTGGGGCAGGGTCCTGGGTAGATATTAAAAGGACAAATACTCATGTATATTCATACAAGCATCTTTCTTGTAGTTATGGCAAGGCTGTTTGTAGGAGTACACACCTGTTCTACATCTTCAGTTGAAAAATTGAGTTAATTTACATACTTACCACCTCTTTTTTATGCATAAAATAGCTTCATTAATGATCCCTTCATCCTGATAGTTGTTTTTTTCAGAAAAGTACAGTGTACCTTCATGAGAAAACCACTGTTTACTTTTTAAAATCTGTTCTGTATATATGGTCACATGAGGTTTAAAATTTTCAAATTTAAACAGGGCAAACTTTCTTTAAAAATAGGAATTATTTGATAAAATAGCACTTCTTGTAACCCCTAAGGATATCACTGCATAAACTAATACATAGAGTAGTCTCAGGTTTTAAGTTTCATAGAGAAACATGGCGGGTCAGTAACATTTGAGTGCCATTGCTATGTGGGCTCTTACTCTACGAGGGGTGTCCAACCTTTTGTCATCTCTGCGTCACACTGGAAGAAGAGTTGTCTTGGGCCACGCATGAAATACTTTGCAACATGTAATCACAAAAAAATCTCATAATGTTTTACGTAAACTTATGATTCTGTGTTGGGCCACATTCACAGCCATCCCAAGCTGCGTGCAGCCCATGGACCACAGGTTGGACATCCCTGCTAATACTTTCACAACGTGATGGTGTTTTTAACTTTCTTTCTGATCTCCCTTTGATAAAAAGAGTTTGGCATCTTAATTGGTATTTTTTTCTCCCACTACTGCAAACAATTAAAGGCCTTTTGTGTTTCTTCTGTGTTTCTATTACTTTCTTTGACCATCCAGTCCTTTTTCTTACCTTCGAGATGCCTTCTTTTGTAAAGGCCCATCCAGATTGTACTGAGCACAAATCCAGTCACATAGAAAATTCTTTACAGGTGAAATCTGACCACCAACTAATGTCTTTAGGGATTTTGGATAGCCTTAAGATTGGAATTTGCAAACTGTTGACCTGAGTCTGATGAAAATGGGAAGTTACATGAATTGTACCCAGTACTGGATTCTTTAAGAATTAATTATCCAGCTGGTGGCATTTTTAGTCTTTTGCTCTTATCCATTCACCATTTCAAGTTACCAGATGCTCCAATAGGGATGGGAAGAGAAGATGAGATGAAATTCAAGGGGGTGCATTTCATATTTTTAGCTGCAGCTCTGATTAGAGGGAGAAGACAGTCTGTTGAAGAAAGAAGATGAAAAGTAGAAATTATTGGCTAATTTTAAAGTAGGGGATTAGCTTTGGAGGTCATTGATTTATGCAACCCATGCTCCCATTTGCATACATAATTGAGTTAGCTTCATAAGAGTCTAGAGTTCCTTCGCTTATAGATATTTTATTCATGGATTAGTGCCCTTAAAAATACTTAACCAAAGAGGAAGTCCTCTAAAAGAAATTCAGCTTCCGAAATGAAGCAGACAACGATTGCATTGCTGATCTGAGGGACACAACTTGCCTCCTTTAGTTTAATGATGATGTCGTTGCCTTGGTCACAATCTCTCTCTCATTCATTTAAATGACATGGAAACATAAACACTGTTTGCCATAGTGGTTTTCACATTAATAAGCAAACATAAAACCAAATTAAAAGACTGTATCTTCCTCAGGCTGTGAGCTTGCTCTGATATGTTTCCAGGGCAATGACAGATGCTCTGATACCTACACGATCTCCAGAATAGGAGTTCAGTGACTGTAGTATTTATTGAACTTTGGAAGACTTCAAATCAGAGAAATTCATTTCTGTGATTCCTTAGACTGAGAAATTAGCATTTCTGCAAAGACAATAATTTCCTAACATTTACTTCATATCTTGTGGAAATCTCAGGAGAGCCTATGACTCTGTTATTTTGTTTTTAAAAGAGAGACAGTTCAAATAGTGAAATATAAAGAGGTAAAAGAACAAAATAAAAAACACTTTCAGTGAACCACAGCACTGCACTGTCTGATGAATGGGGAGAAGTTCATTCCCCAGGTGCTTTCAGTCCCCCACCCTATCCTTGTTTGTCAAAGAATGCACCTGTTGCAGAAAAAGCCCTGCTGAGCCTCCCCACAAAATCCTATGATCCAAACGATGTAAGACTGCGAACAGCAGCTACACTAGCAGAACATTATCATAATAGCATGGCCTCCTGAGCTTTCCCTGATTACCTGGATCTTACCGCCCAAAGGGAAAATGACTTCAAAGATTGAACCTTTCCCTGAGTCTTTCAAAAATTTAGCAACTTGAAGCTACAAACTCTCCCAGCTTGTTTTCAACATGCACAGTAACAGCAGAATATGAACTGAGTCCCCTTAAGAGCCCAGGAGGACTTGGAAGTAGCACCCTCAAGGCTTGGCTGGTCTTTCACACAGAGCTGCCCGCATCTCTGTTATCTTAGATACTGGGAAGAGTAAGGCTACGGTTCCTTATTTATTTATTTATTTTGGGCCAGTTGCTTTTACTTTAACATTTTAAAACAATCTTATCTTCCAAAGTCCATTTTGAAAGTTGAACAGATTAAAAGAGTTTCAAAACAGTGCTAGCCCAAATCCTGTTGAAACTTTTAATTAGTCTGATGTTATTTTTAGACTCTCTCAAAGCTCCGTAATTGAGCCCTTTGCAGTTGTACAAACAAATAGAAACCTTGTAAGATCTTGAAATTCATGATAGTTTACTAATGAAGTCAACTTGGAAAACTCTTCATTGAATATTGTAATTTGATTGCCATCTTATTCTGATTGGACCCTGGTTTTGCATTTAAATGAGTATATATTATTTGAAATGCAAAACAGCATGTTATCTGGGGTATTTTGCAAGAACAGACAAGATTAAAAACATCTAATGTTCCATTTTATAAAAACATTACAAAATGGAAGTGCAGAGCTGACTTTTAAAATTTATTAGTAACAGCTTACAATAATTGGACATTAATTAATCCTAAATTACAAGACATTTTTGTGGAAATGCATATTACATCCTTCCTATCATACTCAGCAGATTCATTTCTATTATTATTCCTGTTTGTGATACTGAAGAAACTAACAAAAATTTCTTACTTACTAAAGCAGTCATTGTTACAGAATTGACTGTTACTCATGTGAGTTTAACACAATAGATCACCAATTACTGATTCTCCAGCAACTGACCTTGAGTACCCAATTAAAAAAAATAAAAGCTGCAGCAGTACTAAGGCAAAACTAAATTCTTGAATTAGGGTGTGTGTCAGCTTGTTCCGAGCTTTGATTTTTGTCAGCCTTTGTGTTTTTAGATGGATTGGAATGAATTTTCTGATTCTATAACCCTTTATTATTATTTCTCCACTGTGGTTTTTATGTCTTACATAGAAAATTGTTTTCAATCACATCACCCAAAAGAGAAGATTTCTGTCTGAAAGGAGCATGGAGGTCTCTGGCAGCCTGCCCTGTATTTGATGGTTTGGCTGTCTGCTGTTTCCGTTACATCCATTCTCAGACACACACAGTTGCTCATAATCTACTAGGCTGGAGTTTTCTTTCTACCCTTGGGACTTTTTTTTTTTTTTGACAAAAAGATTGTCAAAGTAGCACCTTAAATTTAAAAGTATATTATCCAGGTCTTTGGAATATTTTTTGATTATGTAGATATTATATAAAGTAAGTTGTAATCTGGGAATGAATACTTTATGTAGATTTAGACTGTGAGACAAAGCTATTCTTTCACTTATTTCATCTTCCTGTCCTCAAATCCAGAGCAAGTATTAAGTGTTGGAGAAACAGGGGTTCCTTACGGCCTCCAGGAGTCAGGATGGCAATGTCACTGTCTACAACAGCGGCAAAGATAGCAGAGACATTTATTGCGTGATGCTGTCCCAGCACTCCATTCCAGGCCTGTGCAATCCCGACCAACCCATTAAAGCAACCTCAGTCCATCTCCGATGGGCAGTTCTAAGAGCTGCATGAAAGTGTTCTGTCATCTGTGAAGTGCACACAAGTACCACTGTCATATAATCCATTTGGTGAACTCTGTCAAAGTAATTTTGATTTCAGAGGTTCTAAGATTAGTGAGGGCTATACTTAATCCTTTCTCCCAACCAAGTGGCCACAGATGCATGAAATACTATTAATTTAATTTGGAAAACTCAAATTTTCGGAGCTCAAATAAAGCTTAAAATCAAACTATCTTAGTTGTAAAACTTTAAAATTTGAGAGCAAATCTTAGCCTGAGTGGTTATTCTACTAAAATAAGGATCACATACCAGTTCTGGACTGGTTTTGGCTTGAGGGAGGTGCTAAACAGGTCCATATCTTATGGATCTTGTTTTATGCGAATGAGAGCTGCCAGCTTCCTAGATGCCCTATGTGCCCAAGTAACCTTATTGATCTGATGGTCAGTGTATCACCCAAGCCTGTATGTCAAAATCTTTATTTTATTTTATTTTATATATTTATTGATTATGCTATTACAGTTGTCCCATTTCCGCCCCTTCACTCAACTCCATCCTGCCTACCTCCTCCTTCCCACATTCCCCCCCTATAGTTCGTGTGCATGGGTCATAATTATAAGTTCTTTGGCTTCTACATTTCCTACACTATTCTTACCCTCCCCCTGTCTATTTTCCACCTATCATTTATGCTATTTATTCTCTGTACCTTTCCCCCCTCTCTCCCCCTCCCAATGCCCTATTGATAACCCTCCATGTGATCTCCATTTCTGTGGTTCTGTTTCTGTTCTAGTTGTTTGCTTAGTTTGCTTTTGTTTTGGTTTTAGGGGTGGTTGTTAATAACTGTGAGTTTGCTGTCATCTTTACTGTTCATATTTTTTATCTTCTTTTTCTTAGATAAGTCCCTTTAACATTTCATATAATAATGGCTTGGCGATGATGAACTCCTTTAACTTGACCTTATATAGGAAGCACTTTATCTGCCCTTTCATTCTAAGTGAAAGCTTTGCTGGATACAGTAATCTTGGATGTAGGCCCTTGCCTTTCATGACTTGGAATACTTCCTGCCAGTCCCTTCTTGCCTGTAAGGTCTCTTTGGAGAAATCAGCTGATAGTCTTATGGGTAAGACTTACCCCTTTGTAGGTAACTGTGTTCTTTTCTCTTGCTGCTTCTAAGATTCTCTCCTTCTGCTTAATCTTGGGTAATGTAATTATGATGTGCCTTGGTGTGTTCCTCCTTGGGTCCAGCTTCTTTGGGACTCTCTGAGCTTCCTGGACTTCCTGGAAGTCTATTTCCTTTGCCAGACTGGGGAAGTTCTCCTTCATTATTTGTTCAAATAAGTTTTCAATTTTTTGTTCTTCCTCTTCTCCTTCTGGCACCCCTATAATTCGGATGTTGGAATGTTTCAAGATGTCCTGGAGGTTCCTAATCCTGTCCTCATTTTTTTGAATTCTTGTTTCTTCCTTCTTTTCTGGTTGGATGTTTCTTTCTTCCTTCTGGTCCACACCATTGATTTTAGTCCCAGTTTCCTTCGCATCACTATTGGTTCCCTGTACATTTTCCTTTGTTTCTCTTAGCATAGGCTTCATTTTTCATCTAGTTTTCGAACAAATTCAACCAATTCTGTGAGCGTCTTAATAACCACTGTTTTGAACTGTGCATCTGATAGGCTGGCTATCTCTTCCTCGCTTAGTTGTATTTTTTCTGGAGCTTTGAAGTGTTCTGTCATTTGGGCCATTTTTTTTTTCTTTGTCTTGGCGCGTCTGTTACTTTAAGGGGCGGAACCTTAGGTGTTCACCGGGGCGGGGTAATGCTGGTCGCTGTGCTGTGATGCTGTACGTGGGGGAGGGGCCGAAAGGGAGCAATGGCGCTCGCTCTCCTCTCCTCTGGATTTCAGTCTTTCACTCCGCTACCCACAATCAAATTGGGCCCCTCTGGTGCTGGTTCCCGAGTGGGTGGGCTAGTGCACACTCTAGGCCCCTGTGGGTCTCTCCAACGACCTCTCCTGTGAGGCTGGGAGTCTCTCCTGCTGCCGCCCCAACCCCCACGAACTCTTTCAATCAGAGGTCTGAGGCTTTATTTCCCGCCCCCTCCCCCACCCCAGCTGGAGCCCTGGGTTACGTGGTCTGCTTAGCTCCCCGCCGTTCCTCCTGGTTTATCTGTGCACGAGTGTGGGTCTGCAGGGTGCCACCTGCCACTCTGCCTGCCCTGTTCTCCGCCACTGAGTCCAGCCCTCTCGGTTTATCTGTGCGTGAATGTGGGGCCACAGGGTCTGCTAGTGGTCAGACTGCCTGCCCCATTCATCCCACACTCCGCCAGTCTCAGTCCCACCACAGCAACGCTACTCCTCTCCGCCCCAGTGCCCGTCTCTGCCCCTCCTACCTGG
This sequence comes from Desmodus rotundus, assembly GCF_022682495.2. NCBI lineage: Eukaryota > Metazoa > Chordata > Mammalia > Chiroptera > Phyllostomidae > Desmodus > Desmodus rotundus. The sequence goes on along the minus strand of NC_071393.1, from coordinate 61,059,424 downwards.
TCTGGATGTCTGTTTCTTTTTTATCTACTTGGTGTCGGACTTCCTTGCCGTTCGATTTTCTGTCAGTTCTGGTTGTATGAGGAGGTGCAGTGTGTCTACCTACGCCGCCATCTTGGTTCTCTGATCTATTTTATTTTATTTTATATTTTACTGTAGCAGAGGGAGGAGTCCTCTTCTCCCTGTTGGATAAAATGAGAATATGTAGACCCAAACTTCCACACACCATGATTCAATCACCATGGACAAAGTTGATCGAATAGAATACACCTGAAGTGAAAGAGAAGCATGAGAAGGGTTAGAGCACAGTGCTCCTGGAGTCAGCTGTTCTGGTTGTTCCAGAGGCACTGTTTCCCTTCCCCAAATTTGATTGCACTGTATTCTTGCCAAGACATCTCCCACCTTAGGCTAAGCTTGTTTGAGTTGTATTTCTTTCACTTGCAACTAAGAATGATCCCCACTATTACACAGAATTCATTTCTCCTTTCTCTCCTTTCAGTATGAAGGGAGTGAGTGTTGGGAGAGGGGGCAGGAAGAATGACTTTTCTGAACTCAGGCCCCATCCAGAAGTAGAGGCAGAAGATAAATGCGCTCAAATACCAACTTACTTGTCATATGCCAAATAATTAACTGCTTTGCTGATTTTACAGCTTCAGCCTCATTCCTGATTTTAATCTCTTACTTACTGGGGGGTTTTGCAGAGTATACTTCTAGAACATTTGATCTCTTTTCCTGAAAAGAGATCAAAATATTCAAATTGAGTACTTGATGGCAACATGGCTAGTTAAATGTGTATCTTGTCTTCTGAAAGGCACTTAAAGACTTGGATGACTGACTGTGCAAGGGCAGCAAAGGAAAGGGAAAAATCAAAATTGAATATGGATCTGTGTGATTGAAAGTGAAGGACAACGAGGAGCCAAAAATAAGAAGTAGGTAAAAAGTACTGTATTTTGCCATGTATAATGTGTACTTTTTTGCCCAAATTTTTGAGAGAAAAATAAGGATGAACATTATACATGGGTAGTACTAATTCCATATATAAATATTGTAAATTTGTTACGGGTACATAAAATTCCTTGTACCATAATATGTTCAAAAATAAATACTAAAATTCCTTTATAATACAAAAAACAAGTCTCTAAAATAAATAAATAAATAACTGAATTAAAAATTAATATGAAATATTTTTTTCATGAAAGGCTGGGCCAAAAACATGAGTGCATATTATACATGTCAAAATACAGTGATTGAAAAGTAATAGAACCACAATGTGATGGGATCACCCCAATAAATCCAATAAAGAGGGGGAAAGAATTTAAAAGAAAGTGACAAACATATTGCACATGCTCATGAGGAGTAGTATCTAGAAAAATTCTGGCTTTGGCAGTTGTGACATCATTGTTAACCTTCAAAAGAGCTGCTTTAGACATGAGAAGTGAGTGAAAGTCAGACTAAAATAAAGAACAAATAAGAACAGAAGAAAAAAAGAGAGAGAGAGAAAGAAAGAGAAAGACAAGATTCCAGGAAAAGGTCCTATAGATTATGGGATAGGGAGGAACCAATGAGCAAATGGATCAATTAGATAACAAAGAATGGCAAACGTGGAAATAGAGATAACAACGCAGCATTAATTTTAAAAGAGAAATTAAAAATTAAGGGAAATTGAGTTGGTTTATCTGAATTTTATAGGTGGTCATCTAATAAGACTGAGGAGAATGAGTATGGAGTATTGGAAAAACTCGAAGTTCTGGAACATTTTGAGGACATATGCAGTGAGAGATTGAACAAGAATTGACTGAATACAATCATTACTATATATCTGTGGAGGATCAGTTACTATTTTATAACATGTATTTACTTTAGAACTAATAAATAAGTCTTCAAAACTTTTCATAGTAACCATTGGCAGTCTGGGAATCTGGGAAAGGCAGATGGAAGACACTAAAATGCAAGAATTCTCTAAAATGTCTGACCATGGGGTTCAGGACTGGTGATGAAGTATAAATGAAACCAGAAGGCTGATGTCTTAGAATGAGACAAAGGGCTTGAAGTACTACTGGAGGTCGTTCACTATTTGTGTAACTACAAATAGGTTTTGAACTTCTACAGTGTCAAGTAGGATGTTTAGGAATTGGGTGAACAATGATGAATAAGATGTGTTTTCCCCATGGCAGTCACATGTAGGGAAAGAGGCAGCCATGTACAAAAGGCAACATGTTCAATGGAAGTGAGGAAATGGGAGAAAGAAGAAAGGAAATGGTGGCCATGTTTGGGGAAAGAAAAGCAGCGGAAATGGTGAGCGTATTTTAGGTCTCCATTTTAATTGTATTGACAGCAATGGTATATAGAATACCAAAATGAGAGTTGGGGGCAGGCTGGAAGCAGGAGGGGCTTTGACTTGGAAACCAACACTCTCTTTCTATTGTTACTGTGACCACAAAGGAATTGGCTCCAAGTCATTTTGGGCATTCTCCTTCCTTCTACTGGAAACTGAATTATGATCCAATGTCAATTTCTTAATCTATAAATCTGGCTTGACATTTCATGTGCTTCTAATAGATGGTGCTAGATAAGCTGTTTCTGACTTAAGCTCCATAAATGAGGAAAATGCAGAAAAAGATTTGGGTTAATCTACAAAGCAATTTGAAGCCTATGTCAGAAAACTCTTCCTCAATTCATCTCAGTAAGTGATCTGAAGAACTGTCACTTCTATGTGACACGTACAGGTGTAAATCCATTTTAGAAGTTCATAGTACAATCTACCACATTTCTGTGTCCACGGAACACCATCTGAAATCTTCGGAAAGTAAAGTAGTTAAACAAATTGCATGGCATCATATAGCCAATGCTCTTCACCTCTACCCATGGCATCATCTGAAGCACTTTTGCAACCAAAACGCAGGTTTGGATGCCTGCTTCAGTGAAAGCCAAACTGGTGAGACAGGTGCTGGTGTAAAAAAAATAGGTTTATTCAGGTGTCCTGACCTGGAAGAATGGTAGACTCCTGTCTCAAGGACCATCCTCCTTTCTTGCCCAAGTGTGGGGTTCTTATAGGGACAGGGCGGGGAGGGCTTTTTTTCCTATCCAGCTATCTTGCTAGATTTTGGGAACTGGGACCCTACCCACTCACCTTTCTAGCCGTTGGCGTGCTCAGTGTAAGAACCTCCCCATCCACCATCTTGGCCAATCAGGGAGACTCCATGGCACTCCCTGTCTAAGGTATCACGGTCATTGTGGAGGAGGGGTTTTGCCGGACACTGGTGGGTAAGCCCTGATATGCCCACAGTCCTTATCCCATGTCCAGCTGGACACAGTGACCTCACATCTGGAGGAGCTGGTTGGAGTCTGTGGATACCTCTGGATCCTGGAACACCTGCATCCTCTGCACAGTCCCCATGCAGCTTCCCCTCTGAAGTGGCTGGCTTGCATTCTCCCTGCCCCCAGCTGCCCACGCTCTGACTGGCATTCTACGGCAACACTTTGTTCAAATTTTAAAAAGTTAAATTCAGGCTTATCAGCTTGGCTGTGGACAAAATTTAAAGGCAAGCTGGAGTTGCGAAGTAAAATATTCATGAGTCGCAGAATTGGTAAAAATGAGTGAAGCAGGCCAAGCACGAGAAGACAAGAGCAGAAGCAGGGTGACGAACACTGCCAGCCTCCATGTCCTGCTGATGTTAGGGAGGCTGAGGACTGCAGCAAACTCAAGGCAGCTGCCACATGGGATTAGCCTATTCTTGACAAGGGAAGTGCCTGCCCAGTGTTATCAGGTCTTCCAATGTTTTTCTAGAGAGCCCAGAAAATTGGATTTTTATATGTAAACTACTGATTTTAAAAATTGCCTCCTAATTTAAATAAAAGTAAACTGGCCTGAAAAAACCCTTCTGTCAGCTGCATGAAACCTTTAAGGGGTCAGTTGATATTCTCTGCTGTAGAATTCACATCTCGCATGGGTGTTCAGACATTACATGGCTGTGGCCTAAAGCACTTGCGTACACTCATGTTAGCTGAGGTAACTCAAACTGGTCTTGGGCAAGCTGCATGGATGATAACCAGATATAAGAGACAGTTGCTTTTTTCCAAAGGTTGCTTTTGAGTCTCTTCCATTTAAGAAAATATTTTGGTGTTGTGTATATAGGCTCTCAGAGATACATAGATCAATTATAGAAATGGCTCTGCTCCAAACATGTAACAAAGACAGGTAATTTCTGTATTTATCAGCCATCTAGAATCAGCACCTCTATTGTTGCCTTAGTTGCCATTCTGAAAACTAGCAGCACTGAATACCTCCTTTCTATTCATCTTCAGAAAGAGGAGGAAAAACTACTTTGCAAAGAAAGAAAAGCTGTGCACTGTGCACAATGCCCTACCAAGTTCAGTCCACTAATTGCCTTGTCCTAAGAGGTCACTTACCCCTTGGCCCCCAGGAGATAATAAAAACATAAACTACTTAACCTTGACCACTCTTCAGGTTCTTCTAGTTCAGTCTCCTCACTTACTAGTTAAGTAGAATTGAGGGGTAAAAAGTCTTAGCTGCTGGTTTACCAGATGTCAATTCCATAGATTCTCATATGTCATAAAATTAATGTTGCAAGCTTTCTGAAATCATGTGCTTCTTAGTGAAAGTAGCACTAGGGCTCGAACTGAGTTCTCCCAAGTCCTAGCCTGAATACCCACAGGCTGCTCAGCCTAGCCTACCCAAGGTGGCATATCAGTTGCAAATAATAGAAAAAACAAAGTCAAAAGGACTTGAAAAAGAAAAGGTATTTATTGGCTCTTCAGTATGTAAATTTCAGAGGCATGTGGCTTCAAGCACCATTTGATTAAGTCCTAGCTCCATTTCCTCCATCATGATGATCATACTTTATCACCACTGTAAAAAGTATTTAAATTATGCTTATATATGCCAACCACTGTTCTAAGTGCTTTACAGATATTTACTTATATAATTTTCACCACATTTCCATGGGATGGGTACTATTATTAGCTTCATTTTTTATAGGAGAAAATGGAGGCACAGAAAGTTTAAGTAAATGACCCAAATTTGTATTGTAGGTTCAGGATACAAACTCTGGCTGCTGATTCCAGAGCCCTGGCTCTTGGTCTCTGTACAAATATTCCTACTAAACTGGTCTAGGATAGGGCCTAAGACTTAGTGATTCCCCCCCCACCCCCGGCTGCTGTGGCTCAGTGGATTGAGTGCTGGCCTATGAACCAAAGGGTCAGTGGTTCGATTCCCAGTTAGAGCACATGCCTGGGTTGCAGGCCAAGTCCCCAGTAGGACTCAAGAGGCAACCACACATTGATGTTTCCCTCTCTATCTCCCTCCCTTCCACTATCTAAAAATAAATAAATAAATAAAATATCTTAAAAAAGGATTAGTGATTCTTAAAATATTCCTTGATGTACATCCAGAGTTGAAAACAGTGCTGCTACACAGTGAATTAAGGGGTGGAATTGATGCAAAAAGAACCATGCTGGAATGTAGGCCTAAATTCTGCTCTGCAATGCTTACATCCCAGTGGAGAAGAAGAGTAAACACCATTCATTGATAGAAGAAATTTTGATGTGGAACTGCTGAGCACTGCTGAACACAACCACTGGCCCTGCAGAGCAACTCTGCCTGAAGAACCCAAATATTACAGTCACAGTATGTCCTAAGTGTGTCCATTACCTGGGTATTATAATTTTTGTATGATGGCAGTCAGACACTGATTATAATTAGAAGAAAGAGAAGAAGTTCCCGGGGTCATGGTGCTTCACTGTCGATCCCCTGCCTCTAACTCTCAATGCAGAAACCTTTGCAAGAGTACTTTCATGGGTCTCGATGACAACAATTAAGCTTGAAGAGCATGAGAAGACATTTTAATCAGAAGATAATTAAGAACAATGGGGGCATATGTATCATTGATTGTGTCTCAAGTACTCTGACTGATCTGGAAGATTATTCCATTAATATATGGATGTAAACACACACCAACATTTTCTCAGGATAAAGCAACTACACTTTGAAGTTTCCATCTACAAATCTTCCTTTTACTTATTAGATGACAAATTAAAATCATCAACGTTTTCTCACCTACGGAAGACACCTGGGTGCTGATTCCTTGTCTTTGGGTAGGACAGCATCAGGCATATAAAACGAGGCAAGGGGAGTCAATAAACCAGAGTGTTGTTCATATTTAACTGTTTACTGTTGCTCCATTATAAATGAGACTAAAAATATATATGGCCCTAAACACAAAGGGATAAATGCTGTGAAGAATAGCAATTCCTCACGAAAGGAAACAATAGCAAAAGAAAACCAACCACCACCACCACAACCCCCAAAAACACCCACCACAAAACCAAATGAACAATCAAAGTATTAGGTGCACTTTTCACCTTCTGTTAGCTTGGTTGCCGTACAAATACAACATGGTATCTTTAGAGAGGAGGAAGCCTTCTATGTTTGTCATATGATCTCCACTTAAACTCAGCAATGAGCCCTTTGTATCTTGTCTTGCTAACACATGTAAGTTATGTTTCCCTCAAAATTAGCTTGAGATTTTTTAGTTCATGCTCCTCAGGAATCATTTTTGCTGATCACTGGTGCTTGCTTTGTGGCCTCACCCCTGGCCATGTCTACTTCCCTACCCTACCCCCAACCCCTCCCATAAGGGGCCCTACAGGGAATTTCGTTCTGACTACATCCTGCTGGTAACAGGTAAGAGAGATGCTCATTATTCAAGGAGTGAATTTTGCACATGGAGAACTCCACCATATGAGTTCCCCATATTTTCTTCCAGTCTCTTCCCAAGTGAGCACTGAGGTATGTCAGGCAATCTGGGTTGTAATCTCAGCAATGCCAATGTCTACCACTCTAAGTTATTTAAAGTCCTCTGAGATTCAGTTTTCTTGCTTTGCAAAGTGAAATATAGATGATATACTCTTAACATCTTCCCAAATCAAAGTTGTTTGGATCCTATTTATTTTCCCTTATGGCTTGTCTGTCTCCTCTTTAGTCCCTGCCTGTCATACTTGCTTTGGTTTTTATAGTTTGCCAGGTCTTTTTGCTCAGGTGGTAACTTTTCTCATCCTTGACATGTTAATATTCTACTCACCCACTAAAGTTCTGAAATCCTAATTCCTTCAAAGACCTTTTCCAAAATGCAGTGTGTTGTGAGGGAGGGAAGCAGGAAGTTGTTGGGCCATGTGCCAGATATGCAAAAATGAATGAGACAGATTTGGTTCTGTCTACTGTCCTTCATAGAATTTAAAAACTAGCTGAGTGATAGGTAACATTTTTGAAATGACAGTATCCTCACTTTTCAAGTGAGGAAACAGGCTCAGAGAAGTAAGGTAAGTTTCTCAAGGTGACTGAACCAGCTATTTGCTATTGCAGAATCCAGGTCTATTAGACTACACTTTCTCCAGCCAGCCCAACATGGCAGAGATGTGGCAAAGTGCCCGCACTTCCCTCTGTGACATGACCAACATTAGTCCTCAAATTACTTCCTTCTGAGCCTGGTAAAGTTACATCATCATTGGCTATGCAGTTTGCCTGGCATCTATCTCCAGTTTATAGGAAGTGGCAATTGAGATGAAACTTTCGTTATTTACTATCTTAGCTGATGTCTTTTACAGAACATCAAGAATACTTGATTGAATAATTCGTTAGGATTTATTCATATATTTTATTTTATTGTTTTTAACACTTTCTTTAATACATCTTATTAAAATACATCTTATCTTTCAACTCTCTTTAACTCCTATATGGGCAGAGACAGAATTCCTTTTATGAAGTCCATTTTATCTAACATTATTGACGTAGATTGGGAGTGCCCCACAAGCATTGTGTAGGAGGGCATGGTGAAGGGAGTGATGGAACAAATGAATACACTCATGCTGTTTTTACAGTGTCAGCAAGTGATGCCTGAAAGTTTTCTGTATGTGACCCAGGTGTCCAACTTCTGAGTTGGAGAATTATGATATTTTTTCAGTCCTCCGAGCATTATAAATGTATGGAGGGATATGTTTCTAGGATTTATAGAGGGAAGAGAAAGAAGACTTTGTCTTCTAACCAGTTAGATGTCACATAACAAATGGAAAGTGGTGTTTGTCACTAAACAACCCCAGGAAAACCTAAAATGATATAGGGAGAGAAGACTTTTCCTGCCACTATCTCCTCCCGTATAGCAGACTGGATTTAACTCCCCTTCCTGTTACACCCATGCTCCTGAGTGGATGCTGAGCATCAACATTGCCTTGTTTATCTTTGCATCTTGGAGTATCTGACACACAGAACTCTTCAGTAAGTACTTTTGTACCAATGGCTCTATGGTGTTGTATCTTCAAGGACTTTGGGTATGGGCTGGGACAGTAAGCTTCCTACACACTAATGCATGGATTACCCAATAATAAAAAAAAATACTTCTCTTTCTACAGTGAGAGATAAAAGGTAAAATAAAAAGGTTTCTGTCAGGGACAATATTTTCTGGGACACAATTATAGAAATGTGTAACTGACTCAGCTCTTGCTAGAAATGAGTGTGCTAAAGAAGGAGACAGGACATGTGGGCCACTTGAGTATGGACTGAGGTATTCTTGAGCAAGGAGATATTTATTGAATTAGTGGGGTAGAGACCCTGAAGAATATAAGAATAGCTGACAGTTATGAAACTCTTACTGTATGTCAGCATTATTCTGAACAATGTTTTATAGGTTAATTATCCATAGTTTTATGGATTATGTAATATGATAAACCTTACTTCATACTTGATGAGCTTGAAGCATGAAAGATTGAGCAATGTATCCAAAGTCATCAAATCAGGAAGTCTTTGAGTAAGGTTTCAAATCCAAGTATCCTGCTTTCAGCCCATGCCCTTGACCTCTGGGCTCTCCTCCCTTTGTAGAAGATGAGCTCTTGCCTGCTTCAGCATTTTGCCTAGAGCCAGCCCTAAACTGATTCCATCTGATAAATTCAAGGTTTCTATTTCTAATATAATGTACTGGTGAGATCTACTTTACAATTGTTCTTTTACAGTTGTTCCTAATTACTCTGTGTTTACTTGAAATGCCTGGGGGATTCAATAAAGGTATTCCAATACATGTGCACAATCCTGAAGGAATTGATAAATGGAATGAAAATGAAATGAGATGTAAGCAAGCTTTCCGTATTGAAATCATATCATTCACTGGAGACTGTAACATTTTGCTTCTTTGGGAAAACAAGCAGTCCTGTGCTCCTGCGTATTTAAGAAAGCAGAAGTCCTATCCTAGAAAGCTGTTCTAATCAACTAGTAGCTTCAAGCTATATTACTGAACTTTGTGTTACAAGCTATGGTGGATGCAATGCTGACACACCATAGTTTTTATCTGATGATCCCAATCTGCTTAGAGTATAATAGTTTCTCTCAACCTTTACCATCTTAAGTACCAATAAGAGATTGAATCATCATAGGGAGGCCAAATGGAATGCATGTGATGGGCTGTATAATGCAATGGTTGTTTTGTTATGTCTAGTGTAACAATCATTCCAAATTTTTAAAAAATGCTTTGTTTCTCTAAGAAGCATATTCATGTTGGAGCATCTATTTGTTCTGGGCACACTGCAGGACAAGCAGAGAAGGCAACTGTGTATGGGATCTGACTATCGAGTATTATTTAAGGTCTTTTTCCCTTACCTAAATTAATTCTTCCCAATATTTATGCCTTAATTCTGTCAACAAATATTAATTGAGTACTCATTATGGACCAGACACTTGTAGTAGAGATGTAGAGTTATTCTTGTGCTAGTACATAATTATAATAAAGTATGATGAGAGCTGTAATAGGTGAGGCAGTCTATTCCAGGAACTCAGCATGGCATATGAGACCTTTACCTACTAGGTGCATCTGGTTTCATCTTTCTCCTCATCTCCCATTTTAAGCTAGTTCCAGGCACATTAGAATTCTGCTGGTGTCATAAAAGGCCACCATTGTTTGCATTACCATGATTTCTACAGTGATTTTTTTCTGCTTTAAATAATTGTCCCCATCTTCTGTTTGTGTTCCCATCCTTTCAGCTTTAGTTCAAATGCAACTTCCTTTCTGGAACCTTTTCCTGATTTCATCACCCTGTTCTTCTTCCTCCATCCCTCAGTCACCCTTCCTTTCTCTAACTCTAAAGTATTATGTTTTCACCATTCTTATGGCTATATTATATTATATTATATTATATATTATAGTAACTTACAGACATTTTTGGTTTTACTCTTATTGGTTTATAAATTCTTTAGAGCAGAGATCATATATTTCTTTTCTCTAGCACTTATTATCGAAATTGTATATTGTCCAAAATGCTCTGATTAACAAGTGAATAATAGAAAAATGAATACCATTTACTTAGGAGCTTTTGTGAAATGTACATATTTTACATCATTTAATTTTCAGAATAATCCTGCAAGATAAATATTACCTTTATTACTTTACAAATGAGGAAACTAAAGCTTTGATGGATTAAATTAGTTGCTTAAAGCCATGCAGTCCTGACATGATCAACTTTTTGTCTGGTTTCAACAATCGTTTTCTATTTTACCATCCTGCAAAGAGTAAATGAGAATGGTTGTGCAGTTTCAAGGAAGGCCTCTTCATTTTATGTCCTTGCTACTCAAAATGTGATTGACAGATCAGCAGCATTGACCTCACACAGAAGCTTATAAGAAATGCAGAACCGTAGACCCCTCCTTTTACCTATGAAAGCAGAATTTGCATTGTTAACACTGTCCCCAGATTATTTTTATGAACATTAAAGATTAAGAAGCACTGATTACCTCTACAGGTTTTTCTAGGTTTGGCATCCAGCTTTTTCAAAACTTCCCAGTCTATGCAATTCCTCTCGCACACATAGGAAGCTGAAGCTCATTATGGCAGGCAACAGCTAAGCAAATGAAAGCCAGCAGTTACCAGTTAGGACATACCTTAGAAGAATAGTGAAACCTTTCCTAACTTTTTAACATCCTTCTTTTCTTGCTTCTCCACCTCCCTTAATCATTCTTTGAGGGAAGGGAGCTTTAACTTATTCACAAGTGTGAAAATAGTTTGAGTGCTTCTCATTAGGCTTATGTGATTTTAAGGAATAAATTAGTACTCAAGTTAACCAGAGAGAAGGGCAGCTTAAGAATATGCACGGAGTGGTTCAGTAGTGGGCTCTCATAGATACCTAAGTTCCTGGTCAGTAATGGATTGACCCTCATGGAAGTGCTTCTGAACTCAAGGTCACTAAGGATGTCAGCTGCTGGAGTTTGGGGGTCTTCTCCTGGTGACCTACTATTAATGAAGTTCAGCTACCGCATCCCTTTTTCCCCACCACCATCATCACCATATTTTGTTCCTCTCTGTTATTTCCTTTCCTGACTTGAAAACAGTTCTTTCTTTCTCTTACCACTCAAGTTCTAAAGGCTAAGAATATGATTGGTTAATCTCTTGCACTCAAAGGGCCCACGTGTTTCTATATCAATGGGTGATAAATTGGTATATGGAAAAAGTTTGTCAGTGAAATGCCTTGCTTCGGTTCCATTATCTACAGCTTAGAGTATAGAATTATTTCTTTTATAAATAACCTTTGAACTTCTGCAGAGACTTGAGAATGCCAGTTGTCCTTAGAAAGGCTTATGTATAAATGGCTCTGTAATACAGGCCTAGGTCAACAAAGGAAGAAATAAGTTAACTTTTTTTAACTCAGCATTGAAGATCTAGCTTATTTACTCAGTAGATGTGACTAATTGCCTCATTCTACATTCTTCCTTAAGACAAAGTACTATGATAACAAATAAACAAGGAGTTCATTGTCCCACTGAGTTAATTTTTAAGCAGAAATTAATTGAGAACCTACTACTAGTCAGACATTTTGTAATCTGGAGACTCCAAAGATGCATGGAATATAGCTCATGCCTTCAGGGTGGCTATAATTTAGTAGTCATAGCTATGTAAGGAAGTGCTCCCAAAATTTATGTCAGCTAAAAAACTAAATGCATATTGCCCATAGGCCTAAGATGTGGCTTTTGTTTATTTGTGTGTGTTCTCCTCTTGTTCAATTTCTTTCAGACTTTCTTTGTGGGTAAATTAACATTAAGTTGTTGCTAAGAAAATTGTCTTCACTTATCCAAGCCATATAGAGAGAAGCAAGAATGAGTAAATCCAGCTTTTACATGAATGGCTTTAAAAAATTGAAAGACAAGGAGTTACACCACAATTGCTTGGTGGTATTGTAGGGCATACCATAAGTACTAGGTCTAGGGCTTTGCTTTATCCTTGGGCAAGGAGGAGACATAATAAGTTAAACAATGAATGCACTGTGTTCCGTCAGATCTTTAGAAATACCATTCTGAGCACTGTTTTGAAGCATGGTTTTCTTTATAGTTAATATTGGGCTCACTCACTCCAATAGATAAAGTCAGAAGATAACTTTATAATTCAGTGAATTTAGACACATATGGGACTATTATGTGCCTCATGGAACTGAATCCTTACCCTGCCCAAAGCACCAGCACAAAGCACTTGTGGTGGTGATTATTTCCAAGTAGATGGGGCTATTCTACTCATTCAAAATCCACTATCTAGATGGCTAGAACTTGCTGATGGTTAAACCATAGTTAATATTAAAGATTATTATGCGGACTATGCCATTACTAGCAGATTATTATGCTGCATACATTTTCATGGAAAGTATTAAAATCACTCTAAAAAATGGCACATGGGAGAATTGGTTAATAGGTGGGAGGAAATGTCTGGAAAGACCTTTTTTAAGACTCTCCTAGATGTCCTTCTTTTTTGGAGGAGAGCTGAACATATACTAAATATATAGCAAGGAATTATTCTTATTTTTGTTTCTCTTTCCTCCAGTTGATTAGGAACAGCTACCAACACAAAATAGTCTCCACAGAGCTGTGGAGAGAACATAAGGAAAGTACCAGAGTCAGCTCTTGACTTCTTTTTCTGAACATTGAAATAATTCTTCTTCTCCTCCTCCCCCTCCTCCTCCTTCTTCTCCTCCTCTTCCTCCTCCTCCTCCTTCTTCTTCTCCTTCTTCTTCTTCCTCCTCTTCCTCCCTTTTTTTCTGGTGGGTGGCTTTGTAAGTAAGAATCTTGGGCCTCATGGCACTTCAGCAGTGATGAGAAATTTATGTACTTAGTAGCTAGTTTTTAGTTTGTTCTTATTTTCAAAGAAACCTTGTGCAATATTTCTGTTCCCGTATCAGCACTAGCTGGAGTATCTGTAGCAAATTTCCTACATACTTACCACTTTCTGAATCCAATATAAATGGCAGTTCATATTGGCAGATGGACCCAGATAATAAAAGCTTCTCTGTGAATTAGACTTAATAGAACTAATTTAGATCTCAAGGAGAAAGTGGAACAAAAGCTACAGCTTCAAAATAAATATTTTGTTTGGTTTGTTTTCATCGGTAGGTTACTTTGATCCACACTTATTGAGTATGTTTCTCTTTTAAATGACTATTCCTTCTTGATCTATCTCGTTTATGTTACATGTACTGAAATGTAAAGATAATTAAACAATAAACTTCTAAAATGGTCACCAAATTGGCAATGGATTCTAGAAGTTTCAAGGAGAAAGAGTGTAAGACATGCTACTGTCCATAGCCTCCTTCAGGCTACCATTATCATCCCCCTGGGACATAGAGTCAGACACTCCAGGTCAAACAGGAGGATTGCAATTCCTCCAACTCTCCTAGTCAGATGGCCAACAATACCCCCTACCCCACCCCTCCAAATTGAACCTTTGGAAATGCCACAGTTACTGTGACCTGAAAAACATGAGCTGGGACTCTATGAATAGTCAGTTATCATAAATATGTTTCTGGAAGTTTGCTATCCTTAGCTTTATTGCTTAGGACATAAGAAAAACAAACAAATAAAAGGTCTCTGACAAGTTCCTATAGTTCAGAGACTTGGTCAAAAGACCAAGTCTTTCTTTCTTTTTTTTTTTTTAGTTTTTATTTTTTAAAGCCACGTTATAGACTTTCCCAAAAGCAATCATCAGTAGCCAGAAGAGTCTTCAGACTCAGGGTTGTTATAATCGGGTCAGTTGAGCCTACTTTCGGCTCATTCCACATCACGCAGCTGTCATAAGACCAATGCTTTCTTTGGAGTAGGTACATTCAAATGCCACTGGGTTGCAAGCTTGTGGGTGCAAAAAGTAAACTAGTGTCAGTGAGCACATCATGCTGCAAAAGCATCATAATAATTTTATAGACAGCAAAGGATTGCATTTCACTGCTGTGTAGCATCAAATACATAAGGCAAATGCAAACAGGCTATTTATTGTCACCTAGGATTGGGAACCTGAGGGCAAAAACTCCTAAGCTGTTCATTACAAGCTTAAATGAGCCCATTAGACTTACATTAGATTTAAGAGAAAATGATGCTACTGAACTGTCAGGGATGCAGTGTTTCCTAATGCAGGAGAAAGATCACCACAAATTTGAAATCTGAGTCTTGCTGTCTTATCAATCTTATTTTCAACTTGGAAAATTCATAAAGTCAATATGGATATGGCTTTTATGAACTTGTTAAAAGTATGATAGAAGAAATATCTTAGTATCATTTCCATATTTGCCTCTCTCTCTCTCTCTTTTTTTTTTTTTTTGTCCCTGCTAGGAAGACAAAATGGGATTGCAGAGAAACTTGTTTGTTTCTGGAGTACCTGCTGCTAACCAAAAAGAATCAAACAGAAGAGAAATCCATGACAAATTTTTGAAACCTGATTTTTATCAGAAGTTTATTTTGATTTTATGATGTTTGATGTTAGTGAGGGATGAGACAAACATGAAAGGTTTTGAGTATAGATTTTAGGGCTCAGTGATGAACAAAACTGACAATTCATATTCTTATCAAATTTTTTTGAGTCTTACAAAAAAGAGATTTTCTTGAATTTTCTGACATCTTCACATCTCATCCTGCCCCATACTTGGAGAGTCTGACAAACATAAAAGTTGAAAAATACTAGCAAGAAAAAATTTTCAGCTGCAGACCTGTTTTTAAACAAGTCTTATTTAGTTGAAGTTGAAGGCTCTCTTTAGTATAAGGTAGTTGGCTCCACCAGGGCATTTGACCTACAATCTAACTATCATAAATGAAGAACTGAAGCAGAACATAAATTACGATGCTGACCTAGAGCTTTGCTTTGCTAGTTTCAGGTCAAAATACAAACTCAAATCAGGGGAAAGTGTCTGTGTTTTCTGGGAATTGGTTATAACATTGTATATCCAGGTAATCCCAGGAAATCTTCGAGGTGATTACTCTTAGTTTATTAAAAAACATTATAAAACAAAGGAATATCTAAATGGTCTGCATGTGTTCTGCACATGTCTTGCAGCAGTACTATTTTGACTTGATTCAGCAAAATGAAACCTTTTCAGTTCAAGGATGCTTTCTTCTTCATCATGTCATCATGCGGCTATCATTACCACCATTATGACTGCCACAATTATCTGAATATTTAATAAGGGTACATCTAATGAGCGACATTAAGCAGTGGAAGCATGAAAAAGCTCCATCTCATTAGCCAGGGTGAGTTAGCAGAGTTAATCAACAACCGATGGCTACAGTTTGTTCCTACTTCTATTGCATCAGCTTTGTGGACACCATATGATTCCGGAAGATTGCTTCCTATTCAAAGGGATCTCTAGGATATTATGGCTTCTTGGAATGGGGCAGATGCTGTCTCTCATGAAATTCTATACTTGCCCTGGCCGCGTAGCTCAGTTGGAGCATCATCCTGATACAGCAAGATTTCAGGTTCGATCCCTGGTCAGGACACATACAAACATCAACCAGTGAGTGCATAATTAAGTGGGATCACATATCAGTGTTTCTCCATCTCTCCCTCTCCCTTCCTCTTTCTCTAAAATGAATAAATAAATTTTTAAATTAAATAAATTCTACTCTGTCTCTTCCAGAAACAGTCTCAGAAAAAAACAGTCTTTGAGTTGGAATCATGAGGCAATAGTGGAGGGGATTACATGCAAGTAACCAACAGGGTTGCTTCTTGTACTGTACTGTCTGGTCGGGCACTATAACTTTCACAATATTCTCAATGCTGAGAACAGACTTAGAGTGTTAACGCTACTGATGGCAAGTTTCTGACCTACCTTTAGGGTGCATTATACTATTTAGAGCACTGTTTGGAATACTACAGGAGAAATGTCTGAAGAAAGGAGGCTGAAGGGGCGCTGGCTTTAATTTTAATTTCTTCTGAATTCAATCGCCCTTTAAAATCCCAAGTGTACACATTATTCTAGAAAGAGAGAAATAATTACGGGAGTGCTCCAGTCACCACTGCATGTGACTAGACTGCCTGCTAGAAGAAAGGGTCGGAGACAGTGCAGTGGCAAGAACATTTTGTCCTGCATTAAGCCCTGCTTCCCTCAGAGGCTGTGTGTCAGATGCCTGGTACCCCAGTTCTTTGGGAGGGTGAGCCAATTAGTACATTCCCTAGTCTGGAACTGTAGCTGCTGTGTATGTGATCTGCATACTGATTCAACCGAGATTTGACCTTCTGGACTGGGAAAAACAAGAATCCCAGGTGAGAGAGCACACTGGCCTAGATTTCCCTATCCCTTCTCTCCTTCATTTGCATGCATACCAGCCTAGTAGCTTTTTCTGACTAATTCCGAGATTGGAAAACAGTTCCATTTCACTTGAAGATTTAGATCAATGTATAAAATAAAAACTATTAAAAATCATGGCTTTTACCTTCTTGTGCTGATGTCAAAAACGGAAAGCAGGTAGCTCCATGTAGTAGTGACACTCTTGGCCCACATGGGGGCAGTACTAGGTAATCAAAAGCCTTCAGGAACTTCCAGGGCAGGCAGAATCTGGCAGGAGACAGACAGAATGCATAAAGCAGAATCAGGTTAGTTTTTCATAAGCACAAGATTCCTTAAAGCCAATCATTATAGTGCTTTAAATGTTCTTGCTGAAAAAATTAGGAAGGAGCGATGTCTACCAATTTCCAGCTGCTGGTGCAATCACTTGCCAAGAGCTGTTGGGGAAATTTTTTGATTGATGACTCCATTTAACACTACTTTCACATGCACGGTGTGAGACAAACAAACCATTGTTATCAGATTATCAAATGATAGTCTAGTAGGTTTGTTTGGAATGGTCAAAGCATCTCTCAGGTATAGATTTTCATTTTCTTATTGTCTGATATGATTAGCTGCTCTTTGATAAAATTTCAAATACAGAATTCTAGGGGAGCTGGAAAAATAAACCTATGTTCACTGTAGGTGGAAATTTACCAGTGTATTTAGTGCATGGAGGTTATCCATGGCTTACTGATATTGAATAAGCCTGCTTCATACTGGTCTCTTTAAATGATAACAGCTACATAAATGAACCATGGTGTAATTATGCATTCATCTGACCTGAAGAGTTTTCAGTGTTGGGACAGGAAATCTTTTCCACTAAGCCCCTTAGGGTGGATTCTTTTGGTTATTTGTTAGGCACACTTCAGAAATTCAAGGAAAGAGCCATAACGGTAATTGAGCTACATTCTCACAACCTATAATAGTACTGAAAGGCAGAAAGTCACAAAGCCATTGTTTCCCTTACTCAAAGGTGAGGCTAAGTAAAATGTGCACCTTTTTGATACCGTTGTCCCATTTCAACCTTCAGAATACAAACTTGGGTTTAACGGCTGACTCCTGATCATGTGAGGTCACTTGAAAGCAGTGGCAAATGACTCTGTCCAACGGGCTGAGGCACAGCATCATGATGCACGCTAGACCGCTGCTCAGAGAGGAGTGCCCAGGATCTTGGGGAGATAGTTTGTACTGACCAGAACAGAAAACTATCTGTTTCTCACGTCATTAATGTTGGCTCTTGCTGTCCTTCTCCCTCCCTGTGCACTTACTTCCTTCTTTTCCCTTCTCTGTCTTTGATCTTTTGGATTCTCTCCATCTTTGTCTTTAACTTTATCCCCCTTTCTGCTGATACACATACCAAACATTTCATTGCGCCGTGGAAACTGTTTATCCCTGAGGGAATCATTTGGTACTCAAATGGCTACGGAGCTTGTGCCAAAACAACAAGATTATTACAGAAGATTCAGTGTTTGCCTTTACATTTGTTTTCAAAATCTCATTAGCACAAAGGTTATTTCTTTCATTAAATGGTTACTTAGAGTAAGGTATATTAAAAAGCACATCTTTTTGCTTGCTTTAAAGTGGTAGTTTGGACTGGCATGACTGTCTTCTTGCTCCATCAGTGTTTTAAATATGGAAGAAAGCATCTGTTTTGCCTCAGTCTGGGGTTTGGTAAATACAATTGCTCTGCCAGATTTTCCTATTCTAGCTTAGAAAATGACTAAAATGACTATTGAGTTGAACCTGGCCATAATGTTACCTTAACGTCATCTGGCAGGTGGTGATATGCAAGTGTTACACAAAAATTTTGGCCCCAACCCCTAACCCTTCTGGAATTCAGTTCATAAGCTCCAATAACATGTAATGGAATATCATCCAATCACTTTGTGCGACTCTATTGTTTTAATGAGCCTGCAGAGAAGTGAATTGCATAGACAATGTAGGGATAAACAATAGGTTAGTCTTCTTAATACCTTGGGACTTTTGCTGACTGGATTTTAATTTTCTCCTCTTCTAAAATACTAAGTAGAACTTCTAGCATGGTAACATACTTTTCCTGTTGCTTTTGGGGGTAAAAAAGATGGGATTACGTTTAATGGAGTCCTCTTCACTTGTCCGGTCCCGCAGGGCCCCCACATTAAAGTGGTTCTTTGTGCTCTCTGTTCCTGCCCGGGTGGACTCCCACCTCTTCCAACCCCACCTACTCCCTTTTCCTAGTTCTAAGTTTGTCATTAGCAAGAGAGAGGAATGAATAAGGGAAAGACAAAAAGTAATTAATTCACTGAAGTGCAGCTGCAAATGAATTTTTGAAATCAATTATTAATTTTCTCTTTAATATTTCTGCGTTGATACTGCTCTGGATCAGGGGACTGGGAGAGCTGCTTCACTTCACAGCAGCAGTGCGCTGGGTAGAGACAGCAGCAGCATCTTGCCGCAACTAGAATGCCTCACGCTAACGTGCTTCTCTCGTTCATCAAAGACGTGCCTTCTGCCAGCAGCATTTTACATACAGCATGTGTTTGTTTTAAAGTTTCTGGTAGGTAGAACAAGCACGAAGGGCAGGAGCAATTGCAATAAGAGGGCGAATCCTTTATTTTCTGTATCTTCTGGTGTCAGCCTCCAAAAATACTGAAGTGATGGCAAAAAGCTTAACATGGATGATGATTTTTGAGGAAAAGGTAGTAGCACAAATACAAAATCTTTTTGCTTATGTGGGAGGGAGGAAAAAGTACTGGATTGTGTGGGGACTGTTAGAGTAGGAGGACTGGGTGTCAACAGCCTGGAAGAGAACTATAATCTCTGTACCTCCTGACCAGCCGTGGGCAGAGATCAGGGAGCAGCGGCAGCGCGACAGCACAGGCTGCTTGATTACCTCCACTGGACTCTCCATCTTCAGTGGGCTTTAAACTCAGATTACAGAATGCAACTTTATCACTCCCTTTGCTCAAATCAAATGTTATCAGGAAATCTGCTTTTCTTGACCTCTACTGCCTGTGGTTGGAAGGTAAACCTAAGCATTATATGGAAAAACTATTTTTAGTAACGGAAAGCAACTACTGCTTCTGTGTTCAAAGATGTTGGCTCCAAATGGCAGAGGGATGATTGTTTCCACTTAAAGTGATTGATATGTCTACACACACTTGGGAGAGAGAATTTCATTACCTATTCTTTCAGCAGGGGCTGGCTGAATAGAGTTTCAAAGGAAATAAGGAGCACATTTGTATAACAGAGTACATTTTCTTCCATGAAATAAAGTGGGGGGAGGGGGAAGGCCAACGTTTATAGGAAGAAATTGTGGATTTTTAAATAAAAAGAATGAATATATGGAAAGAGTGAAAGAACTACTACCACAGAAGAATGTTCAATACACACAGTAATTAGGTTTTTAGCTTTTGTTCAATGACAGTAAAATATTTCTATTGGTTCACTTGCAGAAATATTTATTTTTAAATTACCTGTAATGATTAAGCACAGAAAAATTTAAGGGTTGTAAAAGGCAACCTAACAAAATTCAATTTATTCCATAATAATACTTAAGAATTAATGCTTTCGCTTTCCGTGGCACTTGAAGACTTGGAAACTAGAGTTATTCAATATCTTGCAGATGCTTTTAAAAGAGAAAATTAAGGGATCCAAACTCTAATTTGGGGTCAAACATAAAGGAAAACAACTTAATAAGCTCCTAAAAATGTAATGTTCTTTTATAAAACAAGAAACCCTTCTACAACCTAAAAAAATCTGTTTTCTCTCCACTATTTTTCCCTGCCACTGTTTGGTTGCCTCCTAAAGCTGTTATTTCCAGTAGAGCCACAGAAACCCCCAGCAAACTCACCAGCCAAGCCCCATTTTGACATGTTAAGAATGGGTGTCCATAAATCTTCTCCTGAGAAGATTAAATCTTTCCTTTCAAGAATTTGCTAAATTTCAGGAAATGCTGTAATATAAAAAAAAAAGACTTGTAGATAAAGCTGAAGAAAGAGTAGAAGATAATGGAATCCTTTTGTTCCAGAACCAAAGCTGAAGGTGGGGGTGACTCCTGACAGTTTAGCTATGACCAAGGAGGGGAGGGGAGATGCAAACGGAATCAGTCCATGTGCAGCAGCACCTGGCCATGTGAGCAGGGGCATGTGGCAACCTCCCAAGGATTCCCTCTGTCGTTGAAAGGGGTTTTTGTTTTTAGGACCAATCTCTTTAGAACAAAGATGTCACAAATAACCTTTCAATTAAGAAGCCCTTCAGTAGTTGGAATTTTATTGTTCTTTCTTACACAGAGTTGGGGAGGAGGACCAAGGGCCAAGTCTTCTTCAAATGTATTTTCTCACCTTCCTCTGAATAAGAAGGGCTCATTGTATTGAGTGGTACATGGAGGAGGTTTTATCTACTTAACATGTCTCAGTCAGTTTGGGCTGCTATAGTATTGTAACCTGATGGCTTATAAACTATAGAAATTTATTTTCCACAGTGGTGAACCCTGAAATCAGGGTGGCAACATAATTAGATTCTAGCATGGCCCCTCTTTCAAGTTGAAAACCTCTTGTTTACCTTCACGAAGCTAGAGATCTCTTTGGGGTCTTTCTTATAGTGGCACTAATCCCATTCATGAGGGTTCCACCCTCCCAACCTAACCACCTCCCTCAGGTTCCACCTTATACCATTGCATTAGGGGTGAGAACATGTGAATTTTGAGGGGATGCATTCAATCTATAATCACATGAATATGAGAAACTTAGACTGTCTCAGTGTAAGCAGATGAGGCATTTATTGAAAGACTACTGGGCAAACAAGAGAACTGAAGACAGGGTTGAACCGGCTCTGGGAAAGTGAGATTCAAAGTTGCTCCAAGGCAGCTAAATGAAGGCTCATTCTCACCAGGCCTGGCAATGGGGATGATGCTGTGTCATGCATTTTCCATAACACGAGTTACTCCTGTCTGACGCATCGGAATGCCAAGGAAATGTCTTAACATGAGTCATTGGCTCCCCGGCAAGCTGAGGATAATGTGGGTGAGGGTATAACCACCAGGGCCATGTGGAATATTGGAGGTATAGTCTCCTAAAAGAAAAACAGACTTGCTCCCAAAGGAAGAAGGAAGGGATCTTGAAAGCAAGAAACAAGTGTATGAGAACAGAGAGATAGTGCCATGACAAAGCCCAATTTCCCAGTCACATCATTCTGATTCAAAAAGCTGGTATTTATCTCTGGCAATACCACTTGCTCCTCTTCCATGTCTTACCTTCTCTAGGTACCCTTATAACTCATAGAAGCTTAACTTACCTTCTATTTGATGGAACGGGTGGGAAAAAAGATTCTAGGAAAAAGCAGGAGTGCTCCAGCAGGTACAGAGTGATCCCACCTACCATGTAAACTTGTGTTTTCTAAGTAGACTCCTACATGTTGGACACGTGTATCTAGCCATAGCTCCATATATACTGACAGACCCCAGACTTACATGGTTAACCTTCTCTTGTACTTTTGAGTATCTATTCCTGACTCTACCTAAAAAGGTAGTCTTGCTATTTTAGATCCTTCTGTTAC
Source organism: Desmodus rotundus (assembly GCF_022682495.2). Taxonomy (NCBI): domain Eukaryota; kingdom Metazoa; phylum Chordata; class Mammalia; order Chiroptera; family Phyllostomidae; genus Desmodus; species Desmodus rotundus. The sequence continues at coordinate 61,037,266 of NC_071393.1, read as the reverse complement.
CAGGATGTCTATTTAACTGCAATTGATTGGCATTACTCTTTGCTAAAAGTCCCACAAAGTTTGGTTGTGTTGGGACCCTCAGCATCTGAAGTTTTAAGATTATTTTCTAAGGCTGTCACTTTGGACAATAAATGTTTTTTCCCTTCTCTCCAGCAACCTCCAACTGCATACGCTAAGCCTGACTCATAAAAAAAGTACTTGCAACCTGATGAATTCATTCATGAAAAAATGCATTTTCCACTAAAGAAAAATATATATCTTAGTTCCACAAGTCTCTGAGCTCCGTAACTATCTGTACAGACCTACAGCACCTCATGTGTGTTTAATACATAGACATGAATAAATAACTGAATAACTGAGTTAGTAAATGAATAAGTAGTTTCTTGAGTCTGGCTATCAACTAAATCTCATCCAGAAATGTTTAGAGGAGAACTCTTAGAGATTACCTCATCTAACCCTGTTATTTATTATAAGCTTGGGCCTAGAAAAGTTAAATGAGTTATCCAAGTCCTAAATCTAATAAGTGCCAGGGCAGAAAATCAAAGTGAGGTGTTCTAATTTTAAATCCAGTCCTGTTTCCACTATAACATCCAGGTAATTCATGGTAAAACTGCTGTATCTTGCAGGTATATGTGTTTTTAAATAGATACCATGTAGACTGAAAGCCAGATAAGATTTAAAGAAACAATGTTAGAATAGTAAAGAGGTCATGCGTGAGGTTCAGATTTGGGCCAGAGACCGCCTGATTATAATGTTAGCCTTATACATGGTCAGAACAATATGCTCCACTATGTAGAAGGGGAGAGCTCTTCACTGCCTCTCATCCTACCCAAAATCTTCACTGTTCAGTCCCCAGACTAGGGACAGTTGACTCAGAGGAATATTTCCTGGGAATGTCATGGTGACAAGCACCTCTATTTATTGCCAAGGTTGGCCCAGCTTTGGAACTGCGGAGTGATTTTGGGGAGGGGGATGACCTTGTGACAGTTTTTGCCTCAGATTTCTGCCTCACCCAGGGACGTGGCTGGCTGCCTCTGCCTGGGTGCGGAGAGTGAGTGTGTGGAGACCAGAGAACCACTCCAGCAACAACGTCCGGAGTGTCCCGGGTCACCCTCACCTTGGAGCATTATCTCATGTTTGTACCTGCCCCCTCTCCTTAATTAAAATGTCTCCTCTGGCCCTATCACATTTAATCTGTTGAAGACTCTTCAATTTAGGCTATATGCTGATGACTCACAATTATCTGTTTCAGGGTTAGATGTCATTCTTGAGCTCTAGGCACATATATAATAAATTCTAATAGACTTGTCTAACGCACCATCTCATAGACGTCTCAAGTTCAATCAGTCCAAAGTGGAATAATTTTTATATCCTGCTCCCAAGCCAGAAATCTGGGCTTCATCCTAGAATCTTCCTTCTAGCTCATCAACGATATCCAGTTGCTTACAGTTACTTACTAAGTCTCATTGACTCCATCTCTAAAAATTTCTCTAATTTTCCTGTCATCTCCCTGCTCTGCATTGATTACCTGTAGTTTGTTTTGATACAATGTCCATGTAGCTGGCATCCTGTGTCTAGTCTTCCTATCTCCAATGTACCCTCCAAGCCGCAGTTAAAGTGACCCTTCTGAAGTATAAGTGTAATCCAGACACTCTCTGGCCTCCATGGTGCTTCATCATTGATGGGATAGAATCAAGCCCTTTGGCAGGGCCACTAGAATCTTCCATTCTTCCAGGGCCTTGCAGAAGAAACCCACTGGCATCATCATGTACCATTCTCCCTGGAACAAAGCACATCATGATCCATTCCTCAGGACTCCTCGTGCTGGTTCATTTCTGTCTTTTTGTACACAAACCTCCCACTACCTGGAATACCCCCCTCAACTCTGTCTGCCTTTGTTTCTACTTGGCTTAAGTATTACTTTCTTTGTTATTTTTCCTGATTCCTTCTGTAGTTTTTCAGCTTTACTGTACCTAGGCATTTCTTGGTTATGGCATCTATTATTCTGCATTGCATTTCTTACAACTGATATCATCCATCTCCCCCTGCAACTCCCAAAGGACTAGTAGAGTGCCTAGTACATATTAGTATTTGAGTAGTCACTTAAAGCAGTAATGGCTGGTTTGAGATTAATTTGCCACCATCCCAAGCAATATGTACCGAACAACAAGAAATTTCTGAAACAGTGTTCTAATCCCCCCAAACTGGGTGTTCCTTATGGGGTTCAAAGAAACCCATTTCTCTTACACATCTTTTACCTAGAGATCTTATGCCAGAGGCCAAGATTAACTACTGAACACACATATTTTGTTGGCCATGGCTGAGTACCTGCACTGCTTCCGCTGCTCTGCTTGGAGGCTGGTGGTGCCGGGTCCCTTCCCTGCAAGGCCACTCACCATGCTGGGACAACAGGGCACTCATCAGCTCCAGTCTTCGCTGAGTTCAGGGAAGAGTAGGTGACCTAGGATTGTCCAGAATCATATAGAGAAGAATTGGAGTCACATCTAGGGGCCGGGGGCTTAAAGGGGAGTTGAGCAATTAGTTAAGCTTGAGTTCAGAATCCTCAAAAAGTATTTGAACAGATTTGCTTTAAGAAATTGGGTTCAGTGGGCAGGCTCTTGCATCTCTGAGTGGTTTACTCAGAGTATGAGTATGGGAAAGATTAAGGCAAAGGGGATCTGGTGAAAAACAACTCTAGTTCTAAAAATTTTCTCTGACCAGTTATTGGCCTACTTTCCCCTTCCTTTCAACTACCCTAAATGGGTTAGCCGCGTTATTTTTTTCTGTTTGATTAAATATGCTTGAGCAATGTGGAGAATCAGTTTTTGTAAAACATTTAAGGGAGGAAATGTTTCTCTCCTCTGTCTCTTTTTGGGGTTAATCATGCTGTGTTGGTTTGAGATCACCAAATCTACTCCTAACACTGAAGGCACCATGACTCAACCATCTGATGTGTGAAGAGGAAGGATTATTTTGCATCCTAAATGAACCTTTTTGTCTTCATCACACTCCAGGAAGGTAGAGGTCATATTTGTTTAGCTGTTTTGTTTACAATGACCACAATGCTATGAGCAAATGGAATATTATGTTATTTTGGAGAGCTATATATATTAGATATATATATCTTAGGTCCTAATAGCCTAGGAGTTGCTTGGATATTCTTTGTTCTTGTATTCAGCTTGGAAAATTGGGGTCTGATTAAAATTTAAAAAACAAAACCAGATACATTTCTCACAATTTAGCAAATATTTTCAAGACAATTTTTAGTACAACCTTTTGATATAAGAAACAATTCTAAAGCCATTCTTAGCCTATGCAAAAAAAAAGTATGTCACCACCATTTGATCCTGCACTGGAAGGATAATTTTAAAACTAATCCATTATTTGTCATTAAAATAGTTTTATGAAGCTCTCTTTCTTTCTCCTCATCTGCTAACTGAGATCATTCTCACTCACTTACGCTATCTCAGTAAATTGTTATGGCTTTCAAGGAAATTCATACATAGGAAATACATTTTTAATATATGATTCTGAGTATTATTTTATGTTTTCTACCTGAAGATGTAAAATGACATTTAATTTTATATTTATATTTCCCCAAATAATATTTGCTGACTAGAGTGGTGATTTAGTCTCTTAGCACTCTAAACTTTGTACCATTTTGTTGTCTTCAGAATTAAAATGAATCTTAAAAATAAAAATCAACAAAGTATCTACTCAACATGTATACAGGATGTGTTTTCTAAATCAGGCCCCAGATTAGATAATGAAGTTATAACAAATAATAAGTGAGTGGGAGAGAAGAACAGTACAGAGATGATGAGTATAGAATGTAGTAAGTGCAAGAATTATATGGACAGAGGAATATGTTGTCCTAGAGGAAAGAAAAGGCTAACCACTATCATTGCAAATTTCAGCTGAAGAATGACTCTTTTGCTTAGCATTAGCTACAATTCTGTCTTCAACAGCATAGTGATTAAAAGAGTTAATTTCTCTCATGAGGGGAAATATTTTCCTCCCAGGAAGAGTTAACCTGACTTCCCATAGAACCTTAATTTCTAGGAATAAATCTCAAGGAAATGTTCTCAGCAATGGACATTTCTTCCCCAATAAGCACAGCTATTTAGTGTCTATAACTTTTTGATTTGTGTTCGTCTTTCTCTAACCCCCTTTCACAAAAGGCAGTGCCACACTGGTCCCAGAATATGACTTTCAGCTGTCTGTGTTCCCATCTACCTTTCTGTTACGAAGCTTCAAAGAGAGGTCTAATTTAAGACCTACGGTGTGTTGAAGCCTGTAGTTCCAGATAAGGATTCTCCCTCTTATATAACGCATTTTAAAATGAGAGCAAAAAGCCCACATGAGTGTTGGATTTCCACTGTTTAGTTCTGAGTATCCTTGAAGCCTTAGACTGTAGGAGTACAGGGTTTGTGGGCTCCAGTAATTAGTGCGGGTGGCATTAAGGCTTGTACCAGTGTTGATGGAAAGAAACCATAATTTCTATTAAGTCCTTAGGGCCTCCTTTCTGCAAGGGAGGCTTGCTAGGTTTCTTTTTAGAGCTTGGATCAAATAACTTAAGCAGGTGCTGTGACAATGCCGTTTTCAGGAAAGAAACCTATGATATGACTCACTCACCCACCAAAATGACACTCTACACACCTACTTGTTCCTTGCTTTTACTTTGTGAGCCCTCTGAGTCAAAGCATTTGAAAATCTGTCTGTATGTCAAATCCCCATGAAAACTTCCTTGCAGACATCTTTCCTGCTCATCCTTGTCCATTTCACCTGTTTCAGCATTGGCAGAATTCCTAACAATTTAGTCAGTATTCAATCCACTGAGCCACACCAGCCAGGGTTAGTCAGTATTCATTAATAAGTTCCGCATGGAACAGAAAACTCACTTTTCTCTCCAAGGGAACACAGGCATCGTGACTTGTTTCACTGCTCTGTCACTCCATTCCCTGAAGGCTAGACCAGATTCCTTTACCCTCAGAATTTTGTGAACCCTCCAGTTCATCCCAACCTTCCTCTCTGAGAGCACCTGCCCCTGAAGAGGCAAACTTGGAGGTCAAGGTTAGCAAACCGTCCCTTGCAGCTTTTACAAAATCACCTGATTTCATTTGCCTTTGAGAGGAGTGCAAAAATTCTAAACTGCATGGAGGGAAATTAGTTTTAAAGAATTAAATCTGGTGCTCATGTTAGATCCAAATACTACTGCAAATAATAAATATACTGCCTGCCATGTAGTAGGTTTGTTGAATAGGTGCTTGAACAAATTGTGGAGCTAATGTCTGGTTGTACCTTATTTTATTCACAAAATGTGTATTGAAGGTCTGCGTGGCAGGCATAGCTGCAGTGTGCTGTGCACCGTGACCTTGACTCCATCTTCCTGCCTCCAGACTGGAGAAGAGTTTGGTCATTTTAGATAGATGGAAATTTGTATTACAGACATACTTCATCTTGCAAAGTATGTCCGTTTCTTTAAAAAGTATAAAAATGTCACTTTATTTCATAATTCTAGACACATTTTAAATCAGAGATTAAACCATCTACTTAAACTGTATCCTAGAAATAGTTAAATCAACAGTCCCATTTACCTATGAGGAATCTGAGGATCAAATATGTATCTTATATAAGGTCAAAAGGGTAGTTACAAAATAATAACTATTATTGTCTCCCCTCAGTATTAGGTGATTCTGATGGCCTAAAATGGGACTTTACCTTCCCACAAACCTTCGGGCATTCTCTCCTAGAAAATTATTCTAAATTTTAACCATTATTATTAGGAGGTTTTTCCTTATGCAGTACTTGATTCTGAACGCATTTCAGTGTGTCTTTCAGCAGAGGTGAAAACTAATAGGAAACCATAATTTATTGAATGAAAACAGCTCATTTATTTGAGGACAATTAACTAACCCCTTTTTAGTATTCTATTTTTCCAGTTAATTTATCTCAATTACCTTGCTTCTTTATGAGATAACTTGTTGATATATTTCTGACCCAGAGTGAATGCTTATTAAATAGGATTTATATATCTGCATTATTTCTCTTGACCAAATATTTCCCAGATATTGTATTCATGAACATCAGTAAAGAAGGAGAGAAATAGGACTTTCATTGAGTGTCAGTTATTTATAGAAAAGTTTTAGTTATGTTGTCATATTTAACCCTCACAGTATCATTGTGAAAAAAATTACTTTTGCAAGCTTTAAATTTTGAAACATAAAAACAATGGGGTCCAGCAAGGTACAATAGCTTGCCCAGTGTCACACAGTTAATGAGAGATGGGGGCAAGTAGTTGAAAAATAAATTTAAAAAAATGCAACCTAAATCTGACATAACAAAGCCTATTCTCTTTCCAAAAATATCCTCTGACTCATAGGCAAATAAGCCAAACAAACCTTTTCTGGAGATGAGACTTTTCTGGAAAGGTTCAATGACGTCTCGTGAAGGCCCACTTTCAAGCCCTAAAGAACCAGGTGCCCTTCCTGTGCTCTGGACTCCAGGGCACAGGAAGTGTGCCTGGAGTGTGTCCCTAAAATCCCTGGAGGGAACCCTGCTTTCCCATCTGTGCGTGAGAGCTCAGCACTCAGGAAAGGATCCAGATTGACATCTGGCAGTTTAAAGTTCCCCTAGAGTTATATAGGAAGGGAATCTGGCTTATATTTTCTTTTCTCTGCATAGCAGCTCATAATGACTCGTCTGTCACTGGCTGTTAAAGCGGTTGGCAGGCCTGGTGTGTGCAGCAAATCGAGGTGACAGAGCCAGGATGCCTTAGTGGTGACGATGTGAATAGAGGGCCCCGGCACGGTCCTCCATTCCAGCTCTCTCTCTCTGGGCAGTCGCTAGCTTTTCTCTGCCCAGTCCCCCCATCTGAAAAGTGGAAAGAAGAGTGCAGAGAAGCTGTGAGGCTGAACCTATCCATGATGAACACATAGTATTTTGGATACAGAAAGGGAAAGGGCAGTGGAAAAGTTTAAAACCAGTTCAGTGTGGCATTATTTAGTAAAAATGCAATTAAAATAATTGGTATTTAGCAATCCTGGTACAGCAAGCCTTCAATATACCATCAGCGGTTATATGTAGCTAGCCTTTTAGGAAATGCTGAAGCAATAGCTACCCTGTGGAAATTTTGAGGGACAATGATATAACTATGTCAAACAAAACCTGTAGATTAGATACTCCACTCCCAAGCCTTTCAGCTGGCTTCTTGAGATCATATTTTATGTTTTTTTCATGTTTTGCAAGTTCCATGGTACCTACTTCAGAGCCTTGAATCAAAGGAGCCTCAGTTGAGGGTCACTAATCATTATGTGACTCAAGGGCAAGAGAAGCTATAATAAAAGGTCGCTGGGACTCAACTTTAATTTTGAGGTAGAATGGCCAATGGCTTTGATTTTCCTGTGTCACTTGGATATGCTTTCTAAGTGCCAAACTGTTAAAAGTTGCCATGTTTCTGTGTTCCAATTTCTCCGGGCTCTCTAATTATGAAATCAGTTTCACAGGTGTATGGCTTGAGTGTACATCAAGTACAGCTTTACCCTCAAATTCATCAGGAAGTGACCGTTCACACCCATTCAGGCCTGAATGAAGTTGTCTTTTACAGCTTTGTTTCTCCCATCCCTGTAAGGAATGAGACACATTGTTGGCGAGATGTGGCTTATGTGCTATGACCGCACTTTGGACCCTCTGTTTTTTTTTAAGAAAAGTCACAGTAACAAGGGTAAAAGTGAAGGCTGTTTAAGAAACCCTGCCATGCCCCAGAAAGGTGTTTTGCAGCACCTTGCTGCTAATAGTGGCCAGGGGGGCAATCACCAGCATAGATATCACCTGGAAGCTGTAGACTGTCTACTCCCCACCCCCAGACCTGCAGAATCAGAATCTTCATTCTAACAAGATCCCAAGGTAATTTGTATGCACCTCATGTGTGAGAAGCGCTAGTCAAGGGCCTGAGTTTTAGGATAATTAGGAAAGGTCAAGATTACAGTCAAAAGCTGAGCACTCTTGTAATTAGCAATTGTTACTGGGTCCCATCATTAATATTGGGGCATAGTTGCATGTAGAAAAGTTGTCCACTCTTACTGTCCAGCAAATTGTGAGGAGCCAGAACACCAACGAGGCATAAAGACTGAGTCTGCCCTCCTGGGCAGTTATAAAGGCCCCCTCTAATCTTCCTGTTTCTGCTTTGATATTTGAGGGTTTCTCCATTCATAAATGATGCTACTCTCTCCTCTTTTCTAGAGCAACAGGAAGCCAGAGTGTCTCTGTAGCCTCCAAATATACTCTTCTGTCTCACCTGCATCAAACTGACAACTGTCTGAAGAGCTCAGACTAGTTTTCTTTATAAATAACCCTGAGTCCTTTAGATTTGTCATAAGAGGAGGGAGAAAGACGCAGTGAAACTCCCTAACTAGCTCACTTTGGCTCCTGGATGCCAAGGCAGATGTTACAAATGACACGACATATCTGCTCAGGGCCTCGGTGTGGAAATTACTCAGCAGAGCAGACATGGGCCTTTCTGTTTTACTGCCAGTTATGAGCTTGTGAATAGCATACCACACTGCCCTGATTAGTGGATGCTTTCACTCCCTCCTCATAATGACAGGGGCTGGAGCAGAATGATAAGAAGAGCTTCCATGATAGAGTTGGTGGTGTGGGGCCGCCCTCTCTCATCTCCTTTGTTGTGCTTTTCTTAATGCGGGCAACCCTTTGAAGTGTGATTTTTTTGGTTTTGACTGACTCACCTGAGCCATCAGAAGCTCCACATTTCCAATATAGTTCCCTTATCACTGTCCTGACTGAGGCTTGAAAGCGCCCATGGGAAAGCGTCAATGTTAGCGCACAGCTGTTGGGCTGTACCATCCCCCGATGCCTACCAGGAAATGTTGATTCTCCTATTGTACTGAAATGAATAATGACCTTAATTTTTATTAGAGGGTTACCTTCAGACCTTGCCTGACTTTTCTCAAAAGCCTAAAGGAATTTGACAGTTGATTGAGTCCAGTTAACATTGCTAAGGGATTTCTTTTGGGGAACTCATCCAAGACTTCAATTCTATCCTTTTTTTTTTTTTTTTTTTGAGTATGCAGGCAAGGGGGGATGAGTGAGCAAAAGAGGATGTCTGGGCTCATAGTGCTCAGGTGTGTATGACTCATCTTCTTTGGATCCCGGTGGTACAGAGCTCTGACTCTCACCTTCCTTGACTTACTGAAGGGCATAGAAGAAAAACAAGTGGCAAGTGGCTGCATTTAGGTTCTGATAAGAAGGCACAGATGCTGTTTGGTAACAGTAAATATACCCAGTCTGTGTGGGCAGGTATGGAGTTACCTCTTAAATAGTGTTGGACTATTTTCTTTACGATAATGAGCGTCTATGTAATCTTAAGCCTACATAGATCTCAAATGTAATCTTTCAATATGTAAATCTCCTAAAAGCAAAAATAGTACTTGAGTTGTTTACAATGATGAAGACTTAGTTTAAACCAGGGAAGAAAATTGCTTTCATCTTGAATTGTTAACACAGATCAATTGGTAGTGGTGCTTGGAGTCCCGTGTTGAGAAGAATATTGAAGCCACCTCAGGGCCCAATGGAAAAGAAAACCATGATAAATTACATGCAAGACAACAGCAACATTTGTACCGCATGCTTTTTCTATACCATTCATACATATTCTAACTGTAATTCATTACTGTTTGGAAGGAAAAGAAAATCTTCAATTGCTAAGAGAGAGCCAGCTCTGATCAATTTGTAAGTGCTCTCTTATTTCAAGAGACAGGGTTTACTGGATAAACCAAAGCAGCCTTCCTGCGTAACTGTTACCAGCCTGCCCTAACTATACTATACAACTTGAGCAGATTAAGGGTATACCTAGTACTTAGAATACTACGCTGTTTTCTTTTTGCTCTGTTCTCACATTTCTCTGGATTTGTTGTTAGAGGGCTGGGATGAAAACTCAGGCTAAAACAGCATGGCCATGGCCAGCCCCTCTGGGCTTCACTTTCTCCCTTTGAAGCCTGATGGAAAGAACACATGAAACAAGATATATCAATAAAGTCATGAGACATGAAAGTCTCAAAGGTCTTGTGAGACAGAAAAGGGGAAAAACAGGATGGAGTTAGCATGCACATAACATAGATACTGAATAGACGGTAGTTACATTTGAATCCTTTTAGTTTCTTTACAAAACTAAAACTAAAACATTGAAATATATGAAAAGCAAACAATTTTAGTTGCCTAATGGGTATTAAATATTTGAAAAGAATATGGGAATTTAAGTTGGTGCTAGGTCCCACTAATAATGGGACCAGATGCACATAACCTCTAGCCCACTCTAGCCATCCTGTTCCACATAAGGGGGAGAGGGAAAAAAATGGAGAAATATTTGTAAAGGTCACAGTCCAGAGGCATAGTCTCACCAAAAGCAGTGGTGAAAAGGCCTGCTGTCGCCTCCAATGGTGGATCAACATAGTGTCACCAAAATATGCTGGTAATTGTATTCTTCACTGCTATAAACTTAAACTAAAAAAAAATCAATTTCATTTAAAAATGTCCTTGATGAATGAAGTTGGAACAATTAGTAATTGTATTAAATCTCAACCTATGAATAGACATTTATTGAATAGTTGTGTCATGAAACATGAAAAAGACACCTCTGCTGCATACTGAAGTACAATGGTTCTCTTGAGGAAAAGCACAGGTGTAGGTTTCATTTGAGTTGCAAGCTAAACTAACCACTATTTTTATGGATACTTTTTGTTTTTACACTTGAAAGAATGACTAACATACTGTGGTTATCAGACTTATGTATTTGGCACTCATTTTTCTTTCTTTTTAATAATTTTTAAAATGATTTTATTTATTTATTTTTAGAGAGGGGAAAGGAGGGAGAGAGGGAGAGAAACATCAATGTGTGGTTGCCTCTCATGGTGCCCCCTACTGGCGACCTGGCCTGCAACCCAGGCATATGCCCTGACTGGGAATCAAACCAGCGACCCTTTCGTCCGCAGGCTGGCGCTCAATCCACTGAGCCACATCAGCCAGGATGGCACTCATTTTTCTTAAATGGGCTAAATAAGTTTGGTGCTTCAAGGAAAACAAATTGCTGTATCTGTTCCAAGCTATGAAGTTCAAGTTTTTCACATGACAGTTACAACTGGAAAAAATTTATCCACTGTCATCAACTTAGTAACTTTTCAGTATGTTAAGACTTTTCCAATGAGACAAGTGGTGAAATTAACAAATGCAATACAATTCTTTGATGTTGTATAATAAAAATGTATCAACACTAGGAAGGTCTGTGTAACTGAATAAATAATAATTTACAGATGATAAATGCCTGCCATTACAAAATTATGTATGGGTAAAAGATCCACATAAAGTGTAAAATAGACTAGGTAACAGAGTATGAAAAATTTATTGATATTGTTTAGATTCCACATTCAATCTGCAGAAGCAGGTGGAAGGTGGTTACTGGGATGATTCTACTTGGATACACTGGCATCCAAGTGACAGCGTGAAGACCTCCCTTCTGTGGCAGGTGCACAGCTATGTTCTTTTCAGAAGTAAAGAATGGAGAGTTTAATAACATTTCTTGCTACACACACAATGATTAACTTGAAACTCCAGACTTTCAATTGTCCAGATGCATTATGAATTATACATTTTAACATATTGGTCCATTATATAGTTTATTATTTTTGGCCAGGGAGAACTGTATTATGTGTTCCCTAGCAAGTTTTAGAATCAGAGTTATAAATCCAGATTTAGAAGAAACCTCAAAGGCTAATTAGTTTAATTACCCATCTGATACTTAGATCCAGCCATGGAGAACTCACCTATCCAAAGAAGCAAACATTTCATCTTTGAACTTCCCAGATTGTTAAAAAAGTTGTATTATGTGAAAATCTAGCCTATGTGACTTCAAAATACCAGTACTAATTTTATCTCTGAAGAAATAATGACGACAGCTATTGTGTTTTCCTTGGGTCTGCTTTCTTTAGGCTAAACATCTCCATCCCATCAGATGTTCATCATGGTATATATAGAGTTTAATTACTTTAGCATTCGGCACCCATTTCTGAATAAACTCCACTTAGTCTGAATCCCTTCCGGTGTATGAGATTCTTACGATCTTGTAGGTGAGCCCGTTAGATGTTGTCTCACCAACTAGATTACTGTCACAGCAGTCCCTTCTTTGTTCAGAACACCATAATTGTGTGAGTGTGGCCCAAGGCCATGGTACTTTTTTATCAGACACAATACATGGCAAGCTCATATTGATGTTAATGTTATAAAATCTATAAAAATAATATTTACATATTTTCCAAGCTGTTCTTTCATGACTCTGAAATTTAAAAAAATCTAAGACCAGGCATGTCCCAAGATGTTAATATCTTTTTGGAATCTGATTTTAATGCACAATATATTTTCTGTTTCTTATAGCATATATCACCTGAAAATTTTATAATTATGCATTTGTTATTCTCATCCAAGTGACTGACAAAATCTGTGAGCAGGACCAAGCCACTGAAAGAGAATCTTTTGACACTTTGTAGAAACCTTCTCCCAAATTAATGGAGGTTATTTTAATATGCATACTTGAGATTCAATCAGCCAGGTTTTGTTTCTCCATTTTGTCTGTAAAATATCACAGATACTGTCAAATGCCTTGAGGATGTCATCTGACATCTCTGGGACTTAGTTACCCGAGCAATTTAATAGAAATTTAAAATGTATCATCTCTCAGGAGCAGGGTAAGTATATGTGAGATAAAGTCAACAGGGTTCTTTAAGTTCCTTGGAGGAAAAAAGGTTATATATATATGAATTTTAAGAATAACAAAATAATTTACTTTGAAGAGTCCTAATCCTTCTGCAATTATTCTGATCTACTGAGTAAAAGACTAAAGAACAAGGAGACTAAACTAATACAGCTGTGAAACTTACACTGTGACCAGTAGATTTTGAACTTGAGGTTTTTTTTCTCTAAGATCAAGGACATAGCTTTGTTTCTAACAAAGAAAATGGGTAGCATCATCCTTTTCATTATTTTCTAACTTGTCCTTCAGTCACATTTAGATCAATTATTGCTAGTGTATCTTCATGGAAGGGGGAAAAAATAACTTTAGACAAGGGGCAGATTTTCAGGCTCCAGTGAAACATCTAATTGTAAAGACTAGGAAAGCAGGCTTTAAAGCAGAGGGCCTGACAGGCCCTTTAACTATTAGAGTGTGCTCTAGATTTGAAGGTCTAAGTTCTTATATGTTTTTTCTGGTCCACTTAACTGCATCATCTAAACTTGATAAAAGTGACCTTACAATGAAGTAATTTTCTTGAAAATATTTGGAAGTGCTGGGAAGCAACTGAGAATAGTAGGAAGGCAAGCACTTAATGGGATGGACTATCATAAAGGCTATGGGTTTGCTGGTGTGAGGGGGAGGGGTGCTTTGCTGCACAGAACCTGAATCAATTATAAACACACTCCCTCCTTCTAGGTCCAAGAGCCCAGAAACCCCTTCACACCAGACTAAGGATGCCAGGAAAAAATCAATAAGCGATTGAATTGGATTCTCTGGGGGAGAACACAGTGTACTTTGTAATTTCAAAATAGCTCTTTTATTAGAGAGCTGAAGAGTGTATAGCAGACATTACATTTCTATGAAATATAAGCCAGGCAACATTCAGTTCTGTTTTAAAATTAATAGAGCTTCAATCTTTTTTATTTTGGCAAGAGATTGAGTTGTGATGCCTGCTAACTCTGTCTTCATTCTGATTTAGAAAGCATTTATTAAGAACAGTTTTGTATTTCTCTAAATGCCTCGCCAAAGCCTCTCTCTGTACCCTGGACATTAAATTAAGTATAAAATTGATTGCAGCAAAGCTAAATAAATAGATTCTTAATTTTGCCAAGCAACACACATACGTATGAAAAAATAAATGTTACGGTTTTGGGAGCTGAGAGTAGAAAAAGATGGTTCATGTGTAGGTTTAGTTATCAAAACCCACAGCATATAGGCTGACAGCTTTTGAAATACATAAACTGTTTCTCTCTCTCCTGTTTCCATAGCAACAGAGCACACAGAGCCTTAGTTTTTGCACATAGAGAGAAAAAAAAAATTGAGAATAGAATCTGGAATTGTCTGGAACAAAAGAAAAATGTATAAAATGGGAAATTAAGCATATATAGTCCTGAAGAGCCTCATGCTTGTTCATGGCCCCTTGATGGCATTATTCCAAATGTGTATTTGAATGCATGTTGGGGTAGCTTTGAAGAATATGGTCAGGACCTGAAAGGTGAGAACATCCCCGCCTCCCTTCTGCAAGCCAGAAGTCAGTACAAATAACTCATTGCCATCTTTGTGTTGGAAAGTTTTACTGACTCCCTCCCGAGGCATTCTTCTAGGGCTTTGCTGATCAGCTTTTGTCTCTCCACCACACTTCAGGTTGTTGATTAAGATCTCTCCATTTTCTATACTCTTCCTCAATTCATTAACTTTAAAGAGCCAAGGACAGTGCCCTAAATTCAACAGACAATGGGAGGATGTGATGATCCTTAAAGAAAGAGTGTCATGAAGCAAGGCATGGAGACCAGCCCAAACCGAAGTTCCTTACCTAGGATTCCTCTGTTGGGTTAGGATTTAAAGAGCGTCGTTTAAGGACATTTATAATAGTGTCAACAATAAAAAACAAAAAAAAATAGAAAATAAATAAATAAAATGCAAAAATAAATTTAAACAATTAACTTTTGTAAATGAAAAATAAAATAAAATAAAGGACACCATCAGCCCCAAATGGGTACGTCTCACTTATTGCCATATCACTTACTTAAATTTGTTTAGAGGTATCTTTGTCCATCATTTGCATTCTTAACAATTTCTCCAAGTTTACCTTAGATCTCATCTTCCACAGGATACATGCATTTATGAAAAAAAATGTAGTAGCTGGCCAATACAAGAAATATTTTACCAAACTCTCCATCCTTCCTTTAGGTACAAGAAAAAAAAAGTTTAATGAGCAATATCAGTTTTCTTTAAAACAAACCAGAGCTGCCCTGGACGGCGTGGCCCAGTTGGTTGAAGCGTCATCCCATAAGACCGAAAGGTTAAAGGTTCAATTCCAGTCAGGGCACTTGCCTGGGTTTCAGGTTCGGTCCCCAGTCTGACATGAGTGAGGGACAACCAATTGATGTTTCTCTCCCCCTCTCTCTCCCTTCCCTTCTCTTTAAAAGAAGAAAAAAAAAAAAACCACCAAATTTTCTTTACTTTAAAATGAAGGAAATAACACAAAGATCTTTTATAAGAAGCCCAGTAAAGAATAAATGATAATAAGCATTGATTAATTCCTAACATCCTCTCCTTGGTCTGGGGGACCCCAAAAGTGGTATACTTCATTATACCCTCTACTAACTAGCTGAGAGCCGAGACATATATCTGTATCCATAGTCTCCCTTGCCACCCCCTTAATGACCACAAGCATTTACTATCACCTGTCCAGTTGGTGACAGGTGGTGGATGGTACAGCAAAGTTATCAAGATCAGATATTTGAACTGGTTTTGCTTGAGTACTCCTGGAGCAACCCCCCCCCCAAAAAAAAAACAAAAAAAGCAAATTGCTAGTCTTGTTAGGGAAAACAAAAAGCATATACCACTAAAATCAGGAAATTCAACGAATGCTACTGTGGATCTTGGCACTCTGTATAGGGTTCTCACAGTGAGCTCTCTAGATGCAGGACATGCCCTAAATATATTGTATAAATGGGGAACTGAATTAGCTCAGACGAAGTCATTACTGCCTTTTGCAAATAATAGACCTCTTAAAGAAGCATATGAATGAAAACATATTTAACTAATAAACTACAATGACTCCTAAGGGGCTTTTTGGTTTGATTGGAAAAAATAAATAAAATATGTTTTCTAAAATTGCCAAAACATATATTGAACTGTTAGACCACAAGGAAAATTACTGGATTTCAGAAAACTTGTATTTAAAAACAAATAAAGAAAAAAAGTAAACCTAAACACAAATCCCCCTAACCAACAACTCTTAAAAAAGGAGCTTTAGAATTTTCAATTTTTGTAATATTGAAGACATATTTTGACTTGGTGAATGGATTTTTGTAGAGATGGGAGTAACCTATAATGGTCTATCTTCACATAGCAATGCCCCTCTCTGGCACTTCTTGCTATTTCTCTTGCCATTAGTTAACATGAGAAGAAAAAACTCCATTTTGCTAAACTCTGACTTTTTAATTCTTGAAATAATGTTTTATATCCACTTGTAAAAACAAGACCAAAGGACTCCTGCATATGAATTTTTGTTGCCCCTATACCCAACTGCAAACCTGCCCTCATTCTCTGAAGCACTCAGAAGAGGCAGGACCTCAGAATTTATCGTCCCAGTTCTGCGGGAGTCTTTCAGGCCAACAGAGGCTCTGTGGCAGCATCTATCAACCCTATGGCAGGCTGTCGTGAACCTGCTCCTGTGAGGGGGAGATAAGTCTAAAATGCTTCTGACTTTCATCTGTCCCAGACCCACCTTGTCATGGCTGAGTCTGGTGACAGCCTTCCCATTTCTTGCTGTGTGAACATCATTTCTCTTCCCTTAGTCATCCTACAATAGTTAAACATCCTCTTCCTTTTTTAGCTCTCAAATTATATCTTCTAAAATCTTTTCTGGCTTTTCTTTGTATCCTTTATTGATTTTAAAATTGGTTACCCCACAGGCCCATATTATTCTTCCCTTGTCATGATATGCACCTTAGGTTTTCCTCTTTTTCCCACGTTCTTCTTTAACTTCTCCCACTTTCTCAGTGAAGTGGCTGAAAATTACTTGTGCTGAGAATCCAGGAGGTCATGCTTCACTGTGAGCTCATTTGCATGCAGGTCAACTAGGAAAGCTGAGAATTGTGTTATATGTTTCTCTCTGATTTTTACCACTGGGTATATCACTCTCTTACAGCTTCCTCAGTATCATTTTTTCGTACTTTATTCCTATTTCATTAGTTTCTCTCAAGGCAGTTTCCTGAACCTCCTGAAAAAGTTAGCTGCTCCTGCAAGTCCCTCACACTTTCTTTGTAGAAGCGATACCGAGATTCCCTAATATGGTTCATTTACTTCTGTATCTGCTTTTGGTTGGATGCTTTTATGTAAGCCAATGTTTAATATTACCCATGCAACACTTTCTCCCTGCATTAAACAAACAATGCCCTTTTCAAGAAAAGTCTTCATGGAAACCAAATGTAATAACCTGTATTGTTGAGACTGGGGTGGAGGTGGGGAACACACCGACTTGGCCTCCTCACAGCCTGGCTGGCAGTGCTCCTTGAACACCCTCACTGAGCCTTAGGTCTTTCAAAACAATGTTGAAAAGTGCTGCTCTGAACAATGAAGTGACCGCGGATTGGTTTGGTAAAGTATTAATTGAAGTGTAGGAGTACATACATCAAATTGTACTACCAATTACTACCTAACTCACTCCTACTTCCATTCTGCTTTTGGCAGACCTGACCTTGGCATTCCCATCATTCCGTGCTGAGTAATAAGAAATGGTTTCTTCTACTGTCCCACTCCTTGGTTACTGATCCCTAACAGCCCTCTCACAAGACCTCTGATGGCTCACCAGACACTGGCTGCCACATTTTCAGTAAGTGCATTTATGGGGTATTCAACAAATGATACCTTAATGACTTGAAATACTGAATGTAGTTTCCAAATTGCCACTAAGAATTTATTGTTTGGGAAAAAGCTATCTTACCATGATTTCATCTCCTCATTAGATATTCTCCATGCTGTCACCCTTTCTAAATCCAGAGAAGTGTCGGGAAAAGGAATACAGTAGTTAGAGGGAAACAGTACACTGAAATCATGGTATCTGAGGATGGATGAATTTTATTTTCTGGATATATTCTTATCCACCATTTTTTAAATTAATTTTATTTTCAATTGTCACACAGCAAATTTGACTTCTTGGTACACAGTGTTTGTACACATTCTTAACACAAGCACACGTGTGGGTACCTCCCACCACAATCGGGGCACAGAGCAGTCTGCGAAGAACTCCCAAAGAAACACTCCATGCTATCTGAGTTGACGGGTGTTTTTTTTTTTCTGTTGGCACTTTAATAATATTCTGCCACTTTCTTTTCATCTCATGGCTTCTGATAAGTTCATTGCTATTTGAACATTGGTCCCCTGCAGGTAATACATTACTTTTCCTCTGGTTGAATTCAAAATCATTTTCTTTGACTTTAGTTTTCAACAGTTTGATTATGATACACAGTATGTAAGCGTAGATTTCTTTGGTTGTATAGTGATTGGAGTTTGCCGAGTTCCCACAACTGTAGATAAATATCTTTAACCAAACATGAAGTTTCCAGTTATTATTTATTCAAATATATTTTAGCGCTGCACTCTTTCTCCTCTCTGTCTGGGACTCTGATAACACAAATATTAGAGCATTGATGTTGTCCCACAAGTCCTAAGGCTTGGCTTACATTTTCAAAATCTCTTTTTGTGTGGGTGTGTGTGTGTGTTGTGTAGACTAGATAATTTCTATTAATCATTCAAGTTCACTCAGGTTCAGATGCAAGTTCATCTCCATTTGCTACTGAGTTCATTCATTGATATTTTTATTTCATTTATTTTATTTCAGTTCTATAATTTCCATTTGATTCGTTTATAAGTCTTATACTTATTTGCTAAAACTTTCCATTTTCCCATTCATTTAAAGAGTGTTTGTGATTTCTCATTAGAGTGTTTATGTAATAAATACTTCTGGGTATTTGTGAGGTAATTCGAACATCTGTATCTTCTTGGCATTAGTGATTGTTATTTGTCTTTTCCCATGGGAGTTGACATATTCTTTATTTTTGATATCCTGAGTAATATTGGATAGTGTCCTGGACATTTGGAATATTATGAGACTCTGGGCCTATTTAAATTTTGTGGAAGATACTAGTATTTTTATTTTAGTAGGTATTTGGCGTGGTTAGGTTCACTCTGTAAGTTCCAACCAGTTTCCCTTCTATGTTCTATGGTTCCAAAGGCAGTTAAGTTTCAAAGCCTTTGTAGTGTTAGTCAGATATGCCCAGCATATAGACCACTGTGGGTAGAGATCTATCTGTTGCTCCAGGGACCCAGGTGTTCATAAACAACTTTATGAAGTAGCTTTCCTCAGGCCCTCCTTCTCTGCCATCTCTCTGTGATTCACATTCCCCAGGGCTTGCCTTTCTGGTCCTCCAGCTAGAAAGCTGAATCTCCAATTCCCTCATTCTGACAGGTATTTCTGTACTTTCCTAGGAACCAAAGACAGAAGGGGGGGGAGAGAGAGAGAGAGAGAGAGAGAGAGAGAGAGAGAGAGAAGGTTTATCTCACTTTTTCAAGATCACGGTTCCACTAGTTAGAGAGGAAGGATCCCCTCTTTCTTGTGGTTTCTCTAACCTCTCCTTACATTGCAGATGAGTGTGCTTATGTCTTATTTCCTAAACATGGGAAATCTTCAAACAGGACCATCACATACAACTGTACAGAAATGCACTGCTCCTCTTTGTGGGGTTTTACCATGTCAACTATACTGCAAATGATAACCTCTGGAGCTGAGCAGCAGATAGCTGTAACAAATAAATGAGAATACTCTCACTTCTGTCCATGTTTTACTCTCTCTTTATGTACCTTCCCTCAGGGACCACATACATTTTTATAGCTTTATTATGCACCTGAATATCAGATGTGTTGTGCCTAGCTCCATCCTTACATTGAGTTCCAATTCCACATTTTCAATCACCTGATGAATATTTCTATGTGGATACCTCATTATTTCTTTGATATATAACACATAGAAGACAAATCTTGTCTTCTTTCTTATAATAGCTCTTCACAGCTCCACTATTTCTCTCTGGAGCATAATCATTCTTCTTCTGTTCACCAAACTGAATATCAGCTTTGACTTATTTTCCTTCCCTTTGCAGATATAACTAGTCATCAGGTATAACCCATTCTTACTTTTGCACTTGTTAACTTACCTGTTTACTCTCATTCTCTAAATATTAGTTTAAGACCTTAATATTCTAAGTCAAGATAATAGTAATAAACAATACTATGGTTATTACTACTACTGTGGCTGCTCACTGCCATCATCATCATCATCATTCATTGAACCTCTATCACAATTCTCTTTTGTAAAACCTGATTATATACCCTAACCATAATCCTAGAAAGTAGGATTTGATATCCTCAATTCACAGATAAGTGAAACATGATTCCATGCCTGCCTAAGTGGAGAGTGGGGGTTTAAACTGAAAATATTACACTCAACATGTTCTATGCACACATTGTGTTGCCAAAATCAACTCAGAGACCTAAAGAAAGCTTCCTTCCCCTCCTCTCCCCTCCCCTTTCTCTCTCTCTCTCATTCTCTCTCTGCAAAAAGGTGTTATCTGCTTATTAAGCAGTGTAGTATGCTCATGGGCTCTACCTGCCCAAAGGGTTCCTTTTCTATTCACACAAATGTATATTTATTCTGATGGAAGACCAAATCTCAGAAAGGAGAGGAGGAACTTTTTCAGGGCAATAGAAATAGTGATGTTATTGAGATGGTTTTAGAATTCTGATGTGTATCCTTAGCTAAATATACAGTTTCCCACAAAACTCTTCAAACATTTACATCAGAATAATCTTTCTAAAGTATGACTTTGTGTAGTTTTTTGCTGCTTAAAGACCTTCAATGACTTCCAATTTCCCATAAGATGAAGGTTATATACCTTGTCCTGAAACTCAGGGTATTGACCATTTGATCTCAGCAAAACTTTCTGGCATTTTTCCCAACCCGTTCAGTGTTGTATTTCCAATAGAAGAATCCAGTATTCTTGGATATAGCATGATTTTACTTGTTGGGTGCCTTTGCTTTCATCATTTTCTGTACTAGATATATAGTAGGTGCCAATAAATACTTCTCGAATAAAGGACCCAATTAAACTAAAATGTAGAACAGTGTGTTGGGAGAGGTGCAAAGGTCTTGAAAATGCTCCCTGTGAACCCTATAGAATGCTCATTGAGCCACATTCCCTCACAACTGTTACAGACTTAATAGAATGCCAGAATGAGGCATATTTTTTATGAAATACCTTACTTTAGTTCTGATAATAGGAGTAGGTAGACAGATTCCTAGTAATGATATTACTAAGGTCAGAAGTATGTATTAATATGTATTAGTACATACATATATTTTAAACATTTGCATAATAAAGCTGTTGTATCACAAAATTTACTCTGGAGGATAGCTGCTTTGTTTTTATCTACTGAATGGAAAACTTGAAATTATAAATCTTTCTAAATAAAGGTCTACCTCCATATTCCATTATATTGACACAGTATTTTATTTAGCGGTACTCCTATTTTTGGCCATTTAGGATCTTGCAAAAGTTTATGATGATACTAATTCTATAATGGGCACTTTGATGCACAAATGATTTTTTGACATCTCTTTTAATTCCCTTAAAATAGATCCCTAGAAGTGAAGTGACTGAGGTTAACGACAAATATTTTTATTAAGGTTCTGACACATATTCCTAAAATGTTGTATAAAAATCAAGTACCAATTTACACCCTCTCCAGCAGTGCCTCACAGTGCCCTTCTCACCGCATCTTCCCCATGGCTAGGCATCCTAGTAAGAAAGAAAATGTTGGCAATATGATGGGCTTATTAATCTTATTTAATTTAACATTTTTAGTAATTAGGTACTGAGGTTTTTTCCAAACACTTATTGCCCATATTTTTCTTAGAATTTAATCATGTGATTTTAATAAATGATAGATATAGCCCATGTTTCTTTTATTTTTTCTGCCAGTGGATTTTGGTTGTCATGGGCTCGTGTTACACTGCATTAGAAGAGGGCCTTGAAATAAAACATTAATAACTAGCATTAATCATAGAGCACTTTGTAACTTATGAAGCATTTAGTGCATTATATTCCTTAATCTTTCAACAATTTTGGAAGCAGCAAAGGTAAGATATTCTGATTTATAGGTGAGCACACATGTGAAGTTGTTCAGGTTGTTAGCAGTAGAGCCACATCAGCTTTTTACATACTTAAATCACACAGCAGGTGTAGATTCAAATCCAAATCTTATGGCCCTCAGACTGGCATTCATTCTTTTTTTTTTTTTTTATTGTTATTCAATTACAGCTGTATGCCTTTTCTCCCCATCCCTCCACCCCACCCCAGGTGAACCCACCTCCCTCCCCCCTCTCCACCCTCCCCCTTGGTTTTGTCCATGTGTCCTTTATAGTAGTTCCTGTAATCCCCTCTACCCACTGTCCCCGCCCTGGCTATTGTTAGATTGTTCTTAACTTCAATGTCTCTGGTTATATTTTGTTTGCTTTTTTCTTCTATTGCTTATGTTCCAGTTAAAGGTGAGATCATATGGTACTTGTCCCTCACTTCCTGGCTTATTTCACTTAGCATAATGCTCTCCAGTTTCATCCATGTTGTTGCAAAGGGTATAAGCTCCTTCTTTCTCTCTGCTGCGTAAGCTGTAACACCATAAAAGTCCTTGAGGAAAACATTGGCAGGAAAATCTCAGACATTCCACGCAGCAACATCCTCACAGACACATCCCCTAAAGCAAGGGACATAAAGGAAAGAATAAACAAATGGGACCTCATCAAAATAAAAAGCTTCTGCATGGCTAAAGAAAACAGCACCAAATTACAAAGAGAACCAACAGTATGGGAAAACATATTTGCCAATGATACCTCAGACAAGGGCCTGATCTCCAAAATATATAAAGAACTCACACGACTCCACTCCAGGAAGACAAACAACCCAATTAAAAAATGGGCAAAGGACTTGAACAGACACTTCTCCAAGGCATTCATCCTTTGGTCTACAAGCAGGGGTGTCCAACTTGTGGCCTACAGGCTGCAAGTGGCCCGGGATGGCTATGAATGAGCCCCAACACAAAATCGTAAATTTACTTAAAACATAATGAGATTTTGTTGTGATTACATGTCACAATGCATTTAACGTGTGGCCCAAGACAACTCTTCTTCTTCCACTGTGGCCCAGGGACGCCAAAAGGTTGGACACCCCTGGTACAGCAAGCAACACTTGTCCTCAGCACTTGCCCCAAGAGAAGCAGCACAGCCCCTTGGGGGCTTTCACAACTGTGATGTCTCTGGCCCAGGGGCTTCTGTGAACACTGGTGCCTGCCAAGTGCTGCTTCCAGCTGGGCTAAGAGCACTTATGCAAGAAGTATAGAGAGATGTCATATGGAATTTGTTCATAAAAATAACAAGGGGGAAATGAAGTATGAGTCTGACTATTCTGCAAATACTGTAAAATACTAGTAGAACTGTCAAGAAACAATTTTTTTAATCTTTTTTTTAAAGAAGGAAATCTTAAATTAAAAAGACTTCCAAAGCATCCATTAATGAACCTTTTTATCCAGAAAAAAAGAATAGGCATTAACCAAGAGCTCTACCTACTCTTGGAAATTGTGATGGATCCATAAGAAATATTTTTGTTCCCACATATAGGAATCACTGGTGGAGGTTTTTCAAAATGCAAAGGAAAATTTGCTAAGCTTCCACTTTCAGCCCCACCCAACCCCAAACACATACACAGAACAACTGAATCTGGTTCTGTTTACATTGTCACAATTAGCAATACAGAGTCTTGGCTAATAATTTGCCTGCTATTAATAAAACAATCACAAGAAGATGATGCATTGCATCTTATCAGTCAAGAAAGGAGGTATTCTATGCGAAAACCTGCTATGAAGCATTTGAGTGATGTTGAGCAGCTCAGTTAACATGTCAGTATCTCTTTATTTATGATCAATAGTGTATAGACTAAGTTATCATAAGGGCACTTCTAAATTCAATAGACTGATGTTTTTCCTGTAAAAAAGTGAGTACCCCAGATGACTGGGCCTGGTGTGGAAGAGAGAAAGCAGCCAGTGGGGATGGAGAATAGGAATGCAAGGCATGGAGGAAACAAAGATAAATCCTGTTTGAACTATTATTTTGCCCAGAAACAGACCTCTATTATAGGTGATAGGTTATAATTTGTCATCATTCTGGGCACTAAATTTAATTATGAGGCTTGTCACTATCATATATAGTCATTTTAGGATTCTTACTTTAATGTTCATTTGATGTTCCCTCCAATAAAGATATTAGTGGATATTCTGATTTCATATAGAAATGCTTTGTATGTTTGGTCTTGAAGGACATTACCTGCTTCAGCACAACCTCTTGAGCACTCAGACAGAAGTGTTTGATATTCTCGTATCCTGTGTCTATGAATCCAACTAACATGTCTCAAGAGGCCTGTGCCCAAGAATTTCTTGTCAGCAGAGCGAAACGTCATGTGATTCTGGTAGACTTATAGTTCCACAGTCCTCTGGTCAAATCTGGCTTATTGCTCTGAAACCATTTTTTGTAATAATACTGCTGATAATGTTATAATATGTTGTTTTAATAAGATAATAGATAGAACTTTAATTTCTAGGGACTATACACATTATTCAGCCCTGGTATCAATGGGCAATTTTGTGTCCCCAAAAAAGGAAAAGGAAACTAAAAAGAGGTTTCACTAAAAATATTTGTACTTTTTAGTTACATAAAAATGGATGAGATGGTCAGATTATTACATATTTTCAATGTTTATATTGAATATATGCTTACTTTCAACTTCTTTTTTTTATACTTTTTTTATATACTTTTTTTATTGTTATTCAATTACAGTTGTATGCCTTTTCTCCCCATCCCTCCACCCCACCCCAGGTGAACCCACCTCCCTCCCCCACCTCCACCCTCCCCCTTGGTTTTGTCCATGTGTCCTTTATAGTACTTCCTGTAATCCCCTCTACCCACTGTCCCCGCCCCCACCCCCCACCCCCACCCTGGCTATTGTTAGATTGTTCTTAACTTCAATGTCTCTGGTTATATATTTTTTTTTCTTCTATTGCTTATGTTCCAGTTAAAGGTGAGGTCATATGGTATTTGTCCCTCACCTCCTGGCTTATTTCACTTAGCATAATGCTCTCCAGTTCCATCCATGCTGTTGCAAAGGGTATAAGCTCCTTCTTTCTCTCTGCTGCGTAGAATTCCATTGTGTAAATATACCATAGTTTTTGGATCCACTCGTTTGCTGATGGGCACTTCGGTTACTTCCAGTACTTGGCTATTATAAATTGTGCTGCTATGAACATTGGGGTGCACCGATTCTTTTGGATTGGTGTTTCAGTGTTCTGAGGGTATAATCCAAGCAGTGGAATTGCTGGGTCAAAGGGCACTTCCATTTTTAGTTTTCTGAGGAAATTCCATATTGTTTTCCACAGTGGCCTCACCAGTCTGCATTCCCACCAACAGTACACTAGGGTCCCCTTTTCTCTGCATCCTCTCCAACATTTGTTTGTGGATTTGTTTATGTTGGCCACTCTGACTGGTGTGAGATGGTACCTCCTTGTGGTTTTAATTTGCATCTCTCTGATGGTTAGTGATGCTGAGCATCTTTTCATATGTCTCTGGGCCCTCTGTATGTCTTCCTTGGAGAAGTGTCTGTTCAAGTCTTTTACTTTCAACTTCTGATTCACTTAATATTGTATCCACGAGCTTTTGAATTGATATTTTAAGCAAACTATATGGACCAGAACAGTAGTGACACTAACTACAGCACCTAACATGTAGGGTACTCTGTGTTTAGGGAACTTCTTTTTCAGAGTAAATGATTGTGTAGTATGTGCCAAAAATTGTAGTTATGAGTTGCACAAGTGTTCAGAATCTCCTCTTCTAAACTTTTTCTGGTAAGTTTTGTCAGGCAAAGTTTATCCAAACAAGAGGTAACTATCAAATACTCTGATATGTCTCAGACTTTATCCCTTTTATGTTATGATTCTGCAAAGCTAGAATGAATGGGGATTGTGTATGTGTATCTGTGAGTTGTGTGTGTTATAATTTTTAATTATAATTTGAATAAAATTGCCAACAGGAAAATGGTTGCACCTGGCTAATTATCCCATTTTGAAAGGGTATTGGCTTTGAAAGGTATTGAAATTTAGTCTGTCTTTGATATGGTTAAATGTGTAAAAATAGCATGTTCTTTCATACAGTTTTACTCTTTTAAAAATTATATTGAACCTATTAAGACTCATACATACAAAACCCTGTATTCACAATGTTTTTAACATTTTAAAAATTAAAGAATAGTTTAAAGAACAACAGTTACCTTATATAATATTGTTCTCAATCTTTGTATAACTCAAAATTGATTTTAGATCCATTTGAGATACCTGGAAAAGCAACAAAACAAGTTAACACAAAATGAAATCTTACACAAAGAGAAATCAAAGTAGCCTCTATTTTCATGTTTCTTAAGATGAAAAAAGTTGTACATTTATTGCTTATTTCCTCTGTATAGAAATTTGCCAGGAATAAGGAAATGTATTAATAGGAACTTACAAGGTATCCCTGCCTTGTTTATACTTGTAATTTTTTATAGAAACATCATTATATTCATCTGAAGAAACGGTTCAGTCACCTAGTGACAGTTCAGTAAATATAAAAAGCTTGGGTTCTTTCCCTTTGACCTTGAGGTGTTTTCAGGCCTCTGTTTTAGAGCAGTTTTCTTCCGTCTCTGCTCTGTCCCCTTTCTTCCTCATCCAGTCATTATTCTCAATTAGCAATTGCCATGGGCAGTCATTATCTATCGAACCCACTGAGAAACTTGGCCACAGACTTCATCAACTACAGCCTTTCAAGGATACTGAAGTTGCTGGCAGGAAACATGGTCTTCGAATAAACAAGCCAGGTTTGCTCACGAATATCACATTTTTAGCTCCAACCAATATTTTTCTCTCTAGGAGTTAGTACCTGATAAGGTACATTCTTTTTGCTAATTCAGCTCTCTGGGTAATAAATATTTTATCTTATCAATACACATGAATTTCTGTGATCCAAAGATATTTAGGTCCTTAATTAGATAGTGCACCTAAATTGTTTTCTGGCAGTGTCTGAGTCAGCGTTACACTTCTTCTCTGGTTAGCCTTTGCAACATTCAAGCTGAACAACTTAAAATTCTAAGTTCAAACTACTTACAACCTGTGTTAATCAAAATGTTGTAATTAAATTGGGCATGGGCTTATTCTGTAACCTTAACCACCTTGCATTTAAGTTGTCTCTTCCTGAGTGTTTGACACTAGTGCTGTCTTTAAATATTAATGCATAGGGAAGAAGTGAAAATAAAAAGAGCAGTTGGAGCCAAGACAAAGTAAAAGATAGCAAGGGCAATTGTAATAAAAAAAACCTTAAGAAAGTTAGGAGAGTATACAAAGAAAAATAAACTTGTAAAAGCAGTTAGGTACCAGCATAAAGTAGCACAATTTATATACAATCTTAAACCCGAAGGAATGAGTAGCCATAATAAGCTTTTGTGCAATCAAGAGTAGAATCTCTGTGAAGCTGTTCATTGTGTTTTATCCTTTGTTTTTAAATTTTACTTTTAAATGGTAGCAAAGCTACAATTAGTTAAAAATGAAACAAAGCAAAACGAACAGGAAACCATGTTTATTTTCTTCCATGTGTAAGAAAAACAGTACCACCTGAGTGTAAGTTTGCACCTCAAAATATCAGGCTCCTTGTGATTTCTATATCCAATAGCTTAGTACCAAACAGCATCGCAAAATGATGTATATTTGTGCTCCACATACAACGGAAGATCTGTTAGCATAATTTGTGCAAGTTTCAAGTGGGCATATTGCCAAATAGTTTGGATTTTACTATGAAAAAGGAAGAAGGAGAGTGTACAGAAGTAAATGTATGGCTAGTGTCTCTCCTTGCACCAGATAGAGAAATTATATTTGTTGAGACACTGCACTGTTGAGATTGGAGGAGAGAGTATGCCCTCAATTTCACTGCATTACACTAGTGTTCATTCAACTGATGAAGTTCTCAACTCAAAGGGCAACATCCACTTTGTTCTAAGTTCCTGTTGGAATGGAAAAGCTGACAAGGGAAAACTTACACAAAGGATATTGTGCTGTTAAAGTTTGTTCAAAGCCACACTTGTCAGATCTCTTTGAAATGAAATTGAAAAGGAAAAACCAATTTTCTTTGAGGACAAAGTTCATCTCATTTGGTGTGCTGCACCTGTCTAATTTTCTTCTCGGAGAAAGAAATCTTGACTAGGAAAATTTGAAAACGTAGTTTATACTAGTGCAGGTATGTATCATAATGTTTAATTCAGACTAGTGTTACATTCTGAGAAAACAAATATAAGTGAATTACCGCCTGCTTGAAGCTGTGATAAATATGTAGGTCGGCTGAAATTATTGCAGACTGTTATTCTGTCTCTAAAATGTCTCTGAAGGGCAACAGTCTGGACCATCCTGAAGTGAGAGCTCTCTGCTGTTTTCTTTTGTTAGTGATGTGCAATGCACAGTGTGATGCTGAGCAAACGATCACATTGAAAACCAAGACAGACCCCTCCAAGGGGCTCCAGGAAAGCATCTTGGGTGCTTCCAAATTTGGAAGTAAAAAAGCAACACCTATTTTTAGGATAACATGTTTATGAATGTTAAAATTTGCAATTGATTTTTAAAATGCCATCAAATAATGCTCTAGCTAAGTATGTGTCAAGAGCAAACAAGAGGGCTTTGTGTGTTTGAAGTTACAATTTCCTGTAAATGGGAATGTTACAAGATTGCAGATGAACACAAAATAAAATAAAAGATACAAGCAAAGGTGTCATTTAAACTAGAAAGAAATATAGCTGTGACCCCAGACAAGGACTTATGTGCAAGATAGAAAAATGTTATTTTAGTCAACAGAAAAAAAAATAATGAAAAACAAGCCCAAGGGTAATCCTCTCTTTTAATACATCTTGTCTCCTATTTCCCTGTCTCTTTCAGAATTTGTTTCTATGTCAGTTTTCCTTGTTCAGTCGTAGCTATGCGATTGGCTACATGCTTATATATACACCCTATATATTGAAAATAAATGTATAATTAAAAATGAGAAAGCATTTGAAAATGGGGAGGACAAACAAAATTATGTTTTATTTGTTAGATCATGAGAAACAAAGGATTTTGGCTTTTGCCAAATTCTCCTCAGAAATTTCTATTCCCTAACTTCTTTGTTAGTGTTTTCCACTTAAAACTACACTGCCAATGTCTTTTTATTTGCTCTGTGTCCAAATGTGGATCCAGCTGGATTCCTCTGATTTTCTTTCCATTTCATTTGTATATCTGTAAAAGACTGTTTCATATATCCATACCCTTTATGCAAAATTTAATACCTTTTAGATACAATGTTTTCACCATGACCTTGATAAACAAACATCCGCTTTTGAAATTTTTGAACAGCAGCTACTTTCCTTTTAAAATCAAAACTCAAACGACCAATGTCTTCATAATCAAAAGAGGATCTTCTTAGAGTAAAAATTATTCAACTAAATGAAAAAGCAAGCTTACTGATTTTCATTCTGCTTTTGTTTGATTTTTACTTCCTCTGTGCTCTCCATCTGTTATAGAGTAAATGTGTTTCAATTTAGTGAAAACATCTCCAGAAATTAACCATTCCTCTTATAGCTTAAAAGTTGGATGCTATTTTTTAACTAATTATCAGAAGCATAATTTATTATGCGTTTGTGCGTACGTTAATCCCTCCTTGTATTGCATTCAAAGTCATGAGTGGAAAGCAGTGTCTTCTGGGGAACAGTGTTTCTACCCCACATGCAAGGTGCGCTTCCCTCGGTACATGTTTATGTACTCAATACATACTTGTTGAATGAATGAAAGTATGTGGCCTTCCCTTTTTCTTTGAACATCTCTCTTTGCTTTTTCCCTTTTTGGTGCCCAGGGCTCTAAAGTTGTGTCACGGAAAGAGTGCTGTTTCCCTCTTCACAATCTACAGGCTGATCAGGTCCCCTACTTTCTGGTCCACTTTTCCTCTGGGATAGGTAAAGGAAGCACCTGCTCTAAAAGATACCATCTAGAAGATTCTATCCTGATTCTGGAACAGTCTGTAGTGTACGTACTTGCTTCACTAGCGTGTTTTTTCTCTGTAGTTGTTACATATTTACAGTAGGCATTAAAGGATGTCTACCAGAAAGTGAACCAGTAGTAACTGCACTGCATATCCTGTTTCTACAACAGAGCTGGTCGCTACTACGTCTGCAGCTTATCCTCATGAGCCTCCATTCACTACATAGATCAGAGCATCAAAGTATTGGCACAAGAGCCATTCTTCAGCCAAGACTCATGTAATCAACCAGTCATTCGATAAATGTTTCGAGCACCTACTATGGGTTCTCTGGGTTCTATTGAGTGCTATGGAAACTCCAGAGAGACATTACAAAATAGGACCTACCCTTTCAAGCAGAGAGAATTTTGTTTGCCTAGAGTACTTCCACATTAATTATCTCATTTGAATTCCTACACCATTCAAGAGAGTCAAGGAGGCTAATTATTACTATACATGTTTTCCAAATGAGAAAGCTGCATCCTAGAAGTCTAAGTCACTCTACCAGTTATCCCAGGACCTCAATAAAACCCCGAGGGGCTTGATTATACCACTTAGTAACTCTTCCTTTCTACATCACAGAAAACCAAGCGTTTTTAGCAGTGAATTGCCTGTCAGACTGCACAAAAATATTTATCCCAGATGTTTCTTCCTTATAGAATCTAAGGCAAGTTCATATTTAAAAGTACTTTGGATTTAAATGAGACCATTTAGTCCCCAAGGCTTGTAGTTTGTAGACCCACCGTGCTTCAAACTGCAATCTCTTATTTGAAGGTCAGCAATAACAGTTCCCAAGGCTGTGGAGTTTGGAAGACAGCTATGGTATGCATTTTCTCCTTCCCTTTGCACTTCCATTGTCCCACCTCATGTCATTATCTCTTTACTTCAATAATCTTTCACAATTATCATCTATTTTTTAGTTTCCCTTCCCACATACCTACTCATCTCCAGGCTGTTGTCAGTGGAATCTTCCTAGAGTACAATCATAGTCCAGGAATTATGTTTCTCAGAAAATGTAGATGGCTCCCTGTAGCCTACTGAATTCAGTCCCAGCTGCTTAGCCCTTCTGTAAACTGACCACAGCTTACCTTTCAACTCTCCACTTAACCTACAAGGAAAATACATAATTTACTGCTCTCTGTACACACCCATCTCTTTCTTTCTTTGGTACCTCTCTTTGCCATTCTTTCTGCCTCGATTGCTTAGCTTCTTACAGACTCTTCAACAAAAATAACACTTTTTTATAAGCCATCCCTTGTGCACCTTATTTGAATACACACAGAACTTATGAAACGACACAGGTTGTATGCACAGACAGGTGCATGGAATTAGGTTTGAGTCCTGACCTGATCAAACTTGGGCTAATCATTTACCTTCTCCAAGCATTTATTTCCTTATCTGGAAAACCACTACATGTTTTTGGTAAAGATTAATGATTAACTCTACAAGTGTTTTTTGGTTACTTCTTAGCAAATATTGAGAAGATAAGTGGCAGCTCATAATTTTAGATTCTGTTTCACATTGCAGTTATGTCTATACATACTATATAAATGCTTGTATGTTGTCTGATTTCTGGGAAGGCTGAGATCATGTATTTCAGTTTTATTTTTCATCTTTACATCCATATAGGTCTGGATAAGGAAACACTTGTTAGTGATGACTGTTACTCCCATTGCACACTTATTTCACTATAGCAGAACTATGCACACTATCTATGCTAGTGAATTGCAAATCTTTAGTAACCCTTAGTAAAAATGCCATTTAATATATTGGGTTTTTTCCAAAATAAGAAAAAAGTTGGCTTAGGGTATGAATCTTCATATTATAGTTTCTTAGTTAAAATTTTTGTCATGTAGAAAATTTAAGAAAATCTAAAATGCAACTATTATAGCCCAGGAAGTCAACCATTTAGATAGTGCTATAGCCTATAAGGCATGGAGCAAGGCTAGAAAACAGTGCTGTATTTCTCCAGGGTTTTACTAGGCCTGATTTTATGTCATCCAATTGTGCCAACCATGGAGAACATGAAGTGGTAACCATGAAGTTTGCAAAGTTGACTGCATCCAAGTAAATTGAAATAAATTCCATCACAAATGTGCTCTGTGTAGAATTCAAAAGAAATGAGATGTCGTGAAGGCTTATGGAGGAGATTAGGTGATGTAACCTAGCCATATTTGTGCAGAAACTATGAGGAACATCCACTAATAATAATCTTAATAATAAAGTTACACACATATATAGTCATTGAAAGAATATTGTCGAAGATGGCGGCAACATAGGTGGGAGCGGAGTCCACTTCCCCTCAACGCCAGGGAAATACCTAGCTGATCTGAGGAGCAGAGCGAACAGCCAACAGTATTCCAGCATATACGAAGATCAGAGACCAAAGATAGAGGACACTGAAAGATCTGAAGGTAAGAAGAGTGCTCAAGGACAATAAGGTCCACAGGACCCAGGACCGCGCGGTACAAGGGCGGCAGAAGCGCCAGCCCTGGCGCAGGGGCTCCTGCAGGAGTCTTGGGAGAGGGCCAGGCTGCTCTGTGAGCAGCCAGGTGCTTGATTAGACCAGGGGGGCTTGAAAAGGAGGAATTTCTCAAAAAGAAAAAGAAAATAGAGACACTCAGGGGCTAATTAGAGAACTCTCGGTAGTAGCCGAGGCCCCTGGCGCCCCTCCCCCTCCACCCCTGGACTGCTACGCTCACCTGAGGTCCGGTCGCGCGCACGAGCAGATTAGCGAACGGGACCCACACTTGAAACCCCGGAGGGGCGCCCACACCTGAAACCTCCGAGATAATTTGGAGCAGAGACTAGCTGCTCCACCCACAGGCCCAAAACCTCGGAACCCAGTGCCGCGTGATTCAGTCCCAGGGCGGCCCCGCCCGCCCGAGAGACTCAAGCCCAGGGCGGCTGGATCGGGCCCCCAAGCACAGAGCCTGTGGCTCAGCGGGCTGCGCACGCTCACCAAGCACAGGGCCGGCTGGGTGCCTGTTTTCCAAATACAAAGCTGCTGGCGAGTGTCCTAACCCCAAGGCGGCTGAATCCGCCACCTGCGCGCCAGCGTTCCAAGCCCTGGCGGCTCGATTGGTCCGCCGGCTGCGCGCTCAGGGCACAAAATAACGTCACAGACCCAAAGCGGCTGGATTCCCCTGCTGCGCACGCACGTGTCACAAGCCAAAGCGGCTGGATTGGCTGATCAACGGACTGATTGACTGCCAGGGACCACACCTACAAAACAGCGAAGAGTGTGACCCAGGAAGAGAGAAAAGTGAAACCAATCCTTCCAACCACCCCCTCCCGTTGCACAGACAGGACACCAGCAGAAATAACCTGACCGGTTTAAAGCCAACAGAAGATTTTTTTTTTTTTTATCCTTTTTCTTTTTTTTCCTTTCCCCCTGAATTCCTTCTTCCTCTCTCTTTTTTTCTTTTTTTTCATTCCTTCTTCCTCCCATCCTTTACCATTTTTATGTCTTCTTCCTGCCTTCTTTTATCTATTTCTATGTTTTAATTTTTGCTAAAATTCCTTCTTATCTTGCCTCCGATCTTTCTTTATTCCTTCTTCCCTCCTTCCTTCCTTTCCTCCTTTCCTATTTCCTTTTTCCCTCCTTCCCATCTTTGTTTTGGTTTGTTTTGTGTGTGTGTGTGTGTGTTTTTTTTTTTTCTTTTCTTTTGCCCCCCCTTTCCCTTTTTCCCACAGGTGAGACAACAAAACCTGGAGTGCTGAAAAGACTAGAGTTAGACCGTGTTAAACACATAAACGTCAGCTCAAGACCAGTGAGCACAGGAGAGTAAGGAGACAGCACCACCGAATCCCATTGGCATTCTACCATAGAAGTTCATATCATAAATCCAGGGAGTCAGAACAAAGCAATTTAAGAAGCAGAGGCCAACAAGAAGAGCCTCACAAACAATGGGAAGACAAAGAAACAATTCCCAAATGAAAGGAAAGGAGGAAGCCTCAGAAAGAATACTAACCGAAAAAGAGGCAAGTCAACTATCAGATACTGAGTTCAAAGCAATGGTCATCAGGAAACTCACTGAGCTCTCTGAGCTCAAAGAGAACTACCAGAAACTACAAGGAAACTACAATGAACTCACTGCAAACTATATCAACATGAAAAAGGAAATAGAAAATATCAACAAGAGCCAAGAGGAAATGAAGAATACAATTTCTGAATTGAAGAACACAGTAGAAGGAATTAAAAGCAGACTTGACGAAGCAGAGGATCGGATCAGCGAGCTGGAGGACAAAGTAGAAAAAAACACCCAGAAGGAGCAAGAAAAGGAAAAGAGGCTCAGAAAGAATGAAGAGGCAATAAGGGAAATGCAGGACAACATGAAACGTAACAATATCCGTATAATAGGAATACCAGAAGGAGAAGAAGAAGAGCAAGGGATAGAAAACCTGTTTGAAAAAGTAATGATGGAAAATTTCCCTAATCTGAGAAGAGAAAAAGTCACCCAAATCCAGGAATCACAGAGAGTCCCAAACAAGAGGAACCCAAAGAGACCCACTGCAAGACACATCATAATTAAAATGGCAAATTTCCAAGACAAAGAGAGGATCTTAAAGGCAGCAAGGGAGAAAAAGGAAGTAACATACAAGGGAGCCCCAATAAGGTTAGCAACTGACTTCTCAATGGAAACGCTCCAAGCCAGAAGAGAATGGCAAAAAATATTCCAAGTACTGAGAACCAGAGGCCTGCAACCAAGACTACTTTACCCAGCAAGGCTCTCAATCAAGATAGAAGACCAAATAAAGAGTTTCCCAGACAAAAGAAGTCTAAAAGAATACAGCTCCACCAAACCAGCTCTGCAAGAGATGCTAAAGGGACTGCTTTAAGGAAAGGAAGGAAAAGAGAAAGACAGAGGAACACAGGTAGGAAATAATGGCAATGAATAACTACCTATCGATAATAACCTTAAATGTAAATGGATTAAATGCTCCAATCAAAAGACATAGAACAGCTGAATGGATAAGAAAACATGACCCACACATATGCTGCCTACAAGAAACCCATCTCAGGACAAAAGACTTACACAGACTGAAAGTGAAGGGCTGGAAACAAATCTTCCAAGCAAACGGACAGGAAAAAAAAGCAGGGGTAGCAATACTCATATCTGACAAAATAGACTTCCAAAGAAGGGCCATAAAGAGAGACCCAGAAGGTCACTTCATAATACTCAAAGGAAGAATCCACCAAGAAGACATAAACATTGTAAATATATATGCACCCAACATAGGAGCACCCAAATACATAAAGAAAATCTTGGAGGATTTCAAGAAAGATATTGACAGCAACACAATTATAGTAGGGGATTTTAACACCCCACTATCAAAAATGGACAGGTCTTCCAAACAAAAGATCAACAAAGATATTGTGTCACTTAACAATACCTTAGAGGAAATGGACTTAACTGATATATACAGAGCTTTTCATCCCAAAGAAGCAAAATACACGTTCTTTTCAAGTGTCCATGGAACTTTTTCAAAGATAGACCACATGATAGGACACAAAGCAAGCCTCAACAAACTCAAGAAAATTGAAATCATATCAAGCATCTTCTCTGACCACAAGGGTCTGAAACTAGAAACCAACCCCAAGGGTAAAAACCCCAAACACTCAAAAGCATGGAGACTGAATAGCATGCTATTAAACAATGAATGGGTCAAGAATGAGATTAGGGAAGAAATCAAAAACTTCCTGGAAACAAATGAAAACGAACTCACAACAACCCAAAACCTATGGGACACAGCAAAGGCAGTCCTGAGAGGGAAGTTCATAGCAATACAGGCCTACCTTAAGAAGTTAGAAACAGTTCAAACAAACAACCTAACCCTACGCCTACAAGAACTGGAGGAACAACAACAAAGACAGCCCAGAGCAAGCAGAAGGAAGGAAATAACCAAGATCAGAGCAGAACTAAATGACATAGAGACTAAAAGCACAATTGTAAGGATCAATGAATCCAGGAGCTGGTTCTTTGAAAAGATAAACAAAATCGACAAGCCTTTAAGTAGGCTCATCAAGAAAAAAAGAGAGAGGATCCAAATAAACAGAATTAGAAATGAAAGTGGAGAGATTACAACTGATACCACAGAAATACAAAGGATCGTAAGAAATTACTATGAAGACCTGTATGCTAAGAAATTTGAAAACCTAGATGAAATGGACACATTTCTAGAAAAATATAATCTTCCAAAACTGAATGAAGAAGAAGCAGAAAACCTGAACAGACCAATATCAGCAAAGGAAATAGAAGAAGTCATCAAGAAACTCCCATCACACAAAAGCCCTGGACCAGATGGTTTCACAGGAGATTTCTACAAAGCATTTAAGGAAGAACTAACCCCTATCCTTCACAGACTATTCGAAAAAATCCAAACTGATGGAAGACTCCCAAACTCTTTTTATGAAGCCAACATCATCCTAATCCCAAAACCAGATAAAGACACAACGAAGAAAGAAAACTTCAGGCCAATATCGCTGATGAACATAGACGCTAAAATTCTCAACCAAATATTAGCAAACCGCATCCAGCAATATATTAAAAAGATCATCCACCATGACCAAGTGGGATTCATCCCAGGGATGCAAGGATGGTACAATATTCGCAAATCAATAAACATAATACATCACATCAACAACAGCAAAGACAAAAATCACATGATCATATCAATAGATGCGGAAAAAGCATTTGATAAGATACAGCACCCATTTCTGATAAAAACACTCAGCAAAGTGGGAATAAAGGGAGCAGTCCTCAACATAATTAAGGCCATATATGAGAGACCTACAGCCAACATCACACTCAATGGACAAAAACTTAGAGCTTTCCCACTAAGATCAGGAACTAGACAAGGATGCCCTCTCTCACCACTCCTATTCAACATAGTATTGGAAGTCCTAGCCACAGCAATCAGACAAGAAAAAGCAATAAAAGGCATCCAAATTGGAAAGGAGGAAATGAAACTGTCACTGTTTGCAGACGACATGATAGTGTACATGGAAAACCCTATAGACTCCACTCAAAAACTACTCGACCTAATAAATGAATTTGGCAAAACAGCTGGATACAGAGTCAATACCCAGAAATCAAAGGCATTCCTGTACACCAGCAACGAAACTGCAGAAACAGAAATCAGGAAAAAAATCCCATTCGATATAGCAACAAGAAAAATAAAGTACCTAGGAATAAACCTAACCAAGGAGGTAAAAGACCTGTACTCAGAAAACTACACAACACTGAAGAAAGAAATTAAGGAAGATACAAACAAATGGAAGCATGTACCATGTTCATGGATTGGAAGAATCAACATTATCAAAATGGCCATACTACCCAAAGCAATTTATAGATTCAATGCAATCCCTATTAGAGTACCCATGACATATTTCACAGATATAGAACAAACATTGCAGAAATTCATATGGAACCATAAACGACCTCGAATAGCTGCAGCAATTTTGAGAAAGAAAAACAAAGCAGGAGGGATCACAATACCTGATATCAAACTGTATTACAAGGCCACTGTAATCAAAACAGCCTGGTACTGGCATAAAAACAGGCACATAGACCAATGGAACAGAATAGAGAGCCCAGAAATAAACTCAAGTCTATACGATCAATTAATATTTGACAAAGGAGGCAGGAGCATAAAATGGAGCAAAAACAGCCTCTTCAACAGATGGTGTTGGGAGATCTGGACAGCTATGTGCAAAAAAATGAAACTCGATCACCAACTTACGCCATACACGAAAATAAACTCAAGATGGATAAAAGACTTAAATATAAGCCGTAACACCATAAAAGTCCTTGAGGAAAACATTGGCAGGAAAATCTCAGACATTCCACGCAGCAACATCCTCACAGACACATCCCCTAAAGCAAGGGACATAAAGGAAAGAATAAACAAATGGGACCTCATCAGAATAAAAAGCTTCTGCATGGCTAAAGAAAACAGCACCAAATTACAAAGAGTACCAACAGTATGGGAAAACATATTTGCCAACGATACCTCAGACAAGGGCCTGATCTCCAAAATATACAAAGAACTCACTCGACTCCACTCCAGGAAGACAAACAACCCAATTAAAAAATGGGCAAAGGACTTGAACAGACACTTCTCCAAGGAAGACATACAGAGGGCCCAGAGACATATGAAAAGATGCTCAGCATCACTAGCCATCAGAGAGATGCAAATTAAAACCACAATGAGGTATCATCTCACACCAGTCAGAATGGCCAACATAAACAAATCCACAAACAAATGTTGGAGAGGATGCGGAGAAAAGGGAACCCTTGTGCACTGTTGGTGGGAATGCAGACTGGTGAGGCCACTGTGGAAAACAATATGGAATTTCCTCAGAAAACTAAAAATGGAACTGCCCTTTGACCCAGTAATTCCGCTGCTGGGATTATACCCTAAGAACACTGAAACACCAATCCAAAAGAATCTGTGCACCCCAATGTCCATAGCAGCACAATTTACAATAGCCAAGTACTGGAAGCAACCGAAGTGCCCATCAGCAAACGAGTGGATCCAAAAACTATGGTATATTTACACAATGGAATTCTACGCAGCAGAGAGAAAGAAGGAGCTTATACCCTTTGCAACAGCATGGATGAAACTGGAGAGCATTATGCTAAGTGAAATAAGCCAGGAAGTGAGGGACAAGTACCATATGATCTCACCTTTAACTGGAACATAAGCAATAGAAGAAAAAAGCAAACAAAATATAATCAGAGACATTGAAGTTAAGAACAATCTAACAATAGCCAGGGCGGGGGTGGGGGGTGGGGGCGGGGATAGTGGGAAGAGGGTATTACAGGAACTACTATAAAGGACACATGGACAAAACCAAGGGGGAGGGTGGAGAGGGGGGAGGGAGGTGGGTTCACCTGGGGTGGGGTAGAGGGATGGGGAGAAAAGGCATACAACTGTAATTGCATAACAATAAAAAAAAAAAAAAAGAAAAAGAAAGAATATTGTCAATTTCTCCAAGCTCTAGGAAAGGTATATCTAACAGAAAAACAAATGACTGGTGTATTGGAGTACAGTGTTTAAAAAGTGAGAGGGTAGTACATAGAACTTTTTTTTTTAACTGAGGAAGATTGTACTATTATCTCATGTGACAGAAAAAGAACTTTCTAATATTTAACAGGCACTTATACATCTCAAATATGTTTTTACAAACAACTAATTAAGAAGTAATTAAACCTTCCCATTTGGGGATGAGATTTCACATTTAAAAACCTCTAAAATATTTGTAATTATTAATTCATTTTTTCAATCTCAAATACTTGTGGATCAACCTAACTGCAGTGTGAAAAGTAGACGAGTGGTGCAAATCTAGAGGTGGCAATGCTTGTTAGGAGGCTCTAGCAGTGACCCAGGGGAGAGAGGATGGCGGTCAGATCTGTGGTGGGGCAGTGAGTAGAGCACGGAAGTAGGGAGTAGCTGGGATGTATGATTTCATCTCAATCCTAAAGGATGCTCAAATGTGGGTTGCTTCTTTATGTTAGCCTTCCTAATTTGTGCAGGGATCAGTGCTTCATTAAATACGTATAACATCTGGAATTTTTAAAATATTCTTCTTTCAATCCTAGAGAGATATGAGAATGATAGGACATATCAAAGAGCCAGGGGACTCAAGTTCACTGCATTGTCCAGGTCACACTAATAATTACACAGGCCTAAAGTTACAGATAGAAAGGAGCAGAAAGATTTAGGACTCACTCAGGCAGAAAAATTAAAGGGAATTGGTACTTGTTTGGATACAGAGCAGGGTGGGAAAAAGTGTGGTCCAAGAATTCACCAAGTTGCTGACTTCGGCAACCAGGTAGATGATGGTACCATTTGTTTAGATGAAAAATAGAGGAGGAAGTATAGATTTTAGAGTTGATAAAGATCTTATATTTACTTTCAGGTGTGTTAAGTTTGAGGGAGAACAAGAAAATGCAAATATACTAAAAGCATTTAGGCTTTTTGAGTCTGAAACTCAGGAAGGAGTTTTCTGCTGGATTAGGAGTCATCAGCATGTAAATATTGAGTGAGATTTTCCATGGAAAAATTGGTAACTCAAAAAAAGGAGAGAACCCTCAGTAAGATAAACATGTGATCTACAGGCAGAGAAAAGGATGTCTGTAAAAGGAATAACCAGGGTCATGGGAATATAGTGTCACTGAGGTCAAAGGAGGAAGTATGTCTAAAAGGAGGTCAAGGTCACCACCAGCGTTAAATGTTGCTCAAATTTTTCTTTTTTTTTTTTTATTGGGGCTGTTCATTTATTTTTGCCCTGGAACATTTATAATGATGAAATCAACTCCTGCTAGTCCTGACCAAGTAGAATCTTCACATCGCCCACAACAAATTCTCCAAGTGTTGAACACTCTGCCTTTTGAGAAAGACCTTGCTGAAATCCATTACTGAGAATTTTACTTATATAAAACATCAAGTAGTGGAAACTCTTAAGGAGCCATCCATAATTCTCAGCAAGCCTGTCAGAGTACTTGAAAAAAGGGAGGTGTGGTAGGCAGAATCATTGTGAATGACCTCTGAATATTTGCCCCTGTTGACATGCCCCTTAGAACACCCTTTCCTTGACTTCTATAATATGACACTTCTTTTTCCTCCAAACTTTGTGACTACTCCTTTGGACTCATTTTGTGGGCTCCATTTCAGAGCAATTTTTGCACGGAGATCCCTACGTTCCTGGCCTTAAACTTTCTTCTTTCTCTTTTTTTTTCTTTTCTTTTTTAAATTTTTATTGTTATTCAATTACAATGTTGCTCAAATTTCAAGTAAGTCAAATTCTCTAAAGTTTCTATTTGTTTTACTTTAAAAAAAAAGTTTAGATGACTTTAGTGGAAGGAGTTCCAGTGGAGTGATTGGTCTGGAGGCAAGCTTTCTGTGTGTCTCATTAAATGTGACCTTCCATAATTAAGCAGTTTGACTGCAAAAGGGAGAGTACAGGACTTAAAGGAGAAAGTTTTTCAATTTCTTTCTTCCTCTGTTTCCAATATATTCAATGTTCTTTTGCTTATTGCTAAATAATAATAAATATAGGAATGGATTGGCTGGTACTCATAAACAAGAACTTTCTTTGTCTCAAATGACTTATACTGACACATTACTTTGGCCTAAATCTAGTTCTAAAATTCTACACCAGGTACCCAGTGACCAAGAACATATATATTCTTACATTAACCTTTGTGTTGTCTTTGCAGGGTTAAAAAAATCAAAACTTATTTATTTTACTTTCCTGTGTTGTACTATATTCAGCAAATGTAGTCATTGGAATTTGCCTCCACATATCTACAGGTAATGAAGAGATTCTTTAACAGATTTCCATATTAAGAGTCATAGATATTCCATTACCTTCAGAAAGTAAAAATAGAGAATAAAATTTTTAGCAGTGGTCATTATAACAGTTTTAATTAGAATTTTTTCAATTTTTCAAAATATGTGTTGGAATAAATTTTGGAAAATATTAGTGTACAATCTTTCACCTTCATAAGAACTTCTAGGAATCTGGATGTGGAATTAGGAGAAATAATGGGTAAAGAAAAAGATTTTCTTTTCTTCAGAGGACAAAATGGGTTTCATCTTATTAATATGAAGAAATATATAAAGTTAAATTTTCAATTCTCATGGTCTATAAACTACAGTTATAATTACATGAAGTAGTTTAGAAACTGCTTACTTTTCATATCATGAATAAAATATTGCTTCAGAGAACCAAATGTTTGGCTACCAAACTCATATAGTAATACCATATAAAAGATAAACTGCTTATGAATGTCAATTATACCAATAATAATACTTAATTTCTTTATAGGGCTTTATACTTACCAGGAACTTATAGATCTGATGTCACGTGTAAACCTCAGAATGATCTATGAGTTAGTCAAGGCAAGTATAATTATTGTCACTTAGTAGTAAAGAAAACTGAGGTTTAGTGTTATTGTGCAGTGTGTTTAGTTATTGTCCAGTGGGGTTAGTAAGTGATAGATAGAGATGGACTAGGACCTAGGTCTGCTAATCCCTAAACCAATACTTTCTACTAGACAGTAATAGTGAACATCAAACACTGTTAGGAACAGTGGCATAAATAATTTCTCTTGAAGTGCTTACAACTGGGTTGGAAAACTCAGATGTTAGAGGGCAATATAAACACCATACAATCAAGTACTAAATATGCTTCATTCTACAAAGATCTGACTTAACTGGTGTCACAATCTTACAAGGTCTCTTTCTTGGAGAAGCTGTAATTAGTGGCTTCTGTGATGGTCCACTTTATGTGTCAACTTGGCTGGGCCAAGGGACGCCCTCCTAGAGAGCTTGTAAAACATCATTTCTGGTTGTGTCTGCGAAGGTGCTTCTAGAAGAGATTAGCATTAAAATTGGTAATAAAGACTAAATAAAGCAGATGGCCTTCACCAGTGTGGGTGGGCATCATCCAATCCACTGAAGGCTTGAATAGAACAAAAAGGCAGAGAAGAGTGAATTTGCTCTTTCTGCTTGAGACATGTACCTTCTCCTACACACAGACATTGGCTCCCTCGGTTCTCAGGCCTTCAGTCTCACGGAATTACATTACCGGCTCTCCTGGATCTCTGCAGAGGGTACAGATCCCGGGACATCTGGGCGTCCATAATCATGTAAACCAATCCCTATAACAAATTTCCTTTTATCTATCTATCTATCTATCTATCTATCTATCTATCATCCATCTACCTATCATTATTAGAGCTACTGTTTCTTTGGAGCATTTTAACTGATACAGCTCCCAGTGCCTTCCACTAACAAATGTTTTTTTTTTTAAACTGGAGTGATTCAAACATCATAATCAGATTATTTGAATTTCATGTATCTGAAAATATATATGTTATGCAAGATGAAACCAAAATGTGGATCTATGATGTCAAGTGGAGAATGTATGTGTGTATGCTCCCAAAGCCAGAGTGTTAGAAAATCTAAAAATTAAAAAATAAACTTTATTCAATTAGCTGTTGCTGTTGTTTAATCTACTAATCTATCATCTCCAATGTACTTCTTCATCCAGTCTAAAAACATCTTGTCATTATATAATAGCTTATACTTATTGATAGTTTAATCCAAATAGTATTCAGAATATGACAACAGAATCATGTCTT
This sequence comes from Desmodus rotundus, assembly GCF_022682495.2. NCBI lineage: Eukaryota > Metazoa > Chordata > Mammalia > Chiroptera > Phyllostomidae > Desmodus > Desmodus rotundus. The sequence continues at coordinate 60,994,092 of NC_071393.1, read as the reverse complement.
AAGCTTATTCATGCTAATTATGCTTATTAAAGTTTATCTCTTAATTAAATATGAGATTATAGACTATAGTGACATGCTAAATATTTTAGGGAGTTGTGAAGAAAGTGAGGTGTGAGAGAAGCACAAGTCATGGTTCCCGTTATCAAGGGGGAAACACGATTTGACCAGATATGTAGGGATGAGAACTATGACAGGAGAAAGAACAGAAGTGCAGAGATTAATCACTGTGATGGAGTGGCTGAAAAATGCCTCAAGGAAGAACTGGGATGTGATTTGGGTTTTAACACAGGAACTGAATATATTTGAACATAGGTGAGGAGGGAAAGCATTTCAGTTACACAGAAATAGGTGAGTAAATCTTGACTTGTGGAAAACACATACGGTGTGGAAGGTCAGCCAGCAGAACTTTCTGAATAGGGAAAAACCCAGTAATATTAAACATTTTAATGCTTATTATTACATTTGAGTACCTGTGGTATGACAGAAGCTTTGGATGCATGATTATAGACCCTCACAAAAACCATGCAAGTCGGAATTATCTTTATTTTGTGTATATGTGTTTTTCCTATGAAGTACGCATGACTCAGAGAGATTAAATATGACATCCATAGTAGGTACCTATAGCATTGGTACCTGTTACTGTGGATGTCATTTTTAACAACAAGGATTTGCAGACAGGTCAGGCCGACTCCAGAGTCCAGTTTGGTTCTGCCTCCTATAAAGTGCCATCTCTCCCATTAAATGAAAACAGTGCCCTGAGCTATCACAGAATTTCAGTGAGCCTAGCCCCATTTCAGAACTTGTAATATAATAATGCGAAAGTAGAATAAAGCTTGAGACAAATTTCTTTTTTGCTTCTGTTAAATGGGGCTTTGGTGGAAAGAGAAAGTCTAGGAATACGCTGCCTTATATTGTTCCAGTGGGCCAAGAGAAGGGTAATTCCAACAGCATTCTGGGCCATCAGAAAACAAATTAGGAATAGAGTTAAGAATACCCCATTTCACCAGGGCACAAAACCTACTGTTTACCCTGAATCTCCTCACTCAGAGACTGCAGAGGGCCCTTAAATGGTCACACGATTAAATGTCAAGACTAGTCACCCTGAACCTCATTAACCTTCACTATTTCCTAGCTTTTACATACAGTAGATGTCTACATTAGTCATTTTTTCAGCTTTTCTGTTTCCAGACTTCATAAAAGAAGAATTTGCAAATAAGTTTTTATCATCATTAACAATACTATCGCTAAAGGGCATATGTGAAGTTTTATGATGGTTTAGCACATTAATATTTTACAATCAGGCTTTAACATGCTTTTATCTTTTTTACACAAGATTAATATCCTGCCTGAACTAGTTTTATTACATGCATTTTCAATTTTCACTAAGCTGATTTTCCTGCACTAGAATTGAAGGTTTTTTTCCTTACAATTTTTTCCTTCTCATTTGTAGGATTTAGTACATTTTATCCATCTTAATTTTTTCCATAGCATTGCAAGGGTTTTCCTGTCCTGCTGCCATTTGCAATACAGTTCTATCCGTTAATCACTCTGTCTGGTGCTGAATCTTTTATTTGGTACAACATTCGTCTTTTTGTTCTCTTTGAAGCCTAAACAATTACTTGCCAAGTCCATCAAGTTGAAGCAAGAATGTAGGTTTAGTAAATAACTGACTAATATGATAAATATAGCTGATCTAATCAGGAAATTTAAGACCGTATTTTTACTTTAGGGCCAATTAGGCCTTTTATTGGAAGAATGCCAGAAGTTACACATTATATCATATTTGGAACCAACTCAAAACATGAAGAAACATATTAAAGATTAAACATAATTAAATATTTAAACTAGTGCTTCTCATTCTAAAAAGTCATGTTTGAACAATCAACATCTCCCCAGTATCCATGTTATTGAAAAGCGAGACCAGACATAGCCTCTCAGTCCGGTCTACATTTTAGCATATTGAAGTATGAAAATCAGGTCTGGGGTCTCAACTGGTACTGAAAATCTACTCTTGGTTAAATCCTGGCTTAATCTGGCTGGAAACTCAGGATAATAGACAAGACAGGAAGATTTATGGACCAAGTGACAGTGGCAGAGTAAAGAAGTTGTAGCAATAGAGATACAAAGTTGGTCTTGAAAAAATCAACCATTTTGTTCATGTTTACCTTCTCCCCAACAGTTGCTGTGACTTTCCCTAATACTGAGCTCTCAGGCAATGCCTCAGTCACTACACCCCTCCACCAGAACTTCCCTCGTCCTGGCCCCGAATTACTGAGGCACTTGCTGGATGGCTGGAGAAACAATAGAATTAATATTCAGGGTTAAATTTTTAATGATTGAAAATTATATCATATCCCCCACCTTTGATGGGAAAGTATTGTGTGAATGGAATTCTTAGTACCTTGATCCACAGAATGAAGTCTTCATCATTTTTTGCTGGCCAAAGAACTTCATCATTTTTTACTTTGACAATGAACAGAGTAATTTCAAATGACACTTAAATTAGACACATGTAGACAAAGGAGAAAGTGAGGCTATAGGTCAGTTTCATAGATAGTATTTTCTATTCCCATCTCTGTTTGCTCTTTTTCCCCCCTTAGCGATTGATTTATAAATTGGCCTTCAGTTGAACTCAGTTAACACCTTCCTCCCCTTTTCTTAGAGCTGTTCAAGCAGAAAAACAGAATTTCAGCCAGCAACATCCTCACTCCTCAAACCCAGAATCCCCACTGGCTAAGCATGAAACAAAACAAAAATTAGGTCTCTATAGTCAAGCTCAGAATCATCTTTCATTACATTCCCCCATCCAAAGAGGAAGGATAAAAATCAGAGGCAGAATAATTTGACTGGCTGGAAAACTTGGGTTAATAATGTTCTCTTCTCTATGAAATGAAACAAAGAAGTATACTAAAACAATGTTATAGTATGAATAACTTTATAACAAAGATCCACTTCCAGAGAGGACATCGGCAATCATTCTGCAACAAGTGGGATCCATGAAGACACACATGAAAGAGAAAACTTACTTGTGCAAGGCCAAATACTTTGGAGATGGAGTCGACAAGAATCAAGGTACAGAATTTTCTCCCAAACTGAAAAAGCGGGACCATCTGAGTTACACAAAATAGAAACCCTTGTTCTTTTTATGAAGCAGGAAGGAAAGTCACCCATGGCTGTTGGCACGTGGGCCAGCTGTTTCTTGAGTGCTAAAGGAATGAGAACCATTTTCCTGAGAGAAGGAGTAGCTGCTCACTGCACCCTGTTAGGATGGCTGGGTGCCTCTCCCTGCATACTAACGCCTTTGCTCACAAACAAGATGGTGGGTGAGGGGCATAATTAATATGATGTGAACCGAGAGAAAACACTGTGGGGAGTTTTGAATCATGGCAATGCAGATAAGGTAACTCCTAAGTGCCAATTCAATTACTATTAGAATTCATCTGCCACTCTCCACTCCACTTCATACTTAATTATTTCAATAAAGAAATGTGAGTGATTTTTATCATTTCTATTCAATTCCCCAATGCACTTATTTCTTCCCTGGACACATTTATTCTACTGTATTCTTGGCTGTTTCAGTGTATAGATTTGGAAAATGAACTCAAAAGACCAGAAAGCTGAGGATAGTTGGTATCAGATGTCTTTTCCCTATAGATTTAAAAAAAAGAAAAGTTTTACCAGTTGTGGTTGGGTCTTTCAAAATGTAACTATTTAACTGGCAAAGGAGCCCCAGCTTTTGTTTCTCTGCTTTCATTGGAACCTTATGTATTAGCTTTTAGAAAGTCGGCCTCTGCTTATCAAAAGTTTTCTTTAAACTACTGTTTTCAAAACTGTGTATTAATTTTAGGCACCTCCATTAATTGTTCTTTTGTGAAAAAAGAATAATAAGAAAGCAATCATTCAGCAGCATCTTATCTCTGAAAGTCTGCATAGATTATCTGCTTATTCTCAGACTCCCCTCGAAATGACCAGGTATAGATATGATTAATTTAATGTTGATAAACCAGTTCTGGACAAGCAGGGAGTGAACCTTTGTTGATGAGGAGCTTAAGACTAAATCTGCTGGCACCTGGAGGGCAAAGTGATGGATATAGTGAAGGATATTGCCCTAGAGGGCAATAGGATATAGTCCTATTCCATATTTTTAAACCACTCTACAATCAGCATAGAGTTCATGGTTTTCAAAATGGCATCCTTTCTGAATTTCTGATTTGTAAAATTGATATTAAACAATTTTAACTTTGTAACCACAAAACATTAAGAAAATAAAGCCCTTTCCAGCTCTTAGATTCCAGAAGCAGCGGTAACCCCACCACTTTTCGCCTGTGCGGACTTCCTCTTAAATATCAAATGATCACCAAAGTCAGAGCCCTGAGAGAAAGGGATCCAAAAGCATCCCTTCCCCTGACACTGAAGCTGCCAGGAACATATATAAATCAGGGACATTATTCTAGACCCTCTTTGAGTTGCTAGAGGGAGCAGATGGTGGGATGAAAAACAGCTCGCTCTCCAGGTATCAGAACACGGCTCCAGGGTCAGATCAAGTCAGCCCGGATCTTGGCTCCTCCCTCAATGGGGGCGCATGTGTGAGTTGGTGAGCTGAGGGTCCCTGCTGTAGAGCACTGAAGCATGCAGAACAGTAACTGGCATGCAGTTATGTAAACTTTCACTGCTACTATTACTCATAAAATTTGTCTTTTGGTGACTTGATTTTCATTAATAAGCTGCTCTCTGCTCATTTTATCCTCATTTTAACATCACTTATTATACCGTCGTAAAGCCAACATTCCAATAGCTCTGGGGCACACTTGCAACTTTACAAATTCTGCAGGTGCTTTCAGTAAGTTAAAACTGTAATTTTATCATTTTGAGGATAGGGGAGGTAAGCACAGAATGGATATGCCTTACACGTATGTAACTTTCTACTTTCCACAATTTATCTTATCCAGACTTCATTCATTGCTCTGATTGGGGTCCAAAAATTATAAGAAGCAGGAATATTTTCAAGATTTTTACATAAGAGGCACTTAGGAACCGAATTCAGTTAGGGAGACGGGGAGTTAGTAAGGGAATTATATTAAAATTTTGCATACAAACATGTAAAAACTCAGATAGTGTGTTTATCTGGGGTGACTCTGGGACACAGATGGCAATTATAGGGAGCTAACAATCCCCCAACTCAACTACCCCTTTGGTTGTCAGTAGTAATGGAGATGAACACAAAGAAGTCTTGGAAGAGACAGAACTGTGTTTTGTAGTGTTGCTACTTCTGCTGAGAAGTAGTAAAACATGGTAAACTGTCCTAAAACTCCAGAACCTTATAAATTCTTTTATCTTTTCTTGTCCTTTTGTGGATTCTTTTTCACCTGCCCAAGCCCACCCCAGGCCTCGCTAGGGAGGGAAACCCACAGACGTTCTGTCCCTACTTTGGCAATACTTAGCCTTCCTGGGTGAGGTGCGATTCTGCAAAAGGAGCTACTGGGAACAAGAATTTGGGTCCTACTAGTTAGGGTTGTTCATCCAGTCCTAGTATGTACATACAATATATAAAGTATTCTTTAACTTGAAACTATATAAAGATGACTAACAGATTTCAACAGACATACCTAGAGAAAACCAAATTTGAGAATTATATAGTGTATCCTTAAATGAAACTTCAAATTCTTCAGAGTAAGAAAATGTCAGTAACTTTTAATTGATGTGGCTGAGACAATAATAATCCAAACTGGCTCTTCTTTCCTGTAATACATACATTTTTTTCTTCCTACAAGAGTGGGCCTGGTCTCTATTTGCTGTTTCTTGGTTTAGGGTCATCAATACTAAGCCATAATCTTTACTAAGGCATTTACTAAAACTAGACTTTCTGGGGGACAAATGAGGAGGGAAGTCTCCCTTTTGTTTATTATTGCTACTATTACCAAACTCTCTCTGATGATCAGAGCCTCTCCCTTGGAAAAGTAGGAGCTGTGGCAATGTTGTTGTTCACAAACAAAACAACTCGGGCACATGGAGGCTGAATGATTTGCCCAGTCCTGAGTAAAACTAGACTTTTTTTTTTTCAATGTGTGGTTGCCTCTCATGCTCCCTCCACTGGGGACCTGGCCCGCAACCCATTCATGTGCCCTGACTGGGAATAGATACCAGGGACCCTTTGGTTCCCAAGTCCATACTCAATTTGCTGAGCCACACCAGCCAGGGCTAAAACTAGATTTTAAAGTTCGAATAATTATCAGTTGATTTCTATGACACTTTTGTTCCACCCCTTACACTCAGAAAGACTGTGTTTAATCTGATGCTCTAAGACGGAATGCACATTCTGCATATATTTATCTTTCTTCCTCCACAACTGAACTATGAGTATCTTAAGAACAGGGGTGTTCAGCAATCACACCAGTGCTTTACTTTGAAAACACCCAAAATGGGATGGAGCTATGTGATGGGATAGTCTTTGTGCTTCTTTGTATTTAAATAGCTCATAATTTTAAATAAAAGTAAATTGTAAAAAAATAAAAGTAACAGGGACTTTGAATCATTATTCTTATCATTGTCTCTGACACATTGGGCTCACTAAGAATTTGTTAAATGAATGAACAAACTAGAACAATTGTAGATTTCCAACTTTCACTGTATTTTTCCTGGTTTCCTGCTGCAGGCATGTACAGAAGAGCCTTCTCCAGTTTTCATGCCAGACTTCCTTCTGAAGAGGCCTTTTAAACTAATTTGGCCTAAGATTCCCCAGTTACTATTGGTTTCTCTCTATTACCTGTCAAAAGGCACCTGACAATGTTCCAAGAAGAAAACACTGCATCCTCATTCTGGAAGAAAGGAATTATATCAAAATCAAAAGATCCGTTTCTCCCCAGAGGAGCTATATAATACTGGCACAGTGATCAAATAGGGAAAGATTTCCTAAAATACTTTCCTGTAATGAGCCACTAAAACTGTCTCAAATGACTGATAAAGGAATGAAAGTTTTAAAATCCTTACCCATGCATCAATCCTGCATTTGAGAGTGTCCCATTTTATTGTGCTGATTAATCACATGCTCAGAGGAAGTTGGCAAAAGCCATCAAAAGACAACCAGTATAACTTGAATGCCAACTTCACAAAATAATCAGGGTCTGGTGGGATGTGTCATAAAATATGCCATGATGGGTCATTCTAATGCACTCTTGAGAGAATTATACATATTCATCCTCCTCGTTTAGCACCTGAATGACAACAAGCAGGTGAAAGCATCGGAACCAATGTATCAAGCCAGACAGTTGCCATTATGAACAAAACATGAAAAGAGAGTGATGATGCTGAAAAATGGTGAGAGTCTTCTACTGAGACCACGCAAGCACTGCTGTCTTTTGATAGGGAAATGAAGCCTGCTGGGAGAGACAGGGCTTTGTCTTCTTGTCATTGCTGCTTACAGTTGATGGTGAATTTACATGAAATACAAATTTCTTAATAGCAATATACATTTCTCAGTAGAAGTCACCATAACTTTTTAGTTTGTTTGTTTTAGAGACATTGTAAGGTAGGGAAACTGTCAGTCTGAACTAAATGCTTTCCTTAAATATCTAAGATTAGCTCTGAGCAATGGAGGGCTCTATTAATCACTAATGAACTCCTAAATGCCACCTTCCACTGGAGTAATGACAGGTAAAATTATATCATGACACACTGAGTGACAAAAAGCAGCCCCCTTACCTGGTTTCATAGTGTGTTATTGGACTGCATGGCACTGTTTTAAAGGAACAAAATAAAGAGCTAATGGGCTCTGGTAGAATGACTTGTAGCTTACTGTGTGGATATATTTATATGTGGGCTTTGTGTGTGTGTGTTTTCACATAGTTTTAAAAAAGAAGTATCTATCATTCTTCAAGCCACTGTCACTAACTTCTACCTCCTCCCTTGTCATGTCTCAATGAAGAGAGCCCTCTTTCTGTAATTAAAACAATACCACTTGTAACTGGAACTATGTGAAATCACAGATAAGCTAAGCAAAGTAATTACTCCATTTCTGGAAAGCATTAGTATTTCCACAAGCTGCCAAGTATTCTTTTAAGTGTTCTATATAGCATTTAGGAATTGGACTGGTTGAGAGAGCCTCCAGCTCTTCAATATGACTTTTTTATTGTATAATAGACAGTGAAAGAGCAGGTTGCCCCTTTGAGCTGAGTTTGCAAAGGTCACTCCTAGACCTTAACGAAGAGTGCTAGTGTCTATAAGTTAAAAAGAATGCTCTAGACTGAATTTTCATGGCTTCAGCTCCTGTCCCTGCCCAGTTTTTGTTGTAGTTAGCCTTTACCCCAGGCACCCAAGGGAGTGTGCCACATGTGTTTGATTCCTGGGATTTTGGTAAATCTTCTTGGCTTTTCTGGGAAGAGGCTTCTGGCCATAGCCCCCAACATTTCTCCTCCCACCGCACCTGGATTTGTTATTCAACTATGTCTTTGAGACTCTTTTGTTTTGACCTAGCTAATGTCCAGAGTACATATCATGCACTGGCCTCACAGAGACAACACTGACAGCTAAAAATCAAAGAAGAAGAAGAAAACAGCATGCAGCAGGCTTAATTAGAGGGCTCATCTAAGAATGGTCACTAAAGTTCAGTGGAGAAAGCTCTCAAAGAAAATTCTGTGTATTACACGGACTGGGAAAAGCTCTTGGGGTATTGAACTTTAGCTTTTTATTATTATTATAATATTATTATTACTATTGTTATTTGCTTTCAGTATTTTCTTATGGTCTAACTAACTTTGTAACTAAAACTAATCCCTTTCTTTCCCTCTTACTGTTAATTTGAAGGTGTTTCAAGAAGCTGCAATAGAAAACTAAAGTTTAATTCATTGCTTATGAACTGCCTGGGCTACTTGGTTCCTCCTTGTGTTCCTCACTCCTTTTTTAAAATGTCTTCTTTACCAATTATTATGGTTTCATTCATTCATTCTAATTTCAAAAACACATGTATTACAACACTCTATTGACTACTGCCTAAATGGAGACCCCTTACCTTCTTGAGAAGGAAAGTCTTTCCTTGGATTACGGCAAGGCTGTTGAGGGTTTTGAGACAGGATTTTCCTGCAACTCCTCTGCAAGAGGTCAAGAGAAAACTACTGTTTGGGTGAGGAAAGCTTTATCATGGCACTTACTGGTTCTATCAGTCTCCTATTGAGGTATGAACCAACTTAGTAACTTGTTCTTTCTTCTGGGCAGCCCATAATTGTGTAGCAGGTGCATAGCCACAGGTGGCATTTAACCATTCCTCCCTATGTCCAACTAGAAGTCTCATTATCCTGGAAGTAGCTGAGAGCCCTAGACCACAGCCAATAAGAGAACAAATCACGTAAAGGCTTGGTCTGTGAAACTACAGCTTTTTCCTGTCTTCATCTTCCCTTGTTCTTCTGCCAACAATTATTTCTCCCCATGTATTCTCTTTTTTATCTGCTTGCTTTCAACTCTAGCGTTAAATAAGTATGCCACTTTATTTGTTTCTGGGTAAGCTGTCATTAATTCATTCATTTAACAAATATTTTTTGAGTATCTATTATTTATCAGGTATTATTTTAGATGTTGCAGAGGAATAAGAGACAAAGTCACAAAACTTATATCCTAGTGGGGAAGAAGATCTTCCATTATATCTACATTATAGATATTTTATATACATATATTGAGTTCTTAACTATGATTATTATAATTTTTAAATATATTTATTGATTATGCTATTACAGTTGTCCCATTTCCCTCCTTCACTGCACTCCATCCTGCACAACCCCTCCCTCCCACATTCCCCCCCTATACTTCATGTTCATGGGTCATACATATAAGTTCTTTGGCTTCTACATTTCCTATACTATTCTTATCCTCCCCCTGTCTATTTTCTACCTACCATTTATGCTACTTATTCTCTGTACCTTCCCCCCCTCTCTCCCCCTCCCACTCCCCCGTTGATAACCCTCCATGTGATCTCCATTTCTGTCATTCTGTTCCTGTTCTAGGTGTTTGCTTAGTTTGCTTTTGTTTTGGTTTTAGGTGTGTTTGTTAATAACTATGAGTTTGCTGTCATTTTTACTGTTCATATTTTTTATCTTCTTTTTCTTAGATAAATCCCTTTAACATGTCATAGAATAAGGGCTTGGTGATGATGAACTCCTTGAACTTGATCGCATCTGAGAAGCACTTTATCTGCCCTTCCATTCTAAATGAAAGCTTTGCTGGATAGAGCAATCTTGGATGTAGGTCCTTGCCTTTCATGACTTGGAATACTTCTTTCCAGCCCCTTCTTGCCTGTAAGGTCTCTTTGGAGAAATCAGCTGACAGTCTTATGGGAACTCCTTTGTAGGTAACTGTGTCCTTTTCTCTTGCTGCTTCTAAGATTCTCTCCTTCTGTTTCATCTTGGCTAATGGAATTATGATGTGCCTTGGTGTGTTCCTCCCTGGGTCCAGCTTGTTTGGGACTCTCTGAGCTTCCTGGACTTCCTGGAAGTCTATTTCCTTTGCTAGATTAGGGAAGTTCTCCTTCATTATTTGTTCAAATAAGTTTTCAATTTTTTGCTCTTCCTCTTCTCCTTCAGGTACCCCTATAATTCGGATGTTGGAACGTTTCAAGATGTCCTGGAGGTTCCTAAGTCTCTGCTCATTTTTTTTTGAATTCTTGTTTCTTCATTCTTTTCTGGTTGGATGTTTCTTTCTTCCTTCTGGTCCACGCCGTTGATTTGAGTCCCAGTTTCCTTCGCATCACTATTGGTTCCCTGTACATTTTCCTTTGTTTCACTTAGCATAGCCTTCATTTTTTCATCTAATCAGTGACCAAATTCAACCAATTCTGTGAGCTTCCTGATTACCAGTGTTTTGAACTGTGCATCTGATAGGTTGGTTATCTCTTGGTTGTTTAGTTGTATTTTTTCTGGGGTTTTGATCTGTTCTTTCATTTGGGCCATTTTTTTTGTCTTGGTGTGCCTGTTACATAAATGGGTGGAGACTTACGTGTTCACCAGGGTGGGGCAATGCTCGTAGCTGCGCTGTGACACTGTACATGGAGGAGAGGCGGAGAGGGAGCAATGGTGCTTGCTCCCCTCTCTGCCAGATTTCACTCACTCCCTCCACTACCCACAATCAAACTGGGCCCCTCCAGTGCTGATTCCTGAGTGGGTAGGCTTGTACATGCTCTAGGCCCCTGTGGGTCTCTTCAACAAACTCTCCTTTGAGGCTGGGAGTTTCTCCTGCGGCTTCCTCAACCCCCACAGGTGTTTTCAATCAGAGGTTTGAGCCTTTATTTCCCAGAGCTGGAGCCCTGGGTTGTGCAGTCTGTTTCGCTCTCCAGCCGTTCCTCCAGGTTTATCTATGCGTGAATGTGGGGCCATGGGGTATGCTAGCTGCAGCCTGGCCTGCCCCATTCCACAATCTGCCAGCTCGCTGGGTCTGCCAGCCACTGCCTTACCATGAGTCCTCTCTTTCTCAGCTGCCTGTCTCCACCCCTCCTACTGGTCTGGATGAATGTTTCTTCTTTATCTACTTGGTTGTGGGACTTCCATACAGTTCGATTTTCTGTCAGTTCTGGTTGTTTTTTGCTTTTAAATTGTTGTTGTCCTTCTTTGGTTGTGCGAGGAGACACAGCATGTCTACCTACACCTCCATCTTGGCCGGAAGCCTCCTGATTATTATAATTTTTAATTTTATAAGATTTATTTGATTCTTTTTTACTAGATTAACCATCTTGTCATCTATATTCTGAAACATATTTTATCATGGTTATTTAAAAGTCCACATTTAATAACTGCAAAATCTGTCTCTCTTGTGGGTCTTTTCCTCTGGCACTCTATTCTTATAATTTTATTTCTCACTTTGCAGCATCTCTTGCTATGTGTGATAGCCTTTGACTAATTGATACTTGATGCGTGTAAAAAACTACAGAATTACTTTGAGTGTCTGAATGATTTTGTTCTTTTCTAGCAAGAATTTTTTATTTTTGATATGTTTTTATTAGGAAGAAAATGGATGAGCTCAACCTATGATTGAGTCAATTAAAGGCAGGTTTCAGTTTTATGAAGGCTCACAAATTTTATGATTTGCTCTTTCTCATAAAATGTCCGACTGCTCTCTCACTTTTGCTGACTTTTATTTTTAATAAAATAAATAAGATGTACTTTAGAAATCCCATCTCAACACCCAGGGCATCTCACTTTGACAATCCCTAAGTCCAGTTTCTGTCTCCCAGGCTTTAACAGACTAAATGAAAGTCCGTTTTGCTTTTTCACTGCTCAGCTACCATTTATGAATGCATGAGCATTTGGAAGGAAAAAGAAGGACTGAGTATTAGGCTTACTTCTCTGTCGTTCTCTTCTTTCTAATATCTACATAGTCTTGGCTTATCTAGTCCCTGCTGACTTTGTATTTTTTTTTCCAATGCATTCAAATGGATTTCTCCTTGTTTTATCTAGTCTTTCTAGTTCTTATAGGAGGAAAGTCTAGTCTTTACAAATTAATTCAACATAGCCAGAAATGTAAGTTTCTTACTGTAAGAATTTTTAATACAGGCAAAATTCAGTTTATCATCACAAGGGCTGGTATTTATATTTTATTCTCTGGCCAAATACTATAGCCCTTTCACAATCATTTGTCTCCTAAATGAAGGCCATCATCCTCAGAAACAACTAGTGAGATGATGTGGGTGGATCATCTGTCTTCACCACTGAAATAAAACTGTAGAATAGTGAACAAGTGAATAGGCATTGGTAACAAGTTTGTACAAATACAACAGTTTATTTTAGCTTTTTGGTCCCTAAAAATGTTTCTGGACTACCAAAAATGAAGCACTTTGTTTTTAATACATCAAGTGATTTTATGGCTTTTGAAAGATGACTATGGATAAGCAATTCAGTCACTAGAAGTATTTCAAATGTTGAAATATGCTCTTCTTTGATTTACCTGACAGTAATGCACAAATGAGACTCAGGACAGCTTAGCAGACATTTCACAGTGTTCTCGTGTCTAAGTAACTTAGCTGGGTTCCTCTTGAGATTAAAGTTCACTTTCCTTTGGCATAAATATGATTTATCATTTTGAAACACACACACACATGAACACACATTTTTGTTTCTGTTTTAAATTTTGTGTAGCCATTGTATTTAGTGACCTTCTTTAATCTCTTTCAAATATCCAAATAGGAAATATTTGGGGCTGCAGAGGATCCTAGCTGAACAATCAGCGAAGGGTACTTATCCAGCACATTCCCCATTAAAATGCAAAATCACTATGTCAACATCTAGACCATTCTGCTTTGGGTCATTCACTTTTCAGGGATGAGTAATAATTAATTCTCAGAACTCTTCATGGTAGCAGGATACAGGAAATTGATTTGCCTAACTACCACAGATACTGTTGAGGGTTCTTGTAAGCTTGACAACTACCCTCCCATCCCAAAAATAGTGAAAGTACTAGGCAAGGCACAAGTGATATCATTTGATTAGGCAGCTTCCTCTTCTCTGGCTAAGGTAAAATGTAGTAAGGAAAGTGAAAGCGTACAGGGGGTTATAATTCAGAGCACTAAGTGTATTGAATTAAACTACTCCCTACACTCAAGAACAGGCCCAACATGAGGTTGAAGATGGAGTTCAGAGCAGTGGATCAAGTCATCCCTCCTTCCAACCTCTGTATCAGCGTACTGCAGTGGTTAGCAAAGCACCATACTAAGTGTGGGGGTGGGACAAGAAAACAATGAGAACCTTACACTTTACTATAAGGCCAGGTCAAATGAATTTAAAAGTAAATAAAAATTCAAGATGTCTATATAATCATACATGATCTTTCAAAATGCAGTTTTTTTTAATACTGTAATAACTAGCAGAGGAGGTTAGGAGCTGAAAAAAATGAAAAAGTTCAGGAAATTCTTCACTAACAGGGGGACTGACTTTAAACAATGTAAAATGTAGGTTAGATATTACTTTTAAAAGTATTTTTGAAATGCTGCTTTCTGTCAGGGATTCCAAGAGAGAGTTTTAAGAACAATAATAGGAAAATTGGCAGATCCATTTTTAATTTCTTGAGGTATCTCCATACTGCTTTCCACAGTGGCTACACCCATCTGTATTCCCACCAACAGTGCAAAAGGGTTCCCCTTTCTTCACATCCTCCCCAGTACTCATTCTGTGTTGATTTATTGATGGTAGCCATTCTGATAGGTGTGAGATGGTATCTTATTGTGGTTTTAATTTGCATTTCTCTGATGATTAGTGATGTTGAACACCTTTGCATATGTCTTCCAGCCATCTAGATGTCCTCTTTGGACAAGTGTCTATTCAGGACCTTAGCCCATTTTTTAATTGGGTTGTTTGGGTTTTTTCTTTTCTTTCTTTTTTTTTTTTGGTGTTGAGTTTTTTAAGTACTTTATAAATTTTGGATATTAACCCCTTATCAGATGTATTGGTGAATGTGTTCTCCATTCTGTGGGTTGTCTTTTCATTTTATTGATGATTTCCTTTGCTGGGCAAAAACTTTTTGGTTTGATATAGTCCCATGTGTTTATTTTTTCTTTTGTTTTCCTTGCCTGGGGAGATATATGATATAAAAATTGCTATGAGCTATGTCTGAGATTTTACTGCCTATGTTTTCCTTTTGGCCCAGTGATCCCACTTCTAATTCAAAAGAACATAAACGGCCCTATGTTCATTGCAGTTATTTACGATCACCAAGATATGGAAGCAGCCCAAGTGTCCATCAGTAGATGAATGGATAAAACAACTATGGGACATTTACACAATGGAATACTACTTGGCTGTAAAAAAAGAAGAAATATATTTGCGACAACATGGATGGACCTGGAGAACATTATGCTGAGTGAAATAAGCCTATCAGAGAAAGAAAAATAATATATGATTTCACTCATATGTGGAATCAAATGAACAAACTGAACTAACAAGGAAAATGGGGACAGACTCACAGATGGAGAGCAGGATGACAGCTGGGGGGAGATACTTTGGGGATGGAGGGATTGAGCAAAGAGGAAAAAGGACTCATGGACATGGACAACAGTGTGGTGATTGCAGGGGGAAGGGGCTTTAAGGGGACTAAATGGTAATGGGAAAAAAAATAAAGATTAAAAAAATAAAATGTGATGGACTACGGCTCTCATGCTCCACTTCAAACATTGCATGTATACATTTATATTGCATTGTATTTTTTGTAAGATTTAAGGGTGAGAAGAGAGGTTCCAAGGCTTTTTCACTCTTTCTCCATTGTTTTCTCTCTATTTCTCACTCTCTATATATTTGTACATAAATTCATAATCTGAACTTTACAGCCATGAAGCCCTAATTTTTAGTCCAGATCTCTTTCCACTTTTCCTGTAATCATTCTGAGTAACACTCACTGTTGATCACCTTTTTTTAGAGCCACCTGTTATAAGGGAAGATATATCTATCATCTCTCTCTCTCTGTCTTTTCATCATCATCATCTATCATCTATCTATAAGTGCATAATACCTTGATATATGCATATCTGTTATTTTAGATTAGATTTAATATACCTGAGAAATCACTAATCTGTTCCTTCATTAGCTGAAGAAACCAAAGCTCAGAGAATAGAGCCGAAACACCTTTCCAAGCCTGTCTAGTTAAGTAGAATCTGAATTTAACTTGTACTTCTCCCTGCAGTTACTTTGAGTAACATTCACTATTACTCAGCTTTTCCTATATGCACCTCTCACAAGGGAAGACATTGATAACTCTATTTTGGTTTCTATGCCCAAATTTCAGAGACTCTTCATTCATTCAGCACCCACTAATTATTTACTAATTATTTCCAGTATCATTTTTAACATGAGAAATACATTTTTTAATAAAACATTTTATTTTATTTTAATAAATTATTTTATTGTTGTTCAGCTACAGTTGTCTGCATTTTCTCCCCACCCCTCTACCCCACCCCAGCCAAACCTCCCTCCCTCCCTTGCTTCCACCCTTCCCCTTGATTTTGTCCATGTGTCCTTTATAGTAGTTCCTGAATACCCTTCTCCCCACAGTCCCCTCCCCTCTCCCCTCTGGTTATTGTTAGATTGTTCTTAATTTCAATGTGTCTGGTTATATTTTGTTTGCCTTTTGTTGATTATGTTCAAGTTAAAGGTAAGATCATACGGTATTTCCAGAATCTTCTTAAAGGAGGTGTGTATGTTTGTTAGAGACTTAGTGTATGAATTGATAGGTAACTGAATTAATTCAAATATCTATCTGAACTGAATAGTGAGCATTTCTTAGTGATTGACACTGAAGCTTAATGAGCATACTAAATACTCTGACTAGAATTTATAAATGTTTTTATTGAACCAAATATCTAGTACAATTTAAATACAAAACATAAATATATACCAAATTTAAATGAAAACACAAATTTATATTATCTATTTAAAGTATGTTATCTTTCTAATATAAATTATTAGCAGATGAAATAATTAACATTTTCCCAAAATACTAAGCCACACATTATTTAAAATGAAGGGAATTTAATTAGCCATTACAATTGAAAATAAAAAGCATAATGTTATTTTATCTTTTTTTTTAAAGTGTGAGATTAAAAACGAAATGAGTCAAACACATCATTATTCAATTAAGGAGTATTTTTGTGCAAGTTTTTCTAGCTGCTAATAAACCTCTTCCTGACTTACACTAGTTGCTGACATCATGAGGAGACATTTCTTCCTGTAGTACAGAATCTGGCAAAATTTGTCTAAGGCGCTGTATGCTACATATTTTCAGCTTTGTAGGGCATACAATTTAATTCTGCTATTATAATGCTGCAAAAGGCAATATGTAAAAGGAGCCGTAGGCAATATGGAAGTGAATAGGTGTGGCTCTGTTGCAATGAAACTTTATTTACAACTTCCGGCCAAGATGGAGGCATAGGTAGACACATTGTGCCTCCTCGCACAACCAAAAGTAGGACAACAACAATTTAAAAACAAAAAACAACCAGAACAGACAGAAAATCGAACTGTATGGAATTCCAACAACCAAGGAGATAAAGAAACACTCATCCAGACTGGTAGGAGGGGTGGAGATGGGCAGCCAGGTGGAGGAGGACTTGCTGCAAGGAGGTGGCTGGTTGACCCAGCAAGGTGGCAGATTGTGGAGCAGGGTGGGCAAAGCTGCAGCTGGCCGGTGAGGCAGCAGCTGGTGGACCAGGTGACAGATCTCGCAACCCAGAGTTCCAGCATGGGAAAATAAAGCTTCAAACCACTGATTGAAACACCTGTAGGGGTTGAGGCAGCAGCAGGAGAAACTCCCAGCCTCAAAGGAGAGTTTGTTGAAGAGACCCACAGGGTCCTAGAACATACACAAACCCATGCATTTGGGAAGCAACACCAGAAGGGCCCACTTTGATTGTGGGTAGCCGAGGGAATGACTGAATACTGGCAGAGAGTGGAGCAAGTGCCATCGCTCCCTATTGGACCCCTCCCCCACATATAGCAACACAGTGCAGCAACCAGCGTTACCTCACCCTGGTGAACACCTAAGGCTCCACCCCTTTATGTAACAGGTGTGCCAAGACAAAAAAAAAAAATGGCCCAAATGAAAGGACACATCAAAGCCCCAGAAAAAATACAACTAAACAACCAAGAGATAACCAACCTATCAGATGCACAGTTCAAAACACTGGTAATCAGGAAGCTCACAGAATTGGTTGAATTTGGTCACTGATTAGATGAAAAAATGAAGGCTATGCTAAGTGAAACAAAGGAAAATGTACAGGGAACCAATAGTGATGCGAAGGAAACTGGGACTCAAATCATCAGTGTGGACCAGAAGGAAGAAAGAAACATCCAACCAGAAAAGAATGAAGAAACAAGAATTCAAAAAAAATGAGCAGAGACTTAGGAACCTCCAGGACATCTTGAAACGTTCCAACATCCGAATTATAGGGGTACCTGAAGGAGAAGAGGAAGAACAAAAAATTGAAAACTTATTTGAACAAATAATGAAGGAGAACTTCCCTAATCTAGCAAAGGAAATAGACTTCCAGGAAGTCCAGGAAGCTCAGAGAGTCCCAAACAAGCTGGACCCAGGGAGGAACACACCAAGGCACATCATAATTCCATTAGCCAAGATGAAAGAAAAGGAGAGAATCTTAGAAGCAGCAAGAGAAAAGGACACAGTTACCTACAAAGGAGTTCCCATAAGACTGTCAGCTGATTTCTCCAAAGAGACCTTACAGGCAAGAAGGGGCTGGAAAGAAGTATTCCAAGTCATGAAAGGCAAAGACCTACATCCAAGATTGCTCTATCCAGCAAAGCTTTCATTTAGAATGGAAGGGCAGATAAAGTGCTTCTCAGATGCGATCAAGTTCAAGGAGTTCATCATCACCAAGCCCTTATTCTATGACATGTTAAAGGGATTTATCTAAGAAAAAGAAGATAAAAAATATGAACAGTAAAAATGACAGCAAACTCATAGTTATTAACAAACACACCTAAAACCAAAACAAAAGCAAACTAAGCAAACACCTAGAACAGGAACAGAATGACAGAAATGGAGATCACATGGAGGGTTATCAACGGGGGAGTGGGAGGGGGAGAGAGGGGGGGAAGGTACAGAGAATAAGTAGCATAAATGGTAGGTAGAAAATAGACAGGGGGAGGATAAGAATAGTATAGGAAATGTAGAAGCCAAAGAACTTATATGTATGACCCATGAACATGAAGTATAGGGGGGGAATGTGGGAGGGAGGGGTTGTGCAGGATGGAGTGCAGTGAAGGAGGGAAATGGGACAACTGTAATAGCATAATCAATAAAATATATTTTAAAAATAAAAAAATAAAATCACACACACAGAAAAAATCCTTTATTTACAACATATCCTATTGACCAGATTCATCCTATTCACTGTTTGTTCTCAGTCCCAGGTTTAGTTCCAAATATTCTCTTTTCTCCTCAGTTTTAAATAATTTTCTCCCCTACTTTATAGCTCAAATGAGATGTTTATTGAAAAACATTTTGAAACTCATAATGGTTGTACACTTAGTAAAAAATAACCAATTTTCTTTAGTTTTAACTTAGGTAGATAGAAATTATGTTGCAGAATTACCCGTATCAATTTCCATATTCGTTTAGAATCCTTCAAGTTCAAGAAAGAATGACTCTTTTTACAAGCTGTTACTAATACAACTACGTAGGCATAGACCTATCTGAACATATAATTTATGCAAATGTGTGACTTTTTGGGTAATTCGAATGGTTTATTGATCTTGATTTTAAGAAGCAAAAAACTGAGTTTTCAAATTTTTCTTAAACACCTGAATAAGACACACCCCACTGGATTCCAAAGATCTGTGTTCCTGTTTCACACTGAGGAATTGTTGCTGGGAAGCAGCTGCCTGGGCAGGGGCTGCAGTTCCCAGGTCCTCTCCAGCCTGAGGGGCCACGGGACCAGTTCTCACTGCTTTGTGTCCACTTCAGGTGGGAATATCTAAGAAGCAGGTGTACTTTCTCCACCCTCTCTCTTCCAATCACTGGGCTAGATATCAATGCCTGGACTGACCTTAGAAGACACTCCTACTGTCAAATGGGTTTCACCTGGTTAGGAAACAAACTTCCTTTGGATTTAGTCACCAAGACACATGGTTTATTTATTGGAGTAGTTAGTTCTACCTGAACTAAAAAAAATATTAAACAAGAAAAAATATTCCTGGCATTTTTGGTGGTATATTACTGGTATTTTAGTATTTAAAAATAGCACATTGTATTTAAATACTAAAATCCTGGAAGTGAATGTTATGATCAATAGATTTTGCAATGGATGTTGTTAGCCCATATAATTGACTTCCTACCAATAGTTGATGTACAATAATAGGGCATAGTTTTGTATACATAGAAAATAAAAATGAAATTCTGAACACGTGTAGAGACTGAAATAACTGAATGTAATTTTAAGCATATATAATGTAATATATTATATTAAGGATATTAAGAATAATAGTATGATCTATTATATTCAGAATGTATTATATTAAGAATGTAATAACATAACATATCTTGCTTAATTAATATAAATGGTTTAGATATTATAGTTGACTACATATCTAGAATAACCCAATAGAAGGTTTCTCATCCTTAAATAGAGCTTGCTAGATATGCACTGACCAATTTAGTTTCCGTAAATGCCTTTTCTTATGCTGACTATTCATAGGCCTAGTTTGAATATTTATATCATATACATAAAACACATGTAGAGAAGTTTGGCATCTGTGTTCTGAGTGCCTAGAATGGCATGTCCATAATTGTTTTCACCATAAAAATTAGTATTGTTAATACTAATTAACACTTTCGCCTTTAAGAATTCTGTAGGCACTTTCAGTAGGTTAAAACCATAATTATAAAATTATGAAGTCTTGCTAACCTGAGTGTTAAGGAATATTTCTAGTTTAAGTATGGATACTATTATGACCATGCAGACAATGGAGAGCACTGAAGCTTTTGTAGGACAGGTGTGTGCTTAAAGTAGTATTTTGGAAAATTATCGGAAGACAAATTTGAGTAGGAAAGAATAAAGGTGGGAAAAGTGGTTAAAATGACATTCAGTTAATAAAAGCAATGGTCATAGAAATGAATAGGAGGTAATGAATGTAAGAATCATTTCAAGAGAAAACAAGGGTACTGCAAATTATTTTAAAATTTTTTATTGTTATTATATTACAGTTATTCCATTTTTCCCCTTAGCCCTCCTCTGCCCAGCTCACCCCCTGCAAGGAACTCCTCCTACCTTTTGCGACAGCATGGATGGAAATGGAGACTATTATGCTTAGTGAAATAAGCCAGTCGGCGAAAGACAAATACCATATGATCTCACTTATAAGAGGAACCTAATGAACAAAAAAACAATTGAGCAAAATAGAACCAGAGGCATGAAAACATGGAACAGACTGACAGCGACCAGAGGGGAGGGGGATGATGTTGGAAAATTGCAAATTAAAACCACAATGAGATATCACTTTCCACCTGTTAAAATGGCTATTATCAAAAAGACAAAAAATAGCAAGTGTTGGTGAGGATGTAGGGAAGAGGAAACCCTTGTGCACTGTTGGTGGGTTGTAAATTGGGTACAATGACTGTGGAAAAAGAATATAGAATTTCCTCAAAAAATTAAATTAGAACTGCCATATGATTCAGCAAATTAACTTCTGCATATTTATCAGTAAAAAACAAAATTACTATCTTGAAGAGATATCAGCATCCTAATGTTCATTGATTGTACCATTATTTACAATATCCAAGACATTGGACATTGTCCAATGGCCTAAGGGTCCATCGACAGATAAATGGATAAAGGAAATGTGAGATATATATATATATATATATATAAATAATATTAAAGATTCATAAGAAAGAAAAAAATCCTTCCATCTGCAACAACATAGATGGACATTGAGGGCATTAAGCTAAGTAAACTAAGTCAGACAGATAGACAAATATTGTATGATTTCACTTATATTTGGAATCTTAAAAAAAATGAACGCATAGATACAGAGAACAGACAGGTGGTTGCCAGAGTCAGGGAGTGGGGGAAACAAGTGAAACGGGTGAAGGTGTCACCAAAAAGATATAAAGTTCCAGTTATAAGGTAAATAAGTCCTGGGACTGTAATGTACAGCATGGTGATTATAGTTAAAAATACTGCATTGTATATTTGAAAGTTGCTAAGAGAGTAAATCTTAAAAGTTCTCATGACAAGAAAAAAACTGTAATTATGCATGGCAATTGATGTTAATTTAACTTGTAGTAATTATTTTGCAATATATGAGGGGAGACCCCTAAAAATGGAATTATCTTCTGGAGGTTGGGATCCTTGTAGTATAGTTTTCCCTGCTAGGTGAGTGTTCTAAGAACCCATCTGTATTAGTGCACCAGCTGGCATTCTTGTGAGAGGCTGCATTCAGCTTCAGTAAAATTTTTTTGAAGACTCAGTACATTTGCTTATTTCATGAGGGGTGATTTTTGAACGCACCTGCCCACATTGCATTGAGTGTTCAGCAGTTTTTGACCAAATAACGGCATGCCCTCTATGTCTCACCCTTCCTATGCTCGTGATCTCACCCTGAGTGACTTCATTGTTTGTTTGTTTCCCCTGATGAAAAAAGTCCCCAAAGGAAAACATTTTGCTATTGTGGAAGAGGTGAAACAAAAAACAGCAGAATCACTAAAAGGCATCAAAATTGACAAGTTCAGAAACTGATCTGAGCAGTGGGAAAACCGTCTTGGTAGGCGTATTGAATCAAATACGGAGTTCTTTGAAAGTGGCTGGAGTTAAAACATGTAAGAATAAATACACAATTTTTTATAAATAAATTCTGGGTTTTTATGGGTCCCCCTTGTATACATATATCGAATCATTATGTTATACACCTAAAAGTAATATATAATGTTATATGTTAATTATGTCTCAATTTTTTAAAAAACAGAAAATGATAAAATTGGGTTTTAAACAGAAAGAGTCGAATGTGACAATAAGGTACTCAGATGGAAGAATTCAATGGGCAACTGACAAAGCTTGTCAAGGACATCACGTGTGAACATGTTTACAAACATGGAGGCAGCCTGGTAAACACACCCCACCAAGAAGGCCTTACCATTCCCTCAGCTTGATAAAGCTTCAGATTCTTGCCACCTCCACACTCTGACTTCTCTTTTCTCAAAGCATTTGCTTTAGGAAACATGCAATTGTAAATTCTTTCTCTGCTTCTTTAAGATGTAAATCTTCTCCCAGTCTCTTGCCAGTTTTACAACCTAGGCATGTCTTTCTCAAGGACCTGGGAGCCATCCCTTTGAAATGTAATCATTGAGAAAGATAGTGCCTTTATCTCTGAGTCTCTATGGGTGGGTTTGGACTAAAACGTACATGCCAATTAGTAAGCACAGAGCCTAATCACACTGATGCACCCAGCCCCTAGAACTCTGTTTAACTTATCCAGGGTGCAGTTTTCTGTGGCACATCCATCAGAGTCATGAGAGTATTTGAAATATCCAAGAAATGCAGTGAGAAAGATGTGAAGGACAGTTATGTAAACTGAGGAAATTCAACCTTTTAACTAGATGAGTGGAAAAGAAATGGGAGTAATACAAAGAAAACTCAGCATGCCACATAAAATATAAATGCCAAGAAAATTTCAAGAAGGGAGATATTATAGCATAAGTTCTGCATTGAGATACGGGAAAGTGATAATTAAAGAAAAAAGAATAAAAGTAATTGGACAAAATGAGTGGGAGTTAAGTGCTGATATTTGTTTTACTATCTTCACTGAGATCATACTGTATAGCATACAATTTTCAAAGCTTTGATTTGAAAGGTGAGTAAAACAAGCAATTCCCACTTTCTTGAAACTTATTACATTGATTTGGAGGAAATAAAATATAAAATAAAATAATAACAATAAGATAAGTACCGGAAATGATAGATGCTATCACGGAATCAGGGGAGATTGTTCCAACAGGAAATGACTGGATAAACAGTTTGGACTGCATTGGCCTCTCTGAGGAAGGGATGATTTGGCTGTACTGGGCCCAGGTGGAAGCAACCATGCAAAGCATGAAAGCCATGGAAAATAACCCATTGCAGCATAAGCAGGTTGAGTTCAAAGATACAGAGCCTGGTTGTAGTGCAGTGAAAAAGGCTGAGAATTGTACGAGATGAGACATGAACTCGTAAGCCAGTGTAAGGTGTTTGGACTTTATTTTCAATGTGATGTGAAGCCATTGGTGGGGTTTAACACGAGAGTGACATTATCCGGTTTATGTTTTAAAACATGACACCTTTATGGAGAATGAATTTTAGAGATGCATAATGGGAAGCTAAGAGACCCTTTGGGACCTTGCAACCCTCCAGGTTAGAGACTGTAGTGACTTCGACCAGGGTTCATGAAGAAAACAGTTTCAATAAAACCGAGGCCGGGAGTCAGGTTTGTGTGGAAGCAACTAGAGATGGAGGCTGTGGGAACAGGGCTGCAGACATCGTCCTTTCTGCCTGCTTTGTGTATGAGATTTGGAAGCTAGAAATAAGGAGCATTAAAAATCTTCCTTTCAGATAATAAAGTAAATAAAACAACCTTCATTTCTTTAAAAAGAAGAACTTAAGGGAGAAAGTAGTTAATTGCAAAAGGAAAGGGTTTAACATTTGAAACAGAAAAGAGCAAGAATAAAGAAAGCAATTCCATGAATACAGATATTTGGAATGTTGCAAATCTTTTCATAATTTAGTAATTGAGCAAGCAATCCCTTCTTTTCTCTTCTTGTTCTTTTAGAAGATAATGTACACAATGGCTAAAATAAATAACAATAGAACAGAAAGCCTAGCAAATGTTAATTTGTACCATTATAGACTCAGTCCTCTGGAACTTGTAGATCAACATCAATGACTATTTACTGTATCAGCTGCCACTGGACTCTCTGAATCTCAGAGGAAGTGAACAGGAAAGTTACAATGTAAGAAGACCAAAACAAAAAGATCATAAATACAGTGGTCAGAGGGGAACTCCTTTTCCATAATCTATTTTAAAAAATTCCCTAAGTGAGAGAATCCCTTTCAAATGCAAGAACTACAGCCCACAGGATGGAATCATTTGTCTTGGCACTCCCAAAGAAAAGGAAAGTTGAGCCTTGATGGTATGTTGTATTCCTACAAGATGTTCCCTCACGCAGAAATTGATCTCTCAGTGTTCCTTCTTGCCACCCTAACGGGTACTTCCTGGGCAGCTAGACTGAGATGAAATATTTTGGTGGCATTATATGAATATGTTGTCATTTATTTCTGGAATCATGTCATAATAATGATTCCTTATTAGATATACCTTTTGTTTCAATATCAGTAAGTTCTGCCCAATTTCGGTAATAGAAATTACCATCATGTTACTGACAAGAAGTAGAGAGATGCTCGTAACAGCTTAGAATATCACCAATGTAAGAGCTAACAGAATATCACCATTGTCTCTTACAGTTCTAACATTACCTGAAGTCTGTGCTTCCTGCAGGAAACCAGGGGACTGTCATCCTGGCTCCTGAGCTAAACCCACAAAGCCTGACCCTTTGGAAGATAATATATGTGTGTGGGAAAAAATGTTTACGGATACTTCAAGCACAGTCTGCTGCTTATTTCTTAAACCTCCTAAGGCTTGTGGATGATTATTTTTTCTGTAATAAGCATATAAAAAATAAATTTGTATGGCCTGAGCATTGGTGTGAGTTTCACTCATGGTCTGCTTTGCTGCACTCTCTTTAAGTGTTGAAAGTGTATATGTCATCTCTAATTGGAACTCCCAGACAGAAATGATGCCACCAGGGAACTTAAAATATGTGGCTGTATGAATCACCCTGCAGACCAGCCATATTGCTATAAAGCAAATAATTTACATTTAAATAACTTATCTGCATTCACCTAATTTAAAAGTAATCTTTATTCTTTCTCAACTAATCCCCAAACTTATGGACTAGTTTGATCATATTTGTGCAATAAAATTGAAATTTTCAGATATGGTAGGTAATCAATTTTAGTCACCTCATCTGCGTTTCCAATCTCATTACAGATTGCAATTTTCAGTGGAGATTACATGATGACCCATCAGTGGCTTTGTTGTTTCTGAATTACCGATTCCTTGCCTACTGCCAGATAAGAACAAAGCCTATGCATCAGCCTGACAGCTTGCAAACAGAAAATGGGCTTGTAGGATTGGATTTAAATCCCAGGTGTAGGGGATAATTACCACATCACTCATGCAGTAACTGAAAAATGGTATTTCAACAAGAAAAATTACATTCCTTTTATAGTGCCAACAGAAATCATTATTTGAGGCTTCACACTGATTCACTGTATCATTACATGTGCACTGTACTCATTAAATGTAATGTTTGTTGCAACATAAAAAAGTTATTGTTTTAGGTACTTTAGTGGAGCAGGTAGCTGAAATTTAAGGTTTGTGGAACCTTGATGGTGTAGAGGTCGTTTGGACTCTAATATATACTGTGCAAGAGAAATGACAACCCAGACTCTGAGCTCTCCAACCGGCTCCTACTATAGGAGGCGTGGATGGATAGTACAAAGAAAATGGAGTATAAATCTTTTGTTTCAAAAACCCCAGCCATTTAACCCTACAGTCTGTCCAGAGGAAGAGGACAAATAATGATTCAAATCTCCTCGACAGAGCAGTGCTACATAGAGCATATTTTACCATTAGCTTTGAGATCATTGAAGCCCAACATAGACATTCTAAAGGATGGGAGGACAGAGACCGACCATATTCGTGTGAAAAATCATTAAAGAAAACAGTGTCAGACACATTGGAAATGCACTCCTCGACCCTGGTGTTTGGTCCATCATCCACAAGTCTTGGTGTGTTTCCCAATGATTGTGCAAGCAGCACAATAATTAAAGCGTGATGGGCAGAGTTGTCTGTAGGTGCAGAAGGCTATGTGTTGACTGCTGAGAGCACCACCCCATGCTGTATTAATCAGAGCCTGAGCTATGTTGATGGCCAACTGGTTTTCTCATTAAGATGAGCAGAACAGTGCAAAAGGGGACAGTGCTCTCAGATTTGCTGTACTCTTCTATGGACTCCAAGGGGAGGCACTGACTCCTGGTAGAGTAGGTAGAAAGAGAGAGGGAGGGGGAGAGAGAGAGAGAGGTGGAATTTTATATCGACTAATTGCTTCTTTGCCTTAAATCCCTAAATTAATATAACAAGCCTAACTCTTTGTATGGGGATAATAATACATTTTGTGAAGAGGCTTATAGTTGTGGAGAGCTGAAATATGTCTTTCTAATCCTCTACTCCTCTCACCTCTGTAGTCTTTTTTGTCTTCACAGTCTCTTAGGGTGCCTGAGATCATACTGATGCTGAAGTAGGCTGAGTATAAGGAAGTTCTGCAAGGTTTTCTAATTTCTCTCTAAGCTTAGAAGGTACTTGCAGCAACAGACTTATTTTTCTATGAGTGTGTTCCTAATGTTGTTATATCCTGAGAGAAAATACAGCCAACAAACTTTAAAGTGGTGTGTACAGATATGCTGCCTGTTCTCAAAGAGCTTGTATTTTAGTTTAAACAGTGGGTTATGGAAGTAAAAATATAAAGTTGCCAAAAGTTATGAGTATTAGGGGCTGAATGAGTAACAGGGTCGAAGATCTAACAGAGGAAAGAGTAACCCCTGGTTGTAGGAGACTGACTACATGCAGAAGAAGGGAAGGACAGCCCTCAGCTAAACCAGCGGGAGGACTAAGAGAACTCCAATAGTAAAGTCTTCTCTACTAATGAGGCCACAAGTAAGTACTAGTCTCCTAAATGTAAGGTGTTCAAAGACAAAGACTGGCAATGTCGCAGGCACTCAATCATCTTGACCTGAACCTTAACACAGTAAAAATAAGCACTTAAATGTACTTTTGAATGAAAAGCACAATGCCAGGCATTTAAAAGACTTATCTCATTGGATTCTCACACCAATCCTATGAAGTTATTATTGCTCCATTTCAGATAGGTAGAAGTTGAGAAAGAGAGGTTAAGTAACCTGCCAAATGTTGGAACCAGGATTTGAGCCACCCCTGTTTTTCCACAGAGCCTATTTTCTTAATCACTACACTATACAGTTAAAACAACTTCACAGTGGATAAAAACCTAAAATTTTTAAAAAGCTGGTTTTGTTCTTGTGTACAAAGTTAACACTACCTAACCCCAGTCATTTACCAATTAAAAACCATCTGAGCTACTAAGTAAATATGCATTGTGTTGATGGCCGTTTTAAAAGGATGACTTCAGCATCCAATTAATAGTCATAACAACACACATCTTAGGTGTGGGTCAAATCTTACATTTTCTTTGAAGAGCACAGTCTGAGCTCCAGCTATGCCACTATTTAAATTCTGCATTGTTGGTGGCATTTTGTTCTATTTCTTGCCGTGCAAAGCATAGCCCATTCCACCCACTCAGAAACTCAGCAAACTTAAAGCGATAAGTCTTTCTGCAAAAATGCCTTAGAGGAATTTTCCCCCCACAGGTTCACCAGGGAGAACAATGTGGGTTTGGTTCTGGATCAGGTGGTTATATTAGAAAATGCAGGCTGACAAACAAGACCGAATGCAAAATTATCATTCTGTTCTGCTCCTGTCAGCACTGTGGAGAATGGGATTTCTCTGTATTCATGCCATTGGGGCCTTACATGGCATGGTTTAATCGGGGTCAACATGTGCTTGAACTGGAGATTGTAAGCTGTGTTCAGAAATTAAAACTGACCAGACATGAACGTTATTTCCCACCTGCGTAGTCCTTATAGGACACAGGCCTAATTTTCCACATGACAGTGCCTGCACCTGTCCAGCACCCCATCTCTGGTCACACTTCCTCTACAGCTCCTAATTTAGTAAGAAGCCGAGCAGCCACATTCGTCTAGGAATCCTGTGCAGGGAGGCTGATCAAATGCCTTCCCTAAATTGGCTGTGCCCAGAGTAAGGAAATCTGCCGTGTATTCTTAAAAGGAATGTGATCAGAGCATGTGTGATTTACAAACTATCCAGTATTTTTACTGAGGCATGAAAATAAATGGATTTGGTTCCCACTGAAGCTCAGCTCTTTCTCCCTGGGCTGGAGGGGTTGCCTGTTCGGCCCCGTGGCATGCCCTTGTGTGAGTGGGGTGAAAGCAGCTGCTTACATTACCTGGGAGAACTCTCTTTACAAGTCTCTCTTTCTCTAAAGAGCTTTGCTGCTTAATTTTGTTTTTCCTGAACATGTTCAATGTCACCCGTTGGTGCTGCCTTATTGTTCACTGCTGGGTTGTGCGACACCCCTATGCTTGGGAAAGGTGCTGTACAAATTGCACAGATGATATCTCACTGTGTGGGGGTCTGCACCAGGCCAGGAAGATCTCACAGCATTAGCAACTGGCGCTCCTCTAGCCTGGAGGTTGGCTGGTGGTCCCCCTCATGCCATGCAAAGGTTAGTGAAATGACTAGCCTGAAGTCACAAAAGAAGGGGAGGCATGCACAGAGTTAAGCAGAACGACAATCCCACATGTGCCTTCCACACTGCACCGCTGCATCTCTTCTCCTTTGTTTAAGTGGCAAGATGGCTTTACATTCATGACAGGAAGGAGGTTTTCCTTGCTTCCCTGTTTTTGCCCCATGGTTAATAGTGCTCACATGATATATTGGCCCCATGAAACACTAAGGGACAGGGAAGTTTTTCCTCTGTGGGCAAGATCAAAAGATACCAATGGAGACAGAGAAGTTAATCATCTGTTCTCTGTTTCCAAGCACAAATGTCGCCATGGACCTTCAAAGAACTTGTTCAGTGGTCTAAAAGTGAGGAAACTGTTAGATCTTTAAAAGAGAATCCTGTTGCTGTTTTCAGAATTTTAGAGTAGTCAATACAGCATTGGACATATTCGCTGCTTAACCCAAGATGTGAAATTTAAATATCTATAGTATCTTTAAGTCAGATCCTTCATCAGACTGAATCTGGAGATGATCTATGGCCAGTGGACTATTCCTGAGCTTTCCCTAACTGCTCTTAAATCCAGAGGGTCAGCGGAATTGCTCTAGAGCTGGCTTTTTCACTTAATTAATATTTATTAATCACCTAACAGCAATACGACTCTATGCTGGGTGCTTAGGGGAAGATGAACTGTATTTGATTCTGCATTCAATCATTTTATATAACTTCATAAAGGTTTTAAGCCTCTCTCGAAGTGGCTACAATATCAATAAAAGAGGTCTGAATTATAGACTCTGGAAGCCTGAGGATATTTTTGAGATGACTAGAGGAAGATTCTTACAGGAGATGACTTTGAGTCAAGTCTTAATAAAAGGGTAGAATTTCGAAGAGCAGAGATGAGGAAAAGAATTATAGGTGGATGGAAAAGAAAACTGTGCAGCTAGGCTAGCATGTAGACTCTGTTCACAGTAGTGGAAGAGGGATACCAAAATTCCAGCTTGATTCCTTTGATAGGTAATAAGATTTAATAAGATTAGAGGATATTGGAGGCTGTTGCTCAGGACAGTGCCATAAGCAAAGTAATATTTTAGACAGATACATCAAAAACGAGACAGGGGACCAGTTAGGAAGCAATTGATACTCCAGGTAGAAATAATAAGGGCTCAGAGGAAAGTGGAAGCAAGAGAGAAGGAAAAGAGGAGACAAATGTTAGAAGCATGGAAGGCATGCTGGACTGGGCACCAGAACGCACACACGCCCACAAAGTTCTGAGCCTGAGCATATGGCCATGTCTACCTGAAAGTGGAATCTAATCTACCAAACAAACAAGTGAGCAAAATAGAACCAGAGACCTGGAAATAAAGGACAAGCTGACAGTGACCAGAGGGGAAGGGGAGCAGGATAACTGGGGAAAGAAGGGGAAGGGTCAAGTCAAGGAACATGTGTAAAAGACCCACATGGGGGTAGGGGGGAATTGAGTGTGGGAGGTGGGGCGGGGTAGGGCAGGCGAGAGTAATGGGGGAAAAGTGGGGACAACTGTAATTGAACAACAATAACAAAAAATTGAAAACAGGAAGAAAGTAGGAGGAGGATAAACCAAAACAAGTAGATAAAAAACAGAAAGAGAGGATTCAAATCACCATTGAGTATATCAAGGGACCAAAAAGAAGGCAGATTTTTTGTTTCTTTTGTCAAATAAGAACCCGAGGTCAATAATATCAAATGCTGGAAGGTTAACGATAAGAATGATAAATAGTCACAGGGATGCAAGATCGGGAAGTCATCGTTCACTGCCAAGAAAAAAGTTTCAGACCACAAACATTAAACGGTGAGAGCTGGTGGGGAAGCAGATTAACAATAGATGGTGATGGAGGACTCAAGTTGTATTGTAAGTAGCTCAAAAATCTATACTTTTTAAAATATTTTATTTATATTTTTTAGAGACTGGGTAGGGTGGGTCAGGAGGGAGGGAGAAAGAGAGGGAGAGAAACATCATAGGTTGCCTCTCTCGCTCCCCTTAACCGGGGACCTGGCCTGCAACCCAGGCATGTGCCTGACCAGGAATTAAACCAGCGACCTTTTGGTTTGCAGAACAATGCCCAACCCACTGAGCACACCAGTCAGGGCAAAAGTATCTATATTTTTTTAATAATAATTATGGCTTCATAAAAATTCATTGACAATCCAGCCACTGTTAGAGAGATTGCCACAGAATTCAATCTCCCCAGCCATTACTAACAGTAGCAAAGCTCTCATCAAATTTCTTGACAGCATTATATGGAGTAAACAAACTATATCTGCAGACTAAATCCTGCCCACAGGCAACCAGCATGTAACCTTTCCTTCAGAGACATTTAATATCTATAAAATTTAGGAAGAAGGACACTGTTCCCTCCCATTGCCTCCAATGAACTTTACTGCAAATCCACAGGTGGGGCCAAGGGAAGCTGGGCAATTGTATGATTGGGAGGAGTTTATTAAACATGTTAATTTGTTTATGTCTGAGTGATATATTTATTATTCTAAAACTAACATGACTAGCCCTCAATAATGGTGATATGGAGGAGATGCCAAAGTAAGAACTGATAGGTTAAAAGAAAAACAAAAACAAAAACAAACAGTTAAGAGTGCAGTCAGTTGATCTGATTTGCACAGGGTCTCTGACCAAAGGAGATGAAAATCAAGGGGTATTAATAATAAGGCAAGTTTTGATTTTGCCGCTTCTGAACCTGACACCAATATAGAGCTCTATCCTATTGAAGCTAGGGTTCTCTCTCCAATTATAAATCCCTTGACTGATAGACACACCACTCTGCTAGAGAAATGCAACATGCCTTAGCCTGCAGGGGAAAAGAGATTTGATTTCATTGTTACACTAATTAGAGAACTAACTTCATTTAACAGCATTATCAACAGAAACTAAGTGCTGAGTACCTGTAGACAACTCCGCCAGGCCTTATAAAACAGTCATAGACTAATAGCTTCAAACAAATTCTTCAAAATAAGTGTATAATCTGAGATTCAAAACAGATATGGAGTTTCATCATCAGTGATAAATTTGGTTCTTCAACCTTCTTCCCCAGAGTTACAGTAGATGCTTAAGGAGAATAGAAGGGAAGATTCTATGTACTTTCTTTATATAGGGTATTAAATTTTATGCCCAAATAGTATGGACTTCTCCCATCTCTTCAAGGTGGGAAAACAATCGACTTGCCCACAGTGAGATGGGGACTGTTACTGAGCTTTAGCTTAACTATGCTAAAAAACTTACAATGAGGATATTCCCACATCCTCAAGGGAAATTGGTTCTGTGTCTAAGTGAGCTTTTCTCAACATGTTTCTCCCAGGGTTTAACCTGAACCTCCAATTGTTTCAGTTTAATCCCATTTATCCTGGTTCTCTCCCCAGTGGCCACACTGACTAAAGGTAATGATACCTCTGGGAATGAAATTGCAGTCCTGGATAGGCAGGTTTATCAAGGCTGCTGGGGAAGGAGAGGACATGAAAGAAAATGCCTCAGGAGGTCACAAATAGTTCAAAATTCAATGTAAGTCACATTACACATTCAGTATTTATGAGAAATGATCTAAATAAATAAAAACTCTAAATGTTTCAGTGGGATGGATAGCAGGATGAAGAAAGAGAAGTGAGAGACTATATACTATATATATCAGAACATTTTACAATGATTCCCTGAAATATTCCTAGAATTGATTGTCAAATTGACAGCTTTTAAGTTCATGAGAAGCTACAAGATATAAGAGCCATATGGATTCCCTGAGAATAATTCAAATGTGATGAATTCATTTCCTTATTTCATAGAATTGCCAGATCAATGGACTAGAGAAGTTAAGGGACTATTCCTAGGTCACTACTACTCAGTAGATAACTACAGGATAGTGAAGAATGCAGGAGGAAGAATTTAGGTGGGGAAAAAGATAAAATTAACTTTGAGATATCATAAGATATCCATGTAGAGATACTAGGTAGACAATTGAGTAGCAAAATGTGGAGATCAGAAGACAAGCTTGGGTTGGAGAAATATATTTGCAAAAATATGACTAAGGAGACTGGACAAAAGAAGTAAATAGTGATGTCAGAGAAAAATTTGGATCACATAGTGTCATGGGAGTCAGAAGAAAAATGTTTCAAAAAGGTTGTATTAGTAACTGTGTTGAGTGCTGCTAAAATGTTAAATACAATGAGGACAGAAGTCTCCATTAGGTTTAGAGATGTGGTATTACTCTAATGACATGTTATGGAAAATATATCCATTGTATTGTTTCTTTTTCCTGCTTGTAAGTTCAGTTTCTCAATTGTTACCTGCAATGAGTCCAGATGTAGTTTTGCTAAAATGAATGCCCAGCTCTTTTTGTTGCAGGATCTCCCCTGCTTTCCCCCTAGATTTCATTCTCTAATTATTTGGGGCATCTCAAACATGGATGCTAACATCATCTGTGTGCCAGTTCTGGCCATTCCATGCCACCAGTAGGGATGGAACTCTGCCTCACCTGCTTCCAATAAAACATGGCAGTGCTGAACAGCATCGTTGGTGGACACTGATGGCTGTGGTGACGCCTCTGTGAACAGAGGTACTTTTCACGTATTCCGTACATTTTCTACACAGACGATAATGTTGTCTGTGAATAAAATTGCTTTCAATTGCAGATATGACACAATGAAGCTGCTTGGACACTAAAGTGTGTAGAATGTGAGGCAGCCCTGTCGGCTCACAAGCCTTCGGTCCGATCCTCAGAGAGCACACCGTCTTCAGGACAGCTTGATTTAGCAGGAGCTCTGGAACCTCTTCCATTGTTATAGCCGGCAAACATTATTCCTTGAAACACCACCATCTAAATTCCTCCTTCCCTTTGGGAAATCCCACCTCAAGGGCTTCTCATTGTCCCTCCAGCTATCTGGCTTCTTTTACTGCCCTGACAGTGCATGAGACACATGTGGATATGCCAGAAGCTCAGTGGAGGATAGGGATTATGTCTTTTTTCCTCCAAGAAATTCTTCAGTCCCTTTTCAAATTAATGATTCCCATGGGAAGGACGGTGCCTGTGAAATTTTATCAGCAAGAGAGCTCTATTCTTCATCCATCTAAAATACCCTGGTACATACACTCATATCACTTCTATGAAGCTTGAAAGGAATTCCAATAGAATCAATTTAAAATAAAAATGAGTCTCAAAGAAGTTAAGTGACTTGTCCAAAGGAATACAGCACATCAGTGGCCAAGGTGAAACTTGAATCCAGACTTAACTAACTTCAAGGCTGTATTCTTTTAAAAAAAAACAACAACCAGTTTTATTAAGGTAAATTGTCATGCAATACACTGAACATATTTAATGTGTAAATTGTGATAAGTTTCAAATATTATGTACCCATAGAACTATCACCGAAATCAATAAAATGAACCTATATGTCACCAGCAAAAATGTATTTGTGACCCTTTGTAATACTTTCCTCTTGCTTCGTCCTGACACCCTGACCCCAGGCTACAACTCATCTTTTCCTTTTTTTCTGGCACTATATTTGTATGTACTGAATATAATTTATCTTTATCAAATATATGATTTGCAAGTATTTCCTACAGATCTGTGTTTGACTTTTTCATTTTCTTAATGGTGTCTTTCAAAGACTTTTATTTTCCTAGTAATGTCTTTCAAAGTGTAGAAACTGTTAATTTTGATGAAGTCCAACTTATATCAATGTTTTGTTTGTTTCATGAATCATGCTTTTGGGGTCTAACCAGTGAAATCAGCCTAACTTTATGTCCCAAAGATTTTCTCCCATGTGATTTTTCTGCACTTTTTATAGTTTTAGGTTTTACATGTAGGTATATGATCCACGTGGAGTAACTTTTGATTATAACTTAAGGTATGGATTGATGTTCATTTGTTTTGCTTACGGATATCCTTTTGTTCCAACACAATTTGTTAAACAGTTTATCCCTACTGCACTGAATTTGCTTTTGGTATTGCCCATGTATGTATGGGTTTATGCTGGACTTTGTATTCTGTGAATTAGATCTATTTGTCTATATTTAAAGCAGTTCTGCATTGTCTTGATGACTAACTTTTAAGTAAATTTTGAAGTCAGGAATTACCATATTTTGCCATGCATAATGTCTACTTTCTCTCCAAATTTCTGAGAGAAAAAGAAGATTCTGCATTACACATGGGTATAGTAATCCTGTGCATAATGCACGCCAAACATGGGTGAGCGTTATACTTGGCAAAATACAGTATTACTCTTTCAACGTTGTTCCTCATTCTTCAAAGTTGTTTGAGCTACAGCAACATTTTCTACATTTTTAAAAAAATTTATTTATTTAATTTTAGAGAGAGGGAAAGGGAAGAAGAAAGAGAGGGAGAGAAACATGGTGTGGTTTCTCTCCACCTGAGAGAAGAGGTGTGGTTGCCTCTTACGCACCTCCTACTGGGGACTTGGCCCACAACCCAGGCATGTGCCCTGACTGGGAATCAAACCGTTAACCCTTTGGCTTGCAGGCCCAAACTCAACCCACTGAGCCACACCAGCCAGGGCTACATTTTCACAGGACTTTGAGAATCAATGAATCAATTTCCTAAAAAAAAAAAAAAAAAAAACCCTGCTGGGATTTTGATTGTGATGGTGTCAAGTCTATAGATCAATTTAAGGAAAACTGACATCTTAACAATATTGAGCCTTCCAACCCATATAGGTGGTTATATTTTTCATTTAGTGTCACTTTAATTTCATTCAGTAATGTTTCATAGTTTTAGTTTAGAGGTTTCACATATCTTTTGTCAAGATTATCCCTACATTTCTCATACTTTGGGGGTGCTATTATAAATGGTACTTTAATTTTAATTTTCTGTTGTTTACTGTTGGTATCCAGAAATGCAATTGGGTATACTTGATCTCGTATCCTGCAACCTTGCTAAACTCACATATTAGTTCCAGTAGCTTTTTAGATATTTTGCACATTTTGTACAAGAATGATAATGTTGTCTGTGAATAGAGTTGTACTTCTTCTTTTTTTTTTTTTTTCCAACTGGATACCTGTGCTGTCTTTTTTTTACTTTATTTCACTGGCTAAAGCTTGTACTTCTACTCCTACATTCATTCATTTAACAAATATTTTTTTCTCTGCCTATAACACATCAGCCATAATTATAAGTGAGATGAATACAGTGTGAATGAAACAACAGTCTACATATGGTCATGGAGCTTACAACAATTATGCAGTTATTTAATAAGATAGATGTTTTTGAAAGTGAGTGCTAATATTGGTGAGGAATAGCTAAAAAATAGGGATATTTAGCTTAAAAATAACAGACAAATGGGAAAATAATTATATCTTCAAATATGCAAGGGATTATTTGACAGAAAAGGATTAATTTTTACATACAATTTCAGAGGACTTAACTAGGATTAGTGGTGGAAAGTTGAGGAGAGAAATTACAATTTTTTTTGCCATAAAAACTATTTTATATTGCAACAAGCTTCTCAGGAGATTGTGTGAAAAGTTAATTAAGAGGCTGGATAATCTTTTACTAGGTATGCCATATAGAGGCACCATTCTGAGGTAGAAGACATAGCTAAAGGAATACCACAGTGGTCTCTAGTTTGGATAATCTGAAGTTCTGTAGAAACAAAGACAAATAGCACACGGTCTTTGCTTGTATTATATTTATAATTTCATTGGGAAGAAAAATAGATTCATACTGTGGATAAATAATTCAAGACAAAAAATGAAGATATTTACAAAGTAGGTGCAATTAATGGCTATATAAACTCTTATTGAGTATTTGATTTTGAAAATCAAATACTCAATAAGAGTTACCCAGACATTTGTTGTCATATCATATTAATATATATGAATGTAATCATTATTTTTTCCACACATTCTGGTTTCTCTCCAAACTTCCTATGTGCCTTCTTTTAAGTGTCCTTCCCTCTCCTTCATAGAGTTTCTAATTTCTACATCTCCTTCATTGTTGATCTCAAATCCCAAGCACACCCTTCATGAAGATCCCTTCGAATTCCAGTCTTCTGTGGTGATTCTATTTTCTCATTGATGATTTACACTTCAGTTAGATCATCAGAAAGAGAAAATAAGTCTTACATCTGTAAGTACATCTGATCCCTAGAATAACATTCATGACATGCACTCAATAAATGAGAACTAATATTAGCAGTGACAAGAATGCAAAAAAGAGAAAAGGAGAAAACTATCACAGCTTCAGATGGTACAGTCAAAATACTTATAGAGGAGGTGGGACTTTACCTTTTACTCTTCTCCTGATTAACTGATACATTTACTTATCCAATAAATATTTATTTATGGTTGTAAGTCACATCCTGCCAGAGACTGGGGACCACAAAAACAAGGCACACATGGATCTCTCACTCAGGAACTTATATTCTTATTACAGAAATAAGAAAAAAGACATGCGCAGATAAACAAAGAAATGACAAATTATGAAGGAAACAAACTAGACACCACTTTTATGGAGAATGGTCAGGAACAATGTGAGGAACTGACAGCCTGGACCCTGATGAAACAGACACGTTCACAGCACTGGGAGTAGGAAAGTCGGGGTACCTTTTAGGCAGAGGAAAGAGCTTCTGCAAAACTTGCCACATGAGAATGACATTTTGTTCTGGGCATGAGCAGAAGGTCATGGTGGCTTGAACATGATGGGCAAGGAGATGAGTTTGAAGGGGTAGAGGGGTCCAGGTCATCAAGGCTTTGAGGGCTATGAGGAGGAGTTCAGGTTTCAAATGTAAGAGAATACATTAGAGGGTTTTAAGCAAGAGTGTAACATGACACACTAGTTCACACTTTTTGAAAACGTGGGTTGCTCTGTGGGAAATGGATGGATGAGAGTAAACCAGAGAAGAAATGATACTTGTCTGAACAAAGTTTAAGCAGCAGAATTGGAGAAAAGTGGACAATCTTCCATTGTCTAACATGATGTGGTCCCTTGAAGCTGCACCTGAGCTTCAAAAATATCAGAATTCTGGAATTCTGGTCTTCTAGCCTGATCCGGGCTAGAAGGCAGTGTCTTTTTCATCCACATAAACACATTGTTCTCTATCTATTTGGATGTGGTTTTATGTATGGTGACTTGGAAGAGGGATATTGATGAATGACATGTGGGATGTCCCAGGCACTGGTGACATCTCAGATGACACTCCCCAACACACACAACTATATGCTGCTCTGTCAGCAATGGAATCTGCTCCTCTGCAATGCCAAGAGCCCTAACTGCTTTTAATTCGGCATAGTGCTTGCTTTATAGTTTTGGGTTTTAAATTTACATTTTAGGCTGGGTTCCTTTGTTATCAAAGGCAAGCGATCTGGCCAAGATAGTGATTGATCATGTATAACTGGAGGGCAGTCATACCCAGAAAGATTTATAAAAATGAATTCCATGGCTGGGGGAACATTTCCTCCTCTTGAACACAATGTTTCATTTGAGCAGAAACAATTCTAAAGCAGCAGGGAGGCCATACACTTTGGGGTGGGGCTGCTTCCACGATCAAGATTCATTAACATAGAAGTCCATGACTCCAGTTTCTTCAATCTCAGTCCCAAGTGTCCATCGGCTGCCTTAGAACCATAAGCACAGGGTTGGGCTCACTTTTATCCTCATCCACTGCACCTACGCTGCTTGCAACATATATGGCACATAGTCTATGTTGCTTGTGCCTGGGTTTTATCAATGTATTCTGATAGCAGAAGGCAGAGAAATTGCCCCATACCTCCCATGATGAATGTTGCTGGGCCAGAACCTTCTATTAACCACACCCCCCCCAAAAAAAATCTGTGCAGGTAATTTTAGAATAAGAGTCCCAGTTTCCCAATAAAATCTCATGACAGGAGTTTGTTTACCCTGCCCTTACTGTCACCTCCTGGCGTCTGGTACAGCACAAAAGAGAATCTGCTTAGTAAGCCCTTACTGCAATTGTTATAACCACATGGGTTGACAGAATAGAGTCCTTGCCCTTGTTGTTTCTTCTCTAACACTATGGGCATTCAGAGTGGGGCACAATTAGGCTTACACTTGTAAGTACGTGGAACACAGTTTATTCTTGTATTATTACTTATTAACTATTGTACTCTTATCCACACAAACAACTGTATGCTTACTTTAACCCCACCCTGTATTTCTATTTAGTCAGGTGCTTTACAATCAGGCCTAACATAGCTCACATGCAAAAGAAAATTGAGTGGAAATTGGACTTCCGAAAAAAAGTTCATTCAATTCAAAAACTACCCCTTAGTGAACATGATGAAATGGGAAAAAGGCTGCCAGTGTCTTTCAGGAATGGCTTCCTTATTCTTAAAATCTCAAATAAGTGGTAGACTGGCATTGCCTCTGAACATCCAGCCTGAACGTGATGGTTGGAAGGCCATCACAGCCTCAGTGCTGAGAAGGAAGTGAACTGGAGCTGATTGGAAAAGTGGACAGACCAGGACTCCGGGTGTCTTCGAGCATATCTAGAACTACTAGACTCTTCTTTCTTCTTCTTCTTTTCTTCTCCTCCTCCTTCTCCTCCTCCTCCTCCCCCTCCTCCTCCTCCCTCTTCTTCTTTCTTCTTCTCCTTCTTATTCTCCTTCTTCTTTCTTCTTCTCCTTCTCCTTCTCCTCCTCCTCCTTCTTCTCCTTCTTTTTGACATATTTTATGTGAAATAATCTCATTATGGTTGAAGCCAGTTTTGATCTCAGCTTCAGGTTTTTCTACTTGATAGGGTGAATGAAAGAGGATTCCCTGAGTGTTTTGGAAGGGCTTTGGGCCCCTGCAAATCTTCTAAAAGGGAAGCCTCAGAGCTTTAAAATATAGAGAGAGGAGGGATGGGGAGAAAATGCATACAACTGTAATTGAATAACAATAAAAATTAAAAAATATATATAGAGAGAGACCAGGCAGCTGAGGGATGTTCCCAGTGAAACTAATGGGTCCTGATGGTGGAAGGTTCATCATTCCTGGGTTGATTTACAGGAAGTCTTGACCCTCAAGGGAGTTCAGGGGCTGCTGCCCTATGCTTCTCTAAGAACTTTTTGTCCTTGGAGTGTTCTCCTACATGCACTTTCCATTTCATGGTGTTTTATGTTATCTGCTTGCATAAATTCCACATGTTAATGGGAGAAGGATGCAAAAAATTTAAAGAATCGCTTGCACTCCTAGCATTCAGATAATGTATAATATTATCTTGGCAAATATGCTATATATGTGTGTTTCTGATTCATATTTACCCATTCAAAAATTTGATTGTGCTGTATAGTTTTATATCCCATTATATGAACTCATAACTGTATTGTGAACATCTCTACATATTACTGAATATATTTTTGAAAGCTTTAAAAAATGCTCTTGGGTCTTGGAAATGCTTCCAGGGTATTCTGGTGCCCCGAGGAAGGTACTTAGGGAGGAGGCTGAAAATTTCCTACCTTAATTAATTTTTAAAAATCTATTTCCTGGTATCCCTTCTAGATTTAATCTAGAAAAATGG
This sequence comes from Desmodus rotundus, assembly GCF_022682495.2. Classification (NCBI taxonomy): domain Eukaryota; kingdom Metazoa; phylum Chordata; class Mammalia; order Chiroptera; family Phyllostomidae; genus Desmodus; species Desmodus rotundus. The sequence continues at coordinate 60,953,643 of NC_071393.1, read as the reverse complement.
ATCAATGATTCTGGAGGCTGAGTTGCTGGGCCACATTCTCTCTACTTATGCAGATGAACTTTCTCCAGGCAATGGGTTGATAGTTTGTAGGTACTGACCACACGCAGCTACCCATGGAAGAAATGCATTTGCAGTGTCTGTGAGTCAGGGCACAGGTTTTCTATATCCCCCTACCTCTGCTGCTTGCCTGTGAGATAAACTTAGGCATGCCATTTGACATCTCTAATTCTCTTTTTCCTCATTTGTAAAATAAAAATAATAACACAATCTGTTTCATGGCATTGTAGTAAAAATTAGATGGCTTAATTCTGAATTCAGATAGCAAGTTTTAGGGGCTATTACCATGAGCTTATAGTTTTTGTACTTAACTAATTCAGCCTAACATTAAAAAAAACAGGAATTAAGGATTCAATAGGCACTTTCTCATCTCTGCCCACTTGATCTACCCTCTTCTAGAATATCTGCATGCTTTAGACTCTTACATATCTAAATCCTCATAATTCCCAGAGAGCCAACAGACTTTTCCATAAATTATTTCATAATAACTTGTCTACATGTGATTTCTTCTGCTAGAATGCTCACCCCCTCACTTCTTCACCCACCTGCCAAATGCTTGCTCATCCATAATATCTCCTCCTCTGTGGAGCCTTTCCCAAATCTCCAAAGAGTTGTTGTTCCAATCTTTGCACTCCCACAACACCATTTTTAAATCAATTTCCCTAACGTAGCACTTACCAAGGATCTATTTGCATGCTGATTCTTCTACCAGAGTGTATGCTTTTTTTTTGGTGGGGTGGGGGAGGTTCATGAGTATGTCTTTGTCATCTCCAAAGAGCACAGTAAACATTTAATGTGAAAAAAAACCCAGAACTATAGGCCATACATTTACCCTAGCATTTGAAAATGCATGAACTTGTAGGAGTCTGAAGGGCAGAATTGTTCCCCTACTTGGCTCTCCATGTGTTCAGGACTTTAAAAAAAGCCCCCAGTGGAGTCAGAAGGAAGGGTTCCATTGAGCACACACCTAATTACAGTCCTCACTTGATTTTCTCTTATAAATGACAACCATCAGATGCCAAGTTGTGGCAGAATGACATCTGGCTCTTTGGCAGACACCCCCAGCAACAGCGTTAATGACTTCGAAGATGGCTCTGGATGTGTAATGCGGTTAAGTTTGTTGTCTGGATTATATTATCCTCTCCAACATCTTTTTTCATTGTCCTCTAACTCACTTCTGATTCTCATTCTGTGAAACCTGGATGCATTTATCCACATTTGCCCAATGCCCTTCATGGCCTTGGTATGCCCATCCTTTAGTATGTTTCTATCAGCTCCTGCACATTTTTAGAGAGTTGTGAGTGTATGTGTTTTCATAGGCAACTCAAAAGGGAAGATTTTTGTCATCTGGGAGAAACTTCTTTAGTACTAAGCCAAATTACATTTTCTAAGATGACCACATTTGGGGCTCCTTTTGAAATCATGCTATATAAAGAAAAAATGCCTCAGTGACTACATATGCTTTGAATTTGAAACCAATATGCAACGCTTCATTAGCTCCCAAGATGAACTATAAAAAGGCAGGGGTTGCAACCATAACAGTCTTGCCTCTGACTGAGAAAAATATATACATTTTAATTTTTTCCCAGGCATTAAAAACAAAGCCTTTATCTGAAATTTCATCCTGTTTTCAGAAACAATGCATTTAAATTCAGTCCTGGGTTCTTCTTCTTTCTTCTTTTTTTCTCTCTCTTTACCATGTTGAAATAGGAGGCCAGAATGGGAAAGCAGAATAGTATTAGAGACAAAATCCCTACAGCTTTCTCTTCTGTACCAGTTGGTTATTGTGATTTTGGAAGAGACTAAAATTAATCAAATAAGATATATACTCATATACAATACATATTAAGAGTAATGTTAGAATCCAAATGGTAGTTCATTATAGCAAGTAATGATAATAAAAATTCTTATAATGTAAGTCAGCCCTGCTTAAGAGAGGCTGAATGTTAACTTCATTATATGGGTATTTTGACTAATTTTTTGCTTACAAAATAATGGCAATCCTTACAATTGAAAAAAATCACATTATCTAGTGTTTTGACTTATTGGGGAAACATTTATGTGTAGAACCAATGCATTTATCATGCTTAATTGGAAGTTAATGAAACAATTTTTATATAGCCTGTATTTTTACTTTCTAAAAAAATTTAGGCACACCATCTTAAAATGTATTACATGTATTTAAAATGCTGATGGAAATCATAGATATAGGATAATGAAATGTCAAATGTAAAATTAAAAGGGGAAGGATAATTTTTAAAACTGTCTACAATAATTTTCGATGAGGCCATGATACCCTGAAATTCTCCAAAATTCTGGAGTGCTGTTTGGGGAATAGGAAGGTCCATGGTTCAAATCCTGTGAGTTTTAAATATCATGTTTCGCTTGTTTTTATGGAGGAGATGCCAAAACAGTAGGCATCGTTACATAATGTTCTGGAAATGGCAAAATGGTTTTTATTTATTGACTAAATTAATAAGAATAAACAATGGGATCTTTCTAAAAGTTGTCTGTCTTTAGCCAGTTTCCTGTGCCTTGGTTAACAAAACTTCAATTCCCATAAATATATCGATGCCTCCATGTAAGGTGTGAACAGATGCTTTATCTCTACATTGTGTGCATAAATGTACATTCTGAGATGTAAATTGATCAAACTGTAGAAACAAATCATTTAAGATTTGTGCAGTGATTAATAACAGAAGCTAGTAATCAAATCTCCCTGCCACCAGCGCATCTGTTACAGGGAGATTCTAGTTTGCCCTATTATGCAAATGTGCAATAAAACAAATACATTACTTAATTTAGCAGCTGGTTCAAAAACATTATTTTAGGTGATTTCTTTATGTTTTGTGTACTTTTGCCATAGATGGTGGTTAATGTGAACTAATTCAGTTGTTTATGAGAAGAGAGCTTCCACATAAAAAAATAGCCCTTGGGAAAGTCATTTTGACCCTTGTGTCTGAGACCCAGATGCTACAGTCCACACAGGGGGAATCATGGCTCTCAGGGCCTCCACCGGAACAACTCGGGATCCTCGCAAGGCTTAAAATTTCAAGCTCACTTGAGTTCTGTGTTCTTGAGAGTGGAGGAAAATCCTGTCACATGTGCTAAAACTTGCTAGATTTGGACTTCATTTTTTGTTAAAGCTGTTTTTTAAATGTCAAAAACAATTGGGACACAGAAAAGACATGCTAATAGGAAAATTGGACAGTGTGTTCTGATGTTTTTCTGGTGAAAGTAGGATCTCATGGAATCGGTTAAAACCAGCTAAGTAGCTTTTATATAAAAAGGTAAAACCCTTGTCTCTCATGAGTCTAAAAATTGCATGCAAACCCACAAGCAGGTGAGATGGATTCTTACTAAGTGTTCAGAGGAAACTTTTTGTGTAGAGCCGGTAGTGGCCAAACTTGTGTTTGCTGCTCCAGTCAAGGGAGATGGGAAGACAACAATGGCACCAAGCATGATCACCCCCAGTCTTCAGGAACTAAACAGAAGCAAGGAAAAGAGCAGCTGGGAGATAAATAATGCATGATTGTAGAGCTTTAAGTTGGTTGCAGACTGCCACCATACCCAGGACAGAAAATAGATGAAAAGCTGTATATATACATGAACTATATATATATAGTTCATATATATATATTATATATATGAACTATATATATATAGTTCATGTTCATGATCTCTCTTTTAATATGGAGGCTCTCAAATCCCTTCCATTATGGGCCCATAGGCCAGTTTCAAAAGGACCTTTAAATTCATTGTTTTGATTACCCACCTTCTCTGATAGTCAAAGACTATAACTTAAAGGTGTAGAACATGGTTAATATTATAATACCTATAATCAATATGTGTTGATTCAAATAATCAACATTTATTGAAAACTTGTATTTGTACAGCTTGTGAAACATCCTTACAAACAATATCTATTTGATCATCACGTTTTGACAATGAAGTTAGTGGGACTCAAAGTGACTTGCCCAAGGTCACAGGATATTGGGACTGGAATGAAGGATTGATTCCAAAGTCCATGTTCACAACTATATTCCTTGTTCATGAAATCTGAAGAAAAAAAGAAATTGTGGAGTGTGTCTTTAGCACCATACAAGTAAGAGGGAGAAAATCCAGTATTTTAAATAAATAGTTGCATGTTATGCAAAGTAAGTGAGACAATACTGAACAGAAAAATCAAAAATTAACATTAAAAAACAAAAGACAGATTTAAGGCATTTGATTGGGGGGGTCTTTTGGAAATTAGCAGGATTACCCAGCAGACAGACTGTATAATTCAGGGTTCTCCAGAGAAACAAAACCAATACAATGTGCAAGTACATAGAAAGAGACTTACTATCAAGGAATTAGATCACGTGATTATGGAGGGTAGTGAGTCCCAATCTGCAGTGTGGGTCAGCAGGCTGGAGACCTCAGAGGTGTGGGGGCAGATAGAGTTCAAAGGCAGCCTACTGGAGAATTCCCTCTTGAACAGAGAGGCCAATCTTTTTGTTCTGTTCAGGCCTCAGTGATTGAATAAGGCCCACCCACATTATGGAGGGCAATTTGTTGTACTCACTGTTCATTAATTAAATGTTAATTCCATCCAAAAATGCCTTTCAAATTGACCAAGTTTATATTTAAGACATCAGAAAAATAAGATGCATCAAAAGAAAAAAAATTTTTGAAATAACTCCATGTATAATATTTCAGAAAAAAGCAATCATTATAAACAAAATTAGGACTCTGGCTATTTTATCCTTATTTTACAGTTTAGCATTTTTTATACTGTGATTAAATTCAGGGTAGAGAAAAACAAAAATCTCCGTAATTACCAAAGTATTTCAGTACTTAACACCTCTAAAGGCCCTGACTTCAGGCCATCGCTGGAAATTTTGAGCCATCATTATATGCATATTTTCTGTCCAACCCTTTAGAAGTTATAATGAAAGTAAATTCAATTCATTGCAAATATTAGGACTGCCAACAATATTCTAACTTTCTGTAGGGACCACGAGAGCAACAAAGCAGAACGTGCAAAAGCAAAGCACTGAAGTCGAAAAGTTCATTTCCTAAATCTTTTCAACATTTCCTATCAGTGAGATTTTTGGCAAGTTACATATCTCTCTAAGCCACAAATGCCATATCTTTAAACTAAAGATAACTGAGTCTATTTCCTAGTGCTATCATGAGGATTAAAGGAGTTAACGCATTTGGAACTTTGGGTACAGTGTCTGACATATGATAACTCAATAAACATTGTTTTTCTGATAGCCACAGGGAGAAGAAAAGGAGTTACAGCAGGAGGCATGATTGTGGGACCAAATGCGTCCATACTTTCTACGTGTTGCACACTGAATATTCTTGGTGAGCAGTCCGCTGAGTTAATAGTGAGATCATTGACTCATTGACAGTATGCCCTCTATTTTTGGAAGCCATATCAACCATATTTTAAAAATTCGCAGATCCCAGGTATTATTTCTATACTACATAATGGTTAAAATTGTCTTGCATAAGTTTTAAGTTTTACAGAAAGATGGATTATGATAATAGATGGATAGATAGAGATAAACCATGTTTCTATCATTAGTTAAAAATGCCTTTATAATTTTTTAATTTTTAATCATGAAACATTTCAAACACATAGAAAAGTATAAGAATAATGAAGTATATTCTATTGTTTATTTTATCTTTTAAAATAAGATAATATTTTATCTTATTTCTAAGTTAATATTCATTCTTGCAGAAGTATATTCATTAACCCATTTTTGTTTGGGTGCATGGTTGAATGCTAAGTTAGCTAAACATAAATTTCTGGTCTCAAAAACAATTTACTTAGCACTTTGAAGATGTAACTTCATCATCATCTGACCTGTTATGGCATTTGAAAAGTTTGCTGTTAATCTAATTGTTCTTTGACTGTGGAATACCAAAAAGGAGGTTTGTTCTCTCTCTTTGGCATTCTGCATCATTAGTGTGCCTGGGTATGAAATGTACAAAGAGAGAGCTGTGCTTCTTATATCTAAAGATTCTAGTCATCCATCAATTCTCTAAATTTTTAGACATTTTATTTTAAAATATTTTGTATATGCCTTTTTATTTTTCCTGTGTGGAATCTGGTTAGTGGAATGTTAAACAATGTTATCTGTTTCTTAAGTTCCCTTTCATGTTTCCTATATTTTTATTTCTTTTGCTTCTTTCTGTTAATTTGCTCAGATTCATCTTCTAGATTATAAATATGTCCTTATATTTGTTTAATCTACTATTTAACTCTTTTTAATTTTTAACATCAGTGACAAAATTATTTATCTCTACATGTTCTATTTTTATCAACTTGAAACTTCTCTATTTGTTATGGTATCATATTTGGAGATTTCATCTTTAATGTCTTTAATCATTTTAGGCCTCCTTAATATTTTTCTCTTGGTAATTGCTAATCTGTAATCTCAATTTCCTAGTCTCTTGTGGACTTCACTCATGGATTATAATTTGTCTTTACAAACCCATTTTTCTCCTTTATGATAATCCCCTGAGCCCTGCAGAGCAGTTTGTCACTTATCTCTGTCAGTCCCAAGGATTCCAGCACCAGGGATCAATTTTCATTTTTATTTCTTGGATGGGAGATTTCCCTGACCAGGCAAATATTGTAAATTTGAAGCTCAAATTTACATAAGACCCATGCTTAGTGTCTCAAAGCCTCAAAAAAGGCTTCCTTTCAGGCAGACATTAGAGCAGACAACAACCTTTGTTCCTGTCTCTAAGATGGTAGGTAGATTCCTTTTTTTCTCGTTCACCCTTTCAAGTTCTCAGACCTATACTTCCATCTTAGTGCCAATACTCTGCTTTACATGGGTCCAAAGCTTCAGCTTTCTCTGATGGAAAACTAAAATTCAACATATTTTGTTAATTGGATATTAACCCATTTTGGTCAACCTGAATGCAGGTTTTTAAATTCTTTTTTGCTTTTAGCATCTGAAAATTTCCGTGTGTGTGTGTGTGTGTGTGTGTGTGTATTCACCTGACATTTAAATATTTTTGTCTATTGAAATGAGCAGTTTTAAATGCTTATTGTTGGAGGATATTTATTTAGTCAGTGTCATGGGCTTAATTGTGTCCTCCCAAATTATACACTGCAACCCTAACCCCCCAAATGATGGTATTTCGAGATGGGGACTTAGGGATCCTCCCAGTAGCAGTGCTCTAATAAGAAGAGACACCAGAGAGCTTGTGCTGTCTCTCCTCACCGTGTGAGAACACAGGGAAGGTGGCTGTCTGCAAGCCAGCAAGATAGCCCTAGCTCGAAACAGACATGCTAGCACCCTAATCTAGACTTCCAGCCCCCAGAAATATGAGAAAATAAATTACTTTCACTTAAGCCCCCCAGCCTTCGATATTTTGTTATGGCAGTCTGAAGAGGCTAAGTGTATCAGCCATCTTTCTGAAACATTGGGTCCCCAATCCCTTATTTGTTCAATTAATATTGATGAGTTTTACAGGAAAAAAGTCTTGACACTTACTTTTCAATCAACAACTGGGGCTCCTTACTCTGAATGCTTTGTTTGACTCTGCCTGGATTCAAATAAACCGCAGTATCTGAATAAGTAACAGACCATAATTTTTTAATTCAGGTGGAACAAGTAGTTTGATTCATGTTAATATCAAATGGACCACAAGGTAAAGAATAAAATTTAGAAAAATGGCTAAAAACAAAATGTGTTTACTGTTTTGGGGCAAAGAAAACCAACAAACAACTTCTATATGAATGAAAATAATCTATAGGAGGCTAATACAGCAAAAAATTCCATCAGTATTGGAAATAAAACACCTTGAGGGAGTGTGTATAATTAATAAAAAGAAGGGCTATAATTATTGTGGTAGGTACAAATTATTACCAAGAGTCCTCCAGCTAATCTGAAGGACCTTTGGCTTTTATGCAGCTATAGTTAGAAATGAGAAATTTACTGCAGTAAAATATGTAGTATCTATTGCAATCTTAAAACAAAGAAATCTACTGGACAAAAACAGTATAACCCTGAAGCACCCCAATGAACTGTAAATAATCCAGGCTCAACTGTGTGTGCAGAAAAAAGCAAACAAAAAAACCAATAAAAAAAACCTTAGCTTATAATTCATGTAAGAGTGTGTTCTTGCCTCATGACCAAAAGGCTTTAAAAGTGCCTTTTCCATGCATTTCAGAGGTTGATATTAATAAAATTACTTGGTAATTTGGCAGCTATAAATTGCAACCTCTTGCCATCATCTGGGTCACAGATATCCTCCTTCTTTCTTTTTAAACACTTATCAGTTCAACAGAGTAAGCGCTGAGTTTATAAATAAGCAGAGAGCACTAGGTTCTAGTCACCTCCATAATGGGAAGTAAGCAGAAAAATTTAATAGAGGATGTGAACAGGGGAAGGGGGGAGGACTAGGATTGTGGTTAAGCAGATAATGGAATGAATACTCTATTTAAGCATGCCGGACATATTCATTTAAAGAAAGTTTGTAGGTCACCAGAAACTACAGGAACGGCATATTGAGTTGATCCCATAATTAAGGGAGAAAACATAAGTCAAGAACGTCTCAGACTGAAAGCGTTCCTCTAGGATTCACTATTATTATTCTTCTGATTCGTGCTTCAATAGGCATTCCACACTGATATGGACTAACTCTCCTTTTAGTGTCACAAGTTAGAGCAAAGAATATGACAGATCAGAGAGTCGGATAAAGTTCCCACTATTGCAAAGACTACTGTGGCCTTCACTCTACCTTGGCCAAGCTAGAAGAGCAGGGATTTCCACAGAGCAGCCTCGAAACTGGCTGGTACTAAGAGAATCCCTCACTTTAAGGACATCACGTACCCAGATGACCTTCTGCCTGTCCTTTCTCAAATGAAGCAGTAAGTAACCGAGGAAGGAAAAGCTAAACTCCCATCATAACGCTGTCCCTAGTGACACACATGCATGTGAACACACACACACTCATGCCCAGTGGAAGCGTTGACATGTTGTGTTTATCTTTCCTTCTAAACTCTTGTTCTTCATAACATCTCCAGATATTTATGTGGAAGATATGTCTAAATGTCACTGGGATCCTCTGTTAGCAGTTTTTCTTGCTAACAGTATCCTAACTTTGTTTGGGGCAGAGGATACCCATCCCTAGGCAATAAAACATGAGTTACAAAGCTAATCATGATAATAATTTGTTACTTTAAAAATTCCTAGGAGTTGTCATGTGAGAAGTTCTCACTGAGACCTAAGGAAAAACTGCTATGCAGGTTTTGGGGGAAACATTAGCTTTATAGGTAAGAGAAAACACACACAACTGGTGTCACTCTTCCCTGTCCTGCAGATTCCTTTCTAGAACACCGCATGGAAGCTGGTGCTGCTGCAATCATTTGTGATCATGACAGAAAGGGGACGAGACTTCAGGAGACACAGACCCAGACATCACTCTGCTGCTGGCAGAACAGCAGCATTAGCTAACCTTTGGTCTTCCTTCAGATTCTGTAGGATAAATAAATTCTTATCTGTTTTAACTACAGTTGGAAAAAATTCTGTTACTTGTAGCCAAATCATTTTTGTAATTGACACAAAATACAGGTCCAGCACAAATAATGCTCCCCTTTTATTACAAAATCATAATCATGTAATTCTGTAACATAACAATACCACACTCAAGAATACCATATGTATGACATTTTAGGTGAAATGTTCAAATTAAAACTATAAATTATTACACCCATATTATTACCCCACCAACCACACTCAAGCAGGCCTTACTTCTGCTACACCAGTATATAGCATCCATTTTTAACAAGCCTATTACCTAGTTACCATTAATAAGTATACAATATTTTATTTTCACAATAGCCCCAATGTGAAGGTAGTAAGTAGGTCACTTCAAACCCCAGCTTTACACATGGAGAAGCCGACACAATCAAATTTACTGACTTGTCTTGTTAGCATGTGACAGAGCCAGACTTGAAGCTATGCTTCACGTCACTCTCTCTTGCTGCTCATTCTTTCATTCATTTATTCAACTAACAGACTTTTGAGGATCTACTGATATATAAGTTAGAAACACCTGTGCCCTAAGAATATGAATATTAATAATTTGAAAGTTTGAACTGTCAAGGACCTCACAGTCTAGTGAGTTCATAGTCTTTCAACTATCAGTTCAGCGGCATTTTAATTTACCAGTCTTCCCTCTTGCTGATAGCTATAGTCATGTGAGCTATGGGATTTTAAAATCTAAATGCAGGTGATTTCAAGGGCATTTGTCTAATCAAAAGATAGATCTTTCATCTGTTACTTGGACATGAATGGAAATTTCCAGCATAATTTCAAAGCCAGAAATTTCTGAACAGTTCATCCTTCCTTTTACAAAGACAGAACTGCTCATTTTTTCCCTCTAATGTTTCATCTCCATGACTGTTGCATCGAGATAGTTGGAGACAGTAACCTGACTGTAGAGTCAGGAAACCAAATGCATAGTGACACATCCTAGGGTACAATTTAAGAGAAGGTTTGAATATGTAGGTGTGAAAATAAGGCCAAGAAGATGCTCCAAAACATGGAAATATTCTGAGCTCGAATGATAATTTAAATGGAGGGTCAAAATGTACCAAATTCAGAAGCCTTGGGGAGCAATAGAATACGCTAATGGAAAGAACCTTTAATACACAGAAAATACTCAGAAAATAAGTCGTGTGAAGAGACAAAGGACTGGTAATGGCAAAGAAATATTTTCAGTCAATTAATCAATCAACCATCCAATTAATTGACTAAAAATAGTTTCTTAAAAACTATTGAGTGCTAGAAGTAAGAGCAAGACAGAAGAGAGTTGAAAGACATCACTTTTTAGTTAAGCTAGGGTCCAGCTGGGGCTACAGATGGAGAAAAGAGATACTAACACATATGGAAAAAATTAGAAAATAATTAAATGGCATAGAAAGCAATGTCAAGAGATTAGAACCAAAAGATGTTTCAGAACCAGAAAGGTATGATGTATGTAAGCCTAGGACCTTGATTCTAGTCGCAACTCTACAAAATTTATGACCAAAAGATAGCATTAATCTTTGTTTCTCAGGGAAGAGCTAATTTAAGAAACTAACAAAATTTTTATTATTTCTAATGCTTGTTAAATATTAGACATGCATAGTATGTTATGCTTTTCTGAAGGTTGAAGTAGTAGAAGAGTGTTTTATGGTGAAAAAAATGAAAAAAACAGAAAGGATTCACATAATCTAAGAAATGAATGAGATAAATCTTGAGCTCTAATTGTAACTCTGCCACCCGCTAGTTCAATGAGCCTCTATCTCCTCCAAAAAACAGGGAAAAAATGATCCCTCCAGTGACTCCCACAGGTTGCAAAGATGCTGGTTGCAAAGATGCTGGACTAGCTGGAGGAAAGGCATGAGCTGGAAGTTAAGCGAGGATGATATAAAACCAGGTGATCAGTTGCTAGCAAAAGGAAAAAATGCCAATTCTGTCTTTCATAAAGTGATATCAGCATGGGAGTCTGAGTCGCCCAGCCCCACCATTGCCATTTTGCTATCATCCAATGGAACTCAACCAGTAAGAGTGGAAAAAATAGTCCCCTCACTACCAAGTGAGATCAATAGTTCAATGTCTTAAATTATATAAGCCATATAAAATCCATCAAGAGAGACAAACATGCTGTACTTTCTCCACTACCCAGCCACAGCTGTGCAATGTGATCTGCTGCCCCAGGTGTGGGCAAAAAAGAAGGTGCATTGTTTGAAGAAAATTAAAAAAATTGTTTACTGGAAATGTATGACTATAAAACTGATTTTAAAACTCTCTGCTTTTCATTATCACCAGGCACCAGCAATTCTAAACAATGTAATGATATGAAGTACTCCATGTGAAAAAATTTCTTTTTGGTACAATTTCTAGTCACTGAGGTTTTGTTTGAGTTTTAAGAATATATATGTGACCTTTAAGTTGGCATATTTTATTACTTGTTTGTTAATAAACATTATATTCCACAAGAAAGTTACTTTGGAGAATTCCCAGTTACCCAATAGCCCCTGACACACATAGACCCTTTGGTTAAAAAGAAATTTGCAATGGTTTGACATCCTTCAAGTTCATTTCTAAGTGCTGTGGTTCTACATAGTCCTGTGTTTACACAGTAGATAAACAATGATGACACATGAATGTAAAATGAATAAAAGAACATAAGTCATTCAGGTCTGTCATTCTAGGTGACTCTTGAAATTGGTGCATGTCTTTAAAATTTGTAAGAATGGAACACAGTATGAACTGCACATTGCTAGTAAGTATAAACTTCAGATCATACATGAAATAATTTACCAAATTTTAGTAACTTCTTTAAAGTTGAAATGTATTCTTTTTAAGTTGCAAATTATTTATTTTGAAAATAAAAGCTGAATCAAGAAATTAATGACTATCACTGATTATTACATAACAATTACTGAAAATGATTTTGTCATATAAGTAAAAGTTGTTAAAACTGGTCCACTCTGAGGGTAAAATACTCTGGGTACCCTCTACCCAGAAGTAGAGTTCAAAAGTTCCTTAAACACTGGTTTTTGGGAAGAAGGTTAGTGCTTTGTGTGTACCATCAATGGACTGCACTGTTGAACCAGCAGCAGATTTTAATCCACAACCAAATCTGCAGTAGGTCATGCCCTAAGACTGGAAACACATTCTCTGATACACAGTGCCGTATCTTCCCTCCAGCCCCTTAAAACAAAGTCCATGGCATTGCAAAACCCTTCAACACATCTTTGTACACAGTGAGCAGAAAGAACTGTATCGAGAGTGATTTTCAGAGGTGATACAGAACTTACTCATTTTGTTTGGAAGCCATAACTGTATGGTTTCACTCAGAAACACAGGTCTAGCTGTTTTCTGAGGCCTGAATCTTGCTCTTCCTACTTGAGTGGATAAGAACCATCTGGAAGTTCCCAGCTAGACAGAACCCTGGAAATGCAGTAATCCTAGAGCCCATCCCTAAGGATTTCAATGAGAAGATTTGGGGTAGAGCCTAGAAACTGTGTTTTAGATGATCAATGATCTTATTTAGGTTATTTTTGGACTAAACTTTAATAAATATTGAGAAACTGAAGACCTCAGAAAAGTGGAATACTTTTTATAATTTTATTCCTATTGCCTATTCAGACTTTTAATTTACCAAGTCAATACTTTCACATAAAGCACCTAAAACAGAAACAAGAAGAGTAAGTGTTACCCTTCCCCTCCCCTCCAAAGTAAAACAAGAGGACAAAATAATCGTGGTAGATGAGAACACTAATTGCTGTTTGAGGAGGTAATTCAGGGAAAGGCTCCTGTAATAGTGAAATGGTCTGAGAGTAAAGTAGCTTGACAGATTTAAAGGGAAGAGAAGAAATTTTATTCAGAGTTTGGCATGGTGTCAGTGTTTGTGCCTCCCTCCCCAAAATTCATATGTTGAAATCCTAACCCCCAAGGTGATGTTACCAGGAGGGAGGCATCTTTGGAGAGGTAGGTAGGTCAGGACAGTACAGCCTTCATAAATGGGATGAGTGGCTTTATAAAAGAGCCCATGGACCCCTCCCAGCCCCTTCTTCCACATGAGGACACAATAAGAAGAAGGCTCTGTCTATAAATCAGAAAGTGGGCTCCCACCAGACACTGAACTTGCTGGCACCTAGACTTGGACTTCCCAGCTTCCAGAACTGTGAGGAATACATTTCTGTTGTTTATATTACCTAGTCCCTGGTATTTTAGTTTAGAAGGCTGAACAGAATAAGGCCAAATTTAATAAATACTATGAAATTCTGCCTTTGAATTCCACTCCTAACAGATTTTAGAGAAGCAAAAAATTACATAATTTAAGAAGCTATATACATAAGATGGCAGTGAGATAGGTGGGAGCTCAGTCCATTTCCCCCTGCACATGGGTGAAACACCTAGCCGATCTACTGAGGACCAAACCGAACAGCCAACAGTACTCCAGCATTTATGAAGATAGGAGACCAAAAAGTATAGGGGACACTGAAAAAACAGACAGTAAGGGGGCTGCTTCAGGACAATAAGGTCCCTGGGACCAGTGCAGGGACCAGGGCGACTGCAGTGCCAGGCTCAGTGCCCACCGCGTGTGACACAGGACTCCTGGGAGAGAGCCGAGTTAATGGCTCCCTCCCCTGCCAAACAAGGTTTAAGCAGCACCGAGAGAGACCTGGTTGCTTGAAGTCACAGGGATGGGAATAAGGACGAAGTGGTAAACCCACAGAGAACATGTGCAACAGCTGGGGAGAGTTGAGAGTTGGGCTGTGTTGGGCTCTGACCCAGACAATCCCCAGTCTAGCTGGAGAGGTGGGCTGTGTGAGAGGACAGGCCCTTCCTTGTATGGAGCGGCAGGATTGAGCAGGATGAATTTCTCAAAAAGAAAAAGAAAAACAAGAGACACTCAGGGGCAGTTTGGGGAATTCTCCTGCAGCAGAAGCTCCAGTGTCCTCTCAACCCAGCCTTCCCTTGCTCCCTTGGGGGTGGGGGAGCACTGAGCCCACAGCCAAGGCCCTGGGGAGATGACACACCAGGGAGGGAAGGCCCCGTGTGCATACCGTAGCCCTGAGGAGGGTGCAAACCTGAACCTGTGGGACCAAGGTATGCAGGAGAGCTGGGCTGGAAGCTGGTTGGAATCTGGAGAAGAGCTAAACTGAGCCCCCTGAGCCTGCTGCAGACAAAAAGACGAGCAAAACTGGCTTGACCAATTTGAAGCCAGCAGGAGGCTATTTTTTTAAGTAATTTATTATTATTATTTATTATTTTTAACACCTCTTCTCTTTCCTTCTTTCTTGTTCTATTCCATCTTTCTTTCCCTTTATATTTCTTCCTTCCTTCCTCTTCTTCTTCTTTTTTTTAAAATTCCCACAAGTGAGACAATAAAACATGGAATTGTGAAAAGACCAAAGTTGGACCCAAAGACGGGGCATCCTAACAGCTGAGACAGTGAAACAAATTTCACTTTTCTGCTCCAGAGAACTTGCAAGTTATTGTATATTTGTGTTATTATTTTTTTCTTTATTCTTACATCACTCATTCTATTAGTATTTTTGTATTTCTCTTCTATATGTTTAGTCTTATTCACTTGACTAGTTAACTTACATTGTTTGACTGATTTCCCCTTGTTCTCTCTTTCACAGTGTATTGTTAATTAACTGTCTTTCACTTCACTTGGGTTCCACTAGCACACTACTCTAGGACCTTTACTCCCTATTCTAGTTACCCAGATCACATAGATTCTGTCATATGATTGTTGCTCCATTACTATTGTAAATAATAGCTGTTCCATACATTTGTAAATACGACACAGAACCCCTCCCAGATCTCAGCCTACTTCACTGTTTCCTGAACTTTATTACTGGTGTGGTTAACTCTATTCTCTCACATATTACACCTATTTTCTACCCTTTATTCTCACTTTACCTCAAAGTCTGACCTCCTACAAGCTCACAGCTTTCTAGATCCAACTCACAATCCTTTTCCCCCCTCCTCCCACAACAAGTGTCTTATGTTCTTTCCACCCTTTCTAAAAAGTGGCTAGGTGGGTGAACTATCACAGTTAATACTAGACATATCCAAAAGATCACCTATCTCTTCTCTAAGGGTGGTTACTTTAAATACCATAGAATACACTCCAGCTGTCTCAAACCATTTTGCCTTCTCCCTACAACTTATCACACAAAAAAGTAGGTAGAAGCTATGAACACCAGTATACTGATGGGAAGAGGAAACCCACCAACAAAGGAACCACTGACAGATAAGAACAGAAGAAGGGGAAGGAGGGAGTGGAAACCACAATAACTCAACCCAGGACATATCTGGAAATACAAATAAATAGTGGAGAAATTACTCAGAACAAACAACTGAACAGCAGCAAGAGAAAACCTTGTACACATGGAACAACCAGCTCCAACACAACCTGCCCACACCTGCACAACAGAAAACAAGAGGTGGTAGACAGACTGACCCTCAGATAACCAGCTGGGGGGAAGGACCCATCAAAGAAAGACCCAACAACAACCAAAAATCAAAAACATACACAGAGCCAACATAAACCACATCCCAAGATCAGTAAGCTTGGGAGATCAAAGAGACTGTACTACTGAATCTCACAGGTATTCTACCACAGAAGTTTACACCATAAACCCAGGGGGTCAGAACAGAGCAACTTAAGAAGCAGAGGCTAACAGGAAGAGTCTCACAAACAATAGGAAGACAAAGAAACAATCCCCAAATGAAAGGAAAGAAGAAAGTCTCAGAAAGAATGCTAACTGAAAAAGGGGCAAGTGAACTATCAGATATTGAGTTCAAAGCATTGGTTATAAGGAAGCTTAATGAGCTCACAGAGAATTACCAGAAACTACAGGGAAACTACAATGAACTCACTGCAAACTTTATCAACATGAAAAGGGAAATAGAAACTATCAACAAAGGCCAAGAGGAAATGAAGAATACAATTTCTGAACTGAAGAACACAGTAGAAGGAGTCAAAAGCAGGCTCAATGAAGCAGATCAGATCAGCCAAGTGGAGGACAAGGTAGAAAAAAGCACCCAGAAAGATCAAGAAAAGGAAAAGAGGCTCAGAAAGAATGAAGAGGGGTTAAGGGAAATGCAGAACAACCGGAAACGTAATAATATCCATATAAGAGGGATACCAGAAAGAGAAGAAGACAAGCAGGGGATAGAAAACCTGTTTGAAAAAGTAATGATGGAAAATTCCCCTAATTTGATGACAGAAAAAGTCACACAAATCCAGGAATCACACAGAGTCCGAATCAAGAGGAACCCAAAGAGGCCCACTGAAAGACACATCATAATTAAAATGGCAAAACTCCAAGACAAAGAGAGAATCTTAAAGGCAGCAAGGGAGAAACAAGAAGTAACATGCAAGGGAGCCCCAATAAAGTTAGCAGTTGACTTTTCAATGGAAACGCTCCAAGCCAGAAAAGAATGGCAAAAAATATTCCAAGTAATGAGAACCAAAGGCCTGCAACAAGACTACTTTACCCAGCAAACCTCTCAATCAAGATAGAAGGACAAATAAGGAGTTTCCCAGACAAAAGAAGTCTAAAAGAATACACCTGCACCAAACCAGCTCTGCAAGAGATGCTAAAGGAACTGCTTTAAGGAAAGGAAGGAAAAGAGAACGAGAGAGAGGAACATAGGTACAAAAAAATCAACAATGAATAAGTACCTATCAATAATAACCTTGAATGTAAATGGATTAAATGCTCCAATCAAAAAACATACAATAGCTGAATGGATAAGAAAGCATGACCCACACATATGCTGCCTAGAAGAGACCCATCTCAGGACAAAAGACCTACACAGACTGAAAGTGAAGGGCTAGAAACAAATTTTCCAAACAAACAGACAGGAAAAAAAAGCAGGGGTAGCAATAGTCATATCAGACAAAGTGGACTTCAAAAGAAGGGCCATAAAGAGAGACCCAGAATGTCACTTCATAATACTCAAAGGAAGAATCCACCAATAAGACATAAACATTGTAAATATATATGGACCCGACATAGGAGCACCCAAATACATAAAGAAAATCTTGGAGGACTTCAAGAAAGATGTTGCCTGCAACACAATTATAGTAGGTGACTTTAACACCACATTGTCAAAGATGGACAGATCTTCCATTAAAATATCAACAAAGATATCATGGCATTGAACAATGCCCTAGATTAAATGGACTTAACTGATATATATAGAGAGTCATTTATCCCAAAGAAGAAAATACACACTGTTTTAAAATGCACATGGAACATTTTCAAAGATAAACAACATGATAGGACACAAAGCAAACCTCAACAAGTTCAAGAAAATTGAAATCATATCAAGCATTTTCTCTGACCACAAGGGACTGAAATTAGAAATAAACCTGAAGGAAAAAAGCTCCAAAACATTAAAAAACATGGAGATTGAATAGCATGCTATTAAATAATGAATGGGTGAAGAATGAGATTAGGGAAGAAATCAAAAAGTTTCTGGAAGCAAACAAAAATGACCTCACAACAGTTCAGAACCTATGGGACACAGCAAAGGCAGTCCTGAGAGGGAAGTTCATAGTGATACAGGTCTACCTAAAAAGAATAGAAACATTTCAAATAAACAACCTAACCCTACACCTACAAGAACTCGAGGAACAACAACAAAGACAACCCAGAGCAACTATAAGGAAGGAAATAACCAGATCAGAGCAGAATTGAATGACATAGAGACTAAAAGCACAATTGTAAGGACCAACAAATCCAGGAGCTGGTTCTTTGAAAAAAGAGATGAAATTGACAAGCCTTTAAGCAGGCTCATCAAGAAAAAAAGAGAGAGGATCCAAATAAACACAATCAGAAATGAAAGAGGAGAGACTGCAACTGATATCACAGAAATACAAAGGATTGTAAGTAATTACTACGAAGAACTGTATGCCAAGAAATGTGAAAACCTAGATGAAATGGACAAATTTCTAGAAAAATATAACCTTCCAAAACCGAATGAAGAAGAAGCAGAAAGCCTGAACAGACCAATAACACCTGATGAAATTGAAACAGTCATCAAAAAGCTTCCAACACACAAAAGCCCTGGACCAGATGGTTTCACAGGAGAAATCTACACAGTGTTTAAGGGAGAGCTAACCTTGATCCTCCACAGATTATTTCAAAAAATTCAAGAAGATGGAAGACTCCTAACCTCTTTTTATGAAGCCAACATCATCCTAATCCCAAAACCAGATAAAGAGAAACAAAGAAAGAAAATTTCAGGCCATTACCACTGATGAACATAGATGCTAAAATCCTCAACAAAATATTGGCAAACCACACCCAGAAATACTTTAAAAAGATCATACACCATGATCAAGTGGGATTCATCCCTGGGATATGAGGATGGTACAATATTCACAAAGCAATAAACATAATAGACCACAGAAACAAAAGCAAAGACAAAAATCACATGATCATATCAGTAGATGTGGAAAAAGCTTTTGATAAGGTACAGCACTCATTTGTGATAAAAACACTCAGCAAAGTTGGAATAGAGGGAGCATTCCTCAACATCATAAAGGCCCTATATGAGAGACCTACAGCCAACATCATACTCAATGGACAAAAACTTAAAGTTTTCCCACTAATATCAGGAACAAGACAAGGATGCCCTCTCTCACCACTCCTATTCAACATAGTATTGGAAATCCTAGCCACAGCCATCAGACAAGAAAAGAAATAAAAGGCATCCAAATTGGAAAGGAGGAAATGAAACTGTCACTGTTTGCAGATGACACGATAGTGTCCATGAAAATCCTATAGACTCCACCAAAAAACGACTCGACCTAATAAATGAATTTGGCAAAACAGTGGCATACAAAGTCAATATCCAGAAATGAAAGGCATTTTGGTATACCAACATAAGAAACAGGAATCAGGAAAAAAAAATCCCATTTGATAAAGCAACAAGAAAAACAAAATACCTAGGAATAAACCTAACCAAGGAGGTAAAAGACCTGTACTCAGAAAACTACACAACACTGAAGAAAGAATTTAGGAAGATACAAACAAATGGAACCATGTACCATGCTCATGGATTGGAAGAATTAACATCATCAAAATGGCCATACTACCCAAAGCGATTTATAGATTCAATGCAGTCCCTATTAAAGTACCCATGACGTATTTCACAGATATAGACCAAACAGTTCAGAAATTTATATGGAACCATAAACGACCCCAAAAAGCTGCAGCAATTTTGAGAAAGAAGAACAAAGCAGGAGGGATCACAATACCTAATATCAAACTGTATTACAAGGCCACTGTAATCAAAACAGCCTGGTACTGGCATAAAAACAGGCACATAGACCAATGGAACAGAACAAAGAGCCCAGAAATAAACCCAAGTCTCTACAGTCAATTAATATTTGACAAAGGAGTCAGGAGCATAAAATGGAGCAAATATAGCCTCTTCACCAAATTGTGTTGGGAGATCTGGACAGCTATGTGCAAAAAAATGAAACTCGATCACCAACTTACACCATACAGAAAAATAAATTCAAGGTGGATAAAAGACTTAAATATAAGTTGTAACACCATAAAAATCCTAGAGGAAAACATTGGCAGGAAAATGTCAGACATTCCATGCAGCAACATCCTCACAGACACATCCCCTAAAGCAAGGGACGTAAAGGAAAGAATAAACAAGTGAGACCTCATCAAAATAAAAAGCTTCTGCATAGCTAAAGACAACAGCATTTAAATGAAAAGAGAACCGACAGTATGGGAAAACATATTTGCCAATGATACCTCAGACAAGGGTCTGATCTCCAAAATATATAAGGAACTCACAGGACTGCACTCCAGGAAGACAAACAACCCAATGAAAACATGGGCAAAGGACTTGAACAGACACTTCTCCAAGGAAGACATACAGAGAGCCCAGAGACATATGAAAAGATGCTCAGCATCACTAGCCATCAGAGAGATGCAAATTAAAACCACAATGAGGTACCATCTCACAGCAGTCAGAGTGGCCAACATAAACAAATCAACAAACAAATGCTGGAGAGGCTGCGGAGAAAAGGGAATCCTAGTACATTGTTGGTGGTAATGCAGACTCATGAGG
This sequence comes from Desmodus rotundus, assembly GCF_022682495.2. Taxonomy (NCBI): domain Eukaryota; kingdom Metazoa; phylum Chordata; class Mammalia; order Chiroptera; family Phyllostomidae; genus Desmodus; species Desmodus rotundus. The sequence continues at coordinate 60,932,950 of NC_071393.1, read as the reverse complement.
CCACTGTAGAAAACAGTATGGAATTTCCTCAGAAAACTAAAAATGGAACTGCCTTTTGACCCAGCAATTCTGCTGCTGGGATTATACCCTCAGAGCTCTGAAACACCAATCCAAAAGAACCTATGTGTCCCAATGTTCATAGCAGCACAATTTACAATAGCCAAGTACTGGAAGCAACCTGAGTGCTCATTAGCAAATGAGTGGATCAAAAAACTATGGTACATTCACACAATGGAATTCTACTCAGTAGAAAGAAGGAGCTTATACCCTTTGTGACAGCATGGATGAAACTGGAGAGCATTATGCTAAATGAAATAAGCCAGGCGGTGAGGGACAAATACCATATTTTCTCACCTTTAACTGGAACATAATCAGCAGAAAAAAAAAGCAAACAAAATGTAACCAGAGACATTGAAGTTAAGAGCAATCTAACAATAGCCAGAGGGGAGGGGGGAAGGGACAATGAGGGGAAGGTTTTTCAGGAACTAGTATAAAGGACACATGGACAAAACCAAGAGGGAGGGTGGAAGCTGGGGAGGGAGGTGGGGTTGGCTCTAGTAGGGTAGAGGGATGGGGAGAAAATGCAGACAACTGTAATTGAAGAACAATAAAATAATTAAAAAAATAAAAATAAAAATAAAAACACTACTGTTAACTAGCAAACAAAAAAAGAAGCTATAAATACAGTCTAGAAATATACATTTTTTTCTTTAAAATCTTCTCATATTTACTTTTAGTGATAATGATTTTTATATGTGGTTTACAGTTTAATTCAGAAACCTCTGTGGAGCACCCATTAGGTGCCAGGCAGGGAGACAGAACTGTCATGGCTCTGAGGACCTTTTAATGTCATTGCAGAGATGAACGGACACAGCTTCAGAGACCCGCCTGGCACCAAGCTTTGAGGACACCAGCCAACCCAGAGCACTATCACTTGCCTCTTGCTGTGGTTTAGTGTGAAGAGGTGGAGCTCCTGTGTGTGTGAGTGCACATGCGATCATGCATGTTGGTAAGGTATATTGGCACATTTCCAAAGGGGTAACCTCTCTCAAATAATGTAACATTGCCACCTGGTCTGAGAGCCTGAAAGGAAGGATGCACACTCCATGCTCAGTATAGAAGAGCATATGCCAGAAGGACGAGGGAGAGAGGAAATTTATTTCTTATGTACATGTACGATCCAATAAGCTCCTAGTTTTTTCAGAATTTCCTGCCTGGGTCTGTGGAGTGTAACTGCCTGCCTCCACTGCTGGACACATTTGTGGGCAGGTTCTATTAGATATCCTTTTCCTTCTTGTCACTTCTCATTTTGCCACAACAGTCGGATGATGCTGCTACTGCCACAGGCCTCTCTCCCCAGCTCTCGTCAGGCACAAGGGAAGCAGGGAGACCATCTTGTTCTTATATTAAATATAAGCCCCAAGGGGGATGTAACAGCACACTGTGTTCTTTAAAGTTGTTTCAAATGAAAAAAAATAATGTCTGTGTGTTGTTGGTTGGTGGTTTTAAGACATTTCATTTCTGAAAACATAGAGATAATAACAAGCGACAGAAAGGTTTCAAAAAAGCAAATATTCTCTTTTTTTTTCCTCTCTCTTTAATGAAATAGAGTTCTTTCTCCCCCTGAGGGAGCCCTTTCCTGCTCAGCTGTCACTGAACCCTCAGGGGATTGTTTTCTCCAGGTAATTTCCTACAACCTAATAGGCCTGTTCCTGGCCCCATGTGCTTTTCTCATGATTTTCTCCCTTCGGGGTTTGTCCCTCTTCCCATTTGCTTCTCCCAACTCCAGGAAATCAGATTTACTGGACAAGTTGGCAGTTACAAAGAGAACTGACCTGGGAAAAGGAAGGCCTTGTCATCTACTGAATCTGGGTTACCTGGTACCCCTGCACTTGCTGTGTCTCTGATAGACATTTCATACCAGTTCCACAGTGGCAGTCCCCACCGAGTAACCAAATATGACAGTATTTCATTACACTAATTAAAGGATCCATTACTTTCAAACTAGTTTTTGGAGTGATTCTGAAACAGATATTTTACTTTCACAGCTTATTTAAGATAAAACATTGATGTTTGAAAGATACAAACAGACAAAAGGGGATGGAGAGGAAATGCCCCTTCCTTGTACATCCTGGCTTTGCCGCTCTGTCCCTCCTCATCCACTGAGGGAGGGAGAGAGAGCCAGAAATTGCCCGTAATCACATCTGCCTTTCCACTGTACATCCAATACGTGCTGTCATTATTTCAGTTTTTGAAGCTCTCATGGCAGCATTGCCAGTGAAGATAATGGGGCCTATTATTTTCAATGAGCTCCATCAGGAGGTTTCAATGGGCCTGCTATCACTTGAACAAAGACACATTGGGAAGCAACACTGCTTTCTTGTCATCAGAATGGCTGTGAGTTTGTGTGAAGCTAAAGAACGCCCCTTTTCCCTTTCAGCCCTGTTGGATTTGAAAGGGCCAAGAAAGGCAGTTTAAAGAGAAACAAGCCTGACTCCTCACTGAGTGCCCTTTGCCCTGGCCAGATGTATATGTGAGCAGCTTTCATCTTATGGAATTGATAAATTCAGCAAAGTGAACCTGCTTTACCATTGATTTCCTATTTATAGTCAGAAATATGTTCCCATGGGAAAAATCTTTTGATACAATTAGAAAAAAGAAAACAAAAGCAAAACAAAACAGAAACAAACAATCTCCCCCCACCCGCAACAAGGAGGTTTAGAAGGTGGGGAGGTTGTTAAGTTTAAGGCAAATGAAGTGATTCTACACCATTGGCTCACCTTTGAAATTTCTTTTCTGCCCTGTTCCAAATTCTTATCTCCTTTGCTAAACTTGAGAAGTTTTCCCTCGTCTTTACAACCATAGCAACAAGAGCTCAATCCCAAAGTTCCTTTTGTCTGCATATTTATAGAGCCTTAACATTAACCTTTCATGAGATCTTGATAGTCTAACCATTCCTAATAGTGGGCAATTTTGGATTGGTAAAATATATTTTTTGAGGTTTAAAAATATGAGAGTCTGAAAAACAAGTTTACTTATAATAATAGTTCTACCAGTGTTTGTTCAGTAAAAATTAGACTCAATATAGCATCTCAACTTTTGAGTGGTTATTATGTGTGTGCTTCTAAGCATGTCATATTTACTCATTTAACCCTCGCAACAACTCTGAGAAAGAGCACTGCTTCCATCCTCAGCCACAGACAAGGACATCACTGAGGCCTAGAGAAATACAATCACTTGTTGTATCAAGTTCCAGTATGGGACAGTTGAATCCCTGCAATCTCATTCCAGGAGCCACAAAATGAAGACTCGAGCTGTAGTAGAGTTCTTTGAAATACTAACGAATTTTTCTTTTCTTGCTTATATTCCTCACCCCCTCCCAAGTTGTGTCTTCTTTCTCTTAAATATCTCTATTCAAGCAGTTAGTAAGTTCCTCAAATTTATCGGGGCAGATTGCATAGATAGCTTGCCAATCTCTGTCTCTAGGGTTTCAAATGCATAACTTAGATTAGATGAGTTATATTAGAAGACCCTTTGTGCAAAGCATAGAAATGGAGGCAATACATTTGAGGGGAGAAGGTTTTGAGATAAGGATATTTTTTAGAAGTGTGGTTACTCTTCAGGTTTCATACAGGAGTGAGAGATGGTTCAGCCAAATTACTCCTAGCAGGGACATTTTGGTGTGTTCAAAGCTCTGTGGATACCACATCATAATTTGCAGAACATCCTGCCTTCACTCCAGTGAGATCCATCCAATGTCTGTGGCCAAGGCTTCAACTGGTCTGTCTTTCCATCTTCTGCAGGTAAGCTCTGGCCTTCACGGACAGCTGCACCACCCACACACATCCAGTGAGGTACAACAGATGTGGTGCCTTTCTCTGCAGGTAGACTTGACCTGTCCAATTTATCACTGCAACTTACCTGCAATGTTCCAGAACACCTGCAGTCCTAGGAGAGAAAAGGGGATAATGGGAAAGGAATGGTATCAAAGAGAACCAGTTTAAAATCCCCTGAGCTGGGACAGTGGTTAGATGTAGCCTTATTGTACCTATATCACCTTCATCTCCTTTCTGCTTGGAAAGGTACACTTATACTTTAACTATAGGTAGGAAAGGATGCTATGGAGCTAGTCTGATGATTTCAGCTGTCTTCCTTGTAAGTATAGAGGACTTCAAAGTGAATTGACTTATAATAGTATTGTCAATGAAAGATGATTAAAAATGTTTAGAGTGACCATAGTAGGGTAGTAAAAGATCTATGTTTTCTAAATAACACTTGACTTCTGGTTTATATGTGGGGTGCTGGAGGACAAATGAGAAAAGGTATTTTATTGATCTGGGTGTCAAATATGCACAGTTTAATGTGGGTAAGGTTGTGATGTTTATGTTTATTATCTCATTGGAAGAAAAGGTCTGAGATGACAATGTCTTAAACAGTCTAGCAAAGATAATTTCCATAATGCATAAATATGCCATAATTACTTTCCACCTTTAATTGGGCACTACCTTTGTCCCCCTTATATTCTAGTCATTCTAATTCAATGATTCTGTGTTTCTAAGAGATCAATAGTTCTTATATTTTTAAGGACTTATTTTTAGGATAAAACACATTGCAGACCCCAGCCTCCTACCATATACAACAGTCATACTTCTAATATCCATTTTTTGACAACATATGTAAGTCATATAAATTCCCAAGTTCTTATAAGAACTTCACAGGTTGAAAATACTGATTTGTCCAAGTGGCCTGTTAAAACCACTGGACTCCAAAGTTTCTTAGGCAAAGATCATGTTCTTATTAATCTTGCATAAGCACAAGTTAAACACAATCTGCAATATGGTAGGTGCTTACTGAGTGTTTCTTGGTGAGTTAACAAATATTCTTATTCAGCTAAGGGTCAGTTAGAGAACAAAGAATCTGAGTGAGGTCTTCAATCTTCTCCACGGGGTAATGGGGCAGGGAGACTGGCTGCCTAAGTTTGTGGTAGTGATGGGAGATAATGATATTTACTTAGTTAACAAACATTTATGTTGTGCTTACTATTTAGTGCTTTTTATAAGTCTGGTACAATTCTAATTATCTTAAAAATATGATTAATCTTAATTATGACCCCATCAGATATTATTATTTTTATTGATATCTTCCCTATTTCACAGATGAGGAAATTAATAGCAAAGAGGATGATCTGTCCAAGGCCAAATTATGATTTTATCAACAAAAACATTTAGTTTTTTCCCCCCATAAACTATCATTATACCATCTTGTATGTGTATATGATTTAGACTTATTGGAAATAATGGGTGAATTTTTTGATGCTCTGTGAATCAGATGAAGCCTAAGTATATTTTTGTCAGACAGATTCCTCATTTCCCCCCAAATCCCTCAGCTGTAAAATAGCTTGTCTGGAGTGGGGTGGGAGTATTCCTTTACATCCCAAATTTAAGACAAATGTTTTGAACCACGATTTACTCTATAGAAATTCATACCAAGAACTATCAACAACTTCACAGATGTGGTTATTAATAAAGTGCTCTCACTTACTTAGCAACATAAGCTATTTCAAAATATAATCCACCAAGTATTTTCCAAGATACCTGCCCAACTAATTCAGCCTGACAAAATATTAGATTATATGGACAAGTGGAAACCATGCAAATTGAATGCTAAAGATGGCACAAGAGTTAAAGCAAAAACATCTGGGGGTATTACCTGACCACCAGTTGAAAATATGCCAAGATTATGACAAGACTTTTAAAATAATAATCCCATTTTATAATAAAGTAATAGATGTGTAGTGCCTGGTTTGTGGGGGTGATGAGTCTACACTTGAAGTATGGGTTTCAATTCAGGTACCTCATTATAAAGGAGGAAAATGATGAATTTCTATTACTCACAAAATGTATGCTAGGGAAGACAGGCATCTCTAAACTGAAACAATTAAAGGGATGGAAGCTGTATGGTTTGGGTGAGGGACTGTCTGGAATATTTACAACAGTTGACTTAGAATATCCGAGAGAGACTACAGTGAGGGATAAATATTTTCAGTTTAAGAGTTCTGCCTTTCTATGTGTGAAATACACCTTCATCTCTCTATTTCTACTGCCTCTGCCCTAAAATGACTCTTATTGCAACAATTTTCTTTTGTTCTCATGTTTTAACTAAATTTTATTATTTTTGTTTACAAGTAAACCATTTTATTTATTTATATTTAATCTTTATTGTATTTTTTCTGTTACCATTTAGTCCCCTTATACCCCATCCCCCCAATAATCACCACATTGTTGTCCATGTCCTTGTGTCCTTTTTCCTTTTTACTCAATCCTTCCACCCACTAACCTCCCCCCACCACCACTAACTGTATGTAATTTATTCTCCATCTATGAGTCTGTCTCTGTTTTTCTTGTTAGTTCAGTTTGTTTGTTAGATTTCACATATGAGTAAAATCATATGGGATTTGTCTTCCTCTGACTGGATTATTTTACTCAGGATAACATTCTCCAGGTCCATCCACACTGTTATAAAAGATAAAATTTTCTATTTTTATGTCAAGTAGTATTTTATTGCATAAATGTCCCATAGTTTTTTTATCCACTCACCTACTGATGGACACTTGGCTGCTTCCATATCTTGGCAATTCTAAGTGATACTGTGATGAACATAGGTGTATTTATGTTCTTTCCAGTTAGTGTTTTGGGATCCTTTGGCTATATTCTCAGGAGTGGAATTACTGGATCAAAAGGCAGATCCACTTTTAATTTTTTGAGTATCTCCATACTGCTTTCCATAGTGGCTGCACCAGTCTGTATTCCCACCAACAGTGCAAAAATATTCCCCATTCTCCACATCCTCCCCAGTACTTGTTGTTTGCTAATTTATTGATAATGGCCATCCTGACAGCTGTGAGATGGTATCTCATTGTGGTTTTGCATTTCTCTGATGATTAGTGATGCTGAACATTTTTCGTATGTCTATTGGCCATCTGTATGTCTTCTTTAGAGAAGTGTCTATTCAAGTTCTTTGCTCATTTTTTAATTGGGTTGTTTTTTGTGTGTATGTGATGAGTTTTGTAAGTATTTTTAAATTTTGGGTATTAACCCCTTATCATATGCATTGGTGAATATGTTCTCCCATCCTGTGGGTTGTCTTTTTATTTTGTTGATGATTTCCTTTGATGTGCAAAAACTTTTTAGTTTTATGTAGTCTCATTTGTTTATTTTTTCTTTTGTTTCCCTTGCCTGGGGAGAAATATCTGATAAAATATTGCTAAGAGCAATGCCTGAGATTTTGCTGCTGATGTTTTCTTCAAGGATTTTTATGGTTTCGGGTCTAACATTTAAGTCTTTGTTCAATTTTTAATTGATTCTTATATGTGGTATAAGAAGATGATCTAGTTTCATTTTTCTGCACATATATGTCTGATTTTCCCAACACCATTTATTGAATAAACTATCTTTAGCCCATTGTATGTGCTTGTTTCCTGTCAAATATTAACTGACTATAAAGATGTGGGTTTTATTTCTGGGCTCTCTCTTATGTTCCATGGATCCATGTGTCTGCTTTTATGCCAATACCAGGCTGTTTTGATTACTATGGCCTTATAGTATAGTTTTGTATTAGGTAGCATGATTCCTCCAACATTGTTCTTCTTTCTCAGGATTGCTGTTGCTATGTGGGGCCTTTTGTGGTTCCACATACATTTTTGAAATATTTGTTTTGGTTCTGTGAATTACATCATTGGAATCTTGATAGGAATTGCACTGAACCTATAGATTGCTTTGGGTGGTATGGACATTTTAATAATGTTAATTCTTCCTACCCATGAACACAGTATATGTTTCCACTTATTTGTATCTTCTTCACTTTCTTTCTTCAGTGTCTTATAACTTTCCCAGTACAAGTCTTTTACATCCTTGGTTAGGTTTATTACTAGGTATTTTCTTCTTTTTGAAGCAATTTTGAGCGGGATTGTTGTCTTAATTTCCTTTTCTGTTAGTTTGTTACTAGCATATAAAAGTGAAACTGGTTTCTGGATATTAATTTTGTATCCTGCTACTTTGCTGAATTCATTCATCAGTTCTACTAGTTTCTTTGGGGTAGAATCTTTGGGGTTCTCTATGTACAGTATCATGTCATCTGCAAAAAAAAGACCGTTTTACCTCTTCCTTTCCAATTTTGATGCCTTTTATTTCTTATTCTTGTCTGCTTTCTGTCAAGGACTTCCAGTACTATGTTGAATAAGAGAGGTGAAAGCAGACATCCCTGTATGTTCCTGATCTTAAGGGAAATGCTTGTATTTTTTCCCATTGAGTATGACACTGGCAGTGGGTTTGTCATGTATGGACTTTATTATGCTTAGGTATGTTCCCTCTATTCCCACTTTGCTGAGAGTTTTTATCATAAATGGGTGCTGGACTTTATCAAATGCTTTCTCTGCATCTATTGATATGATCATGTAGTTTTTATCCTTCATTTAGTTTATGTAGTGTATCACATTTATTGATTTGTGAATATTGTACCAACCTTGCACTCCTGGAATAAATCCCACTTGATCATGGTGTATGATCTTTTTGATTCATCGCTGTATTTGGTTTGCTAATATTTTGTTGAGGATGTCAGCATCTATGTTTATCAGGGATATGGCCTATAATTTTCTTTTTGTGTAGTCTTTTTTTCTGGTTTTGGAATTAAGGTAATGCTGGCCTTGTAAAATGATTTTGGGAACCTTCCCTCATCTTGAATTTTATGAAATAGTTTGGGAAGGAGAGGTGTTAGTTCCTCTCAGAATGTTTGTAAAATTCACCTGTGAAGCCATCTAATCCAGTGCTTTTGTTTGTTGGGAGGTTTTTGATTACAGCTTCAATTTCATTAGGTATAGTCTGTATATTCAGATTTTCTGATTCTTCCTGATTTATTTTTGGAAAATTTTATGTTTCTAGGAATTTACCCATTTCATCCAGGTTATCCAGCTAGTTGGCTTAAAATGGTTCAGAATATCTTCTTACATTCCTTTGTATTTCTTTTGTGTCAGTTGTTATTTCTCCTCTTTCATTTCTGATTTTATTTATTTGTGTCTTTTTTCTTTTTTCCTTGATGGGTCTGGTTAAAGTTTTGTCAATCTTGTTTATCTTTTCAAAGAACCAGCTTTTGGATTCATTGATCTTTTGTATCATTTTTTTAGACTCTATTTTTTTAATTTCTGTTCTGATCTTTATTATATCCTTCCTTCTACTCACTTTGGGCTTTGCTTGTTGTTCTTTTTCAAGTTCCTTTAAGTGTAAAGTTCGATTATTTATTTGAGATTTTTCATTTGTTTATTTTTTGAGATAAGCCTGTAATTCTATGAATTTCCCTCTTAGGATTGTTTCCTTGTGTCCCACAGATTATGGATTTTTGTCATTTTCATTTGTTTGCAGGCATCTTTTGCTTTATTCCTTGATCTCATTGTTGACCCACTCATTGTTTAATAACATGTTATTTAGCTTCCATATCTTGAATATTTTTCAGTGTTATTCTGGTGATTGATTTCTAGTTTCATAGCATTGTGGTCAGAGAAGATGCTTGCTATGGTTTCAGTCTTTTAAAATTTATTAAGACTTATTTTGTGTCCTAATATTTGGTCTACTCTAGAAAACATTCTATGTGCACTTGAAAAGTATATATATTCTGCTGCTTTGAGATGAGATGCACTGTAGATATCAATTAAATCCTTTTGATCTAGTGTGTTGTTTAAGGCTACTGTCTCCTTGTTGCTTTTCTGCCTGGAAGACCTATTCATTGAAGTCAATGTGGTATTAAAATCCCCAATTATGACGGTATTTCTGTCAATCTCTCCCTTTATGTCCATCAAGATTTGCTTTGCATATATAGGCGCTTTTATGTTGGCTGGGTAAATGTTTACTAAGCTTATATCCTCTTGTTGTTCCCTTTATCATTATGTAGTGTCCTTCTCTGTCTCTTACTGTAGCCTTGGTTTTATAGTCTATTTTGTTGGATGTAAGTACTGCTACCCCAGGTTTTTTTCTTTTCCATCTGCATAAAATATCTTTTTCCATCCCTTTACTTTTAGTCCATGTGCATGTTTCAATCTGAAATTGGTCTCTTGGAGGCAGCATGTATATGGATCTTGTTTTCTTATCCATTCAGCTACCCTCTGTGTTTTGGTTGGAGCATTTAAGCCATTTACATTTACGGTCATTATTGATAGATATGCATGTAGTGCCATTTTATTGTTAGACTGTTTTCCTCTGTTTTTTTTTGTTCTTTCTCTTTTTTTTCTTTCTCTTCTTAAACAAGCCCTTTAACATTTGTTGCAGTACTGCTTTGGTGTTAAAAAACACCTTTAGCTTTTTATTGCCTAGGAAGCTCCTTATTTTTCCTTCAATTTTAAATGATAGCTTTGCTGGGTAAAGTAGTCTCAGGTGTAGGTCCTTGCTTTCCATCACTTTGAATATTTCATGCTACTCCCTTCTGGCCTGAAATGTTTCTGTTGAATAATCAGATGACAGTCTAATTGGTGCTCCATTGTATATAACTACCTGCTTTTCTCTTGTGTCATTTAGGATTCTCTCCTTGTTTTTAGGCCTTGTCATTGATGATGATATTAATAACAATAGCTAGCATTCTAAGCATCTAGGAGGTTCCATGTGGTGTCTTAGTAACTACACATATACCATCTTGATCCATACAACTGTAGGCAGTAGCTCACTACAAATAAAGAATCTGAAAGTCAGAGAGATAAAGTAGACTGCCCAAGAATAAATAAAACAGATAAATGGCACAACTGGGATTTGGAAACAAGTCTCTCTGACTCTAAAATCCATGCACCAAGCCATCTAGCAAACTGTGTCCTTTAAACCTCCAACAAAGTCAGGTGTTCATTTGATTTCATGGCTTCTTCTGGAGGTTTGTTTTTAGCTATTGTTAGTGAATGTTGCTTTCTCAGAAATATTTTAGAATGATAACTTCACACTTTGGAAGATTGGACTCTATATAGACATAGTACTGAGGCAGGTGCGGCTTGGAAGGGTGCTAGCCAGCATCACCTCTTTGAATAATCCCCATCATCACTCCCCTAGTTATCCCAGATATTTACATTATCTAAATAAAACTAGTATACCTATAAATGAATAGTTCCCAGACACACACTTTAGCTGAATTTGCCCTCTCACCAGGTTGACGTTCCAAGTCCCTCCTGTAAAGAAATTCTGTAGCTGCTGCTGACTGTACAGCTGGGATATATGGTCAGTAGCAGACCTAAGGGCACCTTCATGCCTAGCATTCATGGAATAAACAAGTTTACAGAAAGAGCACAAAAACATAGAATATTAATATTTAGGTCCTCCACTTAATGTTGATTTTATACATCTATCTTGTTCTCTTCTCACCTCCACAGGTAGCATACTTTCTGAATCAACCATGGACTCTTTTCTTAGGACCACAGGCTCTTGCTTGTGTTCTTGGCTATTTGGAAGCTTAAGAAACATCCCAAAGTTGTTTACTGAAAAATGGCTTACCATTTGCTTATCTCTCTACCATGGGATATATGCAAGGAGAAGTTTAATGCATTTATCTTCCCCTCTGATTGCATCTTGCCATCTGTGGTGCATCCAAGTGGACCAGAGAGGCCTGCATTTATAATGATTGTACTTTAATATTCTGGATGCCACTGTAGATACCAATAGATTTGAGAGAGAACTGAAGCCCAGGGAAATATATGGGTAAATTCAGCTCAGTTACCTTCCTTTAGATGACTTGCCTGAAGTAGAACACTCTAAAGTTTACAAGTTTGTATGTGACATCTTTTAAAATAGCTCTAGATGTGCGACTGGCTCTGTTCAAAAAAATGGAACGTCAAAGGTGACTCAGCCTAGCTGATGCAAGAAAAGTTTAATTCAGAACATAATTTGCTTTTCTTTATTTGCACACTGCAGTTCTGGGGAATAAAAGCCATTATGCAATCAAAGGACAATTTGCTTTTCTGTTGTTGTTGTTCTGCACTGAATTTTTAAAGCCTTTTTTAAAAGAACATAAACAGATGAATGATACTAGATTCAGTGCAGCTTAAAACTAAGTACCTTGGGCTCTTTCCCATGATAAACAGAAACCAATTTTGGCTCCCTGCCCCCAAGCACAGTGCTGTGTGTACTCAGTGAGACAGATCTCTTCCTCGTCTGGGGGAAGGAAGTCCGGGCAGGCATGGGTAGTGGTTCTCAGACAGATGAAGATTTAAAAGATATTCAGTTATGAATGTTTCAATCTTCTCCCCCCAAAGTGAAGTCTCTCACTGCCTTTTAGGTCTCCATCTCTCCAAACTTTGACAGGCAATTTCGAACCTGTCAGAGAAACTTCTGGACCTTTCTATGCATCTGGCAGGGTGGAGGGAATATCGTTGGGGAGCTCAGGAGAAACCATATAGACAGTCAAAGGAAAATAAAGAAGCCCTAATAGAGTGAGGGAGACAGTGAAGATTCCAAGAGTCAAACAAAATGTACTTTTGTAAGAGTTTTTGAAGGATGTCAATTACAAGCTGTAGACGCAGAGGGTTGGGGGGCAGGCGGCAGCATAGTGTGAGGATATTGATATGAATTATGCATTAAATCCCCTGGACCCTCTTCAAGAAATATCAATAAAAGGTGTGATTATTTTTAATTACTTTTTGATAGTTGAGCTATCTCTCTGAATGTGACATTGCACAGAGAATAGACAATTTCAGGCCCCAGTTTGTAATAGGAATTAAAGAAGAAACTAAGTCTAAAGCCAGGAGGGAGAAGTGAGTCTTGTCTCTATAGTCTTTCTTGAATTTTGTATGCTTTGTGTGGCCTTAAGCCCCCTGTGAAGTTTTGGCCATAGAGTCCCCAGGAGACCACTGACCTGGAACATGGTGCAGACCTTCAGAAAATTCTCTGTGCCAAACATTTATCTCTATAGTATAGAGTAGGACTTAGCCACTGGCTACTGGGTAGCAGGATTATGAATACCATTAAGTTCTCCTGCCATACTTAAAAAAAGACAAGGACATCTAATGATGTGTCAGGGATCTACCACAGGTTCAGTACTTGGTGAAGCTTAGAACAGGGTAAGGCACACCTGTGACCCACAAAGAAGCTTGCCATCAGACAAGGGAATTATGATTATACACAGAGCCCATCTGGAGACTAAGAAGAACTACAAGAGTCAGGAAAGTCACATTCACTGGCCATTCAGTAAAGGCATCTCCCTCACCCTTAATCAAGGTATGAAGTATATCTAAGTACTGAGGTTGCAATTGCTCGGAGAGCCACCCGTCACCATGGCTTAGGGTGGAGGTCCCATCAGAATAGGAGACTGACTTTTCAATCCTTAATTAGGGCCCCACATTTTTCATTCTACAGGGGACACCACAAATTATGTAGTTGATTCTGAAGATGAGTAATGTTCATATCAGAGAACTGGAGGCAGATGGTGGATTGCAGGTAGGGAGAATGGAACTGGCATGGTAGAAATAGATACTTCTTCCCTCTGTATTTATGAAAATTCATAATTTTTCTCATCTCCAGATAAGAGAGACCATAAACAATAATAATTATTTTCCATATCATTACACTCTTTACTGAGTGTCCGGAACTCATATGTCATTCTTTCTACCCTTTCATTATTTTACCATAAAGGCTTGTCAGTTAAAATACTCAATTTCCCAGTCTACCTTGCAGCTACCGGTAAGATTGTGACAGAATTCTAGCCAATGAGATATCATCAGAAGGTCCTAAGTATTTCTTCCTCAGGTCAAAAGGCAAAACCTAGTGCTGCCCACATAAGGTGAAATGTCATTCCTCAGCCTGGAGACAGGAAACATAAGGATTAGGAACACATAATAAGAATGGAGGAGTTGAGGATAGAGACAGCTTCAGTTCCTCATGGCATCATTGAACCATCATGGCAGTCCTGAATTTCCAACTTTTAACTTCCTGCTTCATGCAAAATAAAACCTTGTTTAAGGAATGGTAATAGGATTTCCTGTAACTTGCTATCAAATGAATTCATAACTAGTACACCTTGAATTCAGTGGGAATACCATTTATTCCCTAACTTGTGTCACTGACTTATCTTCCCATAGGGGCTCACATAGCTTTCTCCAGGCTCTTATGTTTTCTTTGGCAACCCATGATGCCTTCCTGAATTTGGGGCAAGGCCTCCATTTTTTCACAGATGATACATTAATACTCAAAGTCACATAGTATTTGCCAGTAGTTTTCAAGTGTATGTCTTATTTCTGTGAAATTATAAAATCACATTTAGCTCCATATTAGTATTATGCCCTTTGAAAGTCAAGCTTGTATGCTAGGTGGATAGTAAAATAATTAGTATGTATTTGGTATTTCTACATTAGTATGGTGATAAACCTTGGAGTAGAATGTTTCAATTTATGGCTGAAACTGTGATTTTAAAACAGCTAGTTGAGAAATAAAAAATATTCAAATTATTTCTCTGAGTCAAAGCATGTAAAAATCAATTTAATTATATTCTAAAGTTTTCCCCATTTATATTTAGTTAAATCAGCTTACATTATAACATTTTGACCATATCAAATATACTGGCAATATGGCAAGTTACTATTTTAATCTGTATTCCTTTCTTTACTTCAGATTTTTAAACATATTGCTATATTGTGAAATTTGATATTTGCTTATGATTTTTTTACCCAAGTGATCTGTGCTGATCTAGCTGCCAGAACAAAGTACTAAATTAGAGTGTCTTGAACCACTGCTTATTCAATTCTTGTTTACATAACAAGAATTCTGTAGGCTTGCAACTGCAGGGTTGCTTTGGCATCTCAATAATATAATAAAGGACACTGGCTCTTTTCATTGCTCTAATTCTTCATTCTCCATGTGTTTATTTTCATACTCATGTTTGTCACCTCATAGTCACACAATAGCTGCCATAGCTCCGAGTATGTCATGTTCACATTTATCTATAGCATCCAAGATAAAACAGAGGGTGAAGATGGCATAAAAAGACATTGAACAGCTCTTTCTTTCATTAAGGAGGTTGTTAATTCCCAGATGCCCTTTAGGAAAACTAAAGGACTTTTTCATTAGAGAATCATCCAGAACAATCTCTGCAAGGGGTAAGAGAAGAAGTTCCATTATTGGGCCATACTAATCATGACATGCCCTTTTGGGTTAGGCACAGTGATTTATGGGTTCTGTTAGCAAGGGAAACATATCCAAGGCCAAGCAGCCAGTTCCAAAGCTACAGAACTAGTTATGAATCCCTCATCTCTGGATCCTAGAAATGTTATTCACTACCCTCCATCAAATTCTTATATCCTCACTGGAAGTTAACTATCAACAATAAATTAGTTGTTATATCATTTTTTTAAAGAGTAGAGAGAGCAATCATCTTAACCATGGCAACTCTAAAAAAAACCCTTAATGGTTATGAAGTGCAAAACCATATACTAAACTGTGTAGTTTTGCTCATTCATTCATTCAATAAAATTTTACTGAACAGCTACTATATGCCAATCTCAGTTGCAGGAATTTAACATTATCAGGGAAAAACAAGAACAAAAACAGATAAAAGAGCCCTGTCTTTGGGGTGCTAATAGAAGCAGCAGAAAGTAAATAATAAACATTAACTAGTATTAAGCTTCTTTCTGTGGGGGGATTTTACTTCCAACATTTTCAACCTAAAACTTGGCCATATTACTTATTTAGCTAATGAAATATCAGTAGGGGTATTGGGTATTATTTCAAACAAAGGCTGCTGTTGTCTCTCCTTTCTCTCTCTACCAAGAGAGAGGTAATTCAGCGTGAATATTCAGAATGAAAAAGACACTAAGCACAGCTTTGGTCAGTCCATGGAAATAAAATGTTGTAAGTGATTGAGGTCTTTTGTTACCAGAGTATGATAGTAGTATGACAGGCTAAGTTGAGAATACCTGTAAAATATATATACATACACACACACATAAATGCATACATATACATGTACATATATGTGGACAAGTATTGTGGAAAAGGGGGGAAAATGGAGCAGAGTACGGAGGGTGGTAATAAGGTAGGGAAATGTACAGATAGCAGAAAAAAGAATGGTCAGGTAAACCTCACTGAAGGGATGAGACTGGAGTTTGTATTCTGGAATAAGGTGAAGGGATTTTGCCAAGAGAATATCTGGGCAAGGAGCATTCCAGATAGAAGCACAAACAAGAGGAAGTACCCTCAGGTGAGGAAATTCTTAGAGTATTTGGGGACCATCAAGGAGTCTTCTGTGGCTGGAGCAAGGGAGAAAGGAGGAGACTAATGGGAGATGAGTTCAGAGTAGAAACATGCCAGGTAGAGTAGGATTTTGAAGATCAAGTTAAGGATTTGGGGTGTTACTCTGAACTAGTTAGGGAGCCATTGTAGAATTTCTAATAGAGGAATAAAAGGTGCTAATTTAAATTTTAAAAATATCACTTGGTTACTGTATTGAGAATAGACTCTTGAGGGACAAAGCTAGAGGAGGGAGACCAGTTAAGAAACAATTGCAGTAATCCAGGCTAAATATGATGGTTCCTTGAACCAGAGAGGTAGTCAAGGAGATCATAGATAGAGTAAGATTCTAGATGTATTTGGAAGGTAGAAAAAAACAGGATGTGCTGATGGTTGGACATGGGTGAAGAGAATAGAGGACTCTGTGCCCCTCTGACAAAATAAAGTATGCTCCATTATAAAGGTAACACTTGCATTCTCTAGGAAGTAGAAGTATTCAGCACTGTCATTCCTGTTGACCAACTGGGATTCTCATCAGCTCTTCTGCTGGATCTTTGCCACTGGCTATCAAGGGATTGTAAGATATGAGGGGAAATAAGAAATGGACTATTCCTGTATAGAAAAGACTGAGCATTCTTGTTACAGTTATTTTTTATCACATATTATATTATCATATGTTATATATTCTATGGCATAAACCTAAAAATGCTTGGGTGTATTTTTGTAATGTTTTTGTAATAGTTTATAGTAAACTTTTCTGGCTTCATGAAACTGAAAAACACTAAATTCATGTTTAATAATTAAAAAGTACCGAATTTTCCATTTCTAAGCAAAGTTGACGTTAAGAATGGAAACTACACAAACTCTGATTAACATTTACCGTCTTCCAAGGGGGTATTAATGATACCACAAGCATCACATAAAAACAGAAGACAAAAATCTATTGAAGAAGTACTAGTGTCTACTTCAAGTTGTTTTTTAAAGAAGATTGTGCCCCCAAATGATTTTATAGGTGCCCTGCTAAACACGGGTTTATAGATTTCTAAGTGAAGAATGACTTTCCATTTAGAGGTGTTCCTTATTTTAAATTCTTTTAACTCATTTTCTATTTCAAGTTTTCTTATTGTTCAACATTTGAAGAGCTTTTTGAATAATTAAGTATTGCTGGTGCTATATAGTGTCATTCGATCCTTCACAAGAAATCAGCAAACTCAGTAATGGTTGGGTTACTTTATTCACCTCATTCAAAGTAAACCTTTTAAAAAAATACATTTTATTTTTCAATTACAGTTGACACTTGACATTATATTAGTTTCAGGTATACAACACAGCAGTTAGTGATCTCCCTGACACCATATATACTTATTACAATGTTATTGACTATAATCCCTAAACTGTACTTTAAGTCCCTGTGAATATTTTGTAACTGCCAACTTTTTACTTCTTAATTCCTTTATCTTTTTCACTCTTAAAGGAAAGCTTTTAAAATTTTGTTTCTTTGAAGGTGAAATTTCTAACATTATTTTAAATACCACTTGTTTAAGTGCAACAGAAAAGATAAAATTGTTTTAGAGTGAAAATTTGAATGCAAATTTTGGGTAATGCAGTATCATAATCATATTAAAAACAGAGTTCTTACTAATTAATACTATTGTGAGGTAGAACTATATTTGAATTGATTGTGCAACATACAAATTTCACAATCACTAAAGCCGTAGTGTGTTTGTATGTATCTGTGTGTGTGTGTGTGTGATTACTGATGTCCCACAAGGCAACCAAAGATACCACAACAACCAGGGAGATATGGCTTTATGCCATAATGTAATTTGCAACCTAGTAGGGGATACAGATGATTAAATGCACAATTACAACATAAAGGCAAGTACAACTTGCTATGGGAAAATATACATGGGCCACTTTAACTTCAGACTTGGGAGAAGACTAAGGTCAGAGATGTATTCTGACTAAAGTAATATTTCAAGTAAGACTTGGAGAATACACAAATGCTACCCAACCACCCAAAGTCACAAGACATATTAAATTCTGAAGGTCACAGAAAGAGAGATATTATTATAAATTATAAGACTTATAAGAAACTATGGTGCATAGTGTAGGGAGAGAATAAGAGTGGGCATGGGAACACTATAGGAGGCATGACTAGGGGGTGGGGATCAAAAGACGGGTTTCTAAATTTCATTAATCATGTTAGTAATTGAGACTTCACCAAACACTCACCTCCTCCTAGGACCAAACTGGAATAACAACTAAAATATAAACCAATCAACCTGAATAACCAACTGAAGACTAGCTGAAAGAGAAGTCTTGTAATCAAGGATTTACAGAAGAAGCTGCAGTAAGACTGGTAAGAAGGGTGGAGACATGAAAAGGATAATGGCTGAGATTTAGGAGAGATATCGCAACAGCAAAGTTTCCCCAGGAGGAGCAGAAGGTTCCAACCCCATACCAGGCTCCCCAGCTCAAAGCAACAGAGGAGGTGCCCAAATAACATCTGGCTGTGAGAATAAGCAGGGATTCTGCTTGCCAGAGAGGAACAAGAGTCTGCTAGAGACACAGGTGCCTCCTTAGAGTGCCAACAAAAATATATCATTCACAGCCACTCATCCTAGGCTCCTGCAGAGGAGGATAGAGCAGACTAGAGTTGTGTAAGGAGAGACTGAGGTTTGTGACTCTGGAGAGAAAACTAAGGCAACAGCCACTGTTGGAAGGAACACACCCCTCCATATGGCATCAGCCTGGGGAAATACAATAGCCCCATCCTCTGGACTACCTGTTGCCTTACAGTGTGGGCTTGTGCCTTGCTGAGGAGCCAGCTGCCTGGGCCAGGGTATAGAGGTCTGGGTAGACTCAGGGGGTATCCATGATTGAGTTGTGTGATTTGGGGGCAGGGCCATGCCCCTACTTTTCCATGAACCTGACTGGCACCTCTCTCTCACAGGAGATCCACTAGATACCACCTCTGGGTTCCCAGTAGCTCCACCCTCCCTACTCCTGGTAGCCTTGTCTTGCCAAGGTCTTGGCAGGAGCCAGTATAGATTGAGTTGTGTGACTCTGGGGCAAGGGACTCTCCCCACACCTTCCTCCAAACCTGATTGGTACCTCCCCCTCTCCTGATTGCCCGAAGCCCCACCCTGCTGAGATAAGGCTCATGGAAGAATCTGGGACAGAATTCTGTGGATCTTGAATCAGGGAGATGTCCCCCTCTCATGCCAGAGGAGTGCAGAGTCCTCCCTTCACATAGCCAAATCTTGGTTTGTTTGGACTTGATAAATTTTGCTGGCCTCTCCCTGATGACTCCATGAGACCTCACCCCACCACGAAGGTGTACAAGCACCCAGTGGATGGCAGGTAGACTTGGTACATCCTTGGATATTTGCTGAGTGACCTCAAACCCAGCACTAGCACTGAGTTTGATCCTGAATAGGTCAGGTGAACACCACTTCCCCCTACCTGGTGACTCACTTAGAATATACCTCATGCAACTCAAGTATTGTCAGAGGCTCTTTCAATGACTGAGCCTAAGAGGAAGCTGGCAGGTGAAGGCAAGTGGAGGCAGATCTTGGGTTATTGGGATTTTGCTGACCTGTCTCAAGGTTCAGTTCTGGTAAAAGTTAGCCTTGATGGGCAGCTTGATCCTTCCAGTGAACATCTAGGCCTAACAGAGGCATTCACAAACTGCGGATCACTCTATAGCTCCAAACAGATTGGTCATGGCCAATCACAGGCAGCATCTAATATTAGCATGCAACAGAGGCCCGCCCAAGAGGCCCCAGAACTAATACCCCAGTAGTCATCTTCAGACAGCATTGAGCAGGATCCAACTAGCTTCACAAGTGGCATATCCAAGGGGAGATCTAGGCAGGTACCAGACCCTGCTGAGATGAATTGTGCTTCATATGTTGAGCGCCCCCGCAACATCTAGTGCACTGTGAGCCTGAGGGTTGACCCCATGCATAAATGGGCCAACAGCAATCAAGACTCAATTACAACAGGAAGGCTCACATAACTCACACCAGCACAGGTGATCAAGGAGACTGTGCCACTGGGTTCTGTAGGACACCTACTACATAAGGCCAACCTACCAATACTGAGAATCATAGCAGATCTACTTAATTACATAGAAATAAACAAGAACAGACAATCAATATGGAGAGAAAAAGAAACATGCCCCAAATGAAAGAACAGAAGAAATCTCCAGGAAAAGAGCTAAATAAAATGGAGGCAAGCAATTGACCAGATACAGAGTTCAAAAGAATGGTTATAAGTATACTCAAGCTACTTAGAACTAAAATGAACTTAGTGAGAATTATAGGAACATGAAAAAGGACATAGAAAGTATAAAAAAGAACCAGTCAGAAATGAAAAATATAATATATTAAATGAGTACACTAGAAGGAATATACAATAGATTAGATGAAGCAGAGGATAGAATCAGTGATTTGGAAGATAAGGTAGCAGAACACACCTTAGTTACAAGAGCAGCAAAAAGAAAAAGAGAATTTAAGAAAATAAAATAATTTAAGGGAACTTTGGGACAACATGAAGCTTACCAACATCCACAACATAGGGGTTCTGGAAAGAGAAGAGAGAGAACAAGGGATCAAGAACCTATTTGGAAAAATAATGGCTGAAAAATTCCTTAACTTGGTGAAAGAATGTGACACACAAGTCCAGGAAGCACAGAGAGTTCCAAAGAAGGTAAACCCAAATAAGTCCATACCAGAACACATCATAAGTAAAACGGCAAAAGTTAAAGTTAAAGAGGGAATTCTAAAAGCAGCGAGAGGAAGTTAATTACCTACAAGGAAACTCCCATAAGACTGTCAGCTGCTCTCTCAACTGAAACATTTCAGGCCAGAAGGGACTGGCAGGAAATATTCAAAGTAATGAAAAGCAAGGACATAGAACCAAGATTACTCTACAAGGCTATCATTTTAAAATTGAAGGAGAAATGAAGAGTTTTCCAGACAAGAAAAAGCTAAAGGAGTTCATTACCACCAAACCAGTATGTATGATACGTAATGTTAATTGGTCTTCTTTAATAAGAGAAAAGAACCCAGAATCATGATTATTAAAAAAATTGTAATAAATACACATCTAAAAATACTCACTTTAAATGTAAATTGATTAAATGTTCCAATCAGAAGACATAAGGTACCCAAATGGATAAGAAAACAAGACCCATATATATGCTGCATTCAAGAGACCCACCTCAGAACCAAAGATACACACAGACTAAAAGGAAAAGGATAGAAAAAGATATTTCATGCAAAAATAAATGAAAAAAAGAAAAAGCTGGGGTAACAATACTTATATATGACAATATAGACTTTGAAACAAAAGCTATAATAAGAGACACTCCATAATGACAAAAAGAAAGCAATCCGACGAGAGGATATAACCCTTGTAATCATTTATGCACCCGACATGGGAGCACATATGTGTAAATGTGTAAAGTATATCGTGATGAATGTAAAGGGAGGGACTGACAGTAGTACTGTCATAGTAAGGGATTTTAACACCTCATTGATATCAATTGTTAGACTTTCCAGACAAAATCAGTAAGGAAATAGCAGCCTCAAATGATACACTAGATCTGATGGATTTATTTGAAATCTTTAGAGCATTTTACCCCAAAACCAGACTACTATACATTCTTTTCAAGGGCAAATGGCACATTTTCTAGGATAAAGCACATGTTAGAACACAAAACAAGTCTCAGTAAATTTAAGATTAAAATCATATCAAGCATCTTCTTTGACCATAATGATATGAAACTAAAAACCAATCACGAGGAAAAAAACTGAAAAACAGACAAAGACATGGAGGCTAAATAATATGTTACTAAACAATGAGTTAACAATGACATCAAAGAAAAAATTAAAATATACCTTGAACAATACAAATAAGAATACAACATCCCAAAATTGATGGGACAAAGCAAAAGCAGCCCTAAGAGAGAAATTCATAGCATTACAGCCTACCTTAGGAAACAAGAAAAATCTTAAATAAACAACCCAAATTTATACTCAAATGAACTAGTAAAAGAACAACTAACAAAGCACAAAGTGAGTAAAAAAGAATAGTAATAAAGATAAGAGCAAAAATAAATAAAATAAAGTCTAAAGCATAAAACAATACAAGAAATCAATGAAACCAAGGGCTGATTCTTTGAAAAGATAAACAAGATTGGCAAACCTTTAATGATACTTCTCAAAAAAAAGGAGAGAGGACCCAAATAAACAAAATCAGAAGAGAAAGAGAAGGTGTAAAACTGACACCAAAGAAATACAAGAAAATATTATGAACAACTATATGCCAACAAACTGGACAATCTGGAAGAAATAGATAAATTTATAGAAACATACATTCTTCCAAACCTGAATCAGGAAAAATCAGAATATCTGACTAGACCAATTCAACAAATGAAATTAAAGCAGAAAAAAAAAGTCTCCCAACAAACAAAAGTCCTGGACCAAATGGCTTCAGAGAAGAATTTTGCCAAACATTCAAAGAAGAACAAATACCTCTCCTTCTGAAACTATTCTGAATAATTCAAAAAGAAGTGAAGTCTTTCACACTCATTTTATAAGGCCAGCATTATTCTAATTCCAAAACTAGTGAAAGACACTACAAAGAAAGAAAATTATAGGCCAATATCCCTG
This sequence comes from Desmodus rotundus, assembly GCF_022682495.2. Taxonomy (NCBI): domain Eukaryota; kingdom Metazoa; phylum Chordata; class Mammalia; order Chiroptera; family Phyllostomidae; genus Desmodus; species Desmodus rotundus. Next base: position 60,910,032 of record NC_071393.1, on the reverse strand, counting down.
ATAAACATAAGTGTTAAAATCCTCAACAAAACATTAGCAAAATGGATCCAGCAATACAGTCAAAAGATCATAAATCATGATCAAGTGAGATTTATTCTGGGAATGCAAGATTGGTACAATATCTGCAAATCAATACATATGATACAACACATAAACAAAATGAATGATAAAAATCACATGATCATATCAATAGATGCAGAAAAAGCATTTGAAAAATTCCAGCAACCATTTATGATAAAACCTCTCAAAGTGGGAAGAGAGGGAACACACCTCAATGTTATAAAGGCCATATATGACAAACCTGCAGCCAACATCATACTCTGTGGGCAAAACTAAAAGCATTTCCTTAAGATTGGGAACAAGACAGGGATGTCTGCTTTCACCATTCTTAAACAACATAGTAATGGAAGTTTTAGCCACAGAGATCAGACAAAATGAAGAAATAAAAGGCATTCAAGTTGGAAAGGAAGAAGTAAAACTGTCATTATTTCAGAAGACATGATACTGTGTATACAGTATCCTAAAGATTCCCTAAAGATTTCTAAAGATACCAAACATTAAAGATTCCACAAAAAAGCTACTAGAACTGATAAATGAATTCAGTAAAGCACCAGAATATAAAATAAATATCCAGAAATTAGTTGCATTTTTATACACCAATAATGAACTGTCACAAAAGGGAAACTAAGAAAACAATTCCATTTACAATTGCATTTAAAAAAACCACCTAGGAAAAAATTTAACTATGGATGTAAAAACTTGTACTTAGAAAATTATGACACTAAAGAAAAAAAATGAAGAAGATACAAATAAAAAGAAACATATACCATGTTCATGGATAGGAAGAATTAATATTATTAAACTATCCATACTACCTAGCCATGGCCAGTGTGGCTCAGTTGGTTGGAGCATCATCCTGTAAATCAAAGGGTCATGTGTTAGATTCCAGTTAGGGCACATACCCAGCTTGTGGGTTCATTCCCGGGTCAGAGCCTATCCAAGAAGGCAACCAATCAATATTTCTGTCTCACATCGATGTTTCTTTCTTTCACTTTACCTCCTCTCTCTCTAAAAGCAATGAAAAATAAAATACCGTTAAGTGAGGATAAAATTTTTTTTTAAATGTCCACACAACTCAAAGCAATCTATAGATTCAATGAAATTCCTATCAAGATTCCAATGGCATCTTTACAGTACTAGAACACATAAGTCCAGGAAGCACAGAGAGTCCCTAAAATGTTGGATCCAAAGAGGGCAACACAAAGACACATCCTAATTAAAATGCAAAAGGTTAAAGATAAGTAGAGAATCTTAAAAGCAGCAAGAGAAAAGGTGACAGTTACCTACAAAGGAGTTCCATAAGACTATCAGCTGATTTCTCAAAAGAAACCTTACAAGCAAGAAAGGGCTAGAAAGAAATATTTGCAGTCATGAAAGGCAAGGACCTACATCCAAGATTACTCTATCCAGCAAAGCTATCATTTAGAATGGAAGGGCAAAAAAGTGCTTCTCAGATCAGGTCAAGTTAAAGGAGTTCATCATCACCAAGCCCTTACAATGTGAAATGTTAAAGGGACTTATCTAAGAAAAAGAAGAAAATTAAAACTATGAACAGCAAAATGACAACAAATTCACAATTATCAACCAAACCTAAAAAAACAAAAACAATAAGCAAACTACTAGAACAGGAACAGAATCACAGAAATGGAGATTGCATGGAGGGTTATCAGCGGGGAGGTGAAGTGGGGAGAATGGGGGAAATGCACAGGGAATAAGAAGCATAAATTAGTTACAAAATAGACAGGGGGAAGTTAAGAATAGTATAGTAAATGGAGAAGCCAAAGAATGTATATGTATGACCCATGGACATAAACTAAGGGGGAGGGGAAATATGAGTGGGAAGGGGGGTGCATGGCAGAGGGGATTAAAGGGGAAAAATGGGAAGACTGTAATAGCATAATCAATAAAATATATATATTTTAAATAAATAAATATTGGACTAGAAACCATAGAAAGTATAGATAAAAACATAGGCAGTAAAATCTCAGACATTTTTTTGTAGCAATAGTTTTTCTGACATATCTCCTCGGGCAAGAGAAACAAAAGAACAAATAAACAAATGGGACTCATCAAACTAAAAAGTTTTTGCAAAGCAAAGGAAACCATCACCAAATAAAAAGAGAACCCAGTGGATGAGGAACATATTCACCAATGAAATATCTGATAAGGTATTAATATCCAAAATTTATAAAGAACTTATATAAGCCAACACAAAAAAATCCCCAAACAATCCAATTAAAAAACAGGCACAGGACCTGAACAGACACTTCTCCAAAAAGGAAAAGACAGTCAACATCATTAATTGTCAGAGAAATGGAAATTAAAGCCACAATGAGATATCATCTGACACCTCTCAGAATGGCTATCATCAATAAATCAACAAACAAGGGCTGGCAAGGATGTGGAGAAAAGGGAACCCTCATGGACTGTTGGTGAGAATGCAAACTGGTGCAGTCGTTGTGGAACTGCCTTACGACCCAGTGATTTCTCTTCTGGAATGTATCCAAAGAAGCCCAAAATACAAATTTGAAAGATAATACGCATCCCTGTATTCACTGCAACATTATTTACCATAACCAAGATTTGGAAGCAGCCCACGTGTTCATCAGCAGTAGAGTGGCTAAAAACAATGTGGTAAATTTACACAATGGCTGTGAAAGAGAAGGACATCCTACCTTTTGTGAAAGAATGCACGGAGCTGGAGAATATCATGCTAAGTGAAATCCAGTCAAAGAAAGGCAAGTGCCATATGGTTTCACTTACATGTGAAATCTGATGAACCAAATAAACTAACTAAGTAGAAATAGTCTCACAGATACAGAGAAGAGACTGACAGCTGTCAGAGGTAAGAGGACTTGGAGGCTGAGTGGAAAGGTGAAGGGATTAAGCAAACCCCCCCCCCAACAACTAATAGATAGAAAACAGTTGTGATTACAAGAGTGAAAGGGGGATGGGAGAGGTAGCAGAGGCTGAAGGAGGGATAATTGGTGATGGAAGGGGACTTGACTTGGGGTGGTGAACACACAATTCAATATACAGATGATGTATAATAGAATTGTATACCTGAACCCTATAAATTTTATTAACCAATGTCACTGCAATAAATTCAATGAAAAAAGACTTCATTCTAAGATTTAGAGTAACAGCTTCAGTATAGTGGTAGTGGCAGGAAGAGTACAGTAGTTTGAGGAATGAGTGGGAAGAGAAAAATAAGCACAAAGATGTTCTTTCAATTATTTTTCTATGAAAGAAAAATGACGAGGAAGGTAGTGGCTGGAGACTAATCAAGAGGAGGTTGTCCTAAAATTAGGCAACACTTGAGTATGTTTAGCACTGATAGAAAGGACACCAAAAATAATGGTAGAGTTGAAGATGTAGGAGAAGGAATTCTTCCCCTTTCACAGTGTGAGAATTCTGAAAAGGTGAGAAGCAGGAGAGAAGATCAAAAGCACAGGAGGAGAGATTGGCATTGGACTATTAATTAACACACTGAAATGAGAGGGAAAGAAAGGAGGAGAAGATGACTACAGGTGCCAATAAGCTGCTATGGTTGTATGAAGTTAGAGAAGTTGTTAGAGGCTTCTATTTTTTCCTTGAAGTAGGAGGCTAGGACATATGCTGAGGGGTGAGAAGAAAACTGGCAGGAACATAGTCTTAAGAAGAGAAAATGTTGAAAATAGCTGTTGCAAAGAAATGGGAGTGAGAACTAATTAGGAAATCAATGGCAGCCCGGGTGAAGTTGGATATCATGAATTAGCTTTTCCAGGGAGATGTTTCAGGACAATACAGCCATATTACACACATGCCTCAATATAAAGCAAGCTAGGATAAATGTTACATGAATGATACAAAGAATTGTGCCCAATAGTATTGGCTGCATTTATCAAAAGAAAAGTGAGCATTTTCCAAGAGAGATGGGAAATGTCAGGGTGTTTGGGGTGAGGGAAAGTCATAGGTGATGGCTTCAGGGTAAAGACAGCACAATGTTTTAAGAGACTGGAAATAGTTGCAGAAAAGGTGGGTCCTTGGTGAGAAGTAATATGAACTGTATTAAACAGGTAGTTGTGCCTAAGCCTGGAAAATATGTGTGTGTATATGTGTATGTGCATGTATGTGTTTGTGTGTGTGTGTAATTTTGGAGCCACTAGGAATCTTGAAGCAAGTGATACATGGTGGGTATGGGTGGTGATACATGGTGGGTACGGCTGGTGAATGAAGAACACACATATATACAAACAATAACACACACATCAACTTATTACCTTTGTTAACAACACTACTGAAATAGATATTGATGCTTTAATTTGGTTAACAATAAATGGCTATTTAGGAGTATGAATAAAAATATGATATTTATGTAGCTTATCACATTCTTTATTATAAAGGTATTTTTGGAAACAAATATATTTTCAGTTTCTATTAAAGCCTCATTTCTTTCATCCTTTCAAGAAATATTTGATTAAGCACCAGGTACTGTTCCAGATGTTAAGATTACAACATGGAACAAACTGAAATAAGGAAAAAGCCATCTCTCAGTCAGTTCACCTTTTATTAAAAGGAAAGACAGACAATAAAAAACAAACGGATAAAATATATATTATGCAATGATGTTATAAGTTCTTTGGGAAAAAAATAAAGACTGGAGGAAAATGGGCAGTGCCGGGACTTATAGGACATTTTACGATTTTGAACTGAGTGGGTAGCACAGGCCTCATTGTGGTGGTAATATCTGAGGAAAGCTGAAGGATCTAGTGAAAACTGCCACTGGGCGATCTGAGATGATTGTAAGGACTCTGGCTTTTACTCTGAGTGAAAGGGCAGGAAATTTGTGGGTTTTGAGCAAAGGAGGGACAAGATTTAATTTAGGTTTTAAAAGGACCACTTTAGCAGCTGTACGGAGCTAACAGTGGGAGGGCAGGGGGAGAAACGGTGGAGAAAGTAACAGGACCATCATTGTCAGTTGAGAGAGCAGTGGTGCCACTGTGTGTTGGGCAGCACTGCTGTGGTAGTAGGTAATCTGTTGGAGTATGGACATATCTGAAAATCGGGCCAACAGGATTTGCTGAGGGAATGAATATAAAGTATGTATCAAACAGTGAATTTAAAGGTTACTCCCAAAGTTTTCATCTGAGCCAAGGAATGGATTTTTCATTTACTAAGATGGAGAAGACTGTAGATTGGAGATGAAGATCAGGAGTTTAGTTTTGGACCTATAAAATCTGAATGCTTATTAGACATCCAAATGGTGATATTTAGTAAGCAGCTAGATATATAAATCTGGAATTAAGTCCAGAGTGGAGATGCTCCTTTTGAAATTGTTTGTCTTATGGATGAGTACAGGTAGAACATAAAAGAGCCTGAAAGACTGGACTCCAGACCTCTATGAAGTTTAGTGGGAGACTGAGGAATATTGGTGGTGAGCTAGAAAGATCCAATGTAATTGGCATCCTGAAGCCATGTGACGAAAGTGGTTTAAAGAGAAAAATATATATATCAACTCTGTGAAATGGTACTGAGAGGTGATTTCAAATGGGGTCTGAGAGTTAACCATTGGATTTAGCAACATGACCAGAGATTATTGGTAAATTTGACTCACATAAAGAGGTGGTCTTATTGGTATAGATTCAATATAATATGAGGGGAAAATAATGGGAGATCCTTATGTAGACAGTTCTTTTGAGGAGTTTCACTCCTCAAAAACCACATAATCAGGAGAAAAGACATAAAGTATTAGCTTAAGGGGGACTTAAGTTGTGGTGTGGGGTTCCAGCCAAGATAGAGGTGTAGGCAGACACACTTCGCCTCTATCCACAACCATAAGAAGGATCACAACTAATCTCAAAACAAAAAACAATCAGAACTGACAGAAAATTGAACTGTATGGAAGTCCAACAACTGACGATTTAAAGAAGAAATATTCATCCAGACAGGTAGGAGGGGCGGAGCCATGGAGCCCGGGCAGAGAGAACAGTGTGGCAGTGGCAAGGTGGCAGTGGTGAGACAGAACGGGTGGTCCTACATTCACATGTGGCAGATAAAAGCCAGAATGGGCGCTTGGGAAGTGAGAGATCCCAGTCCCAGGACAGACCCTGAAGTCCAGGGTTCCAGTACCAGGAAATAAAGCCCTATAACCTCTGGCTATAAAAACCAGGGGGGGGGGCGTTGGGGTAGTGGAAGAGACTGCTAGTCTCTCAGGAGAGTCTGTTTAAAGGGCCCCACAGTCCTAGAACGTTCCCAAACCCGCCCACCCACTCTGGGAACCACCACCAGGGCAACAGCTAGAGCAGTGTCAGTGGTATTTGGAAAGTGGATGAAGAGACTGGAAATGGGGTGCTGAGCAAGTGACATTGTCCCCTCTCTGACTCCTCCCCCACATACAACGCTACAAAGCTGCAAAATGGGTTGCCCCACCCTGGCAAACACTTAAGGCTCTGCCCCTTACGATGTAACAGGTATGCCAAGATAGGGGCTCAAAGCAGCTCTGCCTAATACACAGAAACAAACACAGGGAGGCTACCAAATTGAGGAGACAAAGAAATATGGCCAAAATGAAAGAACAGATCAAAACTCCAGAAAAAAGAACTAAGTGAAACAGAGATAGTCAACTGATCAGATGCAGAGGTCAAAACACTGGTGATAAGGATGCTCTGAGAACTCATTGAGCAAGGCAAACACATAAGGGAAGAAATGAAGGCAACACTAAGTGAAATAAAGAAGAATATCAAAACTATGAACAATAAAATGACAACAAACTCACAATTATCAACGACTGAATCTAAAAAATAAACTAAGCAAACAACTAGAACAGGAACAGAATCATAGATATGGAAATTACATGGAAGGTTATCAGCAGGGAGAGAGAAGGGGGAGAATGGGGAAAAAGGTACAGGGGTTAAGAAGCATAATTGGCAGGTACAAAATAGACAGGGGAGTGTTAAGAACAGTATAGGAAATGTAGAAGCCAAAGAACTTATATGCACCACCCATGACATGAAATAAGGGGGGGGGTGTTCCTGGAGGGATGGGGGGTACCAGGCAGAGGGGAGCAAAAGAGGAAAAACTGGGACAACTCTAATAGCATAATCAATAAAATATACTTAAAAAACAGGGGGACTTAAGATCAGATTTTTTTTGTCAGAATAAATTTCAGCACTTTTAACTGCTGACAGAAATGATCTGGTAAAGGGAGAAAAAGTAATGGTACAGAAAGGAAGTATAGAATTGCTGTTGTGATTAAGGAAAAAGAATGGGACCTAGTGGACAAGTAAAGGAGTTGGACTCAGAGAAAAGCATGGATACTTTATCCAGAACACTAGGCAAACAGGAAAAGTATAGGGCTAGAGTTGTAAGCATGTGGTGAATGTGGTAGTGGAAAATGATGGAAATGTTTTCCGGATTGTTTCAATTTTCTCGGTGAAATGGGAAGTGATTTATAAATTAAAAAATAATAATGACATATTGGATATAATATGTCTGGAAAGTACCAAAAGATTATTTGAGATTAGTCATCATGAATTTAAGAGATAGGCCATTTAACGTCATGTATTTTTTTTCTAGACACATTTGTTCAAGAATAGAAAAGTTGGATTTGGGTTCAAGAAAGGCAGGGGTTTTGTCAGGTGAATGTGATGAACCCAGAGTGGCCAAAGTGGAGCTGAAAGTGCGTGCTAGAAAGTAAAAAACTTTGCCCTGAGCAAGGAAGATAGGTAGAATTTAAAGTAGGTGAGGGAAAGTGAAATGGTTGTTTGATTATTAATTTTTTTATTGAATTTAGAATTATGGGGTATTTCCAGAACTATCAATAGTTTAGCCAATCAGTCAAATACTATAATTTCTAATGTAAGTATAATGAAATGTCCTTACCTAAATATAAGAGATTCCTAATTACAGTCAACTTTTACTCACTCAGAATTTCATTTTCATATGAACAGGAATCTGGAAAGAATGTCTCAATTTTGTTGTATATTGGTAAATAATATATTACCTTCCAAAGATAGCTAATATCACATAAATTAAAGAGGGCATGATTTGTCACAAATATTTTCAAAATTCAACAATTTCTGTTTCTTAAATATTTATAAGTACTGCCTCTTAAACACAAACTTACTAGTTTCATTTTTTTAATTTGGTCTTTTTCCACCCATATAGATAGTAGACATATGCATTTTATGTTTCCAGGGTGCAGGACCTCCGTCTATCCTTAGAAGAGCAAAAATTAAATATAAACTTTTGGATGATTACATAACAATGAGGGAGCCTAGGAAGTGGTACCAGGGTGACCATTTTTATTCTCTACTCACAATGGTGCAAACGTATGTCCTCTTGGAACTGACATATAAAATCGAGCAATGCTGAGGCAAGTTATTTTTTTCTTTGAGATGAGCATATGGTAAAAATTCTGTAAAAGAATCTAGGAATAGCAAACTGTTTTTTTAAAAACAATTTTACAGTGGAATAGATATGAAAATCAAAGGCATGTTCTATGGTACTGAACTTTGGCTTTTTCTGGCTGTGACTGACACACCAAGATAAAAATCCCCACCATTCCTTTTGTGTTATTTAACACCTACTTGAGGGCCTATGAATAAAAATAAGAAATAAATACAAATGTTTAATCCATAATGGAGTGCGAGTCCCATATCCTGGTGATAAAGCTGCTGGTACTTATGTATATTGTCACTGACTTCCACATCAGAGATAGCAGAGGATGCCAAGTTGAAGAGCTGAGGGGTGGAATTATACTATTATAAGTTCTCATCTGTCAAACAAGCTAGAGTACCCGGCACCAGCAGACTTGAGTAGAAATCCCTAGAAGTAAAGTGGGAGGTAGTTTCATATACCTCATGTTCCCATTCATATCTCTATTTTGTGTTTTGATACAGACATCTTGACCTTCCCAGTCATCAATTCCAGGCATAACTCTAGAAGAGATTAGGTCAGAAAGATGACATTCTCAGAAAAGCTTCAAATAACTTGGATTCAGATATAAGCTGCAGGTACAAGTGTCAGCAGGTATAGTTTATAACTTTGTACTCTTTGATACAACCAAAAAAAAAAATCAGACAATAGGCAGGCAAGACATGATCCCTGAAGGATGGGGAACTAATGAGGTGAGTCCTCCCACTCTTTCTGCCTCTTTCATGGATTGCAGTTTTCAGGTCACAGTGTGGGAGCAGGGATAGGGTCCTGGTCCCACTGGGTGCAGAGGAGTTCAGGGTTTAAGGAGGCCAAGAGGCTAGAATTCACAAGGCAGAGTACTGAAGGAAGAGAGCTATACAGTGAGAGAAAGCAAGCTCTGGAAATCTGTAGAGCCTGGTGTGCCTTTAGCTGAGTACTCATCAACACATTCACACAGGGAACTAGCAACACTGGAGAAAGAATTGCTGAAAAGGAGCAGGTGGAGCAAACATTAGAGACCCCACAGGGGTGGAAATAGTTTGATTCCCAAACAGTAGGATGAAAAGGCTTCTCAACATATAGAGAATTAAATAGAGTTCTCAAACTGGTAATGCCTCAGTATTAGGGCAAATTAGTCCTAGACTAAGGGCTCTTCTGTATCTGCCTAACAAAGCCTGAAAGCACGCCTTGGAAGGATCAAACTGTTCCCAAAGAACTGCATTGTGGGATGAGGTCCCAGTACATTTAAAGGAATACAACAGAATGTCCAGCATTCAAAAATCAAAATGCACAATGTCTGGTACCTAATCAAAAATTATTATCTATGCAAAGAAGCAGGAAAATAGGACCCACAATAAAAAGAAAAAACAATCAGCAGTGACAGTCCTAAAAAGGACTAGGATGATTAAATTTGTAGAAGAATATATCCCAATAGCATTTCTTTCTTTCTTTTTTTTTGATTTAATGTAATATTTTTAATTGTATTTTTTCTATTAGAGTTTATCCACCTTGTATTAACCCCGCACCCCCAGCAATCCCCACACTGTTGTCCATGTCCATGAGTTGTTTTTCCTTTTGCTCTGTCCCTCTGCCCCAACCCCTAATCCCTTCCCCAGAGCTGTCAGTCTGCTCTCTATCTATGTCTGTCTCTCTTTTGCTTGTTAGTTCATTTTGTTCATTAGATTTCACATATCCATTAAATCATGTGGCATTTTTCTTTCTCTGACTGGCTTATTTCATTTACAATTATACTACATGTGTTCAAGAAAGTAGATGAAAGAAGACATACACATACTTATAGACATAAATATGTGCACACATATACACATACAGATATATAGATATCCAAATCATACTTTTTGAGGTGAAAAGTATGCTGAGTTTCTACCTTAAGGAACTAAAGAAGGATAAGCAAATTAAACTCAAACTAACATTAAAAGGAATGTAGATAAAAGCAAAAATCAATTAAATAAAAAAAAACTAGAGAGAGAAAGGGAGAAGAGAGAAAACTTTTTTTAAATTAAAAATAATAAGCCTTTGGCCATACTGAACAGGGAAAATAATAAAATACTAAATCTGAATGATAGAGAAACTATCGATACAGATATTATAGATGTTAAATAAATGACAAAGGAATATTTTGAGCAACATTTACTAGTAAATGTGACTAAATAAAATGGAAGAATTTAAGATAAACTACCAAAGCACACTCAAGAAGACATAGACAACCGTGAATATTTATCTACTAGAAAAATTAAATTTCTTGCTAGATGTCTTTAAACAAAGAAAAGTAAAAACCCAGATGGCTTCCCTGATGGATCCTAACAAACATTTAAAGAAGTAGTAAAAAGAAAATTGAGAGAGAAAAAGACTCATGGACATGGATAGCAGTGTGGTGATTGTCAAGGGGAGGGGGCTGAAGGGGGGTGAAGGAGGGTATAAGGGGATAAATGGTGATGGAAGGAGACGTGACTTAGGGTGGTGAATGCGCAGTACAGTGTACGGAAGATGTGTTGTGGAATTGTGCATCTGAAACCTGTATAAGTTTGTTAACCAGTGTCACCCTAATAAATCCAATAAATAGGAAAAAAACTAAAGAAAGTAGTAGTAATACCACTTTTACACAAATTCTTTTCAAAATTGAAGAGGGAGCACTATGTGTTTCAATAAAACTATTTATAGACACTAAAATCCAAACATCACATAATTCTTACATTTTACACAACGTTAGTGTTCTTTTGATTTTTTTTCCAAACACTTGAAAACATAAAACCAATACAAGCTCATACAGAAACAGATGGTGAGCCAAATTTGGACAATGGGATAGTTTGCTGATTCCTGATGTCAAGCAATTAGAACTCTCACATGCTGCTTGTGGGAATTTTAAATGGTACAACTGCTTTGAAAACAATTGGGTAGTTTCTTCAAAAGTTAAACATACATCTACTGTAAGATCCAGCCACTTCACTCTTAGGTATTTAGCCATGAAAAAAAAGAGGCATATAACCTCAAAAAAATTTATGCGTGCATATTTGTAAAAGCTTTATTTGCAATATCTCCAAACTGGAAAGAACTTAAATCTTCATCACCTGGTGAATGGATAACCAATTGTGATATATGCATGCAATGGAATTTCAGCCATAATAAGGAATAAACTGTCAATACACACGGCATAGACTGCCTCTTCAAATAATTATATGCAGAGTGAAAGAAGGTAGTTAAAAAGGCTTACGGTATGATTTAATTTACATCAAATTCTACATAATATAAGATCACCTACAGTGATAGAAAGCAGGTAGTAGTGTCCTGGGAATAGTTGGGCAGGTGAGAAAGGCTTGGATTACAAAGGGCCACAAAGCAACTTTTGGGAGCAATAGAAATGTTTACTGTTAATTGTGGTAGTGGTTTCAAAAGTATATATGTACATTAAACTCATACATTGTATACATGAAATATACACATTGTATTTTATGTCTCCTATATCTCAATATCATTGTAATAAATAAACCTGTCCTCAGCAACAATTTTTTTAACTTTACAGTCCACCCTAAATTTGAATGAATAGTTTCCCTCTGGAGTAGTTGCTTTGTAAACCTTGCCTCTAATTATAGAACAGTGGGCTTTAATTCCTTTGATATGGCACCTGGATTTAGGGAGCAGATGGGGAATATGCCTGGCAAGTCAAGCATATAGTAGGCAAGCATAATGATTTCTAAATTGAGGAGGGAATATGTTATAAGAGAAATATACAATACACATACCATTTAAGCATTTAAATTTTGGACTATGCATAAAACCAGTCATCTTGGGAGCACATTAGGATGGGCCCACTTCCTGACAGTTCCAAGGTCAATTTTGATTTTCCCATCTTACAATTTCAAATGAGACAAGGAAAGTTTGTTGTGAACTATGCCAGCTGGTAGATTGGGAGCAAGCAGTCTAACTGCACCACTAAAAATCCTAAATTCCACGTGAGAAGTTAGACATAAACTATTCCAACTTCTTCATTTTGTAGGTAAGAAAAATGAGGTACAAAAGATAAAGTGATGTTATAACACGTTTTCATCTGTGTCTGTTACATGCCAGTCAGATATTGGCCAAGGTACTATGGGCAAGTGGTAGTAGACGAGCTTATTTAATTATATTGATAAGAATAATATGAGACCACACCAAAGATCTTAATGATCAGTGGATCATTGCCTTTGCCATTTTTCCTTTTTATATATGTGTTAAAGTTTTCAGTACATGCCCATCTGAAATGTTGTGCGTGTGAATTTGGGACAGTAGATTGGTGTATATTTCCAAATATGTACCATTTAAGTACTTTAACATACATACAAATTTTTAAAAAATGTTGGACACATGTATATTAACACGTTGGCCCTAAAAATCAATAGCTTGTTTTTGAGGTTTAGGTATGACCTCATCCTGAGAGATGAGATTGGTGTAAGAAGATAACAATGCTTTCTGTTATACATATAATACTATTTAAATTCAGCACTGATTAAAAAATTGAAGTAAGTTTAATATCATTGCTTTTATTTTTATAAATGAATCCCAAATGGAAACTCTCAAGACCAAATTGATTTGCAAAGCCCTATTATTTTCATGTATTCTTTCTTTGTAAAACTTATAACTCAGCACAGTATTAGTTCACAAACAAAAGCTTTGCAAGGTTATCGTTTTTGTCTGATTTGTCTGGTCGCTCCCTTGTTTCCTAGGCCTGCATCACACATCCTAAATGGGACTCTGTGAACATAATTAATGGTCACACATATGGTATAAAGAGTAGGAGATGAGGAATTAATTTCTCAGTGCTTCAGATCAGTTTGCAAGTTACTATTCTATTCAGCAATACAGAACTCAGAGGAAAAGACCAAACTGCTACAGCTGCTATGCATTATAAAGCAAGAGAAAGAGAGGAAAAAAACTTAGATTTTATTTGCACACAAAATGAACATCCACAGTCTGTACACTTTGTTTGGAAATAGCTCTGTGCTTTAGGTTGGATAGGCTTTTAATGGCCTTTTCTTTTTTTTCCAAGTTTCACTCTGTTCATGAACATCATTAGAACTCAGATAGAGTACACTTCTGGGCCTCATTTATGCAAATTGTGGACCATTCAAGAGAGAACGTAAAGGTGATACAAAATAACCAGGAAACTGCACTGTGAGGGTAGGAGTGACTGTGAAGGAAGTAGGAGAACATGATTAAACCATGACTACACTGAGCCACTATCACAAATATTTTGACACCAAAATGTGGTTTTATTATAAGGTACCTATGACTCACTAAGATGATAAAGATTAAAATGCTTTCAAAGACAAGAAAACATTGAAATTGGTGGACCTACCTAATAATTGAGAAATCACAGGCACTGATACTAGGGAGATTTGATAGCACACTTAAATAGACATTAATTACTTTATCATATAGAAGAGAAGACTTTAGTGGAGTTTGGCGTCTTGTTCCTATCCATGGCTTGCTTAATTCACCTGTTGGTATACAAATGTTTGCAACATTTTAATAACAAGTCAATGGTCCCACTTTAACTTGTAAAGCTCCACCTTAACATTTGGATCTATGAGCTACATAACGTTAGTTGAAATTTCATAGCTTCTGTTTAGAATGGTATTGTCATTTCTACATTCTTGCCAAAATTGCCAAAGGGAGGGTTGACGTTTGATTTAGTTCCCTCCTTCCTACAGTGTACTCAGTTCCTCCCATTTTATCCCAATGAGTTGCCACAGCAATTCAGACAAATTCTTTTTATTATTACCCACATTCCCATCAACTTTTATACTGCCCTCATCCTATCTACCTGCTCAAGATAACAGACTGAGGACTTTTATCTATTTCCTTTCACCTCAGGAAAAAAAAAAAAAAAAAAAAAACCACAGGAGCAGTATTTACAAATAGAAACAAACCATAACAGATCTGTAAAGGAAGAGTGTGAGTGAGGAGTGTGAGGAAAGAATAAAAAGAAACCATAAGTGAGCACTTATAAAAGACGGTAGAGAGGAAATGAATGGATAAAGAAAAAGCAGAGACCATTGGAGAATACCATTGACATATGACTGTGTTGCTGGTGGAAATGGTGCTCTCTCATCGAGTCGCAAGGGAAGCATCTCCAGGAACTCAGGTATGGGAGATTGTGGCATACATAGTACGGTTTACTGAAGTTGAAGTAAACACAAAGGGCTGTCCCAGGTTTAGCTCGGTCCACTGTGGAAAAAGTTCACTCTCGTCTTCATGAGGCCTGGAAACAGGGCCAGAGTCTGGACATTTTGCACCACTGGTTTAGTGCTGCTGTCCTCGTCCAGCCAGCAGAGTCTGTGTCCTGGCCTGTGCCCTGGCTGTCTGTTCTGAGGCCCAGGTGAAGTCTGCACTGCTGCTAGACCCAGAAGGCTAGCATGGAGAGCAAAGGCCAGCAGGAACTGGGAGAGCGGGTGTGTGTGAGAGAGCGGGGCGGAGGCTTGGTTAAGCTTGGGTTATATTATCTCAGGTTTGGGGAAAAGGACCAGGTGCCCTTTCAAACAAATCAGTTTTCCAATTCTTCCCAGGTGTGCACTGTATGCTCCTCCTAAACAACTCATTTCCTACATCTCCCAGGGGTTCTGTGTCCCTTATCTCGTCTGATCCTTTACCAGGCTAGACTGGCAGGCCCTTGGGGTGGCCACCTTGGCTTCTGCTGAGCATGCATGTCAGTAGAAGCACCTCCTCACAGTCTGGACTTCTATTAGGCAGGTGATGCCCGCGGGGGGGATTCCCCTCCTCCTTCCCAGTAATCCAGGTACTTGGGCCTGCAGGGCCCCAGGAAGATTGGGAAGATTTCTTTTTTCCTCCCTACTCTGGGAGAGAGGGGTGCTATTCCCTTTTGCTGCGATCCCCTGGGATGCCTATGAATGCTGCAATTTCCTAGCAAAGCAAGCTTATGATCTAATTCAGCTTCCCAGTTTATTAGGCCTCTTAGTGTATGATTCTTTTTGCTCTCTTCCTTTATTAATATTTAGCTACCTACACTAACAAGTGGGTCACCCTGGAGCCCTGAAAAAGCTCCAAAAACTCAAAGCAACAAAATAATAACAATTCACCATGGGTGAATAATAATTCTCATATATTAAGCATATAAGGATGACTAGACAAAGTAGTTAAATGGGAAGAGCAACAAGAGGTAGCTGACTTAAAAGATTAAATTGATAAAATATTTCAGAATAAAGTGTAAAAGAGAAGGAGTAAGAAAAAAATTAAGATACATACATGATAAATACAGAAAATGTAGTATTATTCTACAAAGAATTATAGAAAAAGAGGAAAAAACAATGTAGAGAAAAAAACACAATAAAATCACATAAATACAAAATACTTTTCCTGAGCTGAAAAACAGTAACAGCCTTCTGATTCAACAAAACCACCACTTACCAAGCAGGAGACACTTTAAAGATCCACACTTAAACAAATCTGGGTGAAATTTAAAATTCAAAGATGAAGAGAAAATACTAAATCTTTTGAGAGTCAGGGGGTAGGTTCCCCATGAAGTGATAAGAATTACACCATCACCAGACTGCTCATTAACAAACTTGGATACTAGCAAACAACAGAACAAATAAAGTATGAAGAAAAAAGGAATGAAAATTTCTTTCATATATTTTTTACAATCACAATGAGGAGTGAAAGAAACACTTTTTATCTTAATTTTAGGCCATGCTGTCTGTTTTTATATGGTCTGTGAATTAAGAATGGTTTTAACACTTTTAAATTATTTTTTAAATATCACTTTCATAACACATAAAAACTGTGAAAATCAAATTTCAGTGTACATGAATAAAAGTTTACTCATTTATTGATGTATCATTTATGGCTAGTTGTAACAGAGACTGTATAGCCTCTAAAACCTGAAGTATTTACTCTCTGACCCTTTACAAAACCTGTACCTGTGTTATACTCTTTGTTTTTTAACCACATTCAAATTAACCTTCTCCCTTCCCCCAAAATATTTGCATAGTCCATGTTCCATTTCCACAGGGTTGCCTACATCCTACTAGGTGGCAGGAGGAGCAATGAACACATTAGTAAGAATCAAATAAACAAGTTAAAATATAATAGAATTCTAGTTAAAATGAACTCCACAGCCAATGTGAAAGCAAAATAAAGACATTTTTGGATATGCATGGCCTCATAAATTATATAGCTTCTCAAGGCAGCACTCCAAAGCAGCAAAAGAGTAATATAAGAAAAAGGGTGATGTGATACAAGAGCGGCAATGGCTGCCGAGAATGACCTGGACACAAACAACACTGAAAGGAAATCAGAAGGAAATCCACTGGATGTTCACACGTGAAATTCCATTTGAGCAGAGATTTAATTACATAATTATGTTTCCTTGTGCGTCAGTTCGGTCATACTACATGGACCTAGAATAAATCACATTTATGTAATAACAAACTGAAAATATTGCTTTATTCTGTTTAAGCTGTTAGACTTAATCTGTGGGTAAAGAAAACACGCAAAATGTTTGTAGGTCAGAATATAAATTTTATATAACTTGATAATGAAACAATAATAATGTAGTTAACAAAAATTGGAGGTGAGACGTAGGGTTATGATGTCCAAATCTTTCTGCTTCTAGGAGGGCATGACTAACTGAAGTCAGCCAGGAAATAGAAGTAGAAATAGCAGCTACCAGAAATATTAATTGTGATTACCTCTGGAGAATGGGAGAAAAACTTTTACCCTTTATTTTAATTTTAGACACTGTGTTGTTTAACTATGTACAGGGTACACACAGGATGACAAATACCCAATCTCATTTCCCATTCTCTCAGGGCTGCTTAACATTTTGATGGGTAACAAGGGTAGCAACAAACACATTGGCACACATTAGCATGGATCAAGTAAACAAGTTAAAAGACAATATAATCCCAGCTAAAGTGAACTAGTCTCCATATGTCCCTCATAGGCTGGAAATAGAATTCACCTCCTGCGATGGCCCAGTGGGAGAGACCCCTAGTCTGTGTAACATTTTGCCAGCTCTCCAAAAATATCCTGTAGGTAGGAACAGATTTTTTTGACTCAAGCTATTCTGGGGTCAAACAATTACCAAAAAAAAAAAAAAAAAAAATCAGTGGAAAGCAGAGATGCTTGAGTCAAATGATAATTATTTCTCAATTAAGCCTGTAGATTAAACTCACATCTGACAGCTTACCTGGGCATGTAGATAAACGAATGACCATTCATTCTGAGGATAGAAATAAATCAGGGCCAGTTCTAAGAGTCTGATGGGAATTTTGGCCACTAGGTAATGGTTCCTGAGCACCAATCTCTTCCAAATGATTTGTAGTCAGCCAGGGATGTCATAAAATAACCCCCTTTCCTCAAAATGTCCACTGAAGAACTCTCGGTCCCTTAAAGTCCAGAATCCCTCCTTAAGGTGCACATCAGGCTAAAGTCAAATAGTTCCTACTGAGCCCAGGGAAATGGCTCACTCAGCATGAAAAAAGTACAACCCAGCAGGCTTCCTGCCTTCAAGTGTTTTTCTCTGACTAAAGCAACATGAAATGGAAAGAGAATAGCAACCAAAAACAAATAGTTCAAGCAAATGTCTTCTGCAGATAAATTACCTGGAGAGCCAGGTTGACTTTCATGGGTACTTTCCTCTCAACCATATTATTTCTTGTCTTCACCCAAATCTATGCATGAGGGATCTATCTTGCAGGATTTGTGTTTTGTTTATTGTCCATGCTTCTGAACAATTTCATGAGAAAATCTAAATCCTTGATGGGATTTTTTTCCCCCTGCTTGTTTTTTACAGCCTTTAGTGGTCTGGCAGTATTTTAAAAGTCATTTTTGTTTCCAATTATCACTGTCACTAACACTGTATTCTACTTCCTCCTGCTTTCCCCACTTCCTCTTCTTCCCTTGAGTAATTTTTTGCCTGAAGAATAAAAGTTCTGAGACTCTTTTTCTGTCACCTCTTCACTCCAGTTAACTTCCCCCTGCTGGTCCCAACTGCTAATCGGACCATTTCTCTGCACTAAATTACAGAATTATCCCAAGGCAACAAAACATCAACATAAATGTTTCTTTGCAGTCAAAAGTATTTTAGGCACTAGGTGAATGCCTAGTGAGAGTTTGTCCCACAATGTACACAGCAGTATTCTTTGGGGCTTAATTTAAGCTATGAAAGCAAAAGATAAAGAAGCATTACTTCACCAACGTGATTTTCCTTCCTTTGCTTGGTGTTTATCAGTGCTTCAAGGTCATCCTCCCATACTGGCAGCTTTAGATTACTTCTAGGGCTTCTTCTACTAACAAATGGCCCTTCTGACTTCAGCTCCTTAGCTTTGCATGTGTGTGGAAAAGCAACTAGGCAGCCTTGCTCCTTCTTTCTGCCGTCTCTTAGATTTGCTCCCCAATCTCTGCTGAATTCTATTTGAATAATTAATCCAACTCAATTTTTACTGAGTGACTAACGTGCTAATTAAAAGAGGAGTCATTTTAAGGTTGGATTGGGTGCTCATTACTAAACATCAGTGTAAAACATTCATATTATTTGGGGGGATTGTCAGGGAGGTGGAGGTAGGACAGACATGTGTAAGCATGTTAATAACAGCTTTTTGACAACCATGATATTTGAATCACCATTTTTTTTCTGATCCGAGAGTGTTGATGTGATAAATCCTGGTCTCTGCCATTTCTTGCTGGGTAAAAATACATTTAAGTAATAGATGATACAATTTAAAACAAAAGGATCCAAAAACTGCATCTCTGCCTAAATTGCTCAAGCGTCTAAAGAGCAATTGGATTCAGTAACAAGGCTATCTTGATTCCAGGAAGGTCTCTTCATTTTTCAAGCAATGCCTAGAATATATTAACGCATTTCTGCATGTTATTGTGCCTTTGTATTTATCTAAATACACAAATCGTAGAAATAATGCCATTTCTGTCTGACAGGGAAATGAGATTTTTAGTAAAAATTGTTTAAGCTACTGTGTGACATTCTGTAGGCAAGTCGTCTTTTGACCAAAGAACTTTTCCTAGAATCATGGTCTAACAGCTCTGAAAAGCATATTTTAAGTATTTGGTAAGTAACATTCCAATACACTGACTTCTCAGATAGTCTTGAGTAGATATCCTATGTAAAAGTATGGTAAAACCTTGATTAACAGAAATGCTTGAAGAATGGAATGTTCTGGCTAATTTAATTCTGTAATGAAACAGACACCTCTTTTTATTTTAATTCTTATTATTGAAAATCCTTCTCAAATACATGGTTCCTCTTTTTTAATACCGTAAGGATCAGAAATGCATTTTTATTTGATAACTGAAAATTATGGAATTATCATTGTGAACACCTAGGACCACTATAAATTCCAATAGGTATACAACATTAAAAATATTGTATATTTGCTGCAAGTAGTGCATTTAATGATGTCTGTATAAGTTTATTTTTTGTATGAGTTTATTAATGTTTTTTTACCCTTTTCCTTGTTGTATATTTTATATAAATAATGGAGTTGCATTATCTACTTGGTAAAGATTTGCTGTGGACTGTTCTCAGAAATTAGTAATGGGTCCACTCTCTCCCGATAAGCCAGTCCTTGGGAGCTGAGAAACACCTAAGGAGGCTCACAGGACGCCTTAAACATTGAAGCTGTTTGGCATTAAATGGAGACAAAATCTAAATGTTCAAGAATAATGGGAATAAAATATTAATATTCAGGTAGGGCCTTCACACTGTGGATATAAAATGATTTAATAGTCAAAATTTTCATGGCTCTAACTGGGAGCAATAGGTAGAATTATATTGTTTCATAATACCACTGTACCTCACAGGATGTATTGGAACATCTAGGACTTTTGTGCAGAGCACCTCTTTTGGAGGGTAGGTATTAACCTGGAAGTTGCTTTCTCTCTGCCCCAAACCCAGAGGACTCTATAACTCCTTCCACCATACTGGACATTAGAGAGATATACACACACAGTGCTGAACTAAATTAGACCAATAGTGGTCCAATCAAGATGCGCAGATATGAAGGAAAATGTTTTACAGGGAAGGCAAGCTTCCTTGTAAATAAGAGGAAAAAGAAAAAAAATAACTCTGAACATGGTAAAAACTTGGAGGCATTCCAAACAGAAAAACTGAGAGCTTTAATGTGAATATTATTTAAAAGTCCTATCCGTTAAAGGAAAGAAAGAACTCTAAAAAGTGGAACAGTGAATAGTAGAATGTTAAAAGCACAGGGCAGGATAATCTAGCACTGCAAACCATGATAGTGAGCCCAGAATAAGGCTCTGAATGAGGGCAGAGTCATAGCTCTAGTGGATTCCACTAACTGCCTTGTGAGGACCCTTTGGAAAGTCAGAAGGTGGAGTGAGAAGACTAAGGCTCGGGTTCTCACCTAGCTTCAGACCCTTTCTAATTGGAAGATCCTCAGCAACTTATTTGGCTCCAGCTTCCCACCAAAACGATGAACTTAATAAAGTTACCAATTACTAGATATTGTTGTTTCAGGATGAAATCACATAAGGCCTGTGTGATGTAATCACATAGGAAGTGCTCAAAACCTGGTACCTAGGAGAATGCTGCTGCTTCTGCTGTAACTGTGACTAAAGATGTAAGCAAAGCACAAAGAGGGCATGGAGGAGGACTAGCTTTCCCTGCCTCTGCCTGGAAGCGATAGGAAGGTTTTGCATAGGAGATAACCTTTGAGCTGAGTCTTGAAGAATGAGTAGGAGTCTACCAAATTTAAAACAAAAAATTTTTTACAAAGATATTTCACAGAAATTATTTTGTTTGATTTTCATAGCAGTTTTGGTGCAGTAAGTTAGCAGTTTTTACAAATGGCAGAGCTATGTATGACTCGGAGACAATTTTTCCCAAGGACAAAATACTTAACAAATAATCATCAGATGCAGCCTCCCAACCATACCTAGGTGAGTAAGAAGCAGGGACTAATTTTTTCAAACTGGTTGAGTTGTTCAGACCTACACCTATGGCTGAGAGTTCCCTAATGTGTAGAAGGCTGTCAGTTGAGTCAAAGATGTGTCCTAATTCATCTAAGGAGCAAACTGAGGCCATATGCCACAGAGAGTCTTAATGAGCACCAACTCTGCATGGGTTAAAGGTTAGCTCAAGGTTGGGACCTCAATACCAAGAGTTCAAAGCTAAGTGAAATTGGAATAAAAACAAAATCAGTGGGCAGACAGAAACCCTGGGTATTAACTTCAAACACAGGCTGGAGTCCAGGACTTGTTTTTGTGGGCTGGCATGTGTGTGGCGTATGGCACGTTCGGAGTCACTTAGAGTTCCAAGGAGGAGACTACAGTACTTAATGAGAGCCTAATGACTCGAGAACATAAACAAACCTTCTTGTGAATGACTTAATAGAGTCTGAATTTGAAGAATCATATGGAACACTTAGAAACAGTAAGAATTTTAAGAATCATGTAGAATACTTGGAAATAGGAAGAATTTTAACTACCATCCAATTCAATTCCCACATTTTACAAATGAGAGAGCTCATTTGCCAAGAAGTCAACTAAGAGGAAACCAGCAATAAAACCCCAGGTCACCTGTTTCTTAATCCAGTGCTCTGTGGTATCACAGTAGGAATCATGGATTACAGTATTTTTTGCTGCCTATCTTCTGCCAAGGTGCTCTATATGCAAATGCATGCCTCTGCCTTTCCCACCCCTACCTCCATATTCCTAAGAAACACAAAGAGGTGAGAATCAAAATGAAGAGACTCTAGCAGAGAAAAAGAGCAAGGGACCTGGTTAAAGTTATTCAGGATGTTCATGTTCCAGAACAGGTTTTCTACATCTTGGTCCATGTTATTTAACTCTACCCTACACATTCTTTCCTCCAAATGCCCACAAGTTTAGCAAGTGAAGTTCTACACCTTGAATTTACTTTGTACCCTGGACAATGACATTGTTAAATAATGCTCTATATCAGCCTATCAGATAAAAATGAATCTCTTTACTAATTAAGAAATTTATTGCATACAGAAATGCATTTATAAGATGTGAAATTGTTTCAATTTTCTTTCTGCCAATGCTTCTTCTATTGATATTTTAAATATACTAGAGCAGATGTAAAATGTGTTTGAAGAATGTGGTGTGTAAATATGAAATGTAAACATAAATGTCTTTTAACACCTCATATTAAAGTCAATGAATAAAAAATTGCTATTTGGAATAAAAAGAGAGATACATCAACTAAACATAGAAAAGATACCAGTAACATCAGGAGAACGTAAAAAAGTTAGTAAAGGGGACTCAAAGAAAGCAAGGGCATTTTACAAATACTGCAGTGAGAAGTACCAGAGAGAAAATAGGTCCACTAATAAATGAGAAGCATGAAATTAATGATGAGTCTAAAATGGTAGAGATAATGAACTCATTTGTAAAATTGGTCCTTAACAAGAAAAATGAAGATAGGAAGTTTGAACAATTAAGAAGTAATGAAAACCTTGCAAAAATAGCTGTTGACAAGGAAACAGGAAAGAAAAGGCCAGTTCTATTTTGGGCTGGATTAAAAGAATTATCTCGTGGAAGTGAGGGAAGATGGTTTTTATTATGTCAGTGATGATGTACCCAAAATTCTATTCTAAGTTTGTGGCCATCTTGATCAGCTTCATCATTCATATATCCAAGACTGGGGGTGAAGAGGCAAAACTCATGGTATCACTTCTCAAGTTTGTGCACCTGCAGAAGAAACTAGATATGACATACCTGAAAGGATACTGAAGAAAAGTTTTTGTGTGTATTATTTTCACCTTCCAAGCATTATTGGTGAACATGGTGCATTGTTAGTAGTGGAAAATATGTTTTGCATATATAAAATGTGTGGTATTTTTTTTCTTGAATCAAAAGGGTGTTAAGTTGAAGAAGTGTTGTTCCACATCCTTAAACAGGGCATCAAAAAGCAAGACAGGATGACATCATGATAGACTACCTGTCTGCCCCATGAATCTTTCTACTAGTTGATGGGAACTGTAAAACTATATGACTGTGAAAACTACGCAGAGAGAAAGATTTGTTATCTTAGCATTACTGAAGCTTCACTGCCTCTTTCTGATCTAGCTATGATCGATCAGGTGCCAGTGATATTTAAAAAAATGATTCCGCCACCTTACACATCTCTTTATCAGACTTGAACACCATGCATGCAGCTGGAGCCTTCCAGGAAATGAACAGCAGAGCAAGTTCAGGTCTGAGGGAGCCAGGGACAATCCAAAACTACAGACCATCTCAGTGGCCTTTCTCCTTCCTTCAACCAGAAACTTTGGACCAGTGTTTTCAGCAGAAACATGCATCAGATGACACCGTCAATGTCAACAGAAGCAGAATGTTTGCTTATATAGAAGTCAAATGCATTGGCAACTTTAATTGATTAATTCAGCAAGTTTTTAGTGAGCATATATGACTGGGAAGACTCCAAAAAGGGTGGATGAGATTTGAGCTAAAGATATAACTGACAGGAAGTCAGGCTTTCTGAGATCCGTGAGAATAGCCACCTCAGCAAAGGAAGCAGCAGGCAGGAGAAGCACAAGCCTTAAGGCAGGAGTAAATCTGATGAGACTAACAACTTGTAAGAAGGACAATGTGGTTGGAACATGTTATGTGGCAGAGGAGAATTCTCCTAGATAGCATTGAGAGGTAGGCAGGGGGCCCATATAGCAGAATGTTTTTAGATGACATACTGAGTGCGGTAGAAGTTGTTGGATCATTTTAAAGTAAATCACAATGATGTTATTAACAATTTTGAAAAATTAATCTAATTTTAATAAAATAAGATGGCTATTCTAATTTGAGGGTAAAAAAAGAAATGTCCTACACTGGAATTGAAAAACCTAAGAGCTAGATAACATCAGATGCAAAATTAGGAATCACTGCTTGTTAGAGAAACCTTGTTTCAAGCAGATGGTGGTATTAAGAGGTTAATAGAAGCCGTTGAAAGGGGTGGTGGGTTTAGGATAAAACCACAGGTGGCTCAGCTCTAAGTTCAGGCACTTTCCTGGAGTAGTAGATGAGCAACCACAAGTAGATGAAGGAGTAGGTGGGTTCCCAGACAAAAGGGTAGAGTCTCTCATAATATTAAGTCTCCGTCCCGAACGAACTGAATAAATTATTTCTGCACTTGCCATTTCCAATCACGAGAATTCTTCATCTGTAAAGAAGTCTAATAGAAAAATAAATGTTTGGTTATTCCAAATAATTCTCAGACAGGGTAATTCTCACATACATTCTAATCACCAGTGTTCTAAGAAAGTAAAATATGGCCTGGAGCACTGAAGTGACAAATGAACCTTGACTTCTGTTGAGATTTGAGACCAGATTCACTGGTTGCAGTCACCATCTCAGGGCCCTGGCCAGGTAGTTAAATTGGTTAGAGCATCATCCTGACTTGCCAAGGTTGTGGGTTCCATCCCTGGTCAGGGCGCATGCAAGAATCAACCTATGAATGCATAAGTCAATGAAACAACAAATCTCTCTCTCAATACCTCTGTCTCTCTTTCTTCTTCTTCTTCTTCTTCTTCTTCTTCTTCTTCTTCTTCTTCTTCTTCTTCTTCTTCTTCTTTTCTCTCTCTCTCTCTCTCTCTCTCAAATCAATCAGTAAAAGGTTTTTGAAAAGGTCACCATTTCAGGTCATTCCTACAGGAGATTCTGTAATCATGAGGAATGTAATACCTGACCAGACAGATGAGGTACTAACATACTGAGATTGAAACTGACTGAAATGCCAAAACAGTACATGGGAAAGAATACTGAGGAGATAGGTAAGAAGAGAATCAGAAACAGAGAAGAGCCAGACAATTAAAAATGAGAGAGCTACAGAGATGCTAAAGGTGGGAGAAGAAACCAATTGGAGGAAGAGAAGGGGGGGGGGAAGAGAAAAAGAAAGAGGCATTATACAACATTTCAATGACAGAAAAGAAAGCACTCCTCTTCAGGCTCTATTGTTCATGAGTTCCTCTTTAGAGGAAACGTGTAATGCATGTTTCTGCAGAGTGGGTTAAAAAGGCTGTGGCCACATGTACTCAAAAGGACTTGACTATGAAGCCACAGGCATTGAAAGGGAAGGGGTACTAAGGACTCACAGAGATGTTGCTCTTTAGAGAAACAGTAATCATTCTATGTATGTAATTTGGAGAGTGATGTAAATTTGGGTAGGGTTTGTGTATAACTGGTTACTAATGTGGGAGCATTGTGCTAATGAAAGAGTCAAGAGGGAGGCTGCTTTTTAATAGAGAGTTTGTAAGAGTAGTAATTGTAAGACACTGAAATTTTGCTTAACAATTAGGCTGCTGGTTGGTTTGTAAAGGTGTATTACATTTTCTAGGACATCTTTTCAATCAGGGTGCAGGGTGGTAAATTGGCCTAGGTTTTAGTTGGGGGATGGTTCATGGAACAGTTACTTCTTTCTATGGGTAGGATGTTTCAGGAAACAGGTGCCCTGAGTGATGCTGACTGTTCCCACACAGCAGAGGGACAGCAGAGGACAAGAGAGGTGTGGGGAGACAGCGGCCTTGGAGCTGCATGGCTGAGGCAGTGTCTGTGCACATGGGGGGGCGCTGTTTCTCACACTGTGCCTCGCCCTTGGCCAGGAGCTTGGAGCCATAATTTTGATGAAAATTGAATGAACTGAAAGTTGAAATTCAGTAAAGGAAGGCGGTGTGCAGTGAACTAGAAAAAAGTACAGAATTAGAGTGATCAATACTTGTGTGAGAATCCCAGGTCTGCTATTGACTAGCTGGTTCAGCAATAAGAATAATGTATATCTCCTAGTATTGTAAAACTTAAATAAATTAATATGCAAAGTACTCAACATCAGTGCCTTGCTCATAGAATCAAGTGATTATTTTTTATCAACATTTTAGAAGAACATTTGAGATGTTTTCACTTAAAAATCTAGAGACATATGTACATACTAACATATATGAATCTAAAAACATAAAGTTAAACAAAAAAAGCAAGTTGCCAGTGATCGTATAAAGCACAGGTGGCAAACACAAGGCCCGCGGGCCGAATCCGGCCCTCCACCTTGTTTTATCCGGCCCAGCACCTTGTTTCTACCTGGCAGCAGCACCGAGATCCTTGCCCTTAGTTAAGGAGTAGTTACATTTATACAGTCCTAAAATTGCGTTCGGCCCTTTGAAGACAACCGCGAGGCTGATGTGGCCCCCAGTGAAAATGAGTTTGACACCCCTGGATAAAGCATGATAAAATGTACACTGAGATTTTAAAAACTAAAAAATACTACTGTATATCCATTAGGAATTAGAGAAATAGAAAGAATGATAAATCCCAAGTAGCTGGCTCCACAGGAGGCTGACAGAAGGGGTGGAGGGCCTGTAAAGGGCAGGGGACACGTGTACTGGGTGGGGTGGGGCATCAGCTGCTCCTGAGGGTTTCACATCCGGGGCTGAGCTGTAGGGACCTGGGTATACGTTATTTATTATTTCACTTCAGAGTTCCAGTAAGTTTTGAATGAATTTGTTTAATTGTTCATATTTCTATGTCAGAGAAAACACATAGTCATGCCAAGCACTTGGGAAATTATCCCTGAGTACTAATGTACAATTTGCTAATATTAAATTTACAGATTTTTTAATGTGTGTACATTATCACACGGGACCCACAACCATCAACACATTTAAGCAAAGTAGTATGGGAGAAAAAAATGCAGCTTATTTAGACACAGGCTCAAAATTTGGCTTTGGTGAGTTAAGCTATGTGATGTGAACCAAAGTCCTTAGTCTCAATTATTTAGTTTCTTTGTCTGCAAAATAAGAATAACAATGCTTACTTCATAGGAATATTACAATGATTAAATAAAGCAGTCTATAGACCTAGCATATAGAAGGCTCTTGACTAATATAAATTTACCCAATAGAGAAACCCAGAAGAATACTGAAACTGCAGTCATCTCTACTGGATAAATGTGAATTTGGGGTTGTTAAGTATGATTTGAGGCAGCAATATGGTATCTTTTAAAATCCCTACGGCAGAAGTCCTGCGCCAGCCCCAAATCTGGTGGGGGAGTTGAGAGTGGGGATCGGAGAATGAGTTGGAGGACCATTACTAACATCATTTAGGAAAAATTAAGTTAACTATTACTCTGCTTTCTGTGATATCTATGTTCTCTCAGCACCAGAATCAGGAATACAGATACACCGAGTCTAATTAAACATAATGATAAAATGAAGTCACCTGAGAAAACATAGCATTGACTTTAATTCTGGAAAACAAGAGTTCTTTTCTCTGAGAAACCTTCCTACCTCGACAGGATGTTAGCATCAGAAAAATCTAACAAAATAGAGACCTATACTTCCTTCTCCTTAAGCCATTTACCAAAACATCTTATAATCTCTTTGTCTCTACCCACCTTCCCTTTTTCTTTCCCATTCCCTCCTAGGTTTACATGTTTTTAATTCTGGATGAAGAAGCACATTGGATAGGACTCATTTGAATTTGAAATAGTAGAACAATTATTAGACAATCTCTATGCTAATCAAAGTTTAACTTACAAAAAAAGCAAAGAAAAGTAAAGGTAAAACTGTGAGTCACAAACTAGTTCATTAAAATAGGTGACCTTTAACTATGCCTCATTGGCATTTTCTTCTAAAAAAATATGACCACTTATATAAGACACCATGAAATTACATACCCGTTCTAGTTAGTTTTGCTCTTTGCAAGTGGAGCTACTCACACTGGAAATAAGAATAATGTTTTGTATTCAAGTGTATGCTTTCTAAAGAAACCTAACAGTATGTTTGAATTTTGCATTTGAAGTATAGCAATAAGAACAGAAAAGTTACACACACACACACACACCACTTACACACACCTGTTTCTCTAAATGTCTTTCCTGAAGAGTTAAAGGAAACTGATACTTTAACTTGTCCCTTTGAATCTCATGCCAAGCAATAAAGTAAATAAGCTATGTCCTGATAGTATCAGTAGCAACATTGAAAAAGTCCACTTTAAGAATATACTTCTCAAAAGGCAAAATTTTTCAGATCAAAATATTTGATAGTATGGTAAAGGGCTAGAGAAACAAGCATTCTCTAATGCTATTTATAGGTATGCTGTCTTAGAGCAATTTGACAATAGTTATATGTATCAAATTTTAATTGTGCATGCCCTTTGATACAGCATGTCCACTTCTAGGAATGTGCTCTACAAATGCACTCACTCAAGCATTGGGTATTTGTGAAACGATGTTTCAGTGACAAAAGAATGGATAGGACCTATATGCCAAATAATGAGGGACTGGTCAAGCACCTTTGTACAGCCTGAACATGGAATACATTTCTGCCATTAAAAAGAATAAAATAAATATCAAATGTACTGTATTGAATGATCAGCAACATGCATATTTAGGTGAAATAAACAAGTTTAAAGAAAATTTGTATAGAATAATCATATACACACACATATACATTGTACTTAGAATATTTCTTTAAAAAACCGAAAGTTGCATTTTACTCTGGGAAGTCTGATTAGAACCAGGAGTGGGAATTGTACTAAATCTTCATTGTATACCCTTAAATTATTTCACTTTTTATCATAATGTGTGTTTTTTCCAGTTAAAAATATTACTGTTGATGTTGCGAAGGGTAATGTATAATATTGATCCAGTTTACTAGCTTGAATTTCAAACAAAATAAGACCAAAAATGGAAAATTTAGCTTTAAGGTTATGGTCAAACTGTCTTGCTGTCACTCTGCTCTTAAAACAGACTGAATTTCAATCTTAGATACACTGATCAACCACAGATCTCCCTCACGGAGCCTGAGAACTGGAGAAGGTCTGCGCTCTGTGGACGGAATCGGTTTGATTGAGAGAACACCCCAGGGGGCACTGAGCCAAATGTGTTTAGTTCTTTATCTTACTTGTTTATCAGAGAAGTCGCTCTTCCTACTTGCAGTGAGTTTCCTCCCATGTGAACTCTCATTCATTGCTGAGGGGAATGCAAAATGGTACAGTCACTTTGGAAGACAGTTTGACAGTTTCTCACAAAATGAAACAAACATGCTCTTAACATTGGAGCCAGCAATTGTATTCCTTCATAGTTACCCAAACAGAAAACTTAGGTTCACACAAAAACCTGCATGTGGTTATTTATAACTGCTTAATTCATAATGGCCAAACTTGGAAATAACCCAGATGTTGGGCATCCCCACTGAGTCTTTCAAGTTTCCTACCTTCATCATCTTCCAGTGTTGCCAAAGGCGGACATTTGAGGCCACCTGTATAGCCATAAGGGCTGAAAATGGTGATGAAAAAATGTCTGCTCTGGAGGCTAAAATCTGTCATCAAATTAAGTATTATTTTGGTGACTTCAATTTGCCATGGGACAAATTTTTAAAGGGACAGATCAAACTGGATGAAGCCTGGGTACCTTTGGAAATAATGACAAAATTCAATAGGTTAAACCATCTGACAACAGACTTTTAATGTAATAGTAGAAGCACTGAGCAAATCAAAGGCAGAACTCGTGGAGATAAGTGTAGATAAAACCAAAATCAGAAGATCTCCAAACAAACCCCTCCCTGAAGTGACTGATGAGTATAAAAATGATGTAAAAAACAGATATGTTCATATTAAAGGCTTCCCTACTGATGCAACCCTTGATGACATTAAAGAATGGTTAGAGGAGAACCAAGATGGAGGCATAGGTAGACACACTGCGCTTCCTCACACAACCAGAACTGACAGAAAATCGAACAGCAAGGAAGTCCGACACCAAGGAAATAAAAAATAAATATTCATCCAGACCGGTAGGAGGGGCGGAGATGGGCAGCTGGGCGGAGAGGACTTGCGTTGCCATGGCGGGACCGAGACTGGCAGAGTGTGGGATGAATGGGGCAGGCAATCTGACCAGTAGCAGACCCTGCAGTCCTACATTCGCACACTGATAAACAGAGAGGGCCGGACTCAGAGTGGCAGGTAGCACCCCATGGCCCCACATTCACACATAGATAAACCGGGATGAACAGCGGGGAGCGAAGCAGACCACACAGCCCAAGGCTTCAGCGCGGAGAAATAAAGCCTCAAACCTATGAGTGAAAACACCCGTGGGGGTTGGGGCGGCAGCAGGAGAAACTCCCAGCCTCACCAGAGAGGTCGTTGGAAAGACCCACAGGGGCCTAGAGTGTGCACAAGCCCACCCAGTCGGGAACCAGCACCAGAGGGGCCCAGTTTGATTGTGGGTAGCAGAGGGAGTGATCGAAATCCGGTGGAGAGTGGAGCAGGAGCCATTGCTCCCTATTGCTCCCCCCCTCAATGTACAGCCTCACAGCACAGTGACCAGCGAAACCCCGCCCCAGGGAATACCTAAGTCTCCACCCCTTTAAGTAAAAGACGTGCCATGACAAAAAAAAAAAAAAAAAAAAAAAAAAGGCCCAAATGACAGAACACTTCAAAGCTCCAAAAATAATTCCACTAAGCAGCGAACAGATAGCTAACCTATCAGATGCACAGTTCAAAACGCTGGTAATAAGGACACTCACAGAATTGGTTGAATTTGGTCGAAAACTAGATGAAAAAATGAAGGCTATGCTAAAAGAAACAAGGGGAAATGTACAGGGAACCAATAGTGATGCGAAGGAAACTGGGACTCAAATCATCAGTGTGGACCAGAAGGAAGAAAGAAACATCCAACCAGAAAAGAATGAAGAAACAAGAATTTGGAAAAATAAGGAGAGGCTTAGGAATCTCCAGGACATCTTGAAATGTTCCAACATCTGAATTATAGAGGTGCCAGAAGGAGAAGAGGAAGAACAAAAAATTGAGAACTTATTTGAACAAATAATGAAGGAGAACTTCCCTAATCTGGCAAAGGAAATAGACTTCCAGGAAGTCTAGGAAGCTCAGAGAGTCCCAAAGAAGCTGGACCCAAGGAGGAACACACCAAGGCACATCATAATTACATTCCCCAAGATTAAGCAGAAAGAGAGAATCTTAGAAGCAGCAAGAGAAAAGGACACAGTTACCTACAAAGGAGTTCCCATAAGACTGTCAGCTGACTTCTCAAAAGAGACCTTACAGGCAAGAAGGGGCTGGAAAGAAGTATTCCAAGTCATGAAAGGCGAGGACCTACATCCAAGATTACTGTATCCAGCAAAGCTATCATTTAGAATGGAAGGGAAGATAAAGTGCTTCTCAGATAAGGTCAAGTTAAAGAAGTTCATCATCACCAAGCCCTTATTATATGAAATGTTAAAGGGATTTATCTAAGAAAAAGATAAAAAATATGAACAGTAAAAATGACAGCAAACTCACAGTTATTAATGACCACACCTAAAACAAAAACAAGAGCAAACTAAGCAAACAACTAGAACAGGAACAGAACCGTAGAGATGGAGATTACATGGAGGCTTGTCAATAGGGGATTGGGAGGGGGAGATGGGGGGAAAGGTACAGAGAATAAGTAGCATAAATGATAGGTGGAAAATAGACAGGGGGAGGGTAAGAATAGTGTAGGAAATGTAGAAGCCAAAGAACTTATAAGTATGACTCATGGGCATGAACTATAGGGGGGGAATGTGGGAGGGAGGGGGTGGGCAGGATGGAGTGGAGTGAGGGGGGGAAATGGGACAACTGTAATAGCATAATCATTAAATATATTTTTAAAAAAGAATGGTTAGAAGATAAAGGTCAAGTACTAAATATTCAGATGAGAAGAACATTGCACAAAGCATTTAAGGGATCAGTATTTGCTGTGCTTGATAGCATTGAGTCTGCTAAAAAGTTTGTGGAGACCCCCTAGACAAAAGTACAAAGACATAGATCTACTAATACTGTTCAAGGAAGATTATTTTGCAAAAAAAAAAAGAAGAAGAAGAAGAAGAAGAAGAAAGAAAGCAAAATAAAGTAGAAGTTAAATTACGAGCTAAACAAGAGCAAGAAGAAAAACAAAAGTTAGCAGAAAATGCTGAAATCAAATCTCTAGAAGAAAAGATTGGCTGCTTGCTGAAATTTTCAGGGGACCTAGATGACCAGACCTGTAGAGAAGATTTGTATATCCTTTTCTAAAATCATGGTAAAATAAAATGGATAGACTTTGTCAGAGGAGCAAAAGAGGGAATAATTCTATTTAAAGAAAATGCTAAGGAAGCACTGGATAAAGCCAAAGATGCAAATAATGGTAACCTACAACTAAGGAACAAAGTGACATGGGAAGTATTAGATGGAGATGTGGAAAAAGAAGCACTGAAGAAAATCGCAGAAGATCAACAAGAATCCCTAAACAAATAGAAGTCAAAAGATTGCAGATTTAAAGGAAAAGGAAAGGGAAATAAAGCTGCCCAGACTGGGTCTGCTAAAGGAAAAGTACAGTTTCAGGGCAAGAAGACTAAATTTGATAGTGATGAGGAACGTGATGAAAATGGTGCATCTGGACCAGGAAAAAGAGCAAGAGAAGAAACAGACAAAGAAGAACCTGCATCAAAACAGCAGAAAACATAAAATGGTGCTGGAGACCAGTAGTTTAGTAAAAAAAACTTTTTATTTATTTTAATTAGGTTTTCAGCTGCTTTTGTCTTTGGAGGCTTTTAAAAAGAAAACCAAATTAGGTCCACTTCAATGTCCACCTGTAAAAAAGGAAAATTTTTTGTTGTTTAGCTCGTCTCTTTTTTTGTTATCCAAACAAGGATATTTTTGATGTACACTTCTGTGTTATTTCAGATAACTCAAATATCAGAAGAAAGATTCTGGTACTAAATTGCCTTTGTAATGTGGGAATGTATTAGTACAAACTAATAAAATATATTATATAAAAAGAAAAAAAAAGAAATAACCAAGATGTCCTTCAGTAGATGAGTGGATAAACAGTGGCACTTCCAGACAATGGAATATTATTTAGCACTAAAAATAAAGGACCTATCAAGCTATGAAAAGATATGGAAGAAACTTCACTTCATTACTAAGTGAAAGAAGCCAACCTGAATAGGTACTATAAGATTCCAATATATGCCATTCTAGAAAAGGCAAAACCAAGGAGACAGTAAAAACATTCTGGTTGCCAGGGGTAAAGGGAGTAAGAAATGAATAGGTAGAGCATGGAGGCTCTTTAGGGTAGGGAAACTATTTTGTATGATGCTACAATAGTGGATCTATATCATTATACATTTGTTAAAACCTATAGATTGTACAACACCAGAGCGAACCCTAATGTAAGGTGTGGACTCTGGGTGATAATCATGTCTGGCGGTGGAGGCTGTGCATGTGTGGAGACAGTGGTATATGGGAACTCTGTACTGTCCATTCACTTGGACTGTGAACCTAAAACTGCTCTTAAAAAATGTTTCTTAACAATATAAAAAAAACATTTTCTTAATTTATACCTATGTAACTATAGACTGTTTCACAGATAAAATTATAACAATAATCTTTTGCTCATTGATGATTATGGCTTTTTTTATTTTTCTTATAAATCTAGGACTAAGGGCCCTGGGGGGTTAGCTCAGTTTGTTAGTCAGCATACACTAAGGTTGCAGGTTCAATCTAAGGTCAATGCACATACAAGAATAAACCAATGAATGCATAAATATGTGGAAAAACAAATCCATCTCTCTCTCTCTCTCTTAAATCAAACAATAAATTTTTTAAAAAAATCTAGGACTGAGGCAAACTTCTCAAATACTATTAAATCATTAGCCTGAAAAGAATCATTTATGGTAATTCAGTAAAGAAAGTGTAGACAAGGTTCAGAGAATGTGGCAGGAGGACAAAATAGTTATGTAGTGACCATTGCATTTGCATACCATTGCTTCAACCTCAATATTGTCTATTAAGTAATTGAAATCTTTCAACAGTGAAATAGTTCTACTTCTTGCTTTTCTTGATTCACTATTAAGGCTTCCTAAAAGCCATCAACTTTTAAGTAATAAAAAAAATGCAGTCATGAGAGCAAAAAGTATTCACCTTACCCTGGTTTAATTTTTGAACAAAATGAACATTTTAAAAAACATCTCACAATGTAACTACAAGAAAGTCAATGACCTTGGGCTCTGTTTTGATGAAGAGTAGTATAGGGGAAGCATTACCAGTTAAATCTTTGCATGAGATTGGTTCAATCTAACATTGAAAAATAAGCATTTGTGTTCATTGTGTTTGTTTCAAGGTTTTCTGACCTTGAAATAGCAGAGAGTACCACTGACTTGGAAACATTACTGTTTACAACTCACCATACTGGGAACCAGAGGGACTTACAAGGGTAGGATGACAGGCGTGTCATGTATTAGCATCATGTTTGAAATGTTAGTGGCGTATCACACACAAGGCCGGCATATTTATTTTGCAATATTCATCTCAGCTCTTCCTGTCAAGCATGGGAAGTACAGGCAGTATGACTCACAGATTCAGATGGAAAAAGCGCCTTCCTTTTCCAGCTCCTCGGCTCAGTGACCATGAACCCATGCCTCTAGAAGGCAATAACTCTAAAACTTCAGTGAGGCAACTTTATACTCAACATACTTTTTGCTTCTCCATTTATTAAAACTAGTGGCTATATTCAGGGATGAACACAAGCACAGGCCCGATTTTTGACCACCTATGTGGTAAGATTTGAAAGGTTCATAGTTTAAGCTGGATTATTATCTCCAAAATTTCTTCACCTTACACATCAGTTAAGAGCAATAGATAACATTTTAATAACCTAGCTCCTAAATTCTTTAGATTAACTAGTTTATCTAAACTAGATTTAAGAGGACCCTAAAAAATAGGGGACAGGCTAGGTCAATTTTTATTTGGAGGGAAAGGGAACATTCTGAAATATAAAACCCAGTTCTACGGTATATCTGCAGTTTCAATGACAGCAAGCTAAAAAGAAGGTGCTATTTCTTGTCCCAGCTTCAGGAAAACAAAGAGGTGTTAAGTGTGGGTGAAGAAATCATGAAAAAAAAAATACCCTCACATTTTTTCCTTTTACAGTTTTGCTAATTTTTCCAAGGGCTACTCAATACACTGACATTTCAAGAATTCTTTAGGTTATTGATTTTCACAATCATTATCTAAGTCCTGAGCTCTTAGAATTGAATGAGAAGAGGGTTATATTCCTTCAGAGTCACGACAGACCCTGAAAGTTCTTAAAAGACAACAAAAAGTTAATTATTTAGAAATGCCAATATTTAGCTGCTATTTCTCTTGATGAACAAACTTTCAATATTCCCTCTTCTCTGTGATAATCAGTTTGAAGCCCCTTCTTGGCTTTCAGATACTCATAATTTGACCCTAAATTAGTTTTCTACTGTTGTTCAACCCAAATTTTTTCTGTACCTATGTTTACATGGCCATCCCATTGTGCTGAGAGTGTTCCCTATTTTCGGAATACTTTCCTTTTCCTATTTATCTAAAATTTTCAAGAACTACTTCAAGGCACACCTCTCTAAAAGCCCCCCTTATTTATTAATTCAATTTTTTATAAATTCCTCTAACATTTAATCTGATCAAAAATTTAGCTGTGTAATTATAGTGGTTAGCAGTGTGGGTTCCACAAATGTGAAAAATGTTATAATTGGTGAATCTACGTGATGAGCACATGGGTGTTCATTGGGCTGTTTTTGGCACTTTTTTTTTTGCAGATTTAAATATTTTTCAAAAGTTTAGAAAAGACCTTTAAGTCAGCCTATTTTCAAATGCTAGTGCCAAAACCTACCAGTTGTGTATTCTTGCAAAGAGCTCTCTGTGACTCATTTTCCTTTATAAAATGACAAAATATAATTGTGCCTACCCCACAGGCTTGTTGTGATAACAAAATGACAAATGACTATTAAAGATTTAGCTGAATAATTGCAAAATAAGTTTGTCATTTAAAGTACTACTCATTATTGTTCCTGTGAAATGCAGTACAGCACAGTGGCTAAGAATTATATGGTTATGTTCCTTGCAGTCAGATTCCTGAGCTCAGGTCCTAGCTCCAGCATTCACTAGCAATGTGACTATGCTCAAATATCGAACTTCTCTGAGGCTTCCTTTGTATCTTCTCTTAAAATGTTATTTTTGGTTTTGTTTTGTTTTTGCTGAGGATTAAAAAGATAATATGTATAAGGTATTCAACACAGTACTTGCCATACAAGCAATCAAAATTTTTGTCTCTATTTTGATTATATATAATTCTTGGTAGTAATATGCAAACAATTTTTAAAATTACAAACTCCAAATTTCTTAAAATCAAAGATCCTTTCTTCTAAATATGCTATATCATCAAGCAAAAGACACAGCATTCAATAGTTATGTGATAAGTATAACTCTCCTTACAACCTGACCAGACTTACTTCTCCTGTCAAAAAGAATAGACCATCAGAGAGATGCAAATTAAAATCGCAGTGAGATACCACTTCACATGGGTCAGAATGACCATCATAGCCAAATCAACAAACAATAAGTGCTGGCTAATTTGTGTAGGAGAAGGAACTCTACTCAGTTGCTCAGTTGTTCAGTACTCAGTTGGGTGCTCAGAAAAAGGAACCCTAGTGCACTGTGGGTGGGAAGGCAGACTGGCGCAGCCACTGTGGAAAACAGTATGGAAGTTCCTCAAAAAACTAAAAATGGAACTGCCTTTTGACCCTGAAATTCCACTGCTGGGATTATACCCCCTAAAATCCTGAAACACCAATTCAAAAGAACCTATGCACCCCAATGTTCATAGCAGCACAATTTACAAGAGCCAAGTGCTAGAAGCAACCTAAGTGCCCATCAGTAAACAAGTGGATCAAAAAACTATGGCACATTTACACAATGGAATACTATGCAGCAGAAAGAAGGAGCTCTTACCCTTCGCGACAGCGAAGGGATGGAACTGGAGAACATTATGCTAAGTGAAATAAGCGAGTCAGTGAAAGAGAAATACTATATGATCTCACCTATAAGTGGTACCTAATCAACAAAACAAACAAGCATGCAAAATATAACCAGAGACATTGAAATTAAGAGCAAACTGACAGTAGCCAGAGGGGAGGTGGGAGAAGATAAAAGAGGGGAAAAGGGGAGGGGTTGTCAAGGAACATGTATAAAGGACACATGGACAAAGCCAAAGGAGGGTAGGTTCAAGGGTGGAAGGTGGGGCTGGCTGGGGTAGAGGGGGAATGGTGGGGGGGGAAATGGGGACAACTGTACTTGAACAATAAAAAAATAAATTTAAAAAAATTTTTAAAAAGAAGAGACTTAGAAAGCATCAGATGGTCACATTGAAGAAAGACAGCAATAGGTAAGGGAAGGAAACCCTACTCATATTTTTAGTCAGCATGATGAGTAACCTGCACAGATTATGTTCTTAAAGATTTATCACAGTGGATCAAACAATTTTAAAAGACACAAAGTGATTAAAATTGAGAAAAAATTAAGGAAGAGAAAAGGTCATAACAATACCTAGTCTGGGGGAAAGAAGATGGCAAGTAGTTTTATTCTATGTGTCAACTATGATGGGAGGTATTTGCTTAGTTTCCAGGGCTGAGAGAGATTTGAGACTCATTAAGAAGTGAAACAAATACTCAGACTCAAGAGTATTAATTAAAGTAATGTTATCTTTTATAATAGATGCACTTTGAATTTTCAGTAGCTTAACAGAATTGAACTTTGTTTATTGCCATTGACAAGTGGGCATTTGTGATTAATGGGAATAGGAGGCGAGGGAACTCTCTGCTCCATGAACTCACTGAAGGACTGGTTGTATGGAGGTTCATCCATCTTCAATATGTTTCTTCCAGTTTCCTTGAGTATCGTCTTCATTCCAGCTCATGAAAAGGGGAAAACCATGGAGGACAATGCATAGGTAATTTTATTGCATAGGAATAGAAGTCTATCACCTCCATTTTCATCCCATTAGTTCTAGATTTTAGCCACATGGCCAGAGCTAAGTGCACAGAAATCTGGAGAATGTGATCTAGCTGAGTCAAAGAAAGAAAAAGAAATAGTTTTGTGATCAGCTAGGCATACTTGCCATAATATGGCCAGTCAATGACGTCTACATGGAGCAGAGAAACCAGTTGTGATAGATAACATAAGGTATGAATTTGCTGATGCTGATTCTCACAAAAGGATGTCCTTACATGGAGACACCACAGAATTCCAGGTTGGGTGGTGTGTGCTTTCAGAGTGGAGTTATAAGCTAGATCTATAGAATCTGAGGTCATCTGGCCTCTGAGGTTTTGACTGAAGTAGATGAAGTTTGAGAAAATTAGTGGCAAATGAGTATCTTTTGCCCAGAGAATATTTTTAGCTCTGTAAAGTAGGTTCTGCGATGGAACATGAGTAGAAGCAGCAAAGAAAGAAATATTTCTTTGGACTGAGTTCAGGTCCGAACAATACAGGAAAGTTGAAAGTTCAGGTTTTCTTCCAGGGTAGGAAACACAGTGGAAAGTAGAAAAAATAAGACTGTGTCGTGGTCTAGAATTCCATTTTTTGTTTGTTTGTTTGTTTCCCCTAGTTGCCTTTATTGTTGTGGTCAGAGAAGATTCTTTACCTTTGGTTGAAGGCTTATAAATCAGGCTCAAATAAGTCTTAACACATCACTAATTCTAGAATACTTCTAGTTCCGCCATAAAACTCATATAGTTTCTTAGAGGCTTATCATTCAAGGAAAAGTTTCTTATCCTTTTCTGGTATGCCCAACCAGGCCAATAAAACAGACACTTCCTGTTCCTGGAAATATTGGCAAAGTAATTACTACACTTCTGTACATCTAGTTCACTTTCTCCTCCCAAAAGGGAAGACATGACTTGGCTAACTGGTAAGATTAGGAAAAGGGTCTGCAAACACATGGCCTTGACCTTCAGCCTCTAGTTTTGGGTAATCCTTCTTAGAAATTCCTAGCCTTGAGGGATGAGGTAGGAATAGGGATAGGAAAGCCAGAGGTTCTGACTATGACTTGGTGAGTTATTCTGAGATAAATGTATAAAGAAGCCTTATTAATAGTCAAATTTTCAAACCACCTTTTAAAATTTAAGTCTAATACCAACAAGCTTGTATTTCCATACTTGTTTGTCTGACTCTTGCACATTTTCCTCAAATAAATATTAAATACAGGGGGAGGGGTTACTATTTATTGGTTGCCAACCCCAACAATTACACTTATTGCTATTTCTCAAAATTATTTCTAGCTTATGCTATTGCTTCCATGACTCCAAATAATAATAATAATCCCAACATCTTCAGCAGTTTTAAAACGTCTCACATGTTCTCAGAGAAATGTATAGGGAATATGGGGAGAAGCAGAGTATTAAACATTTCATTTCTGTGAAGTCTGGAAGCTTGATTTCCCTGTAGACCTAATTTCTTTCAAACACAGAATATCAGTGCTAGAAAAGTTGAGGTGACAAGGAGATACTTTCAAGTTCAGACAGCCATGATCTATTCAGGGCACATTTGTGGGCCATTCACCTCATACCTCCACCTGCACACCAAACAAAAGAGTGTTTTTGTAAGGTATATATTTTCAACTTAAATTTTTAGTCCCCAGAATACAACTTGACTCCTGGCCTTCTTCATCAGGGCTATTATCATGGCTGGAATGCAAAAAAAAATAGTAATAAAGCCATAGGATGAATAAGGCATCTGCTCCAAATGGTCCAACTGTTTTATAGCTGTAGACAAATATTGATTTCATTGGTAAAACTACTTAGATGGAGAGTCTTGCTGCTCAGATTAATTCTATTTACTCAATCTTTTTCATATTTGGTAAACAGAGAACCAAGTTTGCAACAGGAGTGTAAATTGAACTTCCTTTAAAGTAATTTACAGAGGAAAAGAAATTTCTTCCTATGCCTATCATGCAAACTAGCATTTCCAGCAACCTAGAACTCCTTATGTCCTTGCTTTGCTTCTCTTCGTTCAGCTGTAAATGATCTCACCACTCCATTTCATAGGCAGCACAAACACCACAATCTAAGGGTTTTCAGGTTGTGCTGAATTAGTGAAGCAAGCTTAAATAAATCAAATGCTTAAATTCTAATTGATTGCAAATGCAGAGCCTGTTTGAGCTACAATTTCTCTCAACGTGGTCACTGTATTCCAGTTTGACCTGAAAGAGAAAACAGGTGTCTGTGTGTGTGTGTGTGTTGAGGGTGGCAGGTACAGGTGGGCTTCCCCCATGAGGAAGGCAGTCTTCTACTCTGCTTGAGTGAGGGAGGGAGCAGAAAAGCATCTGTTTTTATGTGAATAGCCACACCAGTTCCATAGATTCTGCTCTAAACAAAGCTTGGGCTTCTTTAGCTATTGCTTTCCCCAATCCTCCAGAATTTATTTAAAAAACAATTAAACCTAATTAAAACTATCTGCTTTACTGGCAGAGCGGCCCTTCAATGCCCTAGGAAGACAGAGAGGTTGCTCAGAGAGGGGCTGGGAAACAAGGAAACATGGAGCTCTGCATACGCGAGAAAATAAGCAGGAAGAAAGATAACACGTTATTGAAAAATCCAAAAGACTAAAGACTAATGACAAGCGTTAGGACCCCAGGCAAGATGCGAGACCCTGGGAAATTATGCGCCTGGAATGAGGGTGTAGCTGGTCTCAGAAGATCCAACCAGCAGTCCTGACCTATTTGCTCCGCGGGAGTGACCATGTTATTACTTGGGGTTTAGTGTGTCAGCCTCCATGCTTACTGGACCCTGGATGCTGAAGGGTACAGGCTCCGTGGCAAACCTGGCTTGCTTAGATTGGTCGTTTAATTTCCCTGCTGCTCTCTAGAGAGTCTATTTCTATACTGTAGCATATTTATTATGAATATTAAGTGATAAAACTAGCTGTATTTGAGAAGAGAGTCATGCCCACTGAAGACTTCATGTTAATTAGCCACAAATAAAGCCCATCCTTCTCTATAAAACCTAATGCTTTACATTCTAATTCGATCAGCTGTTAGGTTTCTGTTTCCCTGTCACCACAGAGCCACAGGATGAAGATATTGTGTTAATGTATGTATAATAGTAATGTTTTCAAGCAGGTTCTTTAATTTGAAAACATTTAGGAATGTCCTAGTTGTAAGTGGGAAATAGAAGACACAGGTGCAAATGTATCATTAAATTTTATGGAGGCACCAAATTTTATTTTAACCAATAATTTTGATATTTTACCTCCAAACCAAAGCCTTGACACTAGCTCAGGGTGTCAAACTCATTTTCACTGGGGGCCACATTGGACTAGCAGTTGCCTTCACAGGGCTGAATGTAATTTTAGGACTGTATCAATATAACTACTCCTTAACTAGGGGCAAGGCATTTGGCACTGCCGTTGGGTAGAAATACGGTGCTGGGCCAGATAAAACAAGGTGGAGGGCTGGATTCAGCTCACGGGCCTTGTGTTTGCCACCTGTGCACTAGCTCATTAAAAAGAAAACTCCATTTTGTAATTCCAGCTCAACTACAAAAGCCCAATCATCACAAGGAAAATAGCAAAGGACTTGATGTGTACATTCGTGTACTGGGTGAGGGTGCAGGGAGCATCGAGGAGGCACTTAGAAGGAATATCAGAAGGAGAGAGTAAGAAGTGTATCAGGAAATATGCCACTCAGGAATCTAGCCTTGGAATAAGTAATAGTAGACATAAAAATGCTTACAAAAGGATTTCACTAACAAGATTTTCCCCTTAAGAGCATTTGTCTCTGGAATGTAAAATCCTTAAATTAGAGAAGGTAAGAGTATTATAAAAGAGACTGCACATTAAAAAGTGAAAACAGTAAAAAATAACAAAAAATGTAAATCAAAAAAATTCTAATGTATGTGTCAGCCTTTTCAAATTTCAGACACATGACTGAAACTTTTTCACTTACAAAAACTTTCAACAGAAATAGTTCAGTAAGACCTACTTAAGAACCTCAGAAATCTGGATCTTCCTGGCTATTATGTTCAAATTATGAAGAAGTCCATTCTTCAGTTAGTCGACTGGAAGCTTAACAACTCATTTACTGTACAAACTATACTGGAAAGAATTGCTAAAAAATGTCACTACCTTGTTGCTATGGTAGTGACAATCTGATAGAGGCATGATTGGATAGTCCTCATCATATTCTGGGCAATCAGTCTCTTTGGTTGTTTGGCTGGTTGGTTGGGGTTTTTTTGGTTGGGTTGCCCTCACCCCTTGCTAGGCAATATGAAAATAAACATAATCTAAATGTCTACCAGTACAAATGAAATTACACACTAAGTTTTCTTAATACCCACCACCTGTGGGTAGGCCAGAGCCCAGGTCCTCTTTAACATCCCTTTCCAATTTTGAAACTCTCGGCATGTCCCAGTCTGG
Organism: Desmodus rotundus; assembly: GCF_022682495.2. Taxonomy (NCBI): domain Eukaryota; kingdom Metazoa; phylum Chordata; class Mammalia; order Chiroptera; family Phyllostomidae; genus Desmodus; species Desmodus rotundus. The sequence continues at coordinate 60,867,327 of NC_071393.1, read as the reverse complement.
GCCTCTCTTCTCTGCTCTTGGGGTGTGAAGTAGCTCCTTACCTCTAATTCCAGCTCTGTCAGCAAGCCAGCCCTCACACCCCAGTAATCATGTCCTGAGAATCTGAACCTTAAGAGCTCCCTTGGGTGAACCTGCATTGGCCCGCCTACCTCAGGAGGCACTGCTTTATTATGAGACTCTGCCACTCCTAGCTAGGACTTCTCTTTCTTTCTCACATGCACCTGAGGGGCAGCTCTAGCTTTACACAACACCTCATGAAGGCTCAGCTGGAGTGAAAGGGAGGTACTCAGGGAGGTTAATTCACAGCAGCTACTAGAGATGGCTGTTCTAGAGACCCTTGGTTGTGATGCACCTTAAAGCCTGCCTCCGTCCTCATCACTCCTTGTGAGGGAGGTCAGTTTTCTCCTCCAGTGTTTTAAACTTGGCTAGACTCCTCAGAGACAAGGAAATAAATCCTGAAGAGATGAAGATATTCCCTCCGGTTCTCCAGACAATATTCATTTCTTGTCTCAAAGTCTACTTTGTCCAAGGGTGACTGACAGTGGAAAACCCCACTCCCATAGAATCAGGTCCTCACCTTCAGCTTCAATGGAACAATCACGTAGAATCCAGCCACCCTTACTTTATAAGTGCTGTGCACTTGGAAGGTGGAAAGGGTTCAAGACTGAGCAAGCACGAGAAGTGGCTTCTTTATAACCATTGCTTACAAATTACTAAGAGTTGATAGCTCTTTTAAATTGTCAGTTTCACAAATTATGGGCTTTAGCTCTTGAATCTGGCCCATTTACTAGTGTTTTCTGGTCCTTTCTCCAGAGTGAACTGAAAGGGATTTCTGTACATCTTTTTTAAAGTCTCAGGGTCTCATAAACTGATCAGCTCCCAGAAGCTACTCAATGCATGACTCAAAATACATTGTAGGCTTCTAAATCAATACTCAGCAAAGAAACATATTTTTATAAGAAGCAGCCCACCAGAAATGCTGTTCTGCTTACCACATAGATGACCTTTTCTGCAATTCCCCAGAACAGTTTAGCTTCTTACAGCAACAGCTTCTCAAATGCCTCCCTTTCTAAATATGCCCTGTGACTTAGATTTGCATAACTGAAAGGCCCATGCAATGATTTTCCTCAAAATACAGAAATAATCTGCACCACCATGGTCCTGAAGTCCCAACTTTCTGCAAAACAGAAAAACCACTTGCAATTTTGAAGCGACCTTTTTCACAAGTTCTGTCTCTTCCATCAGTGTTTCCAATAGCCTGGGACCAAGTGTCCTCCAAGTTCAGCACATGTGCTCTTCGACACCACCTTGAGCAGTCACCCAGGGAGCTAGCCTGCAGTGGAATCACTTTCAGATCTTTTCTCAGGAACTGCTTCCTTTACCCTATCTAGTCAGCAAGGGACCTTTCTAGAAACTACCCTATCTAATGTCAAATAAGATCAGTTAAATAAGAATAATAGCAAACACCTAACAATAGTTACTATGTGCCATGTACTGTTCCAAGTACCCCATATATGTAGATATATGTCTTCAAAACAACTCATTTGCATATACATTAGACACGCATGCCCCAACTCTGCCCATTTTGTGGTCCAAAGAGAGATTAAATGACTTGCTCAGATCATACAGAAGGTAAAAATGGCAGAACATGAATTTGACTTAGTTTGGCTCCCAATTCAATCTCTCAATCACTCTACTCTGTTGCCTCATGAGAGTGGCTCTCGTACCACTTTTCGTAAGTGCCCAATTTAAAAAGTGGCCAAATTGACTTAGAGTATTTCAGCCACTATCCCACTTCATTGATTTCCTGTGGTTTCAGAAAATGCAATCACAGAGTGACTCTAGCACACATTTGCAGCTCCCCATTGGAGGAGGGCCATGGACACCGCCGCCTTCTTTTGGTTTCATTATTATCAGTCACCCGCGTAGCACAGTGAGAGTTTGTGGATCTCTCACTGTGTCCTCGGCACCGAGCTCACTGCATGTGAGGATGGTGTCATTCAATTTTCAGAAGCCCATGGAATAGGTGCTATTATTTTCCTCCATTTTTCAGAATACAAAACTGAGATTCAGAAAGATTAAGTAACTTGATGAGGGTCACATGGCTACTGAATTTGAGAACCAATATTTGAACCAGGTAATTAGACCTCAGTTTCAGTGCTTTTGACCACTATGCTATACTACTTCCTGGCCATAACGGTTATTCCAGGGAGACAGGAGTTGATATCAATCATTATGGTATAGCGACACCACTCAAACTATTTTAAAAATAAAAATTCACTCCTTCTCATGCATGAAAGATAGCCTCAGAGTTTTCCTTATGATTTATTTTGTACTACTTAATACATCATGTCTAAAATTAAGAAGCTGGTTTTATGAAGAAGACAAAGAAAAATACTTTGACTTAGGTTATTTGAGGTATGAGAAGTCTGGTATTATTTTTTCCATTTTTTGATTCATCTCATGGGTCCTGAAATTGTATTCATTACCTCCTTGGCGCGAGCCCTATTTACATGCATGCAGGCAGTCTGGTATGAAAACTGTTGTTCTTTGTTGTATAATTACTTTGACCTCAGATTCAATAAATAGAAACATGTTCATAAGATTGTGATGCTAATTTACACAAAACTGGAAAACTTCCAGAGTTAAAAAATTAACAAAGGAAGGGTGACATCAGTAATAGTTGGAAGAGTCAAAATAATATCAATTCTGCTATTATTTTATTATCTTTATTTTCTCTAGGTTTTCTTATCTAAAGATTTCAAAAGACTGTTTTATGTTCAAGTACATGGCAGTCTGAGGGACTCTAACATAAGGCGCAGGAGAAAGTTCTGTGTACAGGGACACAGTCCTGTGCAGTAAGAAGAGCATTGGCTTTAGAGGCAAGACATTTGGGTGACATTTACAGAAAGCAAGCATATCAAAACCTTACTGTTATTTTTATTTCAGTGTTTGGTTTTGCTTGCCTAAATTGGCTGCAAGAAAGCAATGAGAATAAACCAACAGTTTCAAAGAGCCACTTTTTCCAAATGGTTTATTGACGCATACATTTTCCATACCTGATGCTGCTCTGCTGGGGTCCACAAGGTCAGCACACTTACTCATTCCAACATACTGCAGTCAGCTAATGACTGGGATGGCTGTGCAAGTAGGCCACACTCTTTATCCTTCCTAACTGGTTTGTGAGCTCACTCAGCCTGTGAATTTTAAACTTGAGAAAGCATAAATATACATATACACACATACTCATATATACATATGTACATACATGCATGTATGCATTGAACACCTGGACTAGTTCTTTAGAAATAAGTTGTGTAAGGTCCAGAGACAGCTAGTGGGAGTATAAATCGATAGAAGCATTTTTTGAATCTGTTTAGCAATCATGGCTGAGGCTGGACATTTGTATACACTACGTCTAGAAATTCCACCCCTAAAAATATGCCCCCAAACTATGTTCACATTTTCACAATGTTACACATATAATAATTTCAGAGCACTATTTTTAATAACCAAAACCTGAAAACCACTCAAGTAACCTTCCATGGTTGAATGAATAATAAAGGGAATATTGGATAACAATAAGAATGAACTACTGCTACACTGGAACAAAGATGAATCACAGAAATGTAAAGTCATAGAAAAGGAAGAAAGACACAAAAAGTGCATGCTCTATGATTTAGTGTGAAATTTAAGAACAGGCAAATGCAATCTGTGGTATTAGGATTAATAATAATGGTACTCCATAGTGAGAAGCGGTGACTGGATTAGGGCATGAGAGGGCTTCTTGGGTATTGGTGATGCTCTACTTCCTGAGCTGGCTACTTTGTTACACAGATATGCTATTTTTCTGGAAATGTATTAAGATGTACAATGAAGACTTTTTCACTTCTCAGCTTCTATATTATACTTCAATATAAGTTATATTAAATAATCATTTATACATGTAAATTTACATAACAATTCTATATGTGTTTTTTTTTTTTAATCAGATTGCCTTATAGTAGGGTTTCCTCGATTTGATCACTGTTGAAATTTCTGAGCTGGATAATTCTGTCTTGTGAGGCACTCCTGTGCACTGTAGGATGTTTAGTATCATCCCTGGCCACTCCCTACTGGGCACTAGTAGCACTCCGCCCCCTGAAATCGTAACAACCAAAAATGTCTCCAGACATTGCCAAATGTCCTCAGGAGGTAAAATTGTCTACAGTTGAGAACTATTGCCTTAAAATAACTTGAATAAAGAGTCACATTTTGCCAAAGTTATTGATCAATCATGCCATTCACATTGTTTTCCTGACCATTCATTAAATGCCAAGAAGAATTTTAATAACTGTCAAATGGGATCAGACTGGAATTTAAGAGAGAGAGTCATTCACATCTCAGAAGCAGAATTATTCATGTTACATGTCGTGCGTATGGGATTGGAACAAAAGAAGATTCCAAAAAAAGCACCTCAAATTCCTCTCTGAGAAAATTACATGATAATTAGAAAATAATAGACCATATCTGGACCTCACTCAAACTCCATAATGTGGAAAGATGACTATGGAGGGAAAGGTAGACAGTAGAGCAGACAAGGAACTCCTTGTACTCTCTTTTTGGTCATTACAGAGTGTGAGGAGGTACAGAGGTCCCACGGACCACGTCACACAAAAAGTTATGGCAGGGATTCTTCCTAACACGGTGGATAACCCTTTATATGACAGAAAGCCAGAAGGAAAAAAAAAAAAGGTCCTTATCACTTCAACATAAAATAGAAATAGAGCAAGGAAACAGTTTCCTTGCCAGAGCTGCTTTTAGTCCCATCCTCTCACCTGCTCAGCAAACTGCTCTATCACTGAACAGCTCTTTCACTTAAGATGCCAGAGAACAGTCTAGAACAGCAGCATACAGGAGAAATATAATGTAAATCACATACGCAATTTTATATATTCGAGTTGCCACATTAAAAATGTAAAAAAATAGGTGAAATTAATTTTGATAATACTGTATATTTTATTTATCTCAAGAAATCTAGATGATCATCATTTCAAAATGTAACTTAAGGGAAGAATTATTAGTGAAGTATGTTTCATTTTCTTCATACTTCGTATTTAAAATCTAATTTAGGACTTGCAGTGACATCGCAGCTCAGTTCAGGCTACCGCACTATAGGCACTCAATAGCCACATTCAGCTAGCGGCGGCCACACTGAGCAGCACAAGTTTAGAGTCAACAGCAAGAAGGCAGACAGTGAGAATATCTGGGAAGAATCTATCCATTTTTTAGAAGGCTTACAGTGGTTGTGAATAGCTTATTATAAGAAAATAGTCAATAAGTAGTAAACAAGGTAGGTAGGTACACTTCCTTTGGTAAGTTTTCAGTTTTAATTTTTTTATGATTTCCATTACAATTTCTTCTTCGACCTATGAATTATTTAGATGGGCATTTAAAATTTTTCAAACTTATTTGGAAAGACAAGGGGAGCAATGTTCTTGTTTTCTTACTGATTTTCAATTGTATTTAATGGTGATCTATATTATGTAAATCTTTGTTCATTTTGATCCTTCTTTCTTGGCCTTGTACTTGATCAATGTAGCACATGGGTTGTTGCTATAACTTTTTAATGCTATTCCATGCATGCTTGAAAAGAAACATCAAGACTACTATATTATTTAGTCCTACAATTTATACTTATTAAAGCTTGCTTGATATAAAGAAGTTTGTTAAAATATACTACAATTTAAATTTATCAATTTTTGGTAATTTTGCTAATATTTTCTTCATATATAGACTGAGTAATTGATCATTTTATAGCCTAAGAAATTACAGTTTTATATAATTTAATAATTTTTGAATTTTGTATGCATTAAAGTTCAGAATACTTTTAATCTTTCTGGTGACATGTTCCTTTTATAATAATGTAAGGACCCTTTTATAATGATATTTTTTCATGAAAATCATTTTTGATAATATTGTAGCTATTAATTTTTTGATTAGTATCTCTTTAGAATATATTTTATATATCTTAATTTCATTGAAGTGCTACTTTTAAATCATGCTTTAGGTGTATTTTTAATAAGCTCTATGTGGATAAATAATTTCAGTCTAAATGTTTGTATTTTTCAGGAGTCAGACAAGGTTGTTCTCTGGCCCCCTTGCTCCTCCTCTAAGGGGGTCTACCACATAAGTAGCAACAGGCCAGGGGAGAAACGTCAGGGGAAGGTCTGAGCCACTTGATCAGCATTCTGAAATATCAGAAGATCTAAATTGCATGACTAGCAATATGCTAGGGGAGGAAAAGCCACCCCAGGGGCAGGTCCCAACTTCCAGTTGTCCACTGCTAGGCACCCCAGCCTTTTTGCCCTGGTGACCTTCTATACCTGGCTTATCATTCTTACTCTGCTCATGTCTGTCTGTCTTACTGCCTACTATACCATCCCCCCTCAAGGAATTCTTTAAGGAAAATGGGGAACAGGGTCTCCCATATAAGCCTTTGCATGACCGCTCCCTTAAGCGTTAAGACCTCAGGACATTGAGGTTCTGATCCAAATCAAATAATCTTAGGAACAAAGCCTGGGGTCTGTTGACCACAGAGAGAGAGTCTTGGTAAAATAGAGAAAATATGTAGGCCTCAGTTGTGTTTCAACTGTAGGCCCAGAAAATAGCAATGCCAGGCAGGATGATGCCATGGCTGACCTCAGGACCAGCTGCATGACTAATGACCCCTGCCCTGGCACCGACCAATCAGTGAAGACCGTAACCCTGAGGAGACACACCTGGAAAGCTGATGAATAATCTATTGAGATCCTCCCTGAGTCCTCCATATGAAAACCCTCAAGACTAAAGGACTTAGTTCTCTCTGCCTGCCTCTCTCTCTCTCTTCCAAAGGTCCTTCTGAGTCCACACAGCCCAGCTGGCTTACTTCTTCCATGGCTTACTTCTTGTACCTCTGTAACTTTCTAAATTAACTTTCACTTGTAAAAAAATAAAATTTTGCTTTGTAACTAAAATTATAGTTGATGTCACTGATATCTTTGTATTTGTTTTACAATATTCTATTGTGCTTTTCTAGTCATTTTTTTAGCTTACTTTATTCTTGCTTTATGTAAGGCTGTCTTCTTCATTCATTTTTCTTTCTGCTAATTGAAAAATTACCTTCATTTCTATATGTGTGGTGTTATTTTTAAACTGATATGAATTATTAATTTCAAATATAAAGTTAATGAATATATTTTCTTTCTCGTAAAATAAACATCCCTAAAACATTTAGTCTAATCATAGCCCCCTTATATTACCTTATTTCTATTTTTTTTTTCTAGATAAATTTTTTTTCCTCCCAAATTAATTATTACTCTGTTGGTAGCTGTCTTAAACATTAAACGTCTCTGTAGTTTACTGATTTAAATGATTTACTGATTCTTTGCTCACCAGAGCTTCTTGTATCCCACTTCTTTCATTGAAATCAATTGTCATATTTCTTTAGATCAGTCCTTTGTAGTTCTTTCCTTGAGTATAAAAGCTGCCAATACCTTTATTTTACCTTCTCTTTGCTATGGTACTTTATTCTTGTGTATAATTCTAAATTGAATGTTATTTTTTGTTAGAACTTTGAAGACAAAATTTCCATCGTTTTTCTGCCCCCTATTACATAATCTGACAATTTAATTCTGTTTCCTGACTTTTCTCTCTAGTTGCCTTAATTTTTCTTCTCTGGCTTTAGTGCTCTGAAATGTTTATCACAATGGACCTGGTTATTGATTTGTTTTTATTAATTTTGCCTATTTTTTAAACATCAACTCTGGAACATTTGTCACCATATTCTCTTGGAATATTATCTTGCAATTCTTCTCTATAGTCTCTTGTGATGAAAGTCCTCTAAACATATGTCGAGCCCATTTTACCCTCCATGCTGGCTTTACCTCTGTCCTTTCTTTCATTAATCTGGTTGCTTCATTCTGGGTTATTTAATTAATCATCAAGGTCACATATTTATTACTTAGTTGTGACTAATTATTTGTTTACTGTATTGATTTAGTTTTAATCTTAATTATTAAATTTTTTATTTTCTTAATTTGTTCTTTCTTTCATCAATCCTAGTTTATTTCAGTGGTTCTTAATTCTTAATTTTATATCTGAATTATTATTAATGTAATAATTTTTACTTCATTTTTATCTCAAGTTCTTTGGGCTATAACCATTCTTTTATCTATTCACTAAAATAAAATTGATAATTAAAAAATGTTTTATATTTTGTATTGCAACTTTAACTTTACACAGGTTCAATTTTTTTTTATTGGAAATCCATGTATCCTGGGTGTAGGAGTGTCCATCAAAAATAACTATGTTTGTTTCTACCAAGTACCTCAGTGGCATCACCATCCAGGGACCATTTTGATATTAATACTTTGGTTTCTTATTCATAGCCTATGTGGGTAAAATAAATTCAGATCTCAAAATCCTGTTTAATTTCTGATCTCTTAGTGGGATTCACAAATCCCTTCCCACCTCTGAGCAGAAAGTCTGTCTTCTCCCTGTTTCACTGGCAAGATTTTATCTAATTTAGGGATGAAATCATTCATAGACCCAACTTTATGAAGGGATCTCACTATTCAATAGCTAGTTAGGGAAAGACCTCAATTCTTTATTAACCTCAACGCCCTAATTGCGGTGAAATCGAAGCTACTTTTTCTCTAATGATAAAACCATTCAAAGGCCCCAACTTCATGCAGGTTTTTACTACCAAATACCTACTTTGACAGGAAGCAAGTCTTTAACTGTCTCTCAAGTGAGGTGAAATGAGAACTTAGCTTACTACCTCTCAGCTGATAGCACCCACTCAACTTCTAACTTCAGAACAGCCCCTGTTTCAGCCTGTGCATACAGTTCTGGTTTTCAGTTTCACCTGTGTTCCTAGGACCTGGATATCTCTCCTTCTTTTTTGAAAGTTCAGCTATGCATTAAAGAAATGATGTTGTTGTTTTTACATGTCATCCAATAATTCTAGCTGCCAGGTTATCTTGGTTTGCCATCTTGTTAGAATCCTAAATGCTCTTTGAACCTGTTCTCTACTTTGGCACCCATGAGGTCTAAGACACAACTCTCTCCATAATAGTTATGGTTATGAAACGAATTGTGTACATGTAGGGATCATATAGTTGCAAAGACTCCTTGGACAGTACCTCTCAATCTCTAATTCATCTGGGAAAACTCATTAAAATGCCAACTCTGACTTAGTAAGTGAATCATGGGATGTGAAGACTGCTGGAGGCTTTGAGCAGCAAGGTCCAAAGGGATTCCGAAGTGCACTCTCTAAAGAGGTGTCTCCCCCTACCAACCACCTTCTGTCCTAAGTCGCTGTTTATAGCACAATGTTCGTAGGTATCTAAAAATATCTGATGACCTGATCATGCCACCAAAATTCTATGTTTCTTTAGTAGAACACAGTTTTACTCATCAAGTTTTTTGATGTTATTTTCTTGTCATTTTATATTTTAAAAGTCTCACTTTTAACCAGCAACATTGGCTATTTCACTTATCTGCTGTGTGCCTCAGCTTTCCAGAATTTGGGAGGTTGAGTAAATAATTTTAGAGATAATATCCATATTTTCTGAACACCCAATATTGCCTATATAAAGAGTACCACATAGAGGGCACTCAGCTCATGATTACCAATTGCCAAAAATGAGATAATGTACATTATCCAGGGATGGGCTCACTGCCCTTGGCTTTATCCCTACAGTTTTATGAAAAGAGAATTGCTCACCAACAAAAGACTGTTGCCTCTCCATTACTTATGCTGGGCAATTTAAAAATGAGGCACAGTCTGGAGAGGAGAGACTGTGGGGAGAGAGTCTGCTGTCCTCAAGCTTTGTCTGTCTTATATTCCTCAAGGTGAACATCATTGCCTGAAGGAGAACATAATAAATTGCTCCCCCAGCTGTGATGTTGTTTAGGGACACAGTTTCTGAGTCTACTGGCTTCATTACTCTCTAATCAGGTGGAGAAAGAGACCTCAAAAGAGACCTTAATGGAACTCTCTTTGCCCTTTTACATGCCCTAATACACATTACTGACTTTCCTACCAGAGGAGAAAAAGGAAATATGTTTGTTACACACAGCTGAATGTGGGCACCCAAGAATCATGTTCACCCCCAAGGTAGTATTTGAATAGTTTTCCTCACCTTTTCAATATTTCATCATTGAGCTCAATTTATAGTGATAAAATATTTCTAAAGGAGTGTGCATATAATATATATAAAGAGAATGAGGGCCAAATATTTTACTCTCTTTGTTTCTGTATAGAACACACACACGAGACACAGAGATAAAGATAGAGATGGAGATAGAGAGATAGAGAGATGGAGATAGATAGATAGATAGATAGATAGAGAGAGAGAGAGAGAGAGAGAGAGATTGTTTTAAGGAGATTAAAATAGTTGGCCCTCATTTCCTTTCTTCATTCATTTCAATTCTGGCCTATCTGTACTTATGAGAAAGTGCCTTATATCATTATGTACACATACACACAATTCAAAAAACCCCTCAGAAGAGCCCAAACAATTCAGTGTCACATGCTACAGAAAAACCTGGAGTAGAGTATAACTAATAAAGTAAGTAGACATTAGAGAGCTGAAACTGGGTTCTCAAATTCTCAGTGAGCTATAGCTGGATTTCAGTCATCCAGGGGGACCCCTCTAAGATGCACATTTTACACCCAGGATTTCCCCATATGGTGCTTCTCTAATCCATGCCTAATTTCAATGATATCCTAAAGCAATGATATCCTTTCAATTCTTACCCTAAGAATAAGCAGGCTTATTCTTATAGGCCCTACTTCTCAGGGAGGGAATTTGAGAGAATTTCACTTACCACACAGGTAGTCTGAGCTTTATTGGACAAGCATTTCAGGTGCAGAATGCACTTAAAGGTGCCTGCTCTTTAAATCATCCAGAAATGTCTTATAATGCACAGTTGGTTATTTTCTCTTCATTTAACATTTCAAGTCTTTTTCTTACTGTTTTTCCCCACCAAAATCTACAACTGACTGTTCTTCCCAAAAACAGGATAGAAAGGCAGAAGAAACTTCAATCAGTACATTGTCTTTCAAATAGAAGTGCCCTGACTAAAATTAACAAAGAATATTAGCAAAGGACTTGAACAGGCACTTCTCCAAGGAAGACATACAGAGGGCCCAGAGACATATGAAAAGATGCTCAGCATCACTAGCCATCAGAGAGATGTAAATTAAAACCACAATGAGGTACCATCTCACACCAGTCAGAGTGGCCAACATAAACAAATCAACAAACAAATGTTGAAGAGGATGCAGAGAAAAGGGAACCCTAGTGCACTGTTGGTGGGAATGCAGACTGGTGAGGCCACTGTGGAAAACTGTATGGAATTTCCTCAGAAAACTAACAATGGAACTGTCCTTTGACCCAGCAATTCCACTGCTTGGATTATACCCTCAGAACACTGAAACACCAATCCAAAAGAACCTATGCACCCCAATGTTCATAGTAGCACAATTTACAATAGCCAAGTACTGGAAGCAACCTAAGTGTCCATCAGCAAATGAGTGGATCAAAAAACTATGGTATATTTACATAATGGAATTCTACACAGCAGAGAGAAAGAAGGAGCTTATACCCTTTGCAACAGCATGGATGGAACTGGAGAGCATTATGCTAAGTGAAATAAGCCAGGCGGTGAGGGACAAATACCATATTTTCTCACCTTTAACTGGAACATAATCAACAGAAGAAAAAAGGAAACAAAATATAACCAGAGACATTGAAGTTAAGAACAATCTAACAATAGCCAGGGGGGAGTGGGGAGGGGACAGTGAGGAGAGGGGATTACAGGAACTACTATAAAGGACAGATGGACAAAATCAAGGGGGAGGGTGGAGGTGGGGGATGGAGGGGGGTTCGGCTGGGGTGGGGTGGAGGGATGGGGAGAAAAGGCATACAACTGTAATTGAATAATAATAAAAATTAAAAAAAGAATATTGGCTTCTTTAACTTAAGAATTAACCCATTGATCTTTACGGCATTATTTTCACAGCCAGCCCATTCCATGTGCCTGAAGACAGGAAGAAAATGGAGCATTGGAATAAAGACAATTCCCAAATCCAACTTTAGTCAAAATTTCCTACCAAAGCCTTTAACAGAAAAAAGGCAAGGTGACTAATGGAATATAATCGCCTCTCCTATCCCATCATATGGTGGAACACCTGGGCAGTGCAGAACTTCCCAGAGGTAGGTAGCCCCCAGAACAAGAGTCCTGAATGTACAGAGACAACAAATGTCTGCCATGTTATCAAGAACAGACTGACCTCTGTGTGGTGTAAGACCCCAACTCCTGGGATCACTCAGGCTGCAAGAGAACACATTTTGCAGAAAGCTCCATAGAGAAAATCCCACTAGACTGTGGGCTCCAAAGGGCAAGGATGTGTACGGTTTTATTTAACCCCCACTACTTAGCACATTGTCTGACACATGCTAGGTACTAAATATACACTTGACATAGTTTTACAAAAGGAAGGAAAAGAAGAAGGAAAAAAGGAATGAGATGAATGAGACATGTTTATCTGGTTACACATTAAATTTTGTTGGTTCTTATTCATGGAGCAGCATGGTGACCTCTAGTTTTAATTTCACAAAGCTGCTGGCATTTATTGAGCATTACAGTGTACTCTTGGCTGATCCTTTATCACCATATGCCCCAGTCACCCATTGAGGTCTGAATTGGCACTTACTCAGTATGCCCCAAGTATAACTTTGTGACCACAGGAACCAGTGTTTTCTGTAATTATGCTCCTGGGCTGTGAAATCTGTTCCCTGTTGAGATAAAGAGAGGAACGTCTGTTGTAGAAATTAGGTTAAAGCAAAGGAGGTACATGTATTTGCTGATATCTTTAATTTTTACTGAGGCTTTAATTTGATTTTCATTTGATTTTCTTTATTCATTGCATCACCACTTGACAAAGTTGTAGTAATTATAATGACCACCAACACTTATATAATTCTACTAAGTGCCATACATTGTTTAATCCTCATATAAGATTCATTGGAGGTACTATAATTGACTTTATTTTAAGATTAAAATAAAACAGGGATAGGGAGGTTAAGCAACTTAAGCAAACAAAAGCAGGGTTCAATCCAAATAGTTGTCCCTAATGCTATGATAAATATGTTTTAACTACATATTTCTGGATATGAATATATAATGTATGTATTTTAAAGTAGATAGTACTGTAAATTTGAACAATGGATGATATTCTTAAAAGTATTTTATAGCAATATATAAGCAATTATATAGCAACAGCCACCTCCATGTTCCAACCACGATGCTGTCTGCCTTATGTACTGTGTTTTAATACACACAAGGGAGATCCCGTTTTACAGAGTAGACCATTGGTTTGTATGATACTTCCCCAAGGTGTATTCTAGTAAATGGCATGTAATTTATAAAAATAAATTACATCAAGGCTGATTCCAAAGGTATACTCTTAGAAAATATGGATGTGTAACAGAGTTTGGTCATATAACATTAAAATGTAAACCCAGCTCATTAGAATATGAGTTGAGTGCTCACAGTTAGGACATATTTTGGCCAACATATTATAGACTTAGGGTTCCTTTACCTCCTCCATCTCTACACCTGCAGTCCACATCATGTGTTGCTGCAATACTAAACACACACATACAGAGAGAGAGATGCAGGGAGAGAGACAGAGAGAGGGAATTAAGTGAAATGAATTCCAGAGATATACAGGATATAAGCTCTTAAAAGGAATAGGAGATGAGAGGCTTTGAAAAAGGAGACTCAAAAGTGTCATCTCAGCTAATGAGCCCTGTTGGATATCATCATTTGTCATTTCTTTTTTCAAAAATTGGGTCTTGACTAAAGAAGGAGTTCTTGATCATGTGAAGCAAAGGGCTCCAGAATGCCGTACACCATGGCCAGGTGTTGCTCAGGAGGCCCAAGGCTTTGCTGATGTGGAGTTTGATTCAATAACCAGGAAATCCCAGTGTTTATAAATATTCTATTTATTTATTTGTTTGTTTGTTTGTTTGTTTACATTATTGTTTAAGTACAGTTGTTTCCATTCATTCTACCACATCCCCTGCCCTCCTATCTCCACCTCCCACCCTCAATATAAATCCAGGGGTTGTTAGTTCAAATTCTTCTAGAATAATAATATAGGGCTATGTATAAAGAGTAGTCGTTGGAAATAACTAAACTTTCCATATCAAGCCTGACAGAGAGTACACTGCATAGAAAGTTTCACTACCATCTGGGTGCCCCCAGTAAGAATCTCTAGGAGGCAAAAAAAAAAAAAAAAACCCCAAACCAAAAAACTATGCTGAGACACATAGCATCTGTATCTACTCTAGGCCCCTCTCACTGCTGACTTTATGTCTTTGACTTACTTATAATTCCAGAAGTTAATTTAACATTCCAGAGGAAATGTGTATGTGTATTTTCATCAAACCTGGAACAAAAACTGTAAGGGCTCTAAGGGATGGAAATATTTGGCTACTTTGAAAAAATAGAAGGTTTTGTGGCCAGGGTAGGGTGAGCAAATAAGACAATGTGGGTGACAAGAACTAAATCAGAAGGACCCAAAGATGTGTCAAAACTGATTGACTTGTGGAGACTAAGCTAACCTCTACTTTTCTGAGAAAGCAGAGATTAGCTCCATGAGGTTCCTTTCCCACCAAGAGGAGTCCCAGGTCACTGGCCCCTACCATGTCAAAGAAGCTCTACAGAGGGGTGCTAATATTATTATCTGCTCTCCTCCCTGTTTTCTTGTCAGGAGAACACAGAGAAAGGACACAAGCTGGCTTTTTTACTTGTGTTACCAGGAGGTCAGAGCTATATTTCTGTGGAGATGAGGGCATGGTGGTTGAAAAGAAATCCCCAAGACCTGATTCTACAAGAGATCCAAGAGATACCTTGATGAGTCTAAGGCAGTTCTTGCTTTTATGAGTTTACAGACTTGAAAAGAGACTGGCAGGGGCTCAGAGTCCCAATACTCAGGGATGAGAGTGATTACAAGGAGGTGTCAGAAGAGCTAGGGAGCCAGTGAGCCTCTCCTGGGGGGAGGCAGGGCTTCCTGGTAGAGGCAATATCTGAGCTGTATCTTTGTTTTTCTTCTTTAACCTCTGTAGCTTCTATGACTAGGTCATGGTGACTGGTGCAGAGAGGAATAGTCTTGACCTAAAACCTATAAAATTTAGAGGGGTTGGGTTCATTTTATATGTTGGCTACAATTATTTTATTGAAGTATAATTAATATATGATAAACTGACCATGTTTCAAATGTACAATTCAATAAATTTCACATATGCGTACACTCATAAAACTATCATCACAATTGAAATAACAGACATGTTTACCACCCACAAAAATCTCATGCTTCTTGGAAATTTCTCTCTCTCATCCTTCCCATCTTATCATTCCCCATCTCCAATCACCAATCAGCTTCCTGTCACTATAGATTAGTTTGCATTTTCTAGAAATATAAATGAATCATACATTATGTGCCCATTTTTGTCTGACTTCTTTCACTCGGCATTATTGTTTTGAATCATCCATTTTATAGCATGTATTCATACTTTATTCCTTTTTAATGCTGTGCAGAAGTCCATTGACTGGCTATACTGCAATTTATTTCTCCATTTCTTTCTGATAAACATTTGGGTGATATCCAATTTATTACTACTACTATCATACATACTCTCTGGCTCCTGCAGGTACATGTTGGCTAGGTTCTGCAGTTTCTTCCTCCTTCAGCAGGCCCAGCCCTTCCTCAGCCAGATTATGTTGTAACTTTACTCTCATTACCCCTCTGAAACCAGGAAAATAGATGGGATACATTCTGAGTTAGTGTGCACCACCTTGCAAGCCACATACCACTCCATCACCTCCAAGCAAGGAAGGAGTGGGTCACTTTTGCAAGTTCAGAGGTTCAAGAGTATCTAGGGCTTTAAGGCTGTTAAGTGGGTCAATGTCAATCATGATATCCCGTCTCATATTTTAGGATCCCACTCCTTCTAACCAGGGCCTTATCCTAGGCAAAGCAGATTTTCTGAGATTGCAAATAACCATTCTTTAAAAACCTCATCCTCAGTTTTTTTCTCCCCTTAGGCTTCGGGAATAAAAATTTATGTGCTGCCAAAGAGATTCTTTGACTTTCACATTTTGCCTTGAATTGGTGATTAATCATCTTTACCCTTTCATTGTCTTTTCCCATGTTTTGATAATATTAAGCGACATTCCTTGGTTACCAGCATCCTTAGCTACTTCTGCCCTAGAGCCTCTGAACACTTGAGATATGGCATCTGTCAAAGGATTCCCTCCACCAGCATCACATTCCAGTTTGTCACTGGTGTAAGTTTTAACAATTTCACCACTGTAGCATGTTGTTATGGGTGAATGTTTGTACCCACCCCATAATTCATGTCGAAACTCTACCCTCAGTGTGATAATATTAGGAGGATGGGCCTTGGCACCCCACATAAGGCAGTCCTTGGATGTGGGCTGCCCCAGGGAAGGAGGAGCTAACCTTGAGCAGCACAACTCCCTTATGCTGATGTCAGTCCCCAGGAAATGACTGAATTGTGAACTGTCAACAAATACCATTTCTTTCAGTTGAGGAAACAGGGTCCTGCAGGGGAAGTCTTGGCAGCACACCATGCACTGTCGTTTATCTGGTAGGTAGTTGATACTGTTTTTAAACATAATCTCATTTTATGATCTTAGTCACTGCCTTCTACATTTGTTAGGTATCTTCTCCCTTCCATTTCACCCTAACTGCCATAGGTCAGATGTCATATCTTTTTAACAGAAATGTTATAATATTTTGCGTCTCTTGACTCATCTCTGTCCTCTTCAGTCTGGCCTCCACATTGCCACCATGGCAATTCTTCCACAGTGCAAATCCTCTGTGTGCCACTTACATTGTTGAATGACACACCCCTGCCTGTCAGGTTAACATGAATGACTCAGCATGACATGAAAACCTTCGTCTGGTTGCTCTCTTCTTTTACAATGTCATCTTCATAGACTTTCCCAAATGCCTCTGGCTATAGCCAAATTTTATACCACTGAACAGTACCCTGTTCTTTCACAATTCTTAAGATTTTTCTCACACTTGAACCTCTACCAGTAAAGTCTTTCCCTCCAATCATCAATATTATGAACTCCTAATGATTCTCTCTTCAGGACCCAGCTCAAACATAGGATACCTTCAAGCAGCTTGAATGACTCAATGCATTGTGTTATCAATTTGTCTGGTGTATATTTATATTAATGACCTATATTCTTCATATTCATTTGTCTATTTCCAATATTTGACTCTGAGTTCCTTGAAGGCAAGTACCATATCTTATTCATCAGTGGCTCCCATGTGACTGGTGTTTATTTGTGTTTGTGAATGAGTGTTGAATAGGTGAATGGATTAGTGAGTGAACTAGGGAATCGTGACTTTCTTCCTCTTCCCTTTACCTAAATGTACTCTATGTGTCCAATTAAATTTTTAAGTAAATAGAATAAGTTTCATAGGCAGTCAAATACATTGTCCTTCCAAATATCTTTATAAAGTTTTGAGCCTGTACAATAATTTAACTTATTCTGCTTCTTCATTTTTCATTTCCTTCCAGCACCTACTGGCCTTTATAATACATATATAAGTTAATAGACCAAGTGAAATAGTTAACTGGTAAATGAGTTGGTAAGAATGAGGTCAAGAAGATAAAAACTCCTACTGTTAATGCCAGCTATATCAATATTGCAAATTTTAAATAACACCATACCTGTAAAATCGATAAAGCAGACAAAAATGCACTTTTCAAAATGCATTTACCATCCAAAAGAAACCACAGTTTTCAACTTAAAATAATTTCTTGTAATCTTTGCATGTATACACATATATTTATTTTTATAAAGTGTGGATCATACTACGCACAAGTCTTATATCCTGCAATTTTACTTACCTGTTTATCATGAACACTTCCTTCTATTTTTCCAAAAATGTATTTTAATGAACATACAATTTTCCTTTGTGGAGTTTGTATAATCGACTTTTGGTTCTCTAAGCTAGTGGAGGTAAATTATATTGAGAATGAGATGGCTACCTAATACTTACTAGGATAACTAGAGTTTCTTAAATATCTGCAATGTAGGGAGGTTAAAGGAAAAGAGAAATGTTGAATATAAACAGATAGTTATTGAGTTTTTTCTCCCCACAGAAGAAATTTATTGGTTATTATTTCTTTAATATTAAATAGTTAAGAAGATTTTAGCAAGTTACCTAAAAGTCTTAAATTAAGGATTGATTGATTAATATTTCTATATAATTTTCTCCCATTTCATTTCATCAATATGGCACTCTAGGCCTTTTCTCTCTTATATCATTATGCATTGACCTTTCCATTGTTAATGCTTCTATTCTATGCTTGAGTAGATGGAATTTTTTCCTCTTTTCAGAGATTAGCTGCAAAGAAAATTTATGTGACATTCAAAAGAATTATTTCCAACCTACCCTTTCAAATGCCTCTCTGACATCTAATGATGTAATTGAGCTACATTAATTTTAGGGAGTATCTATATTCACATAATACAAATTTTATTTTAATGTACTTCAAAATAGGCATTGCTTGAAAATTAATGCAATATTTTTTGCACAACGCACTAAACCACATTGTTTACTTACTCTACCACAGTATACTTTGAATTTCATGGTTGTTAAAAACAGCCTGAGTCAATATGAATATTGTAAGCTTTATTCACTCTGTCCTATCACCAACATTCAAGTTTTCTCACTAAGGGCCATTTGTTGACGTTCAGGGTACCCAACAATATTAAAAATATTTTTAATACAGATTTTATGCACAATAATAGTGTCTAAGTCCAAGCTTCTCAATATCTCTTGTATATAACTTTATTTCTTTAGAATGATAAAGGGAATTATGTGAAGTAGGAATTCCTGATTGCATAACTTAGCATAAAAGTAGGTTTAACAAATTACATGTTTCTTTACTGATAGTACTTCTTGGAGCCACTAAAGGAATAACAGAATAAGAATAAATAAGGATAGAATAAGATTTACTCTGAATCTCAAAAAGGATGCAATATCCCCTCTCCTCTAGCCATTTACCAAGAAAATCCATTCTTACATCATGATGATGATACTTATATACTTTTCTAAATACATTTTTACTGTTTTAAACATTTTTATTTTTCAATCTTCTGTTTGATTTTAGGGGTCCGAGCCGACATGGTAAGAATATCGTTAGTTGTAGGACAGAAAAATGGACTGAGGAAAACTATAAGGGGAAGATCGAAGTGTGCATTGGGGATGAGCTTTGGGCTGAGAGTGTCCCAGAGGCTGTGGCATTGTGTGACTATCCCACCAAGGGTTTGCCAGGTTGCTGCTCAGGCCTGCTGTGAGATATTTCCTGGTTCAGAGCAGTTTGGGATTGGTTATTCACTTCTTTCTTTGAAGGATTAATCTCAATATGATCATTTCTTGCTGTTTTCACCACCAGTTTCAGGCCAAGCATCCACCATTTCTCTAAGTCCTGCAACAATAGTCTCTTCCTAGGTTTCTGGACTTTCGTCATTGTCCCCCAGCATCTACTCTTGACATAGCAGCCAGTTATTCCTTTCAAGTGTAAGTCATATCCACTTTGACCCCCTAATGGCTTGGAGTTAAAACCAAAACCTCTGTCATAGCCTACAAACACATGAATGATCAGCCCTTGCCCTCCCCGTCCCCAACCTTATCTTTACAAACATTCCTTCTCAGTCTTGCCTCCTACTTTTCCTCAAACATACTCTAGTAAGCATGCTCCCATCTCTGTGTCATTGCCCTTGCAGTTCTCTCTGCCTTCCCAAATATCGTCATGGCTTGTTAACTCACTTCTTTCAGAGTGGATGAATGAATACCTTTTAAAAATCATACAGTTGTCATCTTCCATGAGGGAAACTGGCCTGTATGATAGAGTAGACAGCATCACTTATTTGGCCTTAAATGACATAAATTAAAAGTTCAAAAATGATCCATATATAAATATGAAAAATATTAAGGGAAGCAAAAATAGAGAGGAAAAAACCCAAAGTATCCTATTCTCCACTTGGGATCATACAAATCATGAGAGACTGAGAGACAAATGTAATTGGTCTTCCAGTTTTCTTTTCCTTTTTTCTCTTGGTTCATAAAATCCACTGTGGCAGAGCAAGAAATGATTCTGGAGATCTTCTACAATAATCTCCCCATTTTCAAAGTATAATGAGACTTGGAAACTGAAGTGATTTTCCCCTAAATTTTGTAGCTCCTGTTAGAAGAGTCACAAAGAGGATGCACATTTTCTGCCTCCCAATCCAGCTCTACACTACCCCAGATGTCTTACATTTTGGGCTGTAGAGTGAAATATCTAGAGGCACATGTATTGGCCATGTGGCCATAATTGTATCTTCAGAGTACAAATGAGATGAGTATTCAGCTGGATTTCTTTGTTTAGGGCTGAGGAAAAAAATCTGCTAAGCTAAGCATTTTTCCTTCTTTTAACTTAAGTAACATCTTCCAAAATGGCTTCCAGCTTTGCCTCATTTGCCACAAAAACTTCAAGCTCAAGTAGAAAAGTACATGAAACTGCTAAAGGGGTTTACAGTCATATCCTTTCCTGTATCAATATTCTTTGTGGAACATAGTTTCAATAAAAAGTCTATACATCCCTCTGGCAGATAATGCCCAAACCATGAAGCCACATTTCATGAATAACTTCTGAACATAAAGCAGACTATTTTCATGTGTAAGATACTCCTTAAAGCAACAGAGAGTTTTAAAAATCAGAAAGAAAAACATTTTCTTTCTGAGCAAACACATGGTTATTTTTGTGCTCTTCTTTCTTAGTCCCATCAACTTTCAGTGACTTTATATTTCAGCTTTTAAGAAAATGCTCTTATGTGCAGTTATAAATGTTTTTTTAAGCCATAGTGTACTTAATTATATAGCACATAAACCAGTTGTTATATTCCTTTCTTCTCTCAGAATGCTTTTAGGAGCCATAGTCAAGTACATGGGCCACCTCTTATACCTCCAGCTAAGGTAGGATAGAAAAATATGAGAAATATGGACTTAAATAACTTCTTCTAGAGGTGTTTATAAATAAAAACAAACTGGAGGGCATAATGTATTTGTGTGAGAAAAAAATTGATGAATTCTAAAAATAGGCCAAGGATAATCGTTTCACTTGTGAAACAATTGTTTTACTGATGTTCCTTTCGATGGTGTCATTTTCTTTCTATGTTCCCTCTTTCTAGCTCCTCTTTCTAGCAGGATTATAATAAGGAGGAATAAAGTTTAAAGTAGGAGAAGGGGCATGCTCTACACACCGTTTTGTACTGATCAGCTTGCACAGAAGCAGATTAATTTCTATTTTCAGAAACCTTTATAAATATTGGTGTTTCTATAAAACGTTCATGAAAGTCATGTAGCATTATCAGTGTTTTCATCCACATACCAAGTAAACAAAAGTAGTTGCTCCTGTGGAAAATCAGTCGCAGTTTGAATGAGGTATGTACACATATCCCTAACTGCCATGTTGAGCTATTCCTTTCCTTATTATTTTAGTATTCCCCCTACTGGCCACCGGGCAGTTTCTTTTGATCTTTTAAGCTAATCTGCTATATTGCTATTCTTTTTGTCATAACTTAGTTTCACAATAATACTTTGGCTTTTTTCAACATTTATTTGCAATGTATGTATATAGAATAGCTGCCCTGCACCCAATAAATACCCCAAATTATTACCAGTGGAGCTAAATAAATTAAAAAGATTGCCTAATTCTACCAACTCTACAACACACACACACATACATGCATGTGCGTATTAGCTGGTCAAACCCACTGGGGATTTCAAGGACAGAAGTCAGACCTGGAATGAGGCACAGACCACCTGCTGAGGGGAATCTTATTTGTGACTAATTACTAGTTCTGCAGACTTTAGTATTTACATTCTCAATTGGGAAGCTACCACCAAAACAGGAGATCGAGGGGTGCCACATCCTTCAATTTCTCTCCCAATAATTATTAATTTTAGCAAAAGATACCACTTCATATTAAAGTTCAAAGAAGAAAGAAAGAGGATCAGCATTTGAGAATGAGGCAGAGTGAAACCTCTGGGGTGTTCCACACAGAGCTCACAAAATAAAAAATTTGAGTCCAGGCATGGTCTTGTGGTTATGTTCCCATTTTGTTCTTGCCTCCCTTTTTCCTTCTTTCCCATTTTCTTAGTCTGTTAATGAGAGTTTTCTACTTCTCTTGAATCAGAAAAAGATGTGCTTGTCTTTTATTTTTAATTTCCAATTTAGTCAGAAAGGTCACAGACATTTTAAAATATCACTTCTTGGGAATATTTGGGGGCTGTTAGAATCTGTTACTTCACAGAGATTCCACCAGAATCAGCACACTTTTTACTTGATGACTACCCATAAAATGAAATACCATTTCTTCCCACCTCCCATTTTATGCAAGGGGGGAAAAGCATCAGCCAGAAGAAATGGGTTCTAAAAGGTCTAGGTTAGAATATTATGGAGACTATAAACACTGACACATGATAATCCATTTAGCTATCAGATCAAATTCAGAAAGGTCATATTAACCTTAGGGGGTGGAGGGATTGAGCAAAAAGGAAAAGGGACTCGTGGACATGGACAACAGTGTGGTGATTGCTGGGGGGAGGGGAGTATCTGGGGACTAAATGGTAATGGGAAAAAATACAAGATTAAATAAAAAATACATAAAATGAAGGAAGAAGATTGTCCTTACTTCAATGCTTTCTGGAAAGAATTATATTGTGTCTCAAATGCATGTTGATCCATCCTGTCTGTTAAAGCTGGCTCATTTTTCTCTCTGAAGTTTCCTCCCTTCTGGGGAAATGACTGCAGAGGTCACTCATCTTCTCTGAGCTTTCTCACTCACCCTTGAAATCTATTCTTTGGCTCCTAATCTGTGGATGGGCACACTTAGTGGAGTAAGGTTAATTGGAGTGAAGCTTTTGAACAACTTCCCCAAAGATCTTTAAATCCTCAAACTGTAGTACAAATAGGTGATTAATTTCTGTTTTCTTGAGCTCACCATCTGGACAGCTTTCAACTTTTGGCTCCAATGTTCAGTTTAAAAAAGAAAGCATCCAGGTGTCATCTTTGTCTTTGTTTGTTTTTGTTTTTGCTTGTTTCCTCAATAAAAATGTATACTTGCTTTATTTTGTGCTATTGCCCCTCATCCTATCTCTTTCTAATGACACAAATGATGAAAACTGTTGACAGCAAGGTGCATGTGGGCCCATGGCTGCACCACCTTGGCCAGTCTCTGGGCTGACATTGGAGCTGCTCATCACACAGCAGTCAGCTACCTGCAGCCACTCTGGACCCAGAAAGAATAGAAGGAAGGGGAAGTGGGAAGCACTGTCTGTTAAGTTCCTACTGTGCTAGGCATTCTGATCCTTGTTTTATACCTAAAATTGTACTTAATCTTCTTACAACACTTTATGTTAGATTATCCTCACATTATAGGTGCTAAAATTAAAGATCAGATAGGTCTGTGTGATACCAAAGCCCATGGCATGAAGCCATTATTTCGGGCTCAGAAAGGGGATGTTATGGACTGAATGTTTGCATCCCCACCAAAATTGACATTGTCAAATCCCTAATACCCAGTGTGATAGTATTTGGAGGTAGGGCATTTGGGAGGCAATTGGAGCCTTCATATGGAAGTAGTGCCCTTAAAGGAGAGACAGCAAAACCTTGCTTTTCTTCCCCACTCCTAATCATGCCCACAAAGGATAGATCATGTGAGCACACAGGGAGAAGGTACTGTCTGCAAGTCAAGGGGGAGACCTCACCCAAACTCAACCATGTTGATGATATCCAGGTCTCAGACTTCCAACGTCCAAAACTGTGAGAAAATATATTTCTGTTGTTTAAGCTACCCAGCCTATGGTATTTTGTTATGACAAACTGGTCTAAGACAGGGGATTTCCTTCAAAATATATTTAGAAAAAGTGGAAATAATCTGTGAGACTGCAGTTCTATTCCCAGAAATATGGAGGATGGTACAGAGTGGTTACAAATGTGGAAGAAATTTTTTTTTTCACAAAGTGTTTCTAAATTCACTGATTTGATGCCAGGAAACTAAGGGAAATCCTTAGATACCAGAAAGCTGAAGGGGAGAATCCTCAGAGGTGTGAAAGCACTGAAGCAAGCTTTTGCCCTCAGGCATCTGCCAATCCTTGATGGCCCAGAAAAATTTTCACTGACAAAAAACTGAGGTGTCTTCAATGTCTCTGGTTATATTTTGTTTCCTTTTTTTTTCTTCTATTTATTACGTTCCAGTTAAGAACAATCTAACAATGGACAGGGGGGAGTGGGGAGGGGACAGTGAGGACAGGGGATTACAGGAACTACTATAAAGGACCCAAGGACCAAATCAAGGGGGAGGGTGGAGGTGGGGGAGGGAAGGGGATTTGGCTGGGGTGGGGTGGAGGGATGGGGAGAAAAGGCACACAACTGTAATTGAATAACAACAAAATAATAATAAAAAAAAAAAAACCTGAGGTGTCGACCAGGGCCCATCCATGGACAAAGGTCAGATCAGAGACTCAAAAATAAAGCCAAGGTTAGAAAGAAAAAAGATAAAGAGGCTAAGCTTAAAACATACACATGGCAAGCATGCACATCATGGGGATGATTACAAGTCTTCACCTTGACTCTAGTCAAAATGGATAAAAACATAGTCTCCCCTATGATTTCCTAAATACCCTGGACAGGCGGAGGCCAGAGAAATCACATTAGCTGTGTATATTCTTCACCTCCTCATATCCAACAAAATACAAAGTAGAAACTTGCTTTGAAGTGGTTCTGAGTCAAGCTTTAATCAACTTGTGTGGCTGTTATCTTGGTTCTGAATGTCAACACCTGGCAAGATGAGATTAGAGCAGAGAACCATGCTGGGCACCTGAAAGAATGAGAGTGAAGAAAAGGTGGAATGGAAGTACAAATTAATGATCTCAGGAATGTGCCAGATGCTCTTTGCTCACCATTCTATTTAATTCTCACATCCACCTATGAGATAAGCATTGGCTGCTCCATTTAAAGATTGGGTAACTGATATTCAGAGAATGTAGCCCATGAATGAGGAATTTATATTTTCCATCGATATCATTAAGAGTTAAGTGGGTTTTTGTTTGTTTGTTTTACTTCCATATTGCCCTCAGGCAAGACCAGAAAAATCTTTTAAAATTCCAGGTCCTCAGGAGGTCACCTTAGCGATGAGTCCTTAGTGATGAGTTCCTCAGTGAGATCCTGGAAACTGTAAAAAAAAAGGTTGTGAGAAGGCCTTTTAAATTGTTTTTTGGCACAAACTGAATAATCAAGTGCAATGAGTTTAATTGATCACAGAAGAATGTTCCTTTGAGCTGCTGCAGCAACTCCTTTTGGTCTGTCTGTGGACCTAAATGTGAATTGAGGCAATGACTACCCATGTTATCTTTTGCCATTGGGAAAGTCTTTGGTGGGAAAAATTGGAAATGCTTAAAGTAATGTGAATTATTTCTTATGCCTTCCACATATGCAAAAAGACTGCCTCTCTGTTAGCCTTCCTGTTAAATCTTACTTCAATTCTATTTTCTCAGTCTGAGATTTTAATCCCCTTCATAAAGGCATGATTAAGACCATACAGGTGCTCATGCCCCTCAGTTCTGTCACTAACTAGTTGTGTGGGCTTTGTCAAGTTGTCAGACCATCCTGTCTCAGTCCTCTCCCTTCTAAAATAAGGGAAATAATAATACCTACTACTTCATGTAACGCTGTCATGATTTAAAAAGTTAGTATGTTAATACATTACCTAGAACATGAAAGGGAGTCAACAAATATTAGCTGATATTATTAGCTAATAACATCACATTTGTAACAAATTACAAATAACATCACATTTTTTGAATGTGATGGCAACATCTGGCAGTTTGTGGGTACAACTCTTGGGCTGCTTGTTGGTAATTCTTTGCAATTTATAGGAATGAGAGAAATTACAAAAACTGAAGGAAACAAAAAAGAGGGACACCAGAAACTATTCCAGCAAGCTGTCCATGCGCAGGAACTGCTTGGAGCAGTGCCTGGGCCTTTCCTGCCATTTGTCTGCCTTGTGTTCTGACCTGACCAGGCTGGGGCCTGGCTTCCTCTATTAGTGTACCATAGGCTGCTGTAACAAAGTACCACAGACTATGTGGCTTTAACAACAGAAATGTGTTGCTTCACAGTTCTGGAGGCTGGAAGTGCAAAACTGAGGTGTTGATAGGGTAGGTTCCGTCCAAGGAACGTGAGGGAAGAGCCTGTTCCAGGACTCTTCCCTGGGCATGTAGATGACCATCTTCATGTCTGCATGGTGTTCTTTGTATGTTCATATTGTCTCCCTATGTGCCTGTCTTTGTGTCCAAATTCCCCCTTTTTATGACACTGTTATATCAGATTAGAGCCAACCCTAAGGACCTCATTTTAACTCGGTTACGTCTGCAAAGACTCAATCTCCGATAAAGATATATTTTCAAGTACTAGAGATTAGGATTTCAACACATTAATTAAAAGGGCCACAATTCAACCCATAACACTCTGCCTTGCAGCCTCCATGTCTTTCTCATGTGAACAACATATTCACCCCATCCCAATATACCTCCAAATCGTAATCCCATCCAGCATCAACTCTACATACACAATCTCACTTAACCTGATCTAAATCAGGTATGGATGAGAAAAGAAATATTAATACCTCATCTAAATCAGGTATGGATGAGACAAGAAGTATGAATCATGGCGAGGCAAAATTCCTTTCCAGCTCTGAACCTGCAAGGTAGACCCCGAGTCACATAGTCAGGGGTCAGAGAGAATATGTACTAAGGTTAATAGGTTCAAGCACTGGCCCATAAGGAAGTCACGTGTTCTAATTTTTACGTTAGATTTTGGGGGATAGCACATATATGTTTTTTCTCCTTAAGACATTTATTACAAAAATTGAAGATAGGAAGGAAAAAGAAAGATACAGGAAACTATATACTGACAAGCCTTATGTGTACATCCAGAGAAATCTTCCTGCAATGAGATGTGGAGTATCAAAGAAGAAGTGACTGTCCAATCACAGGCCGGATGACAAAATTATGGAGACTTGTAGATACAGGGAGTATTTTGCAATGAATAGAAGAAACAGTTGTGTAATTGTAAAGTACCTAAAAATCTCAAAATCTAACTCACAGCCCTTTTTTTCTAAGCAACCCAATTTCTTACAGAAAGTACCAAGTCTCCCTAATATATAATATTGCCCACATAATCACCCTGGAAGCATTTATGTAATCAGAAGCAACCTCTGGGAATGGAAACTGGAATCTGGAAGTGAAACTCAAGAAAGATTTCATCATTGCACAAACAATTTCAAATTAAGCACTAATCAGAGGGGAAAATTAGGTTTATTCACAGGGGCCACTCAAAATAACCCTCTTAATAATGTAGAAATTGGCTGTAGCTAAAGTCCCACAAGTCTAGACACAAATACATTTAAAATAAAGCAAAGCAGTCAATATAAAATGTAGCAAATACAAGAAGTCAATGTAAAATAGATTTCCCAGTTATGAGAAACATGGTTCCAGGATTGTAAGCAAACTGCTCGGGAAAAAAAAGTCTGTGATTTAGCAGAATTTTAGACTTAAAAGAAATGTCTTTGCTTTTATTAAGTGTCCTGATCTTAAAATGTTGTTTCATTATTTCCCTTTTCTAATCAGGACAGATGCTGACCAAAACCAAAAGGGTCACTAGGCACCGAGGTTGCATTTTCAAGGTTAAAAAAAAAAGTAATCCAGAGTAAAGGGGAAAAGAAGAAAAAGAAGGACACAAAATAGTAGCAGCTAGTCTCCCTGGGGTGTCATTAAACTCACTTGGCATTGAGTTTGGAGAGACTCTGAGGAGGATACACAGAATTAACAGACTGCTCCACCCCTCTTTCTGTTGCCCTCAGACCCAACCAAAT
Organism: Desmodus rotundus; assembly: GCF_022682495.2. NCBI lineage: Eukaryota > Metazoa > Chordata > Mammalia > Chiroptera > Phyllostomidae > Desmodus > Desmodus rotundus. Next base: position 60,839,259 of record NC_071393.1, on the reverse strand, counting down.
CCTGAGACACAGACACCTGTGTTTGATTCAAGTGCAGGTTTTTTGGTGAGAGGGCCTGGCTTCCTCACTGTGAGATCACTATTAGTAACATTCTCACTCAACATAGGTTTTCTGGCTCTGCCCTTTTAATCTTCCTTCTTCTTTTCCGCTATCTCTATTTTTACTCCTTCCCCATGTCTTCATGCCTCCCTCGTTCAAGATCCTTGCACCAACATTGTTTACTCCTGCAGATGGCCTGAGAGGTTGCTGACCTCTGCCTTTACTCATGAAATTTTCAAACACACCTTCTCCTATGCCTTGCAAATGAGCCCTCTCTGAACCACCAGTCACACTAAGGTGCTCCACATCACTAGCTGGAGAATATCTGGCCTCCAGGCAACCAGAGAGGAACAGTCTTTCTTCAGAGAAGAGACGAAGTGCTCTCTTGTCCTGAAAGTCCTTTAAGTTAAAGGGAAGGGGTCCAAAGAGATTGGAACCAAACTCTGCAAGCTAGACCAATTTTCCCTATTTCTGAGTGATTCTAAAAAAAGAAGAGAATAACTGAAGTGGATATCAACTCTCAGTCACCAACACATGAATAATACAAAAATGTCAGAGACAAATAATTGGTCTAAAGCTGCACTGGCCAATTTCATACTCATTAGCCACATGGGGCTATTCAAATTTAAATTAATTTAAATTTTAGTTAAACTGAGTTTCATTTCTTAGTCACAATTTCCATATTTCAAGTTCTCATAGCACTGTGTGGTTGGTGGCTACTGCATTGAACCGTGCAAATATACAATGTTTCCAGCAGCACAGGGAGCTCTATTGGATGGTACTAGGAAGGCCTGCAGGTGCAGAAAAGGAGATGCAGAGAGACAGAGATAGAGAGAAACAGAGACCCAGAGAGGCAGAGAGAAAGAGAAAAAAAAGAGAGAAGAAATGAGAGACAAAGACAGAAAGACAAAGAACAATAAAAAGGAAAGAAAAAATCGAAAGAGAATAAAATTGCAGGTCTGAAACTGATACTTTTTCCTCTAGACTCTAGATACTCTTGAGAGTCATAGGAATAATCTGTTAAGGAGAGCACACTTTTCCAAATATTTAATTTTAAGAGGTTGTCCTGGCTGTAAGAAAAATGAGTATGAAGACCTACCTATTCTGGAGGTTAGAACTCTTGCAGGCAATCAATTAGTTGCTTTGACCTGACCCTACTCATTTTCATTTTGAGTCTCCTTGCAGTCTACCAGTGAGCACCTTGTATCACTTCTCACTGCTCCCTTCTTTAAATCTGGGAATGACTCTGGCAATGAGGCTGGAACAGCAAATGTATTAGAAGTGAAGAGCATCACTGAGAATTTAGAGACTGTGTCTGGTTTGGAAGAACCCAAGGGAACTTCAAGAAAAGTAATCAGAGTGAGTAGGAAAGGATACATAATGCAAAGTGTTCCCTCCAGGAACTTTACTTCAACAAGAACAAGAGCATTTCCCCGAAGGACATGAATAATGTCAAATGTTATTCTTCACCATGCTTCTCCAAGGCACCAAATGGGCTTTTAAGCCACACATTCCTGCAGATTTAACAATGGATTCAAAATAGAAACTGTAAATTTGTTTTTTGCTTTTCTAAATTTGTAATGAGAACCAGACAACACTGGGTTTGTTGTGTGGCTAGACTGGGATATCAGCTTATAAATCAATGAGAAGTTTGTACAAAATATATCTGTGACAACTCAGAGGTTTCAGCACTTTTGACCCCCTGTTTTATGTGGGGGAACACAGGACTGACCCAGAGAAAAGGTTTGGCAATGTCTGAAAATATTTACAGAAGACATTTGTGGAATATAGGCTTATCTTATGAATAAACAATAATAATAATGATTTAATTTTCATTTATAATCCCTTAGAATTAATGAACCTACAAGTATATCTTAATCATTCTGTCAGAGAGGTGTCAGGTCTAAGTATAAACCACCCTGTCACCCCATACACTGCTGTGAGGGGAACTAGCCTGAAAGCTCTTCCACCTTTTACCTCTGAACCTCCACTCCCCAAACACCCCTTTTGCATCAATCTATCCCTTCTGTGTGGTTTTCCAAGGAGGAGTCCTGTGACTCCAAATTGCCAACAGAAACCTCTTGCTACAGACATTCCTACCATTCTTAGACAAAATGATCTCTCCTGTTCCCCACTAATTTTGGACCCTAATCACTTAAAACCTTTAAGGAACAGTTTTCCAATGCTGAGCATGAAAACAAGAATAGTGAGGTTAGAGTGGAACTCTGGAGCCGCACTTCCTGGGTGTGAATTCTTTGTTCTGCCTTTTAATGTGTGTGAGTAAGTTATTCAATCTCTCTGAACTTCAGGTTCCCCCTTCATAAAATAACATTAGGAGAATGGAATGAGTTAACATTACTAAAGTACTTAAAACAGTGCTAGTAGATGGACAGACAGCAAGAAAGATAGACAAATATTTGGGAGGTAGTGGGGTAGCATAGTCGATGTCTGTCATTTATCTTTCATTCATGTATCTCTTACAGGAAAGTCACTAAGGATATAAAGGTAGCTACCACATAATCCATGCACTTAGGAAACTCAAAGTTTAATGGGAGACACACATGTATAATACATTATAATGGCTGTGGTAGAGTCAGTTACTAATTGCTTTAGGAGTTCAGAGCAACAAGTAATTAATTCTCCCTAAGGATTTGGGACAGATTCATGGATGAACCTGTGTTGGCCTGCAATTTCAATACACATCCAGAAGCTACTGGTAGTGAAGACAAGTGTTGGTCAGTGAGGACTGTATACAACATGCCTATGGATGACCACTGGCCAAGTGTAATTCCCTCCCCCACACAAGGTTACCTGTACACACTTATCCTCTGCAAGTGAACCAGCCCTTTGCCTTGCTTTTGCCATCAACACTTGAGCAATTGATGCTTCTCTCCAGGACTATTACTTTCAAAGCAGCTTTCATTTTGAGCAGTCAGTTGTTAGAGCCACAGCAAACCATGCAGGCATAGGCATACACAAATACATAAATGTATATATACATGTACATATGTATGCATACATACATGTGTATCAAGTAAACAATATACATACATTTATACTAAGTAAATATGCACACATATATATTAAGCACCTGGGTGGGTAGCACTTTATTAGGGCTCAAAGTACAAAAATAAGTAGGATGCCATAAAAACTTTTCAATATAGTGAAAATATAGCATGTCATTCCATAGGCACTGCTAGAAAAGGGGAAAGGTTTTATTTGTAATACTGTCTTTAGCTCAAGCCACTACTGAGAAAGTCAGAAAATATATTATGAGGTATTCCAGTATGGCCCACTGGCAAGCACTGTTACCACCAAGTAGCAAATAAAAGACCAAATAGAAGAAGGAAGAGGTATTAGACATTGTATAGTCATTACGTACATCCTGTGACCATCAGGAAGCCCTGTTCTTTTAGCAATGTCTTCCTCAAGATCTATACCGTTTTGCCAGCCTTATGGACCAGAATAGATTTCTCTTTAGGGTTTATGAGTGTAGAAAGAATCCTAGTTTGGGGATCAGGAAATCCACATCCTAAACCAAACACAGCTACAAAACTAGTTGAGTGCCTTCAGCCATCTCATGGCTTTTTATTTTCCCATTTAAAAATTAAGAGATTGGTCTAAAGAGGGGGAAGATGGCGGCAACATAGGTGGGAGCGGAGTCCACTTCCCCTCAACGCCAGGGAAATACCTAGCTGATCTGAGGAGCAGAGCGAACAGCCAACAGTATTCCAGCATATACGAAGATCAGAGACCAAAGATAGAGGACACTGAAAGATCTGATGGTAAGAAGAGTGCTGAAGGACAATAAGGTCCACGGGACCCAGGACCGCGCGGTACAAGGGCGGCAGAAGCGCCAGCCCTGGCGCAGGGGCTCCTGCAGGAGTCTTGGGAGAGGGCCAGGCTGCGCTGTGAGCAGCCAGGTGCTTGATTAGACCAGGGGGGCTTGAAAAGGAGGAATTTCTCAAAAAGAAAAAGAAAATAGAGACACTCAGGGGCTAATTAGAGAACTCTCGGTGGTGGCCGAGCGCCCCTCCCCCTCCACCCCTGGACTGCTACGCTCACCTGAGGTCCGGTCGCGCGCGCGAGCAGATTAGCGAACGGGACCCACACTTGAAACCCCGGAGGGGCGCCCACACCTGAAACCTCCGAGATAATTTGGACCAGAGTCTAGCTGCTCCACCCACAGGCCCAAAACGTCGGAACCGAGTGCTGCGTGATTCAGTCCCAGGGCGGCCCCGCCCGCCCGAGAGACTCAAGCCCAGGGCGGCTGGATCGGGCCCCCAAGCACAGAGCCTGTGGCTCAGCGGGCTGCGCGCGCTCACCAAGCACAGGGCCGGCTGGGTGCCTGTTTTCTAAATACAAAGCTGCTGGCGAGTGTCCTAACCCCAAGGCGGCTGAATCCGCCACCTGCGCGCCAGCGTTCCAAGCCCTGGCGGCTCTATTGGTCCGCCGGCTGCGCGCTCAGGGCACAAAATAACGTCACAGACCCAAAGCGGCTGGATTCCCCTGCTGCGCGCGCACGCGTCACTAGCCAAAGCAGCTGGATTGGCTGATCAACGGACTGATTGACTGCCAGGGACCACACTTACAAAACAGCGAAGAGTGTGACCCAGGAAGAGAGAAAAGTGAAACCAATCCTTCCAAACACCCCCTCCCGTTGCACAGACAGGACACCAGCAGAAATAACCTGACCGGTTTAAAGCCAACAGAAGGTTTTTTTTTTTTTTTTTTTTTTTTTTTTTATCCTTTTTCTTTTTTTTTCCTTTCCCCCTGAATTCCTTCTTCCTCTCTCTTTTTTTCTTTTTTTTCATTCCTTCTTCCTCCCATCCTTTACCATTTTTATGTCTTCTTCCTGCCTTCTTTTATCTATTTCTATGTTTTAATTTTTGCTAAAATTCCTTCTTATCTTGCCTCCGATCTTTCTTTATTCTTCCCTCCTTCCTTCCTTTCCTCCTTTCCTATTTCCTTTTTCCCTCCTTCCCATCTTTCTTTTGGTTTGTTTTTTGTGTGTGTGTGTGTGTGTTTTTTTTTTCTTTTCTTTCGCCCCCCCTTTCTCTTTTTCCCACAGGTGAGACAACAAAACCTGGAGTGCTGAAAAGACTAGAGATAGACCGTGTTAAACACATAAACGTCAGCTCAAGACCAGTGAGCACAGGAGAGTAAGGAGACAGCACCACCGAATCCCATTGGCATTCTACCATAGAAGTTCATATCATAAATCCAGGGAGTCAGAACAAAGCAATTTAAGACGCAGAGGCCAACAAGAAGAACCTCACAAACAATGGGAAGACAAAGAAACAATTCCCAAATGAAAGGAAAGGAGGAAGTCTCAGAAAGAATACTAACCGAAAAAGAGGCAAGTCAACTATCAGATACTGAGTTCAAAGCAATGGTCATCAGGAAACTCACTGAGCTCTCTGAGCTCAAAGAGAACTACCAGAAACTACAAGGAAACTACAATGAACTCACTGCAAACTATATCAACATGAAAAAGGAAATAGAAAATATCAACAAGAGCCAAGCGGAAATGAAGAATACAATTTCTGAATTGAAGAACACAGTAGAAGGAATTAAAAGCAGACTTAATGAAGCAGAGGATCGGATCAGCGAGCTGGAGGATAAAGTAGAAAAAAACACCCAGAAGGAGCAAGAAAAGGAAAAGAGGCTCAGAAAGAATGAAGAGGCAATAAGGGAAATGCAGGACAACATGAAACGTAACAATATCCGTATAATAGGAATACCAGAAGGAGAAGAAGAAGAGCAAGGGATAGAAAACCTGTTTGAAAAAGTAATGATGGAAAATTTCCCTAATCTGAGGAGAGAAAAAGTCACCCAAATCCAGGAATCACAGAGAGTCCCAAACAAGAGGAACCCAAAGAGACCCACTGCAAGACACATCATAATTAAAATGGCAAATTTCCAAGACAAAGAGAGGATCTTAAAGGCAGCAAGGGAGAAAAAGGAAGTAACATACAAGGGAGCCCCAATAAGGTTAGCAACTGACTTCTCAATGGAAACGCTCCAAGCCAGAAGAGAATGGCAAAAAATATTCCAAGTAATGAGAACCAGAGGCCTCCAACCAAGACTACTTTACCCAGCAAGGCTCTCAATCAAGATAGAAGACCAAATAAAGAGCTTCCCAGACAAAAGAAGTCTAAAAGAATACAGCTCCACCAAACCAGCTCTGCAAGAGATGCTAAAGGGACTGCTTTAAGGAAAGGAAGGAAAAGAGAAAGACAGAGGAACACAGGTAGGAAATAATGGCAATGAATAACTACCTATCGATAATAACCTTAAACGTAAATGGATTAAATGCTCCAATCAAAAGACATAGAACAGCTGAATGGATAAGAAAACATGACCCACACATATGCTGCCTACAAGAAACCCATCTCAGGACAAAAGACTTACACAGACTGAAAGTGAAGGGCTGGAAACAAATCTTCCAAGCAAACGGACAGGAAAAAAAAGCAGGGGTAGCAATACTCATATCTGACAAAATAGACTTCCAAAGAAGGGCCATAAAGAGAGACCCAGAAGGTCACTTCATAATACTCAAAGGAAGAATCCACCAAGAAGACATAAACATTGTAAATATATATGCACCCAACATAGGAGCACCCAAATACATAAAGAAAATATTGGAGGATTTCAAGAAAGATATTGACAGCAACACAATTATAGTAGGGGATTTTAACACCCCACTATCAAAAATGGACAGGTCTTCCAAACAAAAGATCAACAAAGATATTGTGTCACTTAACAATACCTTAGAGGAAATGGACTTAACTGATATATACAGAGCTTTTCATCCCAAAGAAGCAAAATACACGTTCTTTTCAAGTGTCCATGGAACTTTTTCAAAGATAGACCACATGATAGGACACAAAGCAAGCCTCAACAAATTCAAGAAAATTGAAATCATATCAAGCATCTTCTCTGACCACAAGGGTCTGAAACTAGAAACCAACGCCAAGGGTAAAAACCCAAAACACTCAAAAGCATGGAGACTGAATAGCATGCTATTAAACAATGAATGGGTCAAGAATGAGATTAGGGAAGAAATCAAAAACTTCCTGGAAACAAATGAAAACGAACTCACAACAACCCAAAACCTATGGGACACAGCAAAGGCAGTCCTGAGAGGGAAGTTCATAGCAATACAGGCCTACCTTAAGAAGTTAGAAACAGTTCACACAAACAACCTAACCCTACGCCTACAAGAACTGGAGGAACAACAACAAAAACAGCCCAGAGCAAGCAGAAGGAAGGAAATAACCAAGATCAGAGCAGAACTAAATGACATAGAGACTAAAAGCACAATTGTAAGGATCAATGAATCCAGGAGCTGGTTCTTTGAAAAGATAAACAAAATTGACAAGCCTTTAAGTAGGCTCATCAAAAAGAAAAGAGAGAGGATCCAAATAAACAGAATTAGAAATGAAAGTGGAGAGATTACAACTGATACCACAGAAATACAAAGGATCGTAAGAAATTACTATGAAGACCTGTATGCTAAGAAATTTGAAAACCTAGATGAAATGGACACATTTCTAGAAAAATATAATCTTCCAAAACTGACTGAAGAAGAAACAGAAAACCTGAACAGACCAATATCAGCAAAGGAAATTGAAGCAGTCATCAAGAAACTCCCATCACACAAAAGCCCTGGACCAGATGGTTTCACAGGAGATTTCTACAAAGCATTTAAGGAAGAACTAACCCATATCCTTCACAGACTATTCGAAAAAATCCAAACTGATGGAAGACTCCCAAACTCTTTTTATGAAGCCAACATCATCCTAATCCCAAAACCAGATAAAGACACAACGAAGAAAGAAAACTTCAGGCCAATATCGCTGATGAACATAGACGCTAAAATTCTCAACCAAATATTAGCAAACCGCATCCAGCAATATATTAAAAAGATCATCCACCATGACCAAGTGGGATTCATCCCAGGGATGCAAGGATGGTACAATATTCCCAAATCAATAAACATAATACATCACATCAACAACAGCAAAGACAAAAATCACATGATCATATCAATAGATGCGGAAAAAGCATTTGATAAGATACAGCACCCATTTCTGATAAAAACACTCAGCAAAGTGGGAATAAAGGGAGCAGTCCTCAACATAATTAAGGCCATATATGAGAGACCTACAGCCAACATCACACTCAATGGACAAAAACTTAGAGCTTTCCCACTAAGATCAGGAACTAGACAAGGATGCCCTCTCTCACCACTCCTATTCAACATAGTATTGGAAGTCCTAGCCACAGCAATCAGACAAGAAAAAGCAATAAAAGGCATCCAAATTGGAAAGGAGGAAATGAAACTGTCACTGTTTGCAGACGACATGATAGTGTACATGGAAAACCCTATAGACTCCACTCAAAAACTACTCGACCTAATAAATGAATTTGGCAAAACAGCTGGATACAGAGTCAATACCCAGAAATCAAAGGCATTCCTGTACACCAGCAACGAAACTGCAGAAACAGAAATCAGGAAAAAAATCCCATTCGATATAGCAACAAGAAAAATAAAGTACCTAGGAATAAACCTAACCAAGGAGGTAAAAGACCTGTACTCAGAAAACTACACAACACTGAAGAAAGAAATTAAGGAAGATACAAACAAATGGAAGCATGTACCATGTTCATGAATTGGAAGAATCAACATTATCAAAATGGCCATACTACCCATAGCAATTTATAGATTCAATGCAATCCCTATTAGAGTACCCATGACATATTTCACAGATATAGAACAAACATTGCAGAAATTCATATGGAACCATAAACGACCTCGAATAGCTGCAGCAATTTTGAGAAAGAAAAACAAAGCAGGAGGGATCACAATACCTGATATCAAACTGTATTACAAGGCCACTGTAATCAAAACAGCCTGGTACTGGCATAAAAACAGGCACATAGACCAATGGAACAGAATAGAGAGCCCAGAAATAAACTCAAGTCTATACGATCAATTAATATTTGACAAAGGAGGCAGGAGCATAAAATGGAGCAAAAACAGCCTCTTCAACAGATGGTGTTGGGAGATCTGGACAGCTACGTGCAAAAAAATGAAACTCGATCACCAACTTACGCCATACACGAAAATAAACTCAAGATGGATAAAAGACTTAAATATAAGCCGTAACACCATAAAAGTCCTTGAGGAAAACATTGGCAGGAAAATCTCAGACATTCCACGCAGCAACATCCTCACAGACACATCCCCTAAAGCAAGGGACATAAAGGAAAGAATAAACAAATGGGACCTCATCAGAATAAAAAGCTTCTGCATGGCTAAAGAAAACAGCACCAAATTACAAAGAGTACCAACAGTATGGGAAAACATATTTGCCAACGATACCTCAGACAAGGGCCTGATCTCCAAAATATACAAAGAACTCACTCGACTCCACTCCAGGAAGACAAACAACCCAATTAAAAAATGGGCAAAGGACTTGAACAGACACTTCTCCAAGGAAGACATACAGAGGGCCCAGAGACATATGAAAAGATGCTCAGCATCACTAGCCATCAGAGAGATGCAAATTAAAACCACAATGAGGTATCATCTCACACCAGTCAGAATGGCCAACATAAACAAATCCACAAACAAATGTTGGAGAGGATGTGGAGAAAAGGGAACCCTTGTGCACTGTTGGTGGGAATGCAGACTGGTGAGGCCACTGTGGAAAACAATATGGAATTTCCTCAGAAAACTAAAAATGGAACTGCCCTTTGACCCAGTAATTCCGCTGCTGGGATTATACCCTAAGAACACTGAAACACCAATCCAAAAGAATCTGTGCACCCCAATGTTCATAGCAGCACAATTTACAATAGCCAAGTACTGGAAGCAACCGAAGTGCCCATCAGCAAACGAGTGGATCCAAAAACTATGGTATATTTACACAATGGAATTCTACGCAGCAGAGAGAAAGAAGGAGCTTATACCCTTTGCAACAGCATGGATGAAACTGGAGAGCATTATGCTAAGTGAAATAAGCCAGGAAGTGAGGGACAAGTACCATATGATCTCACCTTTAACTGGAACATAAGCAATAGAAGAAAAAAGCAAACAAAATATAACCAGAGACATTGAAGTTAAGAACAATCTAACAATAGCCAGGGCGGGGGTGGGGGGTGGGGGCGGGGATAGTGGGAAGAGGGTATTACAGGAACTACTATAAAGGACACATGGACAAAACCAAGGGGGAGGGTGGAGAGGGGGGAGGGAGGTGGGTTCACCTGGGGTGGGGTAGAGGGATGGGGAGAAAAGGCATACAACTGTAATTGCATAACAATAAAAAAAAATTAAAAAAAAAAAAAAAAAAGAGATTGGTCTAAATGATCAGTAAAAAGGATTTTCAATTCTGATGTTATCGTAAAGACACCCAAATTGCATTTTTTTTTGCTTCTGCGTTTCTCTTCTTCCCCAGGCCAACTATCCTCATTTTACTGCATAGCCAAAGCATTCAAACTCCCAATGATGCCTTTGGGAATGAAGAAAGTCATCTTGGACTTCTAAATGTTGGTCAATTCAAAATCTGTTCATGTGTTTATTTTCAAATGTATTTTGCCTGTGAGAAAAACATGAATTTTGCGGGTGTAGAGGGCAGAATGCTGGGTTGAATGATATTCCTCCCAAATTTATTTGTTGAAGTCCCAGATCCCAGTACTTTAGGAGGTAGCCATACTTGAAGATAAGGTCTTTAAAGGGGTAATTAATTTCAGATGAGGACAGTAGTGTGGGACAATATCCAATAACATTGGTGTCCCTATAAGAAGAGGGAGAGACACCAGGAAATGCACAGCACAAAGAAAAGGCCCGTGAGGACCCAGTGATAAGGTAGCTGGCTGCAAATAGGGGCCTCAGGGGCACCAGCACCTTGATCTGGAATTGCAGCCTCTGAAACTGTAAGAAAATACATTTCTGTTGTTTTAGCCACCCAGTCTGTGGTATTTTGTTAAGGCATCCCAGTAAATGTAAACGATAAAAAGGAATTAATATCTTCTGAATGAGATTCTTTAAACAGCATGATTCTGTGTATGTACAAACTTCACAAATTACTAAGGAGCCCAGGAGGTGGGAATCCCCAAATAAGCGATTTCAGAATACAGGATGGTCCACCCACTTACCATTTGATTTTGAAACTTTTTTCTTGCCTTTAAAGAGATTGATACAGCACCATGAATTCTAAGAATTGCTTTGGGGAGAGGTGTGCAAAATGTCTGAATAAGTAGGCCTACATAGCCATCTCCCAAATGTATAAGTTCTAGATGTAGGAACTGACAGTGTTGTAAGGCACTCTAAACTAAAGAAAAGTATTACATCAGAAGATGATATTATGGAGTGTGCTTTGAAATCCCCTAAGAAAAGCTGTCCTCCACAAGTACGACTTTTTTTTTCTTCTGGCAAACTTTGTCTTAGCAAGTTTTACTCAAATCATCTGAGCTAAAGCACAGTTGTGACTTGATTGAAACTTACTTCCAAGTGGAAACCGCTGCACAGTTTCTTTTGCATTGATTAGTGTCTTCCAGCTGCCTAAAACCACAATGAATTCACAATGCATTAGGGATCACGCCAGGGGGTTATTTATGGGTGAGGAGCATGCTTATCACTACCTCTATTGTGCTATCTATATGTCAAAGGCTCAGAGACTTATTACAAGGCCCTTCTTAGGCATTATTCCCACCCAGAGTGAATGACTATTTCTGATTAGTCTTAAATGAGCTTATCCACAATTTATTATTTTTTTTTACATAGGAAGCATTCATGTGCTTTCTTATAAATAAGAGTTTACACTTATCCATCACCATGTCTTGCCATAAATCTGAACAGAACTGCCTGCGGGTCTGAGCAACAGCTTAGTCACCAGCATTAACGGGTGACCTAATATGCTCATCACTGAGGTGTGAACTCAATCAGGCTCTTATCTGGCTCCACCACTGAAATAAATAAGTAAGCAAGCTGCTGAAAAATAAATGGAGCCGTATCTTATTCAAAATGTTACCTGCATCTGCTGAGGGAGAATCCAAGGTGATCAGCTCTGTTGTGAAGTTGTTCAGTGGTATTAAAAATTGTAGTGCTCTCTGCTTGAGAAGACAATACAGCACAGAACCAAGACCCCTGTATCTGATTAGAATTCACACAATGTGAAGTAAATGCTGAATTCCAAGGATTTTAGCTAGGTGACAAGCCTAGGTTTTATCATGGACATAGTGATTTTTAATGAGTGGGAATAAATAGGTGAAATAAAAATGCAGGAAAAAAACACATAGAGGAATTAAATGATTATCTGTTCTCTGAAAGTAGTTACTCTATTTCCCCCAAATCGAGACATGCAGGTTGGTCTGTGAGTGCTACTGAGTAATCAGTAATCAAAGGCAGAAATGCTTTCAATGCCAAAAGCTTCAGAAATGAGAGAAAAGGATGGATAGAAGAACATAAATGGAGAAATAGAGAAGCCAATTCTACTTTTAAGTGATTTGTAAGTGCAGCTTTGCCTAATGGAGGCTGACTGCCATGTCAAAAGGATAAAATGGAAGAAAATAACAATAACAACAAAAGCATACAAAAATTCCTTTGATTACATTCCTTTGAAACATACAGCTTTCCAACAACCCTGTCTTTGAAACAGCTATAGCAGGGTTTCCTAAGTATACACATGCAATCTAGTGAATACATTTTGGTTATTCTTGTCTTTTATTTCTGTTGGACTTGGGGCTGCACAGATATCCCTCTAGGTTAATATCTCACTGTCAAGGACGGTGCCCTATAGGGAAGTTCAGTCGCTTCCTTCAGAAGTTCTTTCAGATCCTACCCCTCACTGTCAAAAATTCTGGCATCTTCTATTGGTTTTTCATTCCCTTTTATGTATCTTCCTTTTATTGTTTTTTTTTCCTCTTCTTTATACATTTTCCCCCTCTCTCCTCCTACTGTCCTTATTATCTCCAGTCCCACAGGTTCTCAGCTGTAGTTTTCTTTGTTTTCTCTGTTTGACTGGTAGCTTCTTTCACTCCATCTCAGCATCTTTAGTATTCTCTTTCAGCGTTTGCGTTCCCTCTAATCAACACCTTTCTTGTTTAAAGCCACGGTGGTCTTCAGTTTGTCCTGTGGGCTATTTGCCTTATTGTGACAAGAAGGATGAATTGTCTTCTGCTTTTCCAGTGGACCTAAAGTGCTGCCATCCATCAACCTGGAAATTATTTCATATTTTTAGGATGTCAAGGGCCAGAACGATACTAAATAAACAGTACTTGACTGAGAAGTTCCAGCACAATTACTTTTACTCTCTGTGGAGGCCCTGTCCCTGGCTAGCAGTGTCTGCCAACAGAGAGATCAAATATTAATCAACTTCATTGTAATTGAGTTAAACTCGTAAGTATTTATGGATAATGTAGGTTTCCCAATGTGTTTCATAGATATCAATAAGAAAAAATACACATAGTATTTGCTTTTATGTCAACTTGTTGAAGAACTATTCATGATTGGGAGAACTGAAAATTCTCTACACAGACAGGTGTAACATGAACTGACTTTATTCTCAAAACTATACAATATTGTTATGACCCTTGAACATTCCGGTGGGTGGGATATTTTATTTATTCAGTCAAATCCCAAGTAAATACTCACCTGGGTAAATGATTTCTATAATGCATTTTTTTCTCTTTTTAAGGAATATTTTATTCTTTTCCTCCCCCAAAGACTCTAAGTCAAGAGCTCAGGGGTCTGTTTGGGGACCTGACAAGATGGGTATATGGAAGAAAAATGATGAGGTCATTCTGTGGCAGAGACTGTGAAGTTAACAGTCTAGACCTTGTGCCAGACAGATAACATAGAAGAGACTCAGAGGGTTTTTTAGAGGCCACAAGAGAATAAGAAAGGACAAATCAGCATGGTCGTGCCATTAGGCCCTGACCAAGTCAAGAAGAACAAAAGTTAATTATTCTCAGATGTCAATATTGGATGGCAACTATAAGGGATGGGAGGAAAAGTAATTTTACCTCTGCTAAGTTCTTGACTGAAACCCCTGTAACAAGAGATATATTAACAAAAGAGAAACAAAGAAGTTTTTAAACACATAAACTTCATGTATACATGGGAGATACCCAGGAAGAATGAGTAACTCCCCAAGGTGGCCTACACCACTGGTTTAAATACCATCTTCAGCTAAAAACAGAAAGCTAGAAGGAAGAAGGAGGCAGAGGGTCTAGTGATGGGGAAGTGTGACCAGGAAAAGTGTGGTAAAGGAGAGCAAGATTTCCTGTTTTAGAAAGGAAGACACTTTTATAAGTGAAGATTTCCTTTATAAATAAATGTAAATGTCTCTAGCCATCGGGTAACTGTTTATTCTCAAAGCTTTTCCAGTGTCTGCCATTTCTCAAACTAATCCACCCCAAATAATTCCTATGCCAAAGAGATATATTTTGGGGTGGCATATTCTGTTACTCTTCACGATAGTGCCCCGTGTACTAGATAAGGTCACTCTCTTTCAAGGAACACATCCAATACAATATTCTAAGACCAGCACCAGGTCAGGAGTCTGCTACTTCTACAAGGTCGTGAACTCTGATGCTGTTTTAGCAAAAAGAAGAGAGTCAATATCTGAGACACTTGCTGAGCATTTTGTCTGAAGAAACTGACTTGCCCAGACAAAATGCATTGGAATAGCCCAATAGGCAGTTTAACTTTAAATAGGGTGAATGCTGAACTGAGCAAAAGCTTGTTTAATCCAATATAGGAGAAGTTGCGAATTAGCCTCAATGACAAGGTGCATCTGAGCAAAGAACTAAGCAAGGGGGTGAGGGATTGGGACTTGAGAATATGTATGTATGGGAGGAGTTCCAACGAGAGAGAAGAGCAAGGACAAAGGCCCTAACATGGGAAAAATGACTGAAATGGTGAAGAAATAGCAAGGAGGCCAGAGTGACTAGAGTGAGCTGAAGGGAGGGGTTAAATAGTGAGATAATGTCATAGAAACAATAAGGAAATCAAGATCTTGAAAAGCTTTTGGGGCCATTAAAATGACATAGGCTTTCATTCTGAGTAAAGAGGAAGAACATTAATGTTTGCCACATAGAAGTGACATGATCTGCTTTCCATTTTAAAAAAAGATCACTTTAGACTCTAGGAGTTAAGTAAGGAAGGTAAGTGAAGAGACTGTTTAGGAAGATGCTGCCATAACCCAAATGAGTGAGAGATGGCTTGAACCAAAGTAGTTATTATGGAGGAGTGAAAATATTAATTTAGGGTATTTTAAGCTTGAGGTACTGACCATGCGTTTTTTCTTTTTTCTTTTTTTCTTTTTTTGTATTTTTTTATTGTCATTCAAGTACAGTTGTCTCCAATTTCCCACCGCCACTTTCCCCTGCCACACCTACCCTCACTTCACACCCTCAATCCTTCTCCCCTTTGATTTTGTCTGTGGGTCCTTTATACATGTTCTTTGACAACCCTTCCCCTTCTTTCTCTCATTATTGCCCTTCCCTCTCCCCTCTGGTTAGTGTCAGTTTGTTCTTTATTTCAATGTTTCTGGTTATATTTTGCTCATTTGTTTGTTTTGTTGATTAGGTTTCACTTATAGGTGAGATCATATGGTATTTGTCTTTTACCGCCTGTTTTTTTTCACTTAGTACATTGCTTTTCAGTTCCATCCATGCTGTTGTGAAGGGTAGGAGCTCCTCCTTTCTTTCTGCTGTGTAGTATTCCATTGTGTAAATGTAATGCAGTTTTTTGATCCACTCATTTACTGATAGGCACTTGGGTTGCTTCCAGCACTTGGCTACTGTAAACTGTGCTGCTAGTGCTACAAATCTGGGGAAGTCTGTAACAGAAAATCAGGTCTGGAAATTTTCAGCTTCTAGATGGCATTCTAAGCCATAAAACTAAATAAGATTATCACAGGACTGAGTGTAAAAAGAAAACATAAGGCATAGAAGGATTAAGCCCTGAAGTAATTCTCTATTTAGAGGCCAGGGAGATGAAGAGGAACAAGGAAACACATACATAATTGGTATCCAGGAAAGTTGAAAGAATGCCAGGTAAGTGTTAGTGTCTTGGAAACCAAGTAAAGAAAGACTTTTAAGGGGGAGAAAGATAGTTTTGTTATCAGTGGAAGTAAAGTTCTTGCTGTGTCATAAGAAAAAGAATTTCCTGAGACATGCATGGGAGGATAGGGTTCTGTGGTAAACTAGTGATAATGTAAAATTAAGGGGATTCCCCTCCTGACTTCCCAATGTCCCATCTCCATCTGTCTTGCCACAGAAAAGGTCCAATCTTGTCTTCAGCAGAGCCCGAGTAAAGGCCACTGCCCAGAGTTTCTGCGCCATATTAAATTACAATCCAGTACAGCATCCAGCCAGCTTAGCATGTGTTTCTGGCTGAGTTCACTGCTGTGCTGAGTGCAGTATTCAGGCTCCCTCCTGAAGCCTGCATGTGAAGACTGCCTAGCCATCGGCCATGAGGCTGCTAAGGCCACATAGCCATGGAGAGAACAGGTGAATGCTCTGTGCAAGTGTGGGTCATCAAGTGAAAAAGAGAGAGAGAGAGGAGAGAAAGAGAGAGAGAGTGTGTGTGTGTGTGTGTGTGTGTGTGTGTGTGTGTGTGTTCTTTGTTCCCCTGGGATTACATATCTTGGGCTTGGAAAAGACCAAAGCTTTTTCAAAATGAGAAATCAATTTCCCAGGCTTTTTCGAGCTTTGGTGGGTCCATGCACTAGTTAGACTGACAGGCTTCTTTGGTCCAGAATGTTCCTCTGGGCCCCCAAACAATCCAATACTGGAAGGGGGAAGAGGAGAGTACTTATCCTCTTGGTGGAAAAATGCTGGAATCCCCTTGGGTGTGAAGCTGTAGCTTCCTGGCTAAGCAAGCAGGCTTATGCTCTCCGGTTTATTAAGCTCAATGTATAAATCCCTTTGCTCTCCTTTTTTTAAAAAAATTAATATTAGTTAAATTCTGCAGTAACAGTATGATACCAAATGATACTGATAGCTCTAATAAGATGAAGACTAAAAATTGATTGGATTTGACTACATAGAAGCCACTGGTGAATTTACCACGATCAATTTTGATGCAGTAACTAAGATTCCTAATTGGAGGATATTCAAGAAGAAATAGAAGAGCAGAATCAGAAATGGCAAGTATTAATGTATACCATTCAACATATTTTGCTATAAAGAATAGAGAAATGAGGCAATAACTAGTTAGATAAATGGAGTCAAGAAGTGTTTTTATCTTCAAGATCAGAAAAGAGATAGCATTTGTATATTGGTGAGAATGATCTAGTAGAGAAGGAAGATTTTTATGTTGCAGAAGAGAGAGGAAAGAACTGGTGAACAGGGTACGAGGAGATGAGCATATATTGCAAGTAGAAGAGTGAGCCATAAAAAGGAATCCAGACAGCTTATCTCTACAACAGAAAGAAGGCAAGTTCTGACATGCTCACAGTTTTCCAATATCTCATAAGGCATAACAGGGGTTGCATATGTTGTTATTTTATTTATAAAGGTGAAGAAACTCACACATAGATTTTCAAAGGCCAAGGAGGCAATGAAGCAAAGTAGCTTAGAGTGTAGACTAAGTTAAAAGGATGAATCCAGCTCTGCCATTCTAAGCTCAACTTTCTTAATCTTCAACAAGTTATGAGAATTAAGTTAGATATTGAGAGAGCTAATGATAGTGACGGAGAACCTAGGTGCATTGGCTCAGCACTCTCTGTTCTCTCTTCTTTGTCACGATGCTTTACCATGTTTCTCAGCTGTGGTTGCAGGGAGGTAGGGCCATGTGACTGGGTTCTATCCATATGAATATGGGCAGAGTGACAAACATCAGTGCCAAGCCTGGTCTTCTCTACCTTCTATCACATTCTTTCTTCTGCTTCCATCATCATTCTGCCAGCAAAGGGTGAAGGCATTGGAAGATTTTGAGGCCCCAGAAGATGGCAGAGGCACTAACTGGATAGAGAATGGGTCCCTTCTGATTTGACACGAGCAAGAACTAAACTTTTATTACATTACATGTTTTATTACATTAAACCACTGAGATCCTTGGTTTATTTACTAGAGGTACAAGAATTAATTAACTAATGCAGCAAATCCTTACTAAATGTTAAGTATCAATATTAATGTGTTTAGCCCCATGCCACAACATTAAATGATATTAATGATCAGCAAACATTCAGGGTTCTTCATTCCTTGTCTAATTCTCTTCTACAACCCATACAAAATGTTCTAATTTTGGTCCACTTTGCATAAGAAGCCATGTCCCTTTCAGGGCATAAACCTTACTTTCCTAGGAAAGGAAGAGCAGAGTTAGATCTTGTCAGGAACTCAGTCTCCGAGCCCTCTTATAATTACCTTAAGCAGCAAACTCTGTTGCTTTGGCTCTCTCCTTTCAAGTTGAAATGTAACCACAATAATTGGTACTCTAAGGTTTACATCACCACTAGATCAAAACAACATTTCCAGCTATGATCCCTAAACTGGGACAAATGATGGCTGACATTTTTCAATTAATAATATGATAAATGCTATCCTAAAATTTGTTTAATTTTCTAATTTATAAAGAATCCAATTTTCTTGCTAATACTTTTCTGCTTGTTTAATTAGAACATAACATTAGGAAAAACTCTTTAATATTAAGAAGTATATCTTAAATAGCGTCATACCATGAATATTCCCCACTGTGAAGTCATACTTCTGCTTTGACCTTGTTGTCATTGTTTTGTTACATAAATTATTCAGTCTGGTATATCTTATAGATTAAATACTCTAGAAACAAATTAAAAAGCATCCCAGTGGCTTAAAAATGTTAAGAAAGTCTTCTTTCCTCTGAATACCTCTTGTAAAATGGAGAGTAAAAAAGAACCCCAAAAATAGGTAAAATGATTTGTTTAGAGATCAAATTGTCAAGTAAAATAAGCATGTCCCTTTTTAAAAAAAAATTCATAACTCACTTCTCATTGTTGAATTTAGATAGGCATACGCAACTTGCTCATTGATATGTGGAAGAATGAAAGCAATATTCCTTCTTCTTCCCCAATACCACTGGCTTTTTATAATCAGTGCAGGGTTCTAAAAGACATATTTTCCCCAGAAGGCAGATTGCTCAAGCTTCTTTTGCCCATGAAAGAGAGTTGCCAGGAAGCCTATATCATTCCTGAGCAGAGCTTTCCAACAATAGAATGGTCTGCTAGTATGATTCCTGGCCCCTAGAAGTTTGAGCTTAGAAGTTAGATGGCCAATTATGGCAGAAGCTATAAAAGGGTTCCTTAATTGAAACAAAACCCCATTCATTCATTACTTCAAAAAAGCCTCTATTAAGCAACTAATCTGAGAATACAAACATACAAAGATAATATCCCTTGAGAAGTTACTAATGCTCCCATTACATTTTCTCTTTGCCAGAAGCTGTTCTGATCAAGTCTTAACTTTACAAGTATTAACTCATGTATTTCTCACAAAACCTCTATGAAATTGGTCTTATTATCATACTTGTTTTATAGATGATAAATTGAGACCCAGAGAAATTAAAAAACATGTCCAAGTCACATAGACAGCAACTGAGAGATGGCTTGAATGCAGTTATCCTGACTCCAAAGGTTGTGGTCCACCCCCCGCCTCCTCTTCCTCAGGCTCTAAGGCCCCAACAGTCTACAAGGGTGACCAGCTGAGAAAGCAGTAAGTACACTTCAGTAAATGCAGAGTGAAGGCATGCACATAGGATAAGGATATTCACATCTAGCAGGAATTTCCAGTTTGCTTTTAAATCCTTATGTCTGACCTTAAGATCAAACTAACTACAATGGGGAGAGCACAAACAGAGTAGGTTTTTGACTATGTGATTTGTCCCAAATTTATACGATAGCATTGTTTTTAAATAGAGCAGGGCTCTTACACAGGTGAAGAATGATACACGGCCTTCTCACTTCACAATGCCACTCCCAGACTTTGCAACACCATTCTATTGTGCAGACATGCTAGGGACACTGTGCTATGTCCAGCCAGGCCTCTCTCCCACGATCAGGAGAAACAGGCTCGTTAGGCCATGACTTAGGATTTTAAAAATATTAACAGTTTTTAAAAATAGTTAATTTAAATTCTGGGAGTCACTTTTACATTAAAATGAGTTGACCTCAAGAGCATTATGATCAGCCATGAAGAAAATGACCTCTTGTTCAGAGGCTCTAACAAACTGATTTCTCTAAAATATAGTTGATTCTGGGGTTGTTTATAATCTCAGCCTAACTTCAAAAGGCAACAATTACAGAGCTCTTCCAGTAATTATCCCTATTATATGCATGCTCTAACTTTCTCTTTTGCCATCCTATTGCACACCCTGACAAAGCACAATCTGCATTATTCAATTCTTCCAAAATTCCCCTTTTCCTTAAAGATGGCTACAGGTAGTTCTGATTTGGAGACAGAGGCAACAAGTTCGGGGGTCTTTTTCTTCACAAATAAAACTCTCCATTTAAGAATAATAATTACCATGGTAACCCTAACAGCTTAGGAATTGTTCAAGCATGCAGTTTCTAGGGAGAAAAAAATCTCAGCATTTCTGAAGCTTGTTTAACCCTTTAAGGTTCAGTGTCTATTTTTTTTTAAAGGTAGAGTCAATTTGTTTTAACCTTTTTGTCGAAATAGATAAGAAACCTTTCCACTGGAAACATCAATGAAGGATGGAAATGAATGAAAAATAATATATTTAAAAGTAATCTAATCCCACTTAAAAGAAGTGCAAGCCAAATATGGCATTTGAAAAGGCGTTTGGCTCGGACACAGGGAGCGCCCTGGGATCTCTCGGCACTGCAACGAGGGATGAGTAATGACTAGCACAGTCAGTATGCAGTCAATGGGGAGGCTGTACAGAGAGCCCTGCAAAGCCTCCTCTCCTTCTCCTCATGTGGCATCAGACTCAAATCATATAGGAAATGAACAATCTTGGTAGCATAATTTGGCTGTAACCGTACCTCATGAGTGGAAGTCGGAGGCTGGAGTAGTTCTCATGGCTTCTCTGTCTGCCTTTTCCTCTTACCTCACTCTGCCTAATGGCATGTTGCCTGCAGTACCAAATGTGAGAGCCAAATCAGAGCCTGAAACATTTGCTGCAAGTGCAGTTTAATGGGAGCAGATACACACCTCCTGGAAAAGTGCAATGCATACCGAACAAACACTGAATTGGGTTTGCACAACCATATTAGATTATTAGAAAGAACTCTCAACTAATCTAATAGACTATAAATAAAATCTTTTTAAAACATTGGATATTCTTGCTAGCGTTGCTTATTAGTGGTTAGAAGAAGAAATTCTCACTCTGAATTCTTCTCCAGTAAAAACTGCATTCTGTGGTGCATTTGTAAAACCAATTAGACTGGTATCAGAGGAAAAAATGGAAAATTATGCTGTCCATGTACAAGTGCATTCATCTTATTTCCCAGTAAACCTTGATTCATGGGCCCCCTTGGTTAATATCTCAGAATATATTTTTCCTTATTTATTTTCCTTCATTGTTTGCAATTTCATTGTATAATTTAAACTATATTGTCTGTGAACCATATAGCTCATCTGGTGAATTTGTTCTGTCAGTAAGATTACTTCTTCTGGTGTGTTTATTAAAATTTTAATATAAGTTTCACTGGTAGGGAAACCACAGTACTTTCAGAGAATTATTTAGTACATGTTCTTCATGTTGATGCGGATGTAGGAAGGGAAGGTAAAGGATGGAAATATATTATTTGAGCCAGTATTCTAACAAAAACTTGAAAGTGGTGATTAATAGTACTATTACTATTACTACTATTATTATCATTATTATTCTAAAATCATTTTCTTCTTCTAGGTATTCTCTCATGAAGAAAAAAAATAAGAGGAATAGCCAAGGAATTTTTTTTCCCCTCACAACCCATTTATCTTCCCATCAAATCTTGATGCTCATACTGGGCAATGAGCCTCTGAAAATAATGCTTTGTGGCCTTGGTAACTGAAGGCAAAAAGCAATATAACCATTCCCGGATCTCATGATGGGAATGAAATAAACTTCTGTCACTACTTTTTATCTTCCTCCCCAATTCTTTCACACCTTCAAATCATTCTTCACTTTCCAGCCTTTAGCGTTGCACTTTATTATTTCTTTTTTCCAAAAATATTGTGCCAAGGTCTATAGCCAGAGGAAAAGCTTAGAGTGGATGAAACAAGATTCTTTCTCAAAACTGCTTCAGGTGAGCTTTTTGCACTCCTTGGTTTGAAGCCTCAATGGCCCTGAATTAATGACACCAACCTACACAGCTTCAATCTTCATGTTGAGATGATGATGGTCTGCACAGTATTTTCCCCAAATGATCCAAGAGTACCTTTGGCTGGCAGCCAACCCTCCTTTTTGTCACCTCCTAGCCACTCTCCCCCACCTTATAGTGTGTTTGTCTTTATTCACAAATATTATGAACACAACCATCTTGAATGTAATGAATTTAAGAGATTTTAGAGTATCAGGAGACATTGTACATGTTTCACAGTGCCTCCAGTAGACCTCAGTTAGAGAGGCACCAAGAAAGTGTGTGCCTTCAGGTATCCTTTCCTTCTCCCTGCCTCATCCTCCATTCTTGGGTGGGACAGTATTTTTTACTCTATGCTTTCCTCTCTTAAATTTTTACTCTTCGGGGGGGGGGGTTAAAAAGGCATTAAGTTATCTATAATGGTGTATGCGAATTCCTGTATCTGGACTCATTTTCTTCCGCTGGCATATAACTTCAACAGAGTATCAAAGGAATAGTATTTGTTATTGGGAAAAGTTAGAAAGGCTATTATGGTTATTTTAGAGCATCAGACATTCTCAGGAGAAGGCGTTGTTAGGTGAAAAACCTCCATGAGAACCATGGAGGGATTAGGAAGATAATGTTTGCAAGCAAAGAAAAAATAGGTCCAGAAAGGAGATGTGATAGGAAATGAAATATTTTTTAAAAAACTTACTTCCTCTTTCTATTACCTAGGACCATGGGGTATATCAGGAAGCTATATAGAACCCCCAGAGATATTCATTTAAACTAAACCTTCTATCTTGTGTGTTTTAAATCTTATAACTGAATCATCACATCTTTGAAATGAGTTCCAAATGATCAGAACCACTAGATATATATTTAGGTCTTCGGGGTTCTGTCAACTTCTTCTTTTGCCTCCATCTGACTGGCTTTCCCCCATGTTAGAAGCTATATCATTCCAAAATTTTCTGCAGCCGATAAGAAAAATAATTTAATAATGTTCTGCTTTAACTTTCACCAACTCTGTATTGAAGGAACAAAGATGGTGGAATTGAAGTGAGTGACACATTATACTAGACTACAATGTATTCTTTTTCAAGACAGTTGGGAGTGTGTACTGTAATACAACAACTAGATAAAAAAAAACACTTAAAAAAGAAAAGATGAGAAACTCAGTGAAGGATATACAGGGACTCCTTGTACTATCTCTGAAACTTTTCTGTAAATATAAAATTATATCAAAATAAAAAGTTTTCTTAAAATAACAGAAAAGAAGAAAAGTAAGATGGAAGAGAAAGAAGAGGAGTATAGAGAGAGACCACAATATTCAGACTAGATGAAAAATAAGGGAAGATGAGTAACTTTTAGTGAGTTCCCATCCCTTGACAGACACTAAGGTAAATGCCCGATATTTTTGTGCATTAATTCTGATCCTATTTTAATGAGATAGATATTATTATTCTTATTTTCAGATGGAGCACATTAGGATTCTAGAGGGTAAAAATGGGTCAACCAAAAGCATACAAACAGGAAGCCACACAGTTAGAATTTCACTCAAAGTGTCCTAGATTTAGAATTATTTTCTAATAAGTTGTATGTCAATTTTACCTCAATTTGAAAAAAATAATGCTTTGAGTTTTCTTCAGATTCACTTTCACCTCTTATGCTCTCCATAGTCTTTGCTTTTGCCACACATTTGATAGACCTGTATCCAATCAGAACTTCCTCCTATTCAGTTGATGTGATTTTTTTTTCTTTTATTAAGTATGCTGTCCTTATAAAACGCCCAGGCCTGTGTTTAACTTTGTAAGGCAATGAGTTCAAGGAAAATCCAGCTGAGGTACCCAACTTTCAGTGCCATGGTAGTTGCATTTTATATCAAATAATCCTTTAATATTCTCTTTGACAAGTGGAAAACACACTCTCTCATGTTAAATTGTTAATGGCGTCCCTTGTGGTTGGCTTCTGGTTCTGATTTCATCATAATTTAGTTTCTTCATTTTATGTCAGTAAAATAGTCTAGAATAACATCATGGCCCTTGCCTAGAAGTCCTCGATGTGAGTAAGATACAAGGTGTATATTCACATAAGGTTCTTGCTTTTTCTCTTATTCTTTCATTATTTTTCCCCCTCTCCCTGGTTATTCATTGTTTGGTTTCTGTCTCTGTGCCTCTCTCTCTCTGCCTCTCTCTCACTCTCCTTCCCTCCCTTCCTCTCCCATTCTGTTGTAATATTTGCATGGCTTCTTAAATCATACTCATACTCCAAGCGATTCTGTAACATATCTATGATATTTGTTATCTACGCTATTACAGATATGTGCATCATTGTTCGGTAAATATTAGCTATCTCAACCTTTAAGAACAGAAGAAAATATTTAACAATACCTTTTCTTCTGGTGCTTTGGGCAGTTATTTTATTTCATTTCATTTTTTTGCTTGAAGGATTCTGTTTAGACAGTGACCTTATTTCAATTTGAGTATACAGATTTCTCCAGGTTTCATAATAACCATCCATACTTTGAAATGACCTTCTATAAAATTCAGCATAGGAACTATTTATTCCTCTCAACATTCTTTCAAAGGCTGAAGTTACTTATTCTTTATATGTCCTGATAACTTTTTGAGTTGATGCAGGATACTTTAAAAATCTGTTTTTCTAAACCACAGATTAACAGTGCTCTTCTGAAAGTAGAGAAGTCTGAACACTCAGTGCCATTCTCTGTGACGATCACAAATTGCGTGGTTGGAAGAAGCAAGGGCATACCTTGATGGTCAGGCATATTTGCCCCTACAAGAATCCTCATATTCACTTTCCCATTGAAGTTCATGTTCTGAGTTCCCTTCAATAGCAAGCCTAGATGGGAGTATGACAAGGCCACCATTAATTACTCCTATAGTTACAGTGTCTATACAGCTAATCTTCCAAATTAGGACATTTTGACAGTAAATTTGAAGACTATTAATAGTATCTACTTGCATTATTCTTGGTAAACTGGGATGTATTGTCACTTTGTTATTTGGTATAATTGTTCATAGTATATCCCTGTCACTCTCAAAGTGTCCCCATTTGGGGAAGTAGTAGTTCTCAAGTTTTTTGTTCTCAACTCCTTAACCATATTAAAAATTAATTAGGACTCAAAATAGCTTTTGTTTATATGAATTATATCTCTCAGCATTTACCTGTTATAAATTTAAAAATATTTAAAATATATATTTACTTATTCATCTAGAAATAAAAATAAATACATTACATGCTTATACAAATAACACATTTTCACAAATATGTTATTTTCTAAAACCCATCAGTGAGAAGGTGGCAATGTTTTACATTTCTGGAAGTCTCTTTAATGTCTGGCCTAACAGCAGACAGCTGGATTCTCATGTTAGCTTGGAGATTCCATCTGTTGTGATATCACATGTTGTGTAATTTTTGGAAAACGCCTATGAGAAAATAACAGTGGTAAGAGTGAAAAAAGCAAATAACATCTTAATATTATTATGAAAATAGTTTTGACCTTCCAGACCCTGACTGCACTTTGGGAACTGCTGGATTATATCCTCTCTTTATTTATGGACAGGAGGAGCCTATTGCACAGAGCTCCCTGGAAATGGCAAAACCACATGTGCCTTTTCTTGTTTTCTCTGCCTAGAACACACACACACACACACACACACACACACACACACACGCTCATCTTCATCTTTGGTTGGCCATTTCCTTTATATCATTGATGTTTTAACTTTAAGAAAGTGGTTTCCTATGAAAAGTCTCACCTGACCCCCAGGAGACCAGACTACAGTCTTGGCTATTTGTTTTGAAGGAACACTGTGCATTCTTTTTCATAGTACTCACTATAATTTCACATCCTTGCTGATGCCATGTTACTTCTCTGTCTCTAGTCTCTCAGTGTTACGTTCCTATCTCTTGAATGATGCCTGACACAGAGTAAAAGCTTAACAAATAAGCTTTTTGTTAAGCTTATGTTCAAATTACTTGGTGAGTACACCAATTAAGGATGTGCCTAATCTTCACATCTTGAAAGCCAGGTCATCTGTTTGTGACTGGACAAAGATGAGGCTCCTGTCTATGGGAAAATAAAATTAAATAAAATATAAATCTTATATTTTTAGTGTAAGTTATAATAAACACTGAGATACAGACCTAATTATAATAAGGACAAAAAAGAAGGGCAGAACAAAAGCTGTAGAAATGATAAGATTTGGCTACTTCAACAGCGTTTCATGAATATAAAGCAGCTTGGTTGCAGCACGCACTTATTGCTTGTCCTACTTATATTATGTGGTCTTTCAATATCTCTTCCTCAGTGAACTCTTCCTCTTCTGAATTCCTGTACTATCAAGTGTTTTATATCCTTAAGACCCTTTTCATATATTGCCCATATACTGTAATTATTTTTCATGGGCTGTCATATTCTTTCCTAGATGACAAATTTGAAAACTTATACTCTTGACTTATTATTTCTTTCTTTCCCCATAATACTTATATAGGACAAAATCCTGCACATACTAGGTATGACAAATAGGCATGCATGGTGCAGAGGTATACATTAAAACACCAGACTGCATCAAGTTCACCTTATTTTTTAAAAAGCAAAACAATAAAACATTGTGATATGGACTACAAAAAAAGTTGCAAGTCAAAAAAAATCTATTCTTGGAACTCTGCTATGTATCCTGACTGGGACCCATTGTGATGAATTCCTAACCTTTAGCAAATTTGCTGCCCATGGGTATTTAGGAGGGAACAGAGCTCCAACTCCACAGTACATTCTTAGCCTCAGGGTTTAGCCTCTCTCATCCTCTTTGAGTTATGGGTCCCCGTTCTTTTACTCAGATTTATGAGTTCAGACAGCATCATAGGAGGCAGGTACAGCACATAAATCAAGTAATGCAGGCATGTGGGACAAGCTGGAAAATTATCATTGTCCCTTTGCACACTTCACAATATCAGAGGATATGTCTAATAGTGTAGAAGCTTAAAACAGCTAATGTGACTCATTAAGTGCCTAGCTTTCTATGTGGGTTTCACTTAGGCACAACAAAAAGACTGGTTTCATATATAGGGTGGGGCCAAAGTAGATTTACAGTTGTATGTGAAACACAGAGTTTATTCTTGTAACATTATTTATTAATTATTGTGTTATTTTCCATATGAACTACAAACCTACTTCTGCCTCACCCTGTATTTCTGCATTCAACACTAAATTTATAGCCTAACTGAATAATATACAACATGTAATTCTATCTGCTAGAAAATGGTGTGGGAGTAGACATTCTCCAAGGTTTCTTTTAGTTCTAAAATTCTACCATTCAATGAGATATGTTAAATGTTTGATATTGTTTAATAACAGTGGTCCTGAGAGCATTAAAAATAATGTTCCTCATTAAAAATAATAACATGTAGTGGTTCTCAATGGATTTCCACTCCTGAGAGAATAAAGAGTGACAAACATCAGCAAAGAAAAGTATTTTCTTTCACTAACAGATTTTGAATGGTCTGTATCAAAATAAGTCCATTACGTGTCTCACACATACATGGTTTTCTGTCAAAGACTCATGCTTCAACCTTGGTTTTAGAACTAATTTTCCAGGCATTGCTTATAAGTCCACATTCCCCTTGCATCTGTGTGGGCAAGGGAATATAGCCATGCAACTGTAGCCAATGAATTCTGGGCACAAAGGATATATCTCTCTCATATATAAAGGATATATAAAATCTCTCACTTCTAGGACTAGCCAATAGGAAACTTCCATGTAATCCTTCATGTCCTCTTTCTTGACACTCAGCCCAAACTCAGAAACCAAGCAATGCAGATAAACAGACCCTCAATCTGCCAGAGACCCTGAGTAAATGTGCGGAGCAGAGCTTCCTTCACACTCCTTGAACAACCTCCCCCACCCCAACCACTAATGACTGCACTTCACATGAGTGAGAACTATACTCTATTTTCTAAGCTGCTAATATTTTGGAGCTTACACAGCAGCTACTGCTACTGTTGCCAGTACAGTTGTGCTTATATTATTTCTTCCAAAACAAACTACAACAGTATTATTTTCTTTAGAATTTTTTAGATGTTTTCTGTTTCCTGCTATGAATCTTGACATAGATGCACATTGTAAAAAACAATGATGTATTTTGGTTGAAGTATTAAACTTTGTTTACTTTAAGTGCCTAGGATACTTAAATATTAAATTCTGAAAAGAATTTACTATTGACAGAAAATTAGATAATGCAGAAATACAGTTTATACTACATCCACAACATTTTCTTTTAATTCCGTAGAAGGGTTAGACACAGAGTAGGCTTTGTGCATTTTGAAGTAACTACATTCTCCCTCAGGATCTGTCATTTCAATTAAACTAATTGATATTTCCATGTTCATAAAAATGAAATATGAAGCAACAATTCCCCTTGTCATTTCTATCCTTCTGGAAGGTGAGAAATAACGTTTGGAATGTCCTATTTTTGATAACAAAGCTTTCACAGCCACTCAGAGAGACGCGGGCCCCCTCAACGCTGGAGCAGGTCAGGCGCTTGCGCCTATGCTCCCGCCCTTTTCCTCTCTGGCTGGCTGGTCTCTTCACACTTGCATAGTTGTGTCCTTAGTTTTGTTTTCCTGCCCTCTTGTTCTTCCACAAAATTTGCCCAAATAAAATCTAATTCAGGTTCATACATTTGTTGGCAGGAAATTTTCTAAGCATGTACTGCTTCTCTCTCTTTCTTCCTACCATGCCTGAATCTTGGGGATTTAGTGCCTCTTCTGCTTCAGTTATTTAGGTTATAGAATGGCATAAAGTCTGAATTTCACCTGTGATGTCATAGTCACTTTATTGCTCTACAATCTCTAATTCACTTTCTTTACCGTTAGACTTTGTGCTATAATTTAGAGACATTAGAGTCACTCAATATTGTTTTTAGTCTTCGTGCCAATTATTTTCTCTTGTGACAATTCTCTGGTATTATTATACCTACACTATATGATATATTGAATTATGAACAGTTTCTTCAGTAAATTCAAGGAAGATTTTTGTCCAGTATTTAAGGAAATTAAATTTACATTTTTCCTGAAATATCAACCTAGTACTTATCTCTCAAAAAGAAACTGTAGTTATTTTAACTCGAACTTCCAAATTTGAGATTCTTCTATTATGTTTTAGATTATATGTTTATTACTAGTAATTATCATGCCTTTCTGAAAGCTATTTACTACCTAATTGATAGTAAATTCACATGGCTGAATTTCCACATACTTGCTTTCTAGAAGATTTGGATATTTGTCCATTTTCAGTTTTGCAACACCAATCCCATTTTTCATCTCTGTCCATGATTAATTGTAGTGGATGTGAAATAATATGCAACTTCCAGGCATAAATTAATTTGAGTTTAGTGCTTTCTTTCTATGCCCTGACATTATCTGGTCAAAAAAACTTGAAGGTCTTTTTCTTACATGAAAGTAAAATTGAATTGAGTGGGCTGTTTGTCCCCTTCTGTTACTTCCATCATCTTGTCCAACAATAAGCCTATTCTTTTCATATTGGCCTTCCTGATTGGGTGATAAATTTAAAAGTACTATTTTTTTTGTTCAGGTGAGCATGTGTAAGTATCAATCAGATCATTTGGGGTTTTAGCCAAATGGGCATTATTCCGAGAGTTTCAGGCTGCTTCTTTTGTTTGCACCCTTGGTTATGTGCAGGTTTTTCTAGCAATTGTTTGTGCCCTTTTAAAGTTTCAGTTCATGTGAAAACATTTTATCATTTTATTTGTTTAATGAAGGGATTTTTGGAAGCCTAGAAGTTACATGACAAAAAGAAACAAATGAAGCAAGCAAAGATGATGTTTGTAATACCAAAGTCTTTGAGAACCTCTTCTTGTGATCCGTGCCTGGGTTTTACCCGTGTGCCTTTCAAGGCAATCACATTCCATAATATGTGTTCACATAACAAAGTCATTACATGTGGTTATGCCCACAGCTATGCATCTGTGGGAGTTTCGGGAGAAAAGGTCAGTGAGCTTCAATTATGCTTGTGCTCGATTAGCACCTACCTGCATTTCATTTTGCTTGCCTTTTTCAGTTTCAATGAAATTTCTACCTCAGAGACTTACCTGATTTCAGATCAAAACTGAAAAAGGCTGATGTTGTAAAGCTTCTGAGGAGAGCTTAGAGTCTTTAAATTTGATATCTTTCAAAGATTTTCCTGGGATCTAGAATTTTCCTTAAATGCAAAAGATATATTCCATAAACAGAGGAGTTTTCAACTTTATGGCTTGCATTTTCTTTAGAACTATATTACTTTCAAAAGCATATTTGATTTTTGTTTTGGTTTCACATTTCAACCAGCATCACTGTTCTCGATCAGGCCACGTATGTGCAAACTGTTTCAAAGTGTTCATGGAAAAGGAGAAAGTCTTTCAAACCTTTTTAAAATGTAATTCATAAGGGAAAATGAATACTGAAGTCTGTAGATACAATGACTACAAAGAAGTGTTTTAGTTGTTGCTCCAGGCCATCATAAAATACCACTGGCCTTTGTGATCTTAGCAATCTTGTTTTGGATTACTTCCTACAGCTGTTTACATACCTGTTTTCACTTGTTTTGTCATGCTGTTCAGAACAACAAAAATACATATTGCTTACCTCATTTTCCCCGGTACTTTAAATGGAGGCTCTATTTCAGCAATTCATATGAAAACAAGAATGACTCTACATTCC
This sequence comes from Desmodus rotundus, assembly GCF_022682495.2. Taxonomy (NCBI): domain Eukaryota; kingdom Metazoa; phylum Chordata; class Mammalia; order Chiroptera; family Phyllostomidae; genus Desmodus; species Desmodus rotundus. The sequence goes on along the minus strand of NC_071393.1, from coordinate 60,808,203 downwards.
TTCCTGGAAAGTGTCCTAAAGAAGTTCTAAGCATGGCAATAATTTACTCAGTGACTACATATTAACTGTGAATATTAAAAATTTCTCTTCATTTCTGAAACACAGACTGCTCCTAGGTTTGTAATTTATTTTAATTGAAAGCTGAGAGAATTGCTGACTGTAAAATATGGGAAAACAGTTCATTTGGGTCTGAAAAAATGGAGGCATACCCAAATGCTCCCTAGGGTCAGGCAGGGAATGTGAATGAGAGAGGTGGGCAAGATGGATTCATCAGGAAGCTGAAAAAAAGATAACAGGAATCTGTATTTTTATTTGAATGTTCTCTTTCCAAATACTGGCAACTGATTCAAAATGTTTTGAAACCCTTTGCACTTCTCTAAAAAACGGTGGCTGGACATCATTCCACAGTCCTTGTTGTAGGTGAGAAAATGAGTGTTCCTCTAAGTAGAAATGATCTTTAGCCTTTTGTTATGAATTCATTCCCTTTTATCGCATTTTTTCCATTCTATATCCTGGTGTTACTATTGAAAGAGTTTATGATAACATGAAATTAATAGAATATTTATACTTACTAAAAATATCATAATATATAAGTATTTGTATATCTATGTATATATTTTAGGGGCCAGAGAAGAGAGGAAAACAAGTACTTACTTTTGTAGAAATCCTGAACTAGGAAAATTGCCCAAACCTCTGACAGGTAGTGACATTCAGGAGATACCTGAGCCTAGAATTCAGAATACTCCATGATATTGAAGGCCATCAAATCTCAGTATGTGTGGATCTGTGTGTTTATTTATAACAGTAACCTTGCAGCATTGGATATGCTCTGATTATTTTACACTTTACCATGGCAATTTATTCCATTGTAGAATTCAAAATAGCTTCTGTATCCCCCCCCCCCCACCCCACCTTTTAAATGTCCATTTCAGGCATCTTCTGATTATGTGATTGTGGCATTTTTTGTGTATGTATGAAAATTTTCACTAGGCCCAAATAGGGTGATAAATATTTGCAACTCTAATTGATTCTCATTCTTTCTTCAGTTTAAGAAATTACATATGGCATTTACTACATGCCTCTCATATTACAGAAAAATGAATTACCTTGAATTAAAATATTAGAAGTTTTCAGATTTCTTAGTCAATTTTTTCTTTTTTGTCTCAAGACATGAGAAGAAGGATATTAGTTAATCAGATGGCTATATTCCCGAGACATATCAATTGGTTTTCAATTTTAATTCAGGTTGCAACGCAACTGGTCGACTTGGTCAACTGATTCCATAAAATAATCTCTGAAGAAAAGTAATTATTCATGTCAATTTTATTTGTTACCTATTGATTAACTATTAATTATATTCTGCTACCCCTAAATGTGTTGGATAGTATTGGTACAGCTTTATGTATTAAATGACCAACAGATAAGTACAACATACCTAACAATCATTTTCTTTGTCTAAATTAGATTGAACTACTCTTTTTGTAAATTATTAAAGCATTATATCTTTTTTATTATGTAGACTTATTGTTACCTATAATTTTTAAATACTAAATTGGGCCAAATTTATAATTTTCTTCCAATACATATTCATATTTATGTTTTAATTTTATTTGACTTTTCCCTTGGTCCTTTCCTTAACACATTTTTTCTCCCTAGAGTCATATTACTTATGAATCTTAGAGTTACTTTCTACTTAGTTACTCTAAAGAAACCCTTTAATCCCTACACCTCAACAAATAACAATTTAACTCAAATTATTATTAATTCATTTATCATTCAGAAGAAAACAGGCATACATCTTAATTACCTTGAGTGAGTAATGGTTTTTCAGATATGACAGCAAAAGTAATAATAGAAAAAGAAAAGATAAATTGGATTTCATGCAAGCCAAAAACTTTCATGCTACAAATCACAGATTAAGAGTAAATATTGGTAAATCATATATCTGATAAGGAATTCAAATCCAAGATGTATGAGAATACATAATATGTAAAGAACTCCTACAACTCTATAATAAACAGATAAATACTCCAATTAAAATATAGATAGAGGATCTAAAGAAACATTTCTCTGAAGAAGACAAACACAGGCCAATGAGCACATGAAAAGATGTTCATCATTAGCCATTAGAGAAAAACAAATCAAATCCATGATGAGATTCTACTTCACGCTGTCTAGGGTGTGGAGGGAATATGGAGAAACTGAGACCCTCATACAGTGTTGGTGATTATGTAAAAAGGTACAGCCACTTTAGAAAACAATTTGTTGGTTCTTAAAAGGTTAAACAAAGATTTACCATATGACCAAACAATTCTACTATAAATCCAAAATAAATGAAAATAGGTCCATTCCAAACCTTGAAAAAATGATCATAGTAGCCAAAAACTGGAAACACCCATATTTTCAATTGATTAATGGAAAATAAAATAATATGTATTCACACAGTGGACACAGAGTATAGAATGGAAGTGGTGAGAGCATACATACAAGTCATTCCTTGATCTTTAAGGAAAACTATTCATTCTTCCACCACTAACAGTGTGATTAGCTGTGTGTTTTCACATGTGCTCTTTATTTCTTGGACGTTCCCTCTATTCACAGTTTGTTGAACATTTTTATCACACAAAAGTTGAATATTTTTGTTTTTCTCTCCATTAACATGATCATATGGTTTTAGTCCTTTTTCTAGCAATATGACATATTGCACTGATGGTTTAGCAGATGCTATGCCAATGTCACATTCCTGTGAAAAAATTATACTTGCTGATGGTGTGTAATCTTAAATTGCTGAACTCGGTTTGCTAAGATTTTGTTGTAGATTTTTGCTTCTATATTCATAAGAAATGTGTTATTTAATAACAATAAAATTTTTTAAAAAACAACAGCTCTAAGGTAGAGTTAATATTCTGATTGCACAGATAATAAAACTATGATTTGGTCACACAGTTAGTACATGGCTGATCAGAGACTCGCACTAAGATCTGATTGACTCCCAAACCTATGCCTGTAACTTGACCTTATACTGCTTCATCACATTAAATGCTCCCAACATCAGTTTTATAATAAACATGTGTAACAGAATGAAAAAAAAAAAGAAATGTTGGTCTGTAGTTTTCTTACATTGCAATATTATAGTCTGGTTTTGTATTAAGAAAATACTGAACTAATGAAATGAATTGGAAAATGTTTCCTCTTATTTTTTGAAAGAGTTTGTGAAGGATTGGTGGTAATTTTTTTAAATGGTTGGTTGAATTCTCTATGAAAGTTTTCTGGGCCTGGACTTTTCTTCTGGGAAGTTTTAAAATTACTAATTCAATTGTGTTACAGGTCTATTCATATTTTCTACATCTTTTGAGTCAGTTTCAGTAATTTATGTCTTTCTATAATTTTGTGAATTTCATCCAAGTTATCTAATTTGTTGGCATACAGTTGGGTATTCCTTATAATACTTTTTATTCATGAGAAGTTGGTCATAATGTCCCTTCTTTAATTCATGATTTTAGCAAAAAAATCAATTTTTGATTTATGTTTCTACAATTCTACATAAACTCTTCCAGAAAATCAAAAGGAATTAATATTTCCCAATTTATTCTACAAGGTCTGCATTATTCTGATGTCAAATACACAAAAATATTTCAAGAGAAAAAATATTCCTCATAAACACAGATACAAAAATTCCTTAAAATAATTTAGAAAATGAATAAACAATACATAAAAAGATAATATATTATGGCCAAATGTGATTTATCCCCTGAATAAATGGTTGGTTTTAAATTAGAAAATTAATCAATGTAAACCCTGGCTGGGTAAGTCAATTGGTTTGAGCATCCTCCCCATACACCAAAGTTGTGGGTTCATTCCCCGGTCAGGGCACATATAAGAATCAACCAATGAATGCGTGATTAAGTGGAACAACAAATCAATGTTTCTCACTCTCTCTAAAAAATCAATCAATGCAATCTACCATATTAAAAGATGAAAAAAATGAAACCACCTGACTTTCTCAATACATGCAAAATAAGCTTTTGACAATATTCCAAACCTATTCCTAAATAAAAACCCTCAGCAAAACAGAAAGAGGGAGAACTTGCTTAATATCATAAAAGGTATCTATGAAAAATCTATAACTAATATTATAGTTAAAGGTGAAAGACTGGATGCTTTCACCCCCACCCCCAAGATCAGAAACAAAGTAAGAATGTCTGTTCTTATCACTTTGATTAAACATTATGCATGATGGGCTAGTCAGTGTAATAAAGCAAGTCAAAGAAATAATGAGGGAAAGGTGCAGGGATTAAGAAGCATAATTTGTAGGTAAAAAATAGATAGGGGATGTTAAGGTTAGGATAGGAAATGGAGAAAACAAAGAATTATATGCATGACACAAGAACATGAAATTGGGGAGGGGGATTACTGGAAGGAACTAGGCAGAGCGGGGACTAAGAGGGAGAATTGGGACAACTGTAATCACATAATTAATAAAATATACTTTAAAACATTTGGAAAGAAAGAAGTAAAACTATCTTTGTTTTCTCAGATGATAAGACCATCTTCATAGAAAATTGAAATGGGCTTACAAAAAAGCTACTGGAACTAATAAGAGAGTTTATCAACTGTGTAATATAAGTTCTACATATCAAATCAATGAGAAAATCAAAATTAAAAAAAATTAAATACCATTTAATGTAGTTTCAAAATATTAAATACTCAGGCAAAAATTTACTGAAAGAGGTATAAGCCTTTTGTGGTGAAAATGACAGAATACTGCTGAAAGAAATTAAAACAGACCTATGGGGGATTGGATGAAAGAAAGTGAAGTGATTAACCAAAGAACATACTTGCATGACCTGTAGACAGCATTGGTGATGGCCAGAGGGGAGATTTGTAGGGGGGTGGGGTGAGGGCAGGGAAAGGCAGTGAGCAGAGTGTGGGGATGGGGACATCTGTAGTAATGTAAACAATAAAAATAGAGAAAAAAATGACCTAAATAAATGGAGAATATACTATGTTCATTAATAAGAGAACTTAATGTTATGAAAATATTAATTCTCCCAGATTTGATCTACAGATTCAACACCATCCCAATAAAGTCACAGCAGCCTTTTCTTAGATATAGACAAGCTTTTCTAAAATTCATGTAGAATAGCAAAGGAAATAAAATAGCCAAAACAACTTAGAGAAGGAAAAACAAAGTGAAGTTACATTACCTGACTCCACAAATTACTATAAAGTTACAATATCAAGACAGATTGGTACTGACATAAATATATACCAATAGGTGAAGGGAACTGAATAAAGTTCAAAAGGAGACACACACTTATATTGTCAACTGATTTTTTAAAAAGCCGCAAAGATGCTTCAGTGAAAATAAGACAGAGTTCTCATTACATGGTAGTAGAATAATTGGGTATCTATATATAACACTGAACTTTACTACCGCACATCATATATAAAAACTAATTGAAAGCAGATCATAGACATACATGAAAGACCTACAATTATAAAATTTCTATAATAAAACAAGGGAAAATCTTTGTGAGCTTGGGTTGGGAAATGATGTCTTAAATAAAACACAAAAACATAATCCATAAAAAATAGAAGATGAATATCAAAATTAAAGACTTCTGCTTTCAAGAGACAACACTAATAGAGTGAAAAGACAAGTTTTAGACTGTGGAAATGTATTTGCACACATGTGACATAGGGTTTATATAAGTAATACAAGGGGGACACCAAAAAAATGGAATTTATTTTTTAAAAATTGTGTATTTATTCTTACATGTTTAAACTTCAGTCACCTTCAAATTACCCTCCATGTGATGCACAACACCTATCAACACATTTTTTTCCACTGCTCAAAACTGTTTTTGAACTCATCGATTTTGATGCCTTTTTGTGCTTCTGCCATTTTTTGTTTCACCTCTCCCACAGAGCAAAACATTTCCCTTTGAGGACCTTTTTTTCATCCAGGAAACAAAACAAAGTTGCTTGGGGAGAGATCAGGTGAATAGGGAGGGTGGGGCACAGGGGTCATGCCTTTTTTGGTCGAAAACTCTGACCAAGAGCTTTTGGTTCAACACTCTGTGCAGTGTGAGAAGGTGCACTCATAAGTCACCAATCATGAAATGGGCAAACATTGAAAGACTCTTCAAAAAAATTCGCTGAAGTCAAAAGCAGCCTCTCACAACACCAGTTGGTACGCCAATACATATGGGTTTCTAGAACACTCACCTATTGGGGGAAGCCTATACTATAAGGGGCCTGCACTCCACAATATAATTCCAGGTGTTTTTGGGGGTCAACCCTGTAAAGCACTCCCAAAGCTCAGTAGTAAGAAACAACCCAATAAAGTTAGGCAAATAAAATGAAAAGACAAAAAAAGTTAATTGCAAATAAGCACACGAAAAATCATCATTATCATAATTCACCAGGCAATCCAAATAAAAACCGCAATGAGATGCCTCTACACCCAATCAGTATATTTAAAATGAAAATGACCATACCAAGAGTTGGCACGATACGGAGCAACTGGAATTCACATACACCACTTAAAGCTCCTTGAGGGTAGTATCTGACTCTAACCCAAGTCAATATGCCTATTAGTAACAAATTCAATGAATATTTATAAAACTTAAGAGTTAAAACTGACCAAAACTTAGTTGTTAATAACTAACCAATTCTGACAAAGTAAAACCAATTTATGCGTCTAATCATAGTACAAAGTTAAAAATTCTCAAAGTCAAATGACATGTTTATAATCCTAATATATACAATTTGTATTTATCAGAAAAAGAAATTATTAATGAACATGTCTCTGGTCTACCTTTCCCCAAATTCTATAACTTTTTTCTTCATTTTATTTTTTAATTTTTAATTTTTTTAATTTTTATTCTTATTAAATTACAGTTGTCTGCATTTTCTCCCCATCCCTCCACCCCAACCCAGCTGAACCCACCTCCCACCCCCGCTTTGACCCTCCCCCTTGATTTTGTCCATGTGTCCTTTATACTAGTTCCTATAATCCCCTCTCCCCAGTACCCCCTCCCCACTCCCCTCTGACTATTGTTAGATTGTTCTTGACTAAAAGGTCTCTAGTTATATTTTCTTTGCTTTTTTCTTTTGTTGATTATGTTCCAGTTAAAGGTGAGATCATATGGTATTTGTCTATCACCACCTGGCTTATTTCACTTAGCATAATGCTCTCCAGTTCCATCCATGCTGTTGCAAAGGGTATAAGCTCCTTCTTTCTCTCTGCTGTGTAGAATTCCATTGTGTAAATGTACCATAGTTTTTGGATCCACTCATTTGCTGATGGGCACTTAGGTTGCTTCCAGTACTTGGCTATTGTAAATTGTGCTGCTATGAACATTGGGGTGCATAGGTTCTTTTGGATTGGTGTTTCAGGGTTCTTAGGGTATAATCCCAGCAGCGGAATTGCTGGGTCAAAGGGAAGTTCCATTGTTAGTGTTCTGAGGAAATTCCATACTGTTTTCCACAGTGGCCTCACCAGTCCGCACTCCCACCAACAATGTACTAGGGTTCCGTTTTCTCCTCATCCTCTTCAACATTTGTTTGTTGATTTGTTTATGTTGGCCACTCTAACCAGTGTGAGATGGTACCTCATTGTGGTTTTAATTTGGATCTCTCTGATGGCTAGTGATGCTGAGCATCTTTTCATATGTCTCTGGGCCCTCTGTATGTCTTCCTTGGAGAAGTGTCTGTTCAAGTCCTTTGCCCATTTTTTAATTGGGTTGTTTGTCTTCCTGGAGTGCAGTCCTGTGAGTTCCTTATATATTTTGGAGATCAGACCCTTGTCTGAGGTATCATTGGCAAATATGTTTTCCCATACTGTTGGTTCTCTTTTCATTTAAATGCTGTTGTCTTGCTATGCAGAAGCTTTTTAGTTTGATGAGGTCTCACTTGTTTATTCTTTCCTTTACGTCCCTTGCTTTAGGGGATGTGTCTGTGAGGATGTTGCTGCATGGAATGTCTGACATTTTCCTGCCAATGTTTTCCTCTAGGATTTTTATGGTGTTACAACTTATATTTAAGTCTTTTATCCACCTTGAATTTGTTTTTGTGTATGGTGTAAGTTGGTGATCGAGTTTCATTTTTTTGCACGTAGCTGTCCAGATCTCCCAACACCATGTGTTGAAGAGGCTATTTTTGCTCCATTTTATGCTGCTGCCACCTTTGCCAAATATTAATTGACTGTAGAGACTTGGGTTGATTTCTGGGCTCTCTGTTCTGTTCCATTGGTCTATGTGCCTGTTTTTATGCCAGTACCAGGTTGTTTTGATTGCAGTGGTCTTGTAGTACAGTTTGATATCAGGTATTGTGATCCCTCCTGCTTTGTTCTTCTTTCTCAAAATTGCTGCAGCTATTCAGGGTCATATAAACTTTATGGTTCCATATAAGTTTCTGAAATGTTTGTTCTATATCTGTGAAATATGTCATGGGTACTTTAATAGGGATTGCATTGAATCTGTAAATCTCTTTGGGTAGTATGGCCATTTTGATGATGTTAATTCTTCCAATCCATAAGCATGGTACATGCTTCCATTTGTTTGTGTCTTAATTTCTTTCTTCAGTGTTGTGTAGTTTTCTGAGTACAGGTCTTTTACCTCTTTGGTTGGGTTGATTCCTAGGTACTTGATTATTCTGGTTGCTATATCAAATGGGATTTTTTTTCTGATTTCTGTTTGTGATGTTTTATTGTTGGTGTACAGGAATGCCTTTGATTTCCGAGTATTGACTTTGTATCCAACTGTTTTGCCAAATTCATTTATTAGGTCGAGTAGTTTTTTGGTGGAGTCTATAGGATTTTCCATGTACACTATCATGTCATCTGCAAACAGTGACAGTTTCATTTCCTCCTTTCCAATTTGGATGCCTTTTATTTCTTTTTCTTGTATGATTGCTGTGGCTAAAACTTCCAATACTATGTTGAATAGGAGTGGTGAGAGAGGGCATCCTTGTCTTGTTCCTGATCTTAGTGAGAAAGCTCTAAGTTTTTGTCCATTGAGTATGATGTTGGCTGTAGGTCTCTAATATATGGCCTTTATTATGTTGAGGAATGCTCCCTCTATTCCCACTTTGCTGAATGCTTTTATCAGAAATGGGTGCTGTATCTTATCGAATTCCTTTTCCGCATCTATTGATATGATCATGTGATATTTGTCTTTGCTGTTGTTGATGTGATGTATTATGTTTATTGATTTGTGATCATCCTTGCATCCCTGGGATGAGTCCCACTTGGTCATGGTGTATGATCTTTTTAACGTATTGCTGGATGTGGTTTGTCAATATTTTGTTGAGAATTTTGGCATCTATGTTCATCAGAGATATTGGCCTGAAGTTTTCTTTCTTCATTGTGTCTTTATCTGGTTTGGGGATTATGATGATGCTGGCTTCATAAAAAGAGTTTGGGAGTCTTCCATCAGTTTGCATTTTTTTGAATAGTCTGTGAAGGATAGGGGTTAGCCCTTCCTTAAGTGCTTTATAGAATTCTCCTGTGAAACCATCTGGTCCAGGGCTTTTGTGTGTTGGGAGTTTTTTGATGACTGCTTCAATTTTTCTGCTGTTATTGGTCTGTTCAGGTTTTCTGCTTCTTCCTCATTCAGTTTTGGAAGATTATATTTTTCTAGAAAGGTGTCCATTTCACCTAGGTTTTCACATTTCTTGGCATACAGTTCTTTGTAGTAATTTCTTACAATCTTTTGTATTTCTGTGGTATCAGTTGTAATCTCTCCTCTTTCATTTCTAATTGTGTTTATTAGTATCCTCTCTCTTTTTTTCTTGATGAGCCTGCTTAAAGGCTTGTCAATTTTGTTTATCTTTTCAGAGAACCAGCTCCAGGACTCATTGATCATTAGAATTGTACTTTTGGTCTCTATGTCATTTAACTCTGCTCTGATGTTGGTTATCTCCTTCCTTCTACTTGCTCTGGGTTGTCTTTGCTTTTGTTCCTCAAGTTCTTGTAGGTGTATGGTTAGGTCATTTATTTGAAATGTGTCTATCTTTTTAAGGTAGGCCTGTATTGTTATGAACTTCCCTCTCAGGACTGCCTTTGCTGTGTCCCATAAGTTTTGGTTTGTTGTGAGTTAATTTTCAGTTATTTCCAGAAAGTTTTTGATTTCTTCCCTAATCTCGTTCTTGACCCATTCATTGTTTAATAGCCTGGTATTCAATCTCCATGAGTTTGAGTGTTTTGGGTTTTTTTTTCTGTGGGGTTGGTTTCTAATTTCAGTCCCTTGTGGTCAGAGAAAATGCTTGATATGATTTCAATTTTCTTGATGTTGTTGAGGCTTGTTTTGTGTCGTATTACGTGGTCTATCTTTGAAAATGTTCCATATACACTTGAAAAGAATGTGTATTTTGCTTCTTTGGGATGAAAAGCTCTATATATATCAGTTAAGTCATTTCCTCTAGGGTATTGTTAAGTGACACAATATCCTTATTGATATTTTGTTTGGAAGACCTGTCCATTTTTGATAGTGGGGTGTTAAAGTCCCCTACTATAATTGTGTTGCTGTCAATATCTTTCTTGAAGTCCTCCAAGGTTTTCTTCGTGTATTTGGGTGCTCCTATGTTGGGTACATATATATTTACAATGATTATGTCTTCTTGGTGGATTCTTCCTTTGAGTATTATGAAGTGACCTTCTGGGTCTGTCTTTATGGACCTTCTTTGGAAGTCTATTTTGTCTGATATGAGTATTGCTGCCCTGGGTTTTTTTTTTTTTTTTCCTTTCCATTTGCTTGGAAAATTTGTTTCCAGCCTTTCACTTTCAGTCTGTGTAGGTCTTTTGTCCTGAAGTGGGTCTATTGTAGGCAGCATATGTGTGGGTCATGTTTTCTTATCCATTCAGCTATTCTATGTCTTTTGATTGGAGCATTTAATCCATTTACATTTAAGGTTATTATTGATAGGTAGTTATTCATTGCCATTTTTTCTTACCTGTGTTCCTCTCTCTTCCGCTTTTCCTTCCATAAAGCAGTCCCTTTAGCATCTCTTGCAGAGCTGATTTGGTGAAGGTGTATTCTTTTAGACTTCTTTTGTCTGGGAAACTCTATTTGGCCTTCTATCTTGATTGAGAGCCTTGCTGGGTAAAGTAGTCTTGGTTGGAGGCCTCTGGTTCTCATTACTTGGAATATTTTTTGCCATTGTCTTCTGGCTTGGAGCACTTTTATTGAGAAATCAGCTGCTAACCTTATTGGGGCTCCCTTGTATGTTACTTCCTGTTTCTCCCTTGCTGCCTTTAAGATCGTCTCTTTGTCTTGAAATTTTGCCATTTTAATTATGACGTGTCTTGAAGTAGGCCTCTTTGGGTTCCTCTTGATTGGGACTCTCTGTGTTTCCTGGATTTGTGTGACTTTTTCTCTCATCAGATTAGGGAAATTTTCCATCATTACTTTTCAAACAGGTTTTCTATCCCTTGCTCTTCTTCTTCTCCTTCTGGTATCCCTATTATACGGATATTGTCACGTTTCATGTTGTCCTGCATTTCCCTTAATCCCTCTTCATTCTTTCTGAGCCTCTTTTCCTTTTCTTGCTCTTTCTGGGTGTTTTTTTTTTTTTTCTACCTCGTCTCCCAGCTTGCTGATCTGATCCTCTGCTTCATCAAGCCTACTTTTGATTCCTTCTACTGTGTTCTTCAGTTCAGAAATTGTATTCTTCTTTTCCTCTTGTTGATAGTTTCTGTTTCCTTTTTCATGTTGATATAGTTTGCAGTGAGTTCACTGTAGTTTCCCTGTTATTTCTGGTAATTCTCTGTGAGGTCATTGAGCTTCCTCGTAACCATTGCTTTGAACTCAATATCTGATAATTGACTTGCCTCTATTTCAGTTAGCATTCCTTCTGAGGCTTCCTCCTTTCCTTCCATTTGGGGATTGTTTCTTTGTTTCCCATTGTTTGTGAGACTCTTCTTGTTAGCCTCTGTTTCTTAAATTGATCTATTCTGACTCCCTGGTTTATGGTATTAACTTCTATGGTAGAATGCCAGTGGGATTCAGTGGTGCCCTCTCCTTAATCTCCTGAGCTCATGGTCTTTGGCTGTCATTTATGTTTGCTCTGGTATGTCTTTGGGTTTTGATTGTTGTTGGGTCTTTCTATGATGGGTCCTTCCCTCCAGCTGGTTAACTGAGTGTCACTCTGTCCACCACATCTTGTATTCAGTTGTGCAAATGTGGACAGGTTGTGTTGAAGCTGATTCTTCTGTGTGTACAAGGTTTTGAGGGTTCTCTCTCGTTTTTGTTCAGTTGTTTGTTCTTAGTAATTTCTCCACTATTTAATTGTATTTCCAGATCAGTCCTGGATTGATGTTAGTGTGGCTTCCACTCCCTTCTTCACCTTCTTCCGTTGTTATCTGTTGGTGGTTCCTTTGTTGGTAGGTCTCCTCTTCCAGCAGGTGTACTGGTATTCACTGCTCCCACCTTGCAAGTTCTCTAGAGTAGCAAAGTGAAATTTGTTTCACTGTCTTGGTTATTAGGATGACCCCTCTTTGGATCTGACTCTCGTTTCAGAGCTCCAGGTTTTATTGTCTCGCCTGTGGGAAAAGGAAAAAGAAAAAAGAAGGAAAAGGGAAGGGAGGAAAAAGGAATAGAAAAGGAAAGAAAGGAAGAAGAAATAAAAAAAGATCGGAGGAAAGAAAAGAAGATAGAATTTTAACAAAAATTAAAATAAAAACAAATAAAAGAAGGCAGGAAAAAGGAATAAAAAAGTAAAGGAAGGTAGGGGGAAGGAATAAAAAAAAAGAAAGAAGGACAGAAAGGAAGAAGAATTTAGGGAGAAAAAAAAGTCTTCTGCTGGTTTTAAACTGGTCAGGTCAGTTCTACTGGTCTTCCTGTCTGTGAAACATGAGGGGGTGGGTGGAAGGATGGGTTTCACTTTTCTCCCTTCCTGAGCCACACTCTTGGCTGTTGTCCAGCCTCCAATCCAGTTCCTCAGGGTCCTTCTGCTCCCCCCTAGGCCTTTAGTCCACCAGTTGTGCTGTCCTTGAGGTGCACCAGTTAGGGGCAATTCACATTCTACCTTCTTGTTCTTTGCTGTCCTAGATGCTAGGTGCTCTGGGTGCTCCTTCAGGGTAGTTCAGCCCCCTTCCGAGTCAAATCTTTCTGGGGACTACAGTCTCCCTTAGCCCCGCAGCTCCCCTCTGCTAGGCCTTCTGCCTTCCTCTTAGAGAGCGAGTTGGCCCTGCAGGGCTCTGGGTGCAGGGGCTAGGCGGGAGGTGTTCAGTCCCCAGTGCTTCAGGCGTGGTCACCTAGGGGCAGCCAGGCCGTTGATCAGGGTGCACACCACCCAGGCTTCAGGTGTGGGTGCCCAGCCCGCTGATCAGGGTGTGCACCAACCAGGCTTCAGGTGTGTGCTGGGGCTGCTTATCTGGTGTTCACAGTCCAGGGGCTGAGGGGGGAGGGACGCAAGAGGCCACAGCTCCTGCGGAGAATTCTCTAAATAGTCTCTGAGTGCCTCTATTTCCTCTTTTTCTTTTCAAGAAATTCCTCCTATTCAAACCCCCCCCCCAATCCAAACAAGCACCTGGCCTCTCACACAGTCCAGCCTGGCTCTGTCCCAAGAATCCTAAAGCAGACCCTGCGCGGGGGCCAGGGCCTTCAACTGCCTTAATTGTCCTTAAACACCCTTCTTTCCATCTGATCTTTCAACGTCCTCTACAATCTTTGGTCTCCGATCTTCATATATGCTGGAATACCATTGGCCGTTGGCTGTGTTCCTCAGCTCAGCCAATCGTTTCACTGGTTCCCAGGGGAAGTAGACTCCACTGCCACCTATGTCTCTGCCATCTTCCAAAGAGCCAAATTCTGTAACTTTATGATGATGAAATCCTCCACTTTAAATTATCTTCCTGTTTAGAAATGTTTATTCAAATGTGTAAATCATTATATAAATAAAAAGACAAGCAGATACAACAGGAAAAATGTGAAAAGTAAGCCCCCCCCCCAAATCTTCCATTATTATTTAAATTATAGAACAAAGTCTTCTGCATGTTTCTCCTCTCAGAGCCCCTGGTCTCTGCTGCCAGTTCTGATTCTTCAACTGGTTTTCATCAGATCATTTGCTATAGGGAACCTGCTAACAAGCCCACAGGTCACAGGTTTAATAATTTAGAACATCTTCTAGCTTTCACAGTAAGGATAAGGGTATCCTTTACTTAAATGTGGCTTATTAGCTAAGACTTGAAAAACTTTTAACTGACTTCAGAGCCTCCTTTCCAGTTATGAAGTTCAATATTCTTATGCTGGAGCAGTAAACATTTCTTGTGAAATATGATTTCAAGTTTTATTATCAGGACGATGCATATACCAGGGTGATGCCCTCCTGATTATATTTTAAAAATCTGTGCAGGCAAGAATCTCCCTTTGCCTCAGGATCAAGACAACAACACATGCATCTTCTATTAGTTTTTTTTTCTCTCTCTACATTTAAGATGGGATAAAATTGATAATTTTTTACTCTACTGGGTATTCTGTTGCAAAAACTATTTATCATTCTGCAAATATATGTGTTTGGTGAATCCCTGAACTTGTTGCTATCTGAGAGCTGCACATAGAAAATTAAACAGCTCTGGTTTTTACCCACTAAGAGATTATAATCGGTGACTGATACGAGAATAGGCATTAAATTTACTCTGCAGAATTGGAATGTCAACTATGAGGTATGAATTATGGAACTTCACCTAGCTGTCTGGTAGAAATAAACCTCTTAAAATAATAGAAAGTATTGTTAAAAAGTCACCAAGAAAATAATTGTAAAAATGGGTTACTGATTTTTATCTACTTTAGTTAAGAGACATTTCATATTTAAAATAAACTTTGGAACATGAGGTAAAGTGTGAAACAATAAATATAAGATGCAAGCCAATGAACCTTCTTAAAAAGGTGTAGCACACTTATTCTTCATAATATAATCTTTTAAAAACAGAATAAAAAGATTTGTTGGATCCTGAAATGCTGCATAGTGATGATTAATATAGCAATGAAAGTTTCCACTACTCTTCATAGATGAATTTCATGCAAAGCTTTTATTGTTTTGGAACAGTGGTAATCATACTTTCAAATGAGCTGCATCTATCTAAAGGGACAGAAACAATTAAATAATGTTAGCCAATTATAATGAGTGAAAAACATGCATAACTCTAGTTGAAACAACTTGTGTGCTGATGACTTCCACTATGGGGTAAATAGGTTGATAAGATTTTGCACATCTTCTCCGCATTTGTTACAGAAAAGAGTTGTCAAAATATCTAAGCTGTTAAGACAGATTTGTGGTTCAAGAAGCCACATTTGAAAATACAGTGGTAGAGAATATAGAGATCATATTGCATTAGAGACCACTCCAGTGCACAAACCCCTCTAGTTCAAAAACCTGCAGCTATTTAGTCTCATGATGATAAAATACGATGTTCCACTGAACAACTAAAAGCCATCTATTTGGCTCCAAATGTGAGAGACAAAATACCTACTTGCTAAAGTCTGAAAAATGGAAATTCAGTTTTGAAGAGAGACGAACATAAATGAGCTTAAATCACTGAGTGAGGAAGAGAAATAAGCAGCATTAGGACATGGGGAGACTTGCCGAATTGAGGTGCCGTTGGCTGAGCTTTCAGAACCCTTGACACTGGTCTTAGCATCAGGAAGGGGTAGGATTCAAGAGCAATTAACAGAGGTGGGGAAGCTGGTAATTGGATTAAATCTCCATGTTCATCAGGGAGAAGTGACAAAGATGTATTTAAAATTTGCTAAACTCTTGGGAAGATGAAGCCCTTTGAAACAGGTTTTAAAATAATATGATGGATGTATTTCCTCTTCCATTTCCACTAAGAAAAGGATGAGTGTGGTTTATTTTCCTTAATTATTATAGTCAGACTCCCTTAATTCACCTGGCAACAAATTGGCTCATCAGCCAGGGACCATTAGTTGTGCATTAACATCAAGTTAGACACTGCATCAGTCTTCAATAAACTCAGTGAATAATAACTTTATATTTGAACAGAGCTTTATAATCTGAAAACTATTTTTCACATTTTTTTTCCTTTCCTTTGAGACCCTGAAGCAGGGTTTGCCAAGTGACAGCCCATGGACTGAATCTGCCTAGTCACCTGTTTTTATAAATATTTATTGGGATACAGCTGTGTTCATTTTTTTATGTATTATTTATGGCTGCTTTTGTGCTACAAAAGCAGAGTTGAACAGATACAGCTGAGACTGTATAGCGTGCAGTTTCAAATATTTACTATATGGCCCTTCATAGTAAAAGTTAACTGAGCCTTGCCCTGCAGTGGTGTTGGTACCCTCTATAAGTCTCTTATGTTGCTGCTGTTTGTTTCATAACGATGTTTGTAATTGTACTATCATTTTCTAAAGTACAAGCTACTTGAAGGCAAGAGCTGTGTTTGACTCATTTTTATATTCTCTGAAATAATTAAAACAGTAGACAATAAAAAATATTAAAACAATTTATTTCATTCTCTTAAAAATCTTACCAGATTATAACCCACACCTTTCAGGTCTGGAAATGGAGTAAAATAAAGTGGTGGTTTGTCTTATTCTAACACACAGTAATTTTAAAACAGTATGCAATACACTAAAAAGTATTTTTACTTTGTTTTCAAACATCATTGAACACAACATTGTCTTTGTTTCAAGATAATTTGTGGATGGAATTAAAACATTATATCTGCAACCAGAGCTTACCCAGTTAATGTTTAATCATTAATGCATAATCAATATTTCGTTACCTACTATGTACATAGACACTGTTTCTTTGGTTTATATCTGAAACAATTGTTTTCAAGGCCTTTTTCTTTCTCTATTCATAAACTAATTGGACTATCTAGAATAAGAATGTTGTATGTCAAGCCATTTCTAGTAGTAATGATTAGTATTCAATAGGTTATAATGCCACCAACCCAGAAATTATGTCTTCTCAGAAAAGTTTAACTTCCCATCTGAGTATCAGCTGTGCCTACAAATCTCACCTTCTTCTTCACTCTATCTTTCATCAGCACCACTGGGATCAGAGAAAAAAGCATGTCCAGCAAGGAATGAAAAAAAGATAGAGACTAATTCTTTAAATTCTCCTCCAGAAAATAAAAGCAGAGGGAATGCTTTGTAACTCATTCTACTGACCAGTATGATTTTAATAACAAAATAAAAAAGACATTACTAAGAATGAAAAATCAAATACTAATATTTCCTATGACCATAGATGCAAAAATCCTCAGCAAAATATTAATAAATGAAATACAACAACGTGTAAAAAGAATCACACACCATGACCAAATAGGATTTATTTGAGGTATGTAAGGCTGGTTCAACATTTGAATATATATTAATATAATCAGCCACATCAGCAGGTTAAAGAGGAAAATCATATGCATATATAATATCAATAGATGCATAAAAAGCATTCTACAAACTCCAACACCCATTAATAAAAATTCTCAATTAGAAATAAAGAAAAAAATTTCAACTTGATAAATAACATCCACAGAAAACCTAAAGCTAACCTTCTACTTAGTAGAGAGAAAATAGATGTTTCCCCCTGAGATGGAGAATAAGACAAGGGTGTTCTCTCTCACCGCTGATACTTACCATCATATTGGGAGTTGTGGTGAATTCACTGAGAGAAGAAATGGGCATAAAATGTGCACAATTAGGAAGGAACACATAATAGTGTCTTTATTTAGAAATATAACTGTCTGTATAAAAATCTGAAAGAATAGACAAAAACAGAAGGAACTAATAGGCAATTATAGAAACGTTAAAGGATATCAAGTCAATATAGAACAGTAAATTGCTTTTCTATATACCAGCAATGAACAACTTAATTTTAATGAATTATTGTACTTAGGTATAAATCTAACAAAATATACATAAGATCTTTATGAAAAAAACTATAAAGCTTTGGGGAAAGAAATGACAGATCTAAGTAAATTAAGATATATCCAATGTTCATAAGAATAACATTATTAAGATATTAATTTTTCCAAACTGATATACAAATTCAATGCAATGCCAACCAGATTATTTTGTGGATATGAACACACTAAATTTTACCCTTGAACAGCACAAGGGTTAGGGGTGCTGACAAAAACTCACAGAGTCAAAAACCTATGTATAATTTTTGACTCCCTAAAAACTTAATTACTAATAGCCTACTATTGACCAGAAGTCTTAAACATAACATAAGCAGTTGATTCACACACATTTTATATATTATTTGTATTATATGATGTTTACCTAAAATAAAGTAAGCTAGAGAAAAGAAAGTTATTAAGAAAATCTGAAAGAAAAGATACATTAGCAGTACTATACTGTCGGGGGGCTTTAACGCAGCCCCCTAGTTCGCCACCGATGAAGAATAAGTCTACCAAGACATGATCTGCTTGGGGAGGAAAGGTGGCCAATCTCTCAAAGGAGAAGGGCCTTGATCCTTTCCCTCCGTGGGCTTTTATTAGGTTCATTCCTATAGGAATGCAGATAAAGCTCATCAGTCATTGTCAGCCAGTAAGGGTTAAACAATACAAGATTTACAGAGAACTCTGAGGGCTTATTCTGAGTTACAGCCAATTAGTTAGAGGGCCATAAAACTTTAGGCGCCAGACTCATCTCAGGTCTGGACCCTTATCTCTTAAACTGAGGGTACAAATTAAGTAGGTTTCACAGGAATGTATGTATTTTTCTTAGGCCTGATTCCCCAGGGAATCCACCCCTCCCAGCACAGGACTGCACCGCCCTCTGTTATCACTTCAGGCTCAAGTCAGACAGGGAAGTAAAGCAGCCAAGAGATTAGGAGACTTCTTGCAGACAGAACGAGGACTCAGGCTATTTCAAAGCCAAGGGGCGAGGGTCCATCACCCCCTTTTTCCACAGCCCCCCAAGTCCTTCCCTGCGAGGTTATTCCTGGTGACCAGAGCCTGTCTTAGGTTGATCCTCCCTTGAGAATTCTTACCTGTCATTTGCTGACTGGTCAAGCTCAGGGCCAAGCAGGGTGAAGTGGGCAGAGGTGGCACACCTGCCAGGGAGATAAGCTTTGTCTCCTTAGTGGCTTATGGTCCCAACTCTGACTCAGCCTTGACCATGGGGGGTTACAGCCTCTGAAACCAGGCAGGGCGGTCCCCAACATCATACATAGTCATTTTTTAAAATTTGTGTATAAGCAGACTCCTACAGTTCAAATTTGTGTTATTCAAGGTTCAATTATAATTTAAAAGATTATATAAATGGCAAAAACAGAATAGCCAACACAATATTGAAGAAGAATAAAGTCAGGAGACTGACACTACCTGATTTCAAGACTTAATATATTTACGTCTGTCTGGAAAAAGTCCAGCCATTGTTAATATAATGAGAATGGTTTGCATGACATCGATGTAACCTGGCAGCCAAGGAGAGTGGACTGGAATGTGCATGTGTGAACAATGACGACTTCACTGTACTAGTCAGTGAGGGTGGTAGATGCCATTGAGTGAGCATGTGTACTGGGTGGCCATCACATTCAAAATGACTGAGTAAACGGTGCAACTAATCTGGATCAAACTTTGCATTAAGCTTGAACATTCCTCTACGGAAACTATTTGGATGAGTCAGAAATCCACAGCTGTGGACAACTGGTGATTGGCAGTTTTATCATGACAACATGTCTGCTCATGTATCACATCCCGTGCAGAGGTTTTGGTGAAACATCAAATCACCCAGGTGACTCAGCGTCCCTACAGCCCAGATTTGGCACCCTATGACTTCTGGTTTTTCCCAAAACTAAAATCACCTTTGAAAAGGAAGAGATTTCAGGTTGTCAATGAAATTCAGGAAAATATAATGGGGTAGCTTATGGTGATTGGGAAAACTGTGTGAGGTCCCAAGGTGCCTACTTTGAAGGGGACTGAGGCACCACTGTCCTCTGTACAATGTTCCTTATATCTTGTATCCCCTTCAATAAATGCCTCTAGTATTCATATAACATAGCTGGATACTTTGTGGACAGGCCACGTATATAGCTACTACTTATTGGGTAAGGATAAAGGCACAGGAATAGGTACCTGAGTTCTCCTCATTCTTACTTGGGGCAGCTCACTGTGGTCTCTTTTCCTCACTTAGTCACCTTTCATGGGGCACCAAGAAGTAAACAGCTTGTTGGAGAGTGGTCACACTAAGTATTAGAACTGCATTCCTCTGGAATATTGTCCACTTTTACCAAATCCTTCTAGGAATTCTTATTAATCAACTCTTTATAACTTAATACCAATAATTTTTATATCAAATATAACAAGAAATAGCTGCAAGCAGAGACACAAAATATATTTTTGAGATTTATGTTTAATCAGCTCTCTGACTTGGTGCCTTCTTAGAAATTAATTTTAAGGCATCTCCTAATTTCCTAGTACAGTGAAAGAGACAATAATAGTTTATACAAGAATGAAGAGAAGGGAACAATCCCTAACGTTCATGGTAGTTAAGCAAACCTTGTGAGGGAAAGAGAACTTGGGCTAGACTTGGGAGGAAGAAAGGGATTTAGTTAAGCAGGGAGAAGGTGGCACTGGGGAATAACCATTACTGTAAATTTGATGAGGCATTGGAACTACAGTCTCCAAAAGGACATTGACTCTCTTAATTCACTTTTCTTATTTGTGTGGTGTTAGCAGAAAGCTCCTCATTAGAATCATCTAGTTCATCTCAGGCTCTCCTTTCACCAAAGCTTGATAGGTCATAATTTGTGTCACCTTCCCTGACCCCTGGTGAGTCCTGGATGTAATAAGAAAGGGTGAGTGAACTGCAGTGTGTAGTGTTTTTGTTGGAATCCTCTTCCCTTCAGTGTCCAACAGCAGCTACGTTGACACAATCTTTTCCTCTTGCACTAGATAAAGTTTTCATGTGAACAGCAAAGGAAGTCTTCCCAATAAAGTTTGAGTAACTTTTGTTTTAATCTATAAGGATGTTGGGCTGCTCAGTTTAGCATAGAAACTCCAAATTTCATCTTTCATATTCTCCAGGCTGCCAAAATCTATAAAAATTTGAATATTTTTAGTTATTTCCTTCAAGATCACCCTGAAAATGAACTCAGGGAATCTGGAGGCAGCCATTGAGATTAGAAGACATTTTCGTGGTAAAAATTACATTTCACTTGAAGCAAGAACTGAAACTTCAATCTCTTTTAATATGCAACAAAACTTTCTATTTTCTGCCTTATGTTCTTAGCTATATTAGAGAAATTCAACACATTTGACCTGAGGAGTTAAAAGTAGGAATGACTAGAAAGGAGAAACATGCAGGGTTTCAAAACACTAAACATTAGTCCCAGGAAAGTTATCCAAGACAGGGATAGAGGGTGGAAAGAAGCTAGAAGTTAAGATGATAGATAATCTTTGGAGATCTGGCTGGGTATACTGCCTCTACCACTCCCCCTTATGTGATCTTGCACATTTGTGCCTATTATTGTAGCCTCAAGGAGCAGATAACCTTAGGGTCTTAGAGAAATTGTAACAGTTCCTAAACTTTCTTATTTAGATATCTGTACCTGTTCTAGATATAATTGTGAAAAATGGTCAATTGTTTTCTTTCATGAATTCAGGTACCTTTCCTTTAATAAACCATAGCTAAAAATGATAATTCTGATGAAATTTTAGTTCTTTATCTTTCAAGAAAGAAGTTAAGTTGTGAAATTTTAGACTGGTAAACAAACAGGTTAAGGACATAGAAGGTCTTCTTGTGGTCTTAAAAATCACACTATGGTATCATTGTTATAAAAACAAAAGCCCTAATGGTTTACAGATAAACACCAAAGTATTTACAGATGGAATAACACCATGTCTGGGATTTACTTCAACATGACCCTTGAGGGAGAAAGAGAGAGTAAGTAGACACATAGATGAAATAGGATTTGCCAAGTATTGACGATTATTGAAGTCTTTAATGGGGACTTTGGGGATGCATTTTACTGTTCTTCCTTCCTTGGTTTTTATATGTTTGGAATATCCATGATGAAAAGTTTTTCAAAATTGCCCCTGACAATGAATGTTACAGAAACATAGGGTAAAGCTTGTCCTACAGATACACTTCTACATCCCTTCTGTCTTTACTGCATCTCATAGACATTGATGAATTTAACCAGTTAGAAGTGAATCAGATGTCAAGACAACATTTGTTGCAAAAGTTCCATAATAGCTTTCTGTCCAAAGCTTTAGAGTGGAGACTCAAATCACCATGTTTATTTTTTATGTGGACCTCAAAGGCCAGTAGTGTCCACCCAGAAACTGGAGTTATTGAGTTGGATGCTGGGCAATAAAATCTCTGTCCATTAAAACAAAATATAGGGGGGAACCAAGATGGTGGCATAGGTAGACACACTGCGCCTCCTCGCACAACCAGAACTGACAGAAAATTGAATGGCAAGGAAGTCCGACACCAAGGAGATAAAAAACAAATATTCATCCAGGCCGGTAGGAGGGACGGAGAAGGGCAGCCGCGGCGGAGAGGACTCGCGTGGCTGTGGCAGGACCGATACTGGCGGAGTGTGGGACCAACAGGGCAGGCAGTCTGACCACTAGCAGACCCTGTGGCCCCATATTCATTCACAGATAAACCAAGAGGGCCGGACTCAGAGTGGCGGAGAGCGGGGCAAGCAGTGTGGCAGGTAGCAGACCCTGTGGCCCCACATTCGCACATAGATAAACCAGGACGAACGGTGGGGAGTGAGGCAGACTGCATAACCCAGGGCTCCAGCTCTGGGAAATAAAGCCTCAAACCTTTGATTGAAAATGCCCATGGGGGTTGGGGTGGCAGCAGGAGAAACTCCCAGCCTCACGGGAGAGGTTGTTGGAGACACCCACAGGGGCCTAGGGCGTGCACAAGCCCAACCACTTGGGAACCAGTACCAGAGGGGCCCAATTTGATTGTGGGTAGCGGCGTGAAAGACTGAAATCCGGTGGAGAGGGGAGCGGGCGCCATTGCTCCCTCTCGGCCCCTCCCCCACGTACAGCATCACAGTGCAGCTTCACAGCAAAGCCACCAGCGTTACCCCACCCCGGGGAACACCTAAAGCTCCACCCCTTTAAGCAACAGAAGCACCAAGACACACAAAAAAAATGACCCAAATGACAGAACACTTCAAAGCTCCAGAAATAATTCAACTAAACAGTGAACAGATAGCCAACCTATCAGATGCACAGTTTAAAGCACTAGTAATCAATAAGCTCACAGAATTGGTTTGAATTTGGTCAAAAACTAGATGAAAAAATGAAGGCTATGCTAAGAGAAACAAAGGAAAATGTACAGGGAACCAATAGTGATGCAAAAGAAACTGGGACTCAAATCAACAGTGTGGACCAGAAGGAAGAAAGAAACATCCAACCAGAAAAGAATGAAGAAACAAGAATTCAAAAAAAAAAAAAAATGAGGAGAGGCTTAGGAACCTCCAGGACATCTTGAAATGTTCCAACATCCGAATTATAGGGGTGCCAGAAGGAGAAGAGGAAGAACAAAAAATTGAAAAAAACTTATTTGAACAAATAATGGAGAACTTCCCTAATCTGGCAAAGGAAATAGATGAGTCCCAAAGAAGCTGGACCCAAGGAGGAACACACCAAGGCACATCATAATTCCATTACCCAAGATTAAAGAGAAGGAGAGAATCTTAGAAGCAGCAAGAGAAAAGGACACAGTTACTTACAAAGGAGTTTCCATACAACTGTCAGCTGACTTCTCATAAGAGACCTTACAGGCAAGAAGGGACTGGAAAAAAGAATTCTAAGTCATGAAAGGCAAGGGCCTACATCCAAGATTGCTCTATCCAGCAAAGCTATCATTTAGAATGGAAGGGCAGATAAAGTGCTTCTCCAATAAGGTCAAGTTCAAGGAGTTCATCATCACCAAGCCCTTATTATATGAAATGTTAAAGGGAGTTACCTAAGAAAAAGAAGATCAAAAATATGAACAGTAAAAATGACAGCAAACTCACAGTTATTAACAACCACACCTAAAACAAAAACAAAAGCAAACAACTAGAACAGGAACGGAACCACAGAAATGGAGCTCACATGGAGGGTTATCAACAGGGGAGTGGGAGGGGGAGAGGGGTGAAAGGTACAGAGAATGAATAGCATAAATGATAGGTGGAAAATAGACAGGGGGAGGGTAAGAATAGTGTAGGAAATGTAGAAGCCAAAGAACTTATAAGTATGACCCATGGACATGAACTATAGGGGGGGAATATGGGAGGGAGGGAGTGGACAGGATGGAGTGGAGTGAAGGGGGGGAAATGGGACAACTGTAAGTGAAATAAGCCAGGTGGTGAGGGACAAATACCATATGATCTCACCTTTAACTGGAACATAATCAATAGAAGAAAAAAGCAAACAAAATATAACCAGAGACATTGAAGTTAGGAACAATCTAACAATAGCCAGGGAGGAGTGGGGTGGGGACAGTGGGAAGAGGGGATTACAGGAACTACTATAAAGGACACATGGACAAAATCAAGGGGTAGGGTGGAGGTGGGGGAGGGAGGTGGACTCAGCTGGGGTGGGGTGGAGGGATGGGGAGAAAAGGCATACAACTGTAATTGAATAACAGTAAAAATTTAAAAATAAATAAATAAATATATTAAAAAAACAAAATATAAATTCATCAAGCTTATTACGAATAGTAATAACAGCAGCCATATGATCATTGTTTTTGTACTCTGATACTGGCATAAACTTCCTTGGGACAGCTGAAATCCCATTCAACTTCCCAGATTCCATTAGTTTGACACATATTGTGTGTATTTAAAATGCTGGGGATGGTTCCAGCTATATGAGAAATATCAGTCTGAACCCAATTTTCCAGGGAGTCACAGTTAGTCAAAACTCTCCTTCAGTGCCTTGGGGACCACGCTGTTTCACTAAGATGACAGTGAGAACATTTTGTACATTAGCTCTTTGTCAAGACAAAGTTTTTTCACTGGCTGATTGTCCCTATCCAAATATTGAGGATGTTGCTGTCTCTTTTTTCTCCACACATTTTCTCCCAAAGCAAGGCTCAAGTTCTAAGTTTTCCATTGAGCATTCATTGACAAATTGGGGTTTTTTTGCATATTTATGCATTCAAAAAGCATTATCCGCAAACTACACACATAGAAGCACATGCACATCAAGCATAGTGACTACCTGGTCAATGTTCAACAACTACTTTTATGACTGATTGAAATACACAAATTTTTTAGTGGAATAACAAAAAAAATGTTGTGACCAAAATTTACCATATGAAAACAGAATGTTATTTTTATTAAAGAAATAAATGAATGCTGGCCATGTGTGAAACATCTTACTAGTCTCTCTGTAGAAACAAAGGTAAATAAATGACTCCTTTCTAAGAGCTTAATATCCTGAGGTCTAAGCAGATTTGTATACTCATGAACAAAGTGAAGTCAACTAGTGAAGAGTAACAAACTCAGTAAATTCCAGATTTCTTCCAGGATGTTGCTATGGTGATCTCAGGTTCACCCCGTAGTTTCCAGGAAAACCCACTGACCAATTATTGGACCCCTATTGCCAACTCTACTAATCTAATGAGCAGTAATGATGACATGAAGTCAAATACCACTCTCATCTGAATTGGTAGCTGTCTGTCACTGATTCCCAGTCATTGTTTTTCTCCAATAAGCCATGTATTTAAATTTGTTAATCATGAAGCACAGCAAGGATCTTGGAAATGCCATATTACCACTTTGTGTAAGTTTACCATGTTCTTTTTATGGTGTTCTTGCCAAGTTTGCAATAAAAAAGTGGTTTCCTGCTGTAAAATTTAAACTTGTTTAGCATGACATTTAGTTAATAGTCTCAATTAATTGGTTAAGAAAACCCGTCTTATCTTCCAGAAGAAGTGACTAGTCGAAAGATAAATTCCTTTGCATTGGATTTACTTAGAGTTGACCACTATCCCCTTCTATTACTTTTAATGGAATTATAACTTAGACTTGGTTAAAGTTTTTTTTCTAAAAAAACCTAAAATCTAAATGAACTTTTTATCCATTCTTTATAGAGGAACACTAGAGAACTACTAAAATTACATTAAAAAATAGACTTTACACATGTAATATCTGACTGTCCATTTCTATGTGTAGAATCAAAACCAGAAATCATTGATATTTGAGAAAAAATTATTTTAAAAATATTCAATGAATTGCCTGAAAACAGAGCTTGGGGACTTTAATTTTGAGCTAGAAATTCTTAAATAAAGTTATTTGGTTTTACAGCATCTAAGTTCACATTATAATTATGCACTAGTATTTCAAACAAAGAATGTATAAAATGCTGGTTGTTTCCACAAAATCATAATATCATAATGCTCCACAGTTTCCCTTCATATATATTTTTCAAGGTGATAAAAAAATTATTTTTGATAAAATATTCCAGGGTATCATCAGTTTTCTCAAAATCTTTATAAAAAAATTGATAATCAAATTATTTTTTACTCATTTGTACAATTGGCTTACATAGAATTTTCTGATGTTTGTCAAATGATTGATAAACAAACTTGATAGCAGAGTACTTTGCTAGTTAGTGTAGAGTGGTTTGTTTGATCAAAAGCTTATAAGTTACATTATTAGTAAAAAAAAAAGCTTCTCTGAAAATAACTAACAATTTTATGCAACTTCTATAGCTGGAGGGACTGAAATAAGAATGATGAATATTCAGATGACAAGGATGACTTAGTAATCACCTCTTATAGTGGATGCTGTAGTATACCTCCAAGATCCCCTGCAGGCCTGAGTTGCTCATTCCTCCAACTTCTGGAGGTGTTATCTGCTGACAAGTCACAGCTGAGCCCCAGAAATAACCTACCATTGGAGTCCTCAGTATGCCCGTCTCTGGGGTTAGCCCTCATTCAATGACTAATTAATGTAGGAGAACAAGAGGTCAGGAAACTTAGGTCATATAGGGAACCTGTCCATGTAGTATGGTAAATGTAGCCCAGCCCCTGATTCAGAAAACTGATGGGGAACCAGGTCAGTACACAGGAAGCCAAACCCATGAATCAGTTTTTCCCATGGGGAATCAGGTCTGCATTGTACCTAAGCTGCTTTGAGGCTTGCTTTTTGCTAAAACTCCCTCACCCTGAATTGAGGCAGCAAATGTTTACTGCATATCTTTAAAGTAACTTCCTAAAATCTATGCTAAACCTCCCAAGGATGAAGTATAACCAGTTCAACCTCTTTTTCCTTTACATTTGCAAATATGCTTTTTCTTTGTAGTAATTAGCAATTTCCTCACCTTTGTTATCTGTAAAAGGTAACCACCTAAAGTGAACCTGTGTGTAGTAAATGAGGACCATCCTGATGTCCACATCTACTTCAACTTGGAGCAATTCTAAAGAGCCAATTCCAATATCCTTAAATATTGGAATTTAAATATAGTTATGGCATTGAGTGAGACCCTTATTGTTATTTTTATCACAATTTAAACTTCCCTCTACCCAGTCCCACTCCCCTCACTCTTTCACAGTGTTTTTCTTAAGAGTACTCCTCAACATATCATTGAATGCAAACCTCCATCTCAGAGACTGTTTCCAGGGAACCCAGTCTGAAACTGTGGGTGTGTTGAGCAATCTCATTAAGGAAAATCTAAAATAAGAGTTTGGAGTTGGATCACCTACTAGCAGGCTGTCAGTGAAGAACAATCACTACTTGTAAGTATTGTACTGACAGACCTTGGCATGAAATGTGAATAATTGTCATGATGGTGAACTAGAATGTGGTTTTATTGAAATGGAATACCCTGGAAGGTGCAAGATTTCAGCCATTTTAGAGGTTTCAGAGAGGTAATAAGTATGAGGATTTTTATATGAAATCTACTGATGCATTGGAGAAAGACATGAAAGGCTAAAGGTGAATAATCACCAATTTAAATAACATATGAAAGCAGAGCCCTTCTTAATTTTAAATTGGACTTATTAATATCTACATCTAAATTCTTATTTAACAATACTTATTAATATAGCAGAGTTTCAGATGCTATTGAATGTGTGACACTGGCAAGTCTTCTATACCAGGTCATCCTATAGTTGAAATGGAATTAGACCCTGAGATTGGAATGGGGACCCCGATCAATGAACTTGAAAACCTTAAAATCTGAAATTTCCATGAACCCTTTGAGCCTGAGAACTGACTGACTCCTCCTGGGAAAGGTGGGTGCTCCTCCATTGCTTAAATATATCTATAGTCTTCTCCAGATATCTTCTAGAGTCTTCTAGAATTTTACAAGACAACATACCTCCCTGATAATTCCCACGCCCAGGATCTACCCCACCTTCTTTCCTGGACAGCAGTTTAATTACCAAAATCAAGTCACAACAAAACCCATTCAGGACCTAACCAACACATTAGGATCTGGAAGGATCTAGGAAAGTACATAAGATGACGCATAAAGTTCAATAAAGATGAGCTTATTGACTGTGGCAGCAAATTCATGATACAAAAATCAACATTCTGAAAAGGATCCTGGACCTAATGCTATGATGGCTGTTAAAATCTTGGAGGAAACAATGTATCACACTAAGTGATGAAGAGATGATGAGGAAAAGTAGAAGTAGGAATTAAAGGGCTCAAGGATGTAGATATGGTAGAATGAATATACTACTGTATTAAATTGCCATAGGGAGCATGGCAAAAGTCGCATTAAGCTTTAAGCTACTATGCTACCAATACCTTTAGGTTCCTTGTGCCAAGAGGCCAGAGGGAAGGAAAGGAACCACCTTACTAGCAGAGAAGGGAAGACTATATTTGCACCAAGGTGATAAGTACTCTTCCTGCTCAATTTGAATTTGAAGTGAACATGATGATCAGTCCTCAGAACATGAGGGTTGGGGGGCCAGGGTCATATCACTGAATAAGTCATTCAGATCAAAGAGTTGCTAGCCAAGGACAAAGGGGATCTAGAATAGGTAGAATATGGGAGATGATGATGAATGTCTTTTGTAGGCACAAGACCAATTGTAACTGGGACTGTTACTGTACTTTTTTTTTGTAATTTTCACCAGAAAAAGAGACTAACTAGAATCCTAGAGGAGCTATTCCTAGATTTGTTGAGCTTATATAAAGTAAGAGGATTTGAGCAACACAAGTAATGAATTGTAGTCAAAGCTGTGGTGTGGGCCACCAGGAACTTACATTGCTTAAAGTTGCCAAAACTGAAGAGAGCTGCCTTGCCCAGGATTACGGCCTTCCCAGGAGTAGCCTGTATCCACATACTGACTGATGTGGAAATTCAAAGGCCTCCTGCCCCTTTGCTTCAATACAAGGCAATTTGATGTACTTCTAAAGCCTTTGCAGCTTCAGAGAGCTCCCTGAGGTGGTTGAGTTCGTTGCAGCCACATCACAGCTCAACATTTAAATCCTGGTTCCCTCACTCCATTATGGGTGTTGTTTCACAAAGCACTTCCCAATTAAATCTCTGCACACAAATCTTCACCTTAGTGTTTCAACACTAAGATATTGCTAATCTCACTATGTACCCAGTACTCCTTCCATCACCACCATTACTCCTCCTCCTCTAGCTACTACTAAATGCTTAATTATGAAAATTTGATACTTATTTACGGAGTTCAAAATTCTCAAGGCCATATGCACTGATCTTCTTTATTATATGCTTGCAATTACTTAATAATGTCTAACATTTGAGTGCTAAGATGTGCCAGCAAGAATTTTGCATACATCAAGTTGACTAATCCTTACAAAAAAAGGAGCTCTCTCACTCATCCCTTTATTCAAAGAAGGAGGTTGAGACTTAATGCGGTTAAATACATTATCCCAAATTGCACAAGATGCAAATGGCAGCTGGGATTTAAACACAGGGAGTGTTGGCTCCAAAGCTCAAGCTCTTAGACCACTATCACTTCATTTCCTGTCTTTACAGCATGGAGTGACTGCATGAGTTAACTCACATTTTTTTCTAAACTCATTGCAGTATTCCACTTGTGTCCCCCTGATTTTGTTCGACTGAAGATAGGCCAAGGTGCAAAAATGGGTTAGCCTCTTTGTCAATACAACTATGTTCATCATTCTGGATGGACATTCCTTCCTTCATGGGCATTCTTTCCTTTTTTGGGACATATTTTAATTTACCTGAAAAACACAGTCATGATTGTTACCTAGTGGTTATATGTCTATATTGTATACTAGGTGAGATTTAAAACTATCCAGTTATACTTGCACCTTTAAGTAGCCCTATGTATATTGTACTCGAGACTAATCTATATTAGCAAATTGGTAGCTTTGTGTTACTCGCCTGTAATTCTACACAGGACCACAGTAGCATCTTTTCAAATTAACGTCTTCTAATTTAGTAAATTTGCCAATTAAATGTAAAATGGGAAGGGTAGATGCATATTATCAGAGTGATTTTTAATTTTTAACGTAGTCTTTGACTAGATTTTCTACTTTTCTTTGTAACAAATGGAGGTTTCAACGGCCAGCCAACAGTATAAACCTAGGACATTTCTAGCATGTATTTTCCCACAAACGTTTTTGATGCCTTATTATGAATGCCATGAACCTACCATACTAGAATCCTTGCAGAGAGGATGGAGGAGAGTAGGGAGGACTTAAAATGCAGCAGCCATAGTGCATGAACTATATTGAAATCTAAAGCAACAGAAGATAGTCTCCGCTTGGACCAATTTTCAGTTAAATCTTTTCTTCCATACCAGCTGACTTCTGAAAAATAGATTGGATCCAAGCCTTGGATTATAAATCTTTCCAGTGTCTATTGTGAAAATGCTTTCTACCATCATAGGATCTGATAGCTGCCCTCCCCCCTGAAATGCATCATAGCCTGGTAGCACTCAGAGCTTTTAGCTTGTTAGTGCAAATCAACTTTTATCGCCTGCATTTGAGAGAAAAGGACAGTGAAATCGCACATCCATACATTATTTTGGCTATTTGTAAAAGGTTAAAAAAGAAGAATGGGGGATAAAACTGTAGCCTTTTCTGAGGGCTTAAGAAATTACTTTGAAACACACGTGTACACACACACAGGCACACACTCAGCAGTGGTGAGTGGTTCCTGATAGTACAACAAAGACAAACTAAATGTTAGCTAAGTGATGTACTGACGACCTGGAGATGACATTTTGACATGCACAGTTTTTATGTGTTTCCATTTCCTGTATGAAATTTGTGGAACTTTTAAACGTGTTTGACTCCAGAAGCTTGTTTAGGTGCTCTGACCACTCAAACTCTGTCGACAGTAAGTGGTAAGGGGTGGTAAAGAATTACCAATAAATTGGGAGTTGAGAAGCAAGAGTGATGAGTGAGCCAAGTGTTGATATTAGAAACTTTGATTTGGGGGTTTATAAAGGTAACTGAATGTGACATTCAGTCATCTGGATTCTGAAATGGGCAAGTGCAAGGATTACAGATGATAGCTTTTAGAGAAGGGCAAAATCTTTTAAATCTTTTATGGCTGAAGTTTCAAGGCAAAGTCAAAACTAGATTAGAAGATAATCAATACTCTGAGGCTTACTAAGAGGTTTACAGCATTTTCACTCAGAATGCCTATCTTAAGAAATGGGTTTGGAAAATTGCCTCGTGCAGAACCAGTAAAGGACACATTTTTAAGGTAACAGAAAAAATGTATTTTAAAAATGCATAATGATAAGTGTTACAAGATAGGGTCAAAATGGTTATCTGTGTATTACCTCATTTCTGATGTACAAAAATAAAACACACCTGTTGAGCAAATTATTTCACTGCATCATTTTTTTTTTCACACCAAGTTAGAGGATTTGGGCACTTAGAAGATACACACTATGACAGCTTTCTTCCAGTCCAGAGTATTGCTGATCTATTCTGTAGGCTATGGCTTGGGCAAATTAGCAAGTGTAGTTCTTACACTTGACTCTTTAAATGAAATTGTTGCAAAAAGTGTTTTTAAACTAAGTCTGGTATACGCAAAATTTTTTCTTAGTTTTCCCATTGAAAATCAACTATGAATTTGGTTTTGTAACTAAAATGTCATGCTTTAATCTCTTTGTTCAAAAAAGTGTATCAAGCTTCTTCTACCTCACCATCAAACTCTTCCTCTGCCTTACCTTTCCCATTAGCAACAACCATGCTTACTTTTACTATTCAAGAAGAATCCTCCTAATCTCATATTTCCCTCCAGATATCCCCTTTTTTCCTGTTTGACTTTACAAAACAACTTTGTAAGATTTGTTTATACCTACTGTCTCCACTACTTCACATCACCTTTACTCCTCATTCCACTCCAGTTTGGGCTACATCCCCCCTCACCTGCTCCACTGACAAGCTATTTATTCCGAGATCACCAATGTCTATATTGTTAAGAAGAAGGCTTCTTTTTCTTTTCTAATTTCATAAGATTCAGTGGAGTTGACATGCCCTTCTTGAAATATAATCTTCCCTTGGTTTCCAGGACACTATTCTCTCCTGGTTTGTCTCTGACTTTTTTTGACCTCACCTTCTAACTCTGTTTTTTTTTTTCCCTAGTGATTCTGGAACATGGCCCCAGACTCTTGAAACTTCTCTCAATAACCTTTATCAGTGACCTCATCCATTCCCATAATTTTAATGTTATGTTTTGTATCCAGCTCAAAATCTGAGCTCCAAAATCAAATATCCAAATTCACCTTGACATCTCCAACTGGAAGGCTCACCATCATGTCCACCTAATCAGGCTGAAATGGAGTCCTTAATTACTACCTACTCTCCCACTGATTTCTTTCCCAGCCTTCGTCTTCTCACTTCATGACTCCAGCTATTGACTGTTCAAGCCAGAAGGCCAGGAATCACTCTGCATCACTTCACATATGCAACTATCAGCAGCTGCTCATACTTCTTCTTCTAAAATGTATTTAAAATTCATTTATCTGTCTTAATCTCCACTCTTATTACCCCTATTCTAATGTCCCATCTCTTCTTGCCTCGACCAGTATAATTTCTCTCACTGTATCTCCCTGCCTATACTCAACTTTCTACAATATACTCTTCCCATAACAGCCAGAACAACTGTTTTAAACATAAGTCACTTCTCTGCCTACAAACTCATCAGTAACTTTCCATTGCACTGGAATGAAATACAAAATCCTTTACAAAACAGCTCTAAAGGATTTACCTGCAACACTCAATGTCCCAAAATTGTTATTCTTTAGATCTTGAGCAATTGATATTTCCTCAGAGGGGTCATCCCTTACATCACTTCCTAGACAGATTTCTAGGTACCAGGGCTTTATTATTTTTTTTTACAATAGTCACAATTTGTTTATTTTATTTTGTCCACATTAGTTGGTGCCACACTCCTGAGAGAAGGAACCATGATTATTTTATTCATTAATACATTATTATTACATTTCAATTAATGAAGAAAGGAATAAAAAAGGATGTGATTTCCAGCAAATTTATCAGCACTTAATACAAATCACTTGATTTCAAAATTGGAAATACCTGGGCTCAGCAGATTGTTTGCTCTGATCTCACATTTCAGTGAAAGAAGAGCTGAGTATAGTTCATATCCCTTGTCTTTCAGTCCACAGGCCCTTCATCTATAACACAGGGTCATCATATATACTATTACTTTCTAAATCTATTTGGTCAGTTTAATTTGTCAAGATAGTCAGTCATTCTATTTCTTCTCCTAGAACAAACCCGAATTTCACTTGCAATTTTGGTTTCCAGAAAAATATAAGTACTCTGTTATACTTATTTTTAAAAATAGACTTCATTAAGCAATGAATCTCTGTACATTGTATTTAGCTTTAAGAGCTCATCAAATGTGAAACACTATAATGAAATTTTTGCAAATTCCACCATTTTTGTAGGTTTTATCTTTCCTTCACAGTTGAATTATTTATAGGATATACTTAATGACAATACAGATTCTAAGGATAACTAAACTGAATCACAAGTTTTCAGACAAGTTAACAATCAACTCCTTTGGGCAACTGAATATTGTCAAATACTGTTAGGTGTTAGAGGTATTTCATATTAAATGAAATTAGATGAGAATTCTCAGCTGTGGTTTACACTTCAGTCTGTGATATGCATCCATCTCAAATTGGATGGACTGGTATGAAGGCCTGAGCTAAGAGCAAATCAGCTTTGGCCTATTAAGGGTCTGGGAAGGACCAAAAATGACTATATGCTATAGAAGATCTATAGCTATTGGATAACCAAGAAGCTGTATTGATATGTGACATTGAATCAGTCATTTTTCCATTAAATCAGAGCTTTTTCCTCCTGTGATCCTGATGGTCAATATCTGTACAATCAATTGGATTGGACAGTCTGTCAATATGGCCTGGCAATGGAAAAGTTGCTATTTATCTGATCCACAGTTCTAAATGCTGTATTTTTACCCTAAAACCTGGCTTAAATTGGTTTTCTCTTGGCAAATGCCTGTCTTAACTCAGTAGTAAAATAGGGACATTTACCCAAAAAGCACATATTTGTAATGTTTCATGGAGAGCAAGGCAAAGAACCCTAATAGATGCTGATATAAAACTGCTGGTTGACTTACTCTGCAGCAGCAGTTCTATGTCATAACTCACAGCTTTCTCTCTAGACTAAGTTCCTATGGCAGTGTTGTGCATTGTATTATCACCCATGTATTCACTGTCCCTCACTCTCAGGACATCTTGACAGAAGAATTGTTCCTTCTGAGTTTTTGTAAATGTGACCTAATTTGGCCAATGAAATGTGAGTCAGTGTAACATAAGCCACTTCCAAGCAGAAATTTTAAAAGCTAGCACGGAATCCAAGCATTGCTATCATATTTTCCTACTACAGTGAGACTCTCCTGAGTGGACAAGGGCTGCTCCTTCAGCCTAGAATGCAAAATGAAGTTTGGCATGAAGCAGGGTCAAAGTCAACCTTCAAAAGATACATAATATAAGCAACAAACAAGCTTTTGTCATTGTAGGCATCTAAGATTTTTGATGGTTCTTTGTTATTGGAGTGAAACACATCTTCAAATGACTATAATATAAGCTTAAAAATAAGTTATATAATTAAAAGCTTATATAACCTCATATCCTGGCAGAATGTATGGTACAAAGAAGATGGTAATATGTTGAATGAATAAATGAACCAGAAAAAGAGACACTAGAATACATTTCTGTTCATTTTAGTATTTTATTCCTTCACAAACCACTACTGGTATCAAGATGTAATGTATTTTAGTCACTATGATGAATTCCTTTCTAAAGTGGAAATATATTTAAGAATAAGTTGTTACTAGCATTGGCACTCTAAGAAAACTAGCAGCAATTTTGAAACTTGGAGATTTCAAGAGTTTAAGTGTAGCAAAATATTTAAGTACATATATTATAAATACTGCTGAATAAAGACCCCAGTTCTTGCAGATTAAGTAGTAATCTCTATCTCTTAATTTTTCCTGCCTGAGAAGCTGTAATAAAAATAAATGATGTAATGCTGTCTATGCTTATCAGAGATGACCACACATTTCCCAAGGGGAATATCCATCAGGCAGGCGCCCCTATTGCCAGGGGGGCAGGGGGTTATTGCCAATATAAGAGGAAATAATAGCACTTAAGCTAGCTGTAGTTATTCCTGCCCTTAATTTTGGTAAGCTCTCTGAGTGTCTTTATTTCTCTTTCCCAGTTTCAATATGTTAAAATATTAGTATTTCACAACCTATCACAAGGAGCATCCTGAGGAGCTTCTGTGCTCCACGATCTTTGCTACCTCCATGGGACTACATAATGGTCCCAGAGTCTTGCCTATTTCACCGAGGAGTCCTATGTGGAAGAATCACTTATTCCAATCAAAACAATGCAAAAGTTTAAGTCTGGATTTAAATAGCACAAGATAAAGAAAAATCCTGCAGTGAAGTTCACATGTACATACAACTGTATTTGGATCTAAGCTGGGGTGTCTACATGATTGACCATGCAGTTTTCACTCTTGGTTATAGACTGATCACCTTGAAGACTTCTGCGTGGTCACAGACAGCCATCAACAGAGAATGATGTTTGCCCTCCTCTAAGAATAACCTGGAGCTACCACCAAGTATGGTACTAGGAAGAAGAAATTTATATTTTGGCTTTTCCTAACAGGTCAGGAACAGATTTAATCACAAGAACATTTTCTCCTTACCCCTACCTTTCATTTTCAACAACACTTGGTTGGAACAAAAGTAGAGCTGAGCCAAAACACAAATAAAATACGTCTCCACTCATATCATAGCATGAGTTACTATTCTAGATAGGAGTTTGCCTCTGGCTCTTACTAGTTTTTAAAAACTACAAGAAAAGAAAAGAAGCCAGTCTTGTTTCAGATAATACCAAGACCCAGTTGCCAACTAATCATTTGAATTCAATATATCTTATTTGGGGAAGTTTGATGATAACATGGATGCCCAATACTCCTATTTTTGTCTCCTCACAAAGCACATGAAAACCTTCCTTGGTGCTTTTCCTTTCACTGTATTCCACTCATGATTGAAGGCAAGTAATTTATAATGAATGATGCCTTCAAGGTAGAGTGAGATTGCTACCTGCTTTTATAGCTGGTAATGGAAAAACTGCAGATATAGTGGGTAATAACTTAGCTCATTAATTTTCTCAGACATGTTTTAGGCAATAAACACTTGATTTGAAAGTTTTGGGTGTGCAGAAACACCGTGGCCTTTAAGAGAGAACTTATATGCTCCCATAATACCCCAACTTTTGACATTTGTTCTTTTTTGTTGTTGTTGTTTTCTAGTGAATTAGGACATTTTTAGCATGGCCTTACCTTTTATGGGATAATATATATGTGCCAGTTTGCCTTGCTCCCATCATGGAATCACATTTAATGGGAAAAATGCATCCGTGTGATTTCTGAATGGAACACAAAGGTGATTTCAGAACATTGGTCTGTAATTGGAGGGCCCCTGCCTATGAAGCTACAAAGACTGGGTGACCCTGCAGACTCTTGTTTTGAGAAAGTAACTAAAGTGCTTATATTCAGGCACTCTCAATACACAGAAGTTTGCTGTGATGGGTGACTCAGGGAACAGCAATAATGATGATAATGACAATGGGGATCATAATGAAAGTGGGAGTATTTTGGAAAACAGTGTTCTGCCTCATTCAAAGCCAACAAAACAGGGACACCAGGGGAGCCTGTCGGGCACAGAAACTGTCTACAAAGAGTTGCAGTGCCTGCTGCCCTTTTCCACTGATCCAGCTACTGTGACTGAGCTTCCTCAAAACACTGCTCCAAAGTATTTATTTTTATCAAAGCAAAGCAAAACAAAGCAACCAAGACCTTCCTACTATTAGCACTATCTTGACTGAAAAGAAAATCAATTATCAGGGCTGCCTCCACCCAGTCACCTTCTAAGTTGGTTTTTCTTCTAGGAGAGCAGTAGCTTCAGAAGGTTCTTTTCATGGTTTCCCGGGGGTGCCACAATCTTTCCTATATTCTCAGGGCTATATCCATGAAGGGTCTACTTATTGCTGAGAAGGCATTCTATATTCACAGCAGGCAATGGGAGGTATTCAGACACAGTAAGAGAGCTCAAGTCAACACTAAACATCAAACTAGGGAAGCAGAAAATAATTTGTACGTTCTCAGATTTAGGCAGAGTGGCTTTATGCCTCACACAAAGACTCCCAAACAAACTGTCAGGTTAATCTGTTTTGGTCTACTCTATCCCTCATTTCTTCTTCTTTTATGAAAAGTTATACCTTCACCCCACCCATCCTGCTACCTGTTTTAGGAGACCTATGCTTTCATTCAGATCTCAGTATAACAAAATCCAAAAGAGTGTGTAATTAATATAGCCATGTTGACAAGGCTTCAAGCTACAAAGCTGGACAGTGTCTTCAACAAAAGCCTAGAAAATTCTCATAATATCAGAGGCAGTAGTCCTCTGTTTTTTTTCTTTTCACTTGTTCCATTAAAAAAAATGGCAACCCCCCCAAACAAACATATCTAGAAACTGATTATTCTTCCCCCAGATGACCAGGCAAATTTGTTGTCACCCTATCAGTCATCCACCCCTACAGCAACTGCTCCCCAGGAGTGACCAACTCTATCCTCCAATCACCACTAGGTGCTATGAATGTGAGATGTCCTGTTTTTGTCCTCTTTGGATTTATAACACAGTGGGGGAGGCTGGAGGTAAAGACATGGTTAATTGACTGGCAAAGCAAGCCGCCAGCAAAGGACATGCACATGACTAAGATTAAGTGTAAAACTGATTGGATGGCATGGGTTCAGGAGATGAAAGATGGCATATGTGAGACTAGAGCATGACAGATGTGAGCAAGGTAGCGTAGGAAGCTCTGAAAAGAATGAGCACGGGACTAAGTACTGTTATGGGAGAAATAATGTAAGTGAGGTGGAGAAGCAG
This sequence comes from Desmodus rotundus, assembly GCF_022682495.2. Taxonomy (NCBI): domain Eukaryota; kingdom Metazoa; phylum Chordata; class Mammalia; order Chiroptera; family Phyllostomidae; genus Desmodus; species Desmodus rotundus. The sequence continues at coordinate 60,769,835 of NC_071393.1, read as the reverse complement.
GAAGACTGCTGTGATTGGAGAGTACACTCAAGTTTAAAGTTGAAGTTTTATGTAGAGATGTAGCTAGTATTAAGTTAGAAAGATATATTTGAACTAAATAATTTAAGGACTTAAATTACAAGTCATGAGTCATCTTAAATCTCCAGTTCCATTACAATTTACAAGAAGGAAGGGAGGGAGGGAAGGAGGGAAGATAGATACATACCTACATGTTCATATGCTCCTCTGCCCTTTATTTTAATAAAAGCTTAATTATTATAATATAATATAAGCACATAATGATACAATATAGTCTAAACAAAATTACCTATCCTCCAATTTATAACATAAGATTCTTCTGACCTTAAGTAATTTACATAAGACTTTAAATTTAACTTAATGTCATATATAAAAATTTTTTACATTTCTGAACTTTTATGTACTTAAATGCTTAAAATTTTCAAGACACATAAAAATAGAAAAAACAGTAAGATTGCTGATAAAACATGGAGCAAAATATTGGAATATGGTCACATAGATTATAAAATCAAATAAAAACTGCTGTAAAATCAAGAGATTCTTGAAAAAATAACTTTTTTTAAAAAAGGGGAATAGTGAAACAGAAAACGGTAAAAGGAATTGAATAAATCTGATCAATTAAAAAAGTAACTAAGCTGCAATATATATGGAGGGATAAACTAGAAATGTGTGTTTTACTTTTAGGTGTTGCCATATACATATTATGAAGTTGGATCATTTAATTACTTGTTACCTAAAAAGAGAATGTGTGTTTTTATAATGTAGAATGCAAGTACATAAATATTTTATTGATAATGATTAAGATCTGCTAGAATGGTATATGTTGTATAGCTTTACGCGTTTTAATTTTTAGGGAGCTATAGTATAATTGTTAATAAACTTTTTATATCACTGGAAATTTAAAAGTATCCAATAATTTGTTGGAGTTATGTTGTAACTAGATTCTGTAAGCAGTGGGGAAGCACTGGGAATTTTAAGCCACAAGTGATGTGGAAAAAGCCAAACTTTATCAAGGTTAACTTGACAACAGAACATTGTATAAATTGGAAAAGGGGGTGACTAGCCCTGACCAGCTGGCTCAGTTGTTTGGAGCAGCTTCCCGCACACCAAAAGGTTTCTGTGTGACTCCAGTCAGGGGACATACCTAGATCGTGACTTCATCCTCAGTCAGGGAGCGTATGGAAAGCAACTGGTCAATGTTTCTCTCTCTCTCTCTCTCTCTCTGTCTCTCTGTCTCTCTGTCTCTCTGTCTCTCTCTCTCTCCCTTCCCCTCTCTCTAAAATAAATAAGCACATCCTCAGGTGAGGATTTAAAAGAAAAAGGAGTGACAAAATTTTCCCTTTATTGAAACCACTCTCATTAGTTGACCCTGAACTTTTTCTTATCATTTCCATAGCATGCCAGAAGCATCCCAGTTCTTTTCTTTTGTTCTATCTAAATTCACATTTATCCTAGTCCTACTGGGGAGCAGCAATTGGTACAGCTGGTTTTAAGAACTTCAGGAAGGCACCATGCTGATTTTTTTCACTCCTGCCCTTGAGTTTTCCAGAAGATATATGAATGTGAAGTTTAAAGCTGCTCTCCAACTAAGTCTGGTTGTAACTATTAAGGTGGTCGGTGACACAGGCTATGAAAGAATTCACAAGGAGAAGAAAGTGCAGAGAGTAAAGGTTTTATTTTTACTTTCCCAAGGGAGGGCAAGGGCTGGGTGTGGAGGTGTGCAGCAGCCCCAGCACTGAAAGGTTAGGGCTTTGAGTTTTTATCGGGTAATGAGAAGGTTGTAGAGCAGGATATTTCAGTTGGGCTGCAACTTCTTTCAATGTTGCCTTTGGGTGCAGGGTCCAGTCATTGTGTGGCCTGGTATGTCCTCTCTCCCGAGTTTCCAGAGCCTCTGAGCCTTCAGGGCACTTCCAGTAATTTTCTAGTCCTGAGGATAAAGGCTCATAACAATTAGGGTCAGTCATGCCTGGGGTCAGCCAGGTCTGGGAAAGAGGGACTGAGAAAGTGGTAGTAACTGCATTCCTTATTGCTGACGCGATCTCAGCATCAATGGAGAATACTCAAGCTGCCAGCTCTTTCTCCTCTTCAGTTTTTGATCACTGCTCCTCTAAATCATATGAGAGACTTTCAGGATTGGGCTTTAGTGTCAATTTACCACAAAGGAAACACTGTTGCTTGTTATTGGTTTAAGGCATATTCTTACGGAAGCCAATTTGTGTATTGAAAGTATCACCAACCTAGTAAATGTTGAGGTTTTGGTGTATTTAAATAATGTTACATCATTGGGAAAATCTACCCAAAAAATAGGTATCAAGCCTTTGAAAATTCTTTAGACTAAGCATTCTCCAATTTTCCACCTACAAATTAAATGAGAGAACATTCTTTTAATCTAAGGTATAACATTTTGATTCAGTTTCCTAAGCAGAAGGTAGGGAGGAAAGAAAAATTGAAGCTTTCAGGCACATCTGTATCTCTTTTGCATAAAATGAACCAACCAGTGGTATTAGTTTACACTAAAGCAGCTTCACAAACTGGTGGCTTTAAGACATTTGAACATACTGGGACAACAGTGCGGTGAGTCCTGGGGCGTGGGGGAAGGCAGAAGAGGGTAGAGGAAAGATAAATGGTGATAAATGGAGGCTTGACTTGGGGCAGTGAACACACAATGCAGTGTACAGATGGTGTGTTGTGGAACTGTGCACCTAAAACCTGTACAACTGTGTTAACCGGTGTCACCCCAACAAATGAAAAGAAAGGAAAGAAAGACATTTCAACCTAACCTCAGATGACACCAAACTCTCTGAGTTTCCTGAAATTTTTTTCAATAACAGCCATTAATATGAAGATGAAACTGATTAAATAATAAAGACTTCCATGTATTAATGACTCAGGGTAATAGTGCTTTCCTACCTAGGAGACACAGGAGCAAACCACTACTGGAGTTTAAAGTTTTTCTTTAAATGATTCACTCCTATCCTTCCCTTCTTCCCCACTTCCTTCTTCCCTCCTGCCCTTCCTTCCTTCCTTCTGTTAAAAGATAAACTGAGGCGTATTAAAAATTTTAAGATTTTATTTGAGTAAAACTCAATTTGAGTTCGGCAGCACCGAACTGGAAGTGGATAGGAGCCCAAGAAGAGACTTTTATAGAAAAGGGCAGAAGCGAGGTAAGGAAATTATTGACTGGCTACAGCGTTAAGTCTAGTTGGCGGTTTGTGACTGGTGGTCTTCAGAGTTTTGATTTTGTACCCTTAGGCCCTTACAGCTTGGTTTGATTACAAAGGCCACCAAGGCGTTAAAACCACATCAATGTAAAGGCCTCTTGATTTAATTAATTTAACACTTGCTTTTTCAAAAAAAATAACAATAAGCATTAAAGATTTTCTAAGAAAGGCTCTCTTTCCAGGAGTGGAGAAACAAGTCAGGACACAGGTTTGGAGCTATATCCTCACATACACAAAAAATAATTACTTAGTCCATTGTGTCACCTAAAGAAATTGATTCTTCATTCAGATTAAGCTCCATCTGGTCTAAATAGAGTCTCAGCTGGTGTCGTTTACTGTTTAATGACAAAGACCTCAAGGTATATATGGTTATGGATTTCCCCATATTTTTGCCAGCTAATTAAAAGCTGAAATTTTTCTAAAATTCAATGAACAGAAGACCTAAATAGGTTGACTCAGTACTCTTTTGTATTCTTTGTATTTTTTAAGATGATTTAAAACTCCTAAAATTGCTTTAAAACTTTTTATCAATAAAATTCTTAAAAATCTCTTCTGTATAATTATATTACCATTTAGTAATAACCACATTATCTATAAAGTGCATTTTAGACTTGGAGAGTCAGCAAGTGCATTGTTTAAAACATCTAATGGTCTACTGTTTGCAAAATGTCAAAGTTTATGAAAGCATTATTTTTTAATATATTTATTGATTATGCTATTACAGTTGTCCCATTTCCGCCCCTTCACTCAACTCCATCCTGCCCACCCCCTCCCTCCCACATTTCCCCCCTATAGTTCATGTCCATGGGTCATACTTATAAGTTCTTTGGCTTCTACATTTCCCACACTATTCTTACTCTCCCCCTGTCTATTTTCCACCTATCATTTATGCTATTTATTCTCTGTACCTTTCCCCCCTCTCTCCCCCTCCCAATCCTCTATTGATAACCCTCCATGTGATCTCCATTTCTGTGGTTCTGTTTCTGTTCTAGTTGTTTGCTTAGTTTGCTTTTGTTTTTGTTTTAGGTGTGGTTGTTAATAACTGTGAGTTTGCTGTCATTTTTACTGTTCATATTTTTTATCTTCTTTTTCTTAGATAAGTCCCTTTAACATTTCATATAATAAGGGCTTGGTGATGATGAACTCCTTGAACTTGACCTTATTGGAGAAGCACTTTATCTGCCCTTCCATTCTAAATGATAGCTTTGCTGGATACAGTAATCTTGGATGTAGGTCCTTGCCTTTCATGACTTGGAATACTTCTTGCCAGCCCCTTCTTGCCTGTAAGGTCTCTTTTGAGAAATCAGCTGACAGTTGTATGGAAACTCCTTTGTAGGTAACTGTGTTCTTTTCTCTTGCTGCTTGTAAGATTCTCTCCTTCTGCTTAATCTTGGGTAATGTAATGATGATGAGCCTTGGTGTGTTCCTCCTTGGGTCCAGCTTCTTTGGGACTCTCTGAGCTTCCTGGACTTCCTGGAAGTCTATTTCCTTTGCCAGATTAGGGAAGTTCTCCTTCATTATTTGTTCAAATAAGTTTTCAATTTTTTGTTCTTCCTCTTCTCCTTCTGGCACCCCTGTAATTTGCATGTTGGAACTTTTCAAGATGTCTTGGAGGTTCCTAATCCTCTCATTTTTTTGAATTCTTGTTTCTTCATTCTTTTCTGGTTGGATGTTTCTTTCTTCCTTCTTGTGCACACAATTGATTTGAGTCCCAGTTTCCTTCGCATCACTATTGGTCCCCTGTACATTTTTCTTTATTTCTCTTAGCATAGCCTTAATTTTTTCATCTAATTTGTGACCAAATTCAACCAATTCTGTGAGCTTCCTGATTACCAGTGTTTTGAACTGTGCATCTGATAGGTTGGCTATCTCTTCTTTGCTTAGTTGTATTATTTCTGGAGCTTTGATCTGTTCTTTCATTTGGGCCATTTTTCTTGTCTTGACGTGCCTGTAATGTAAAGGGGCAGAGCCTTAGGTGTTCCCTGGGGCGCAGTAACGCTGGTCACTGCACTGTGATGTTGTATGTGGGGGAGGGGCCGATAGGGAGCAATGCCGCTTGCTCCACTCTGCCAGATCTCAGTCACTCCCTCCGCTACCCACAATCAAATTGGGCCCCTCTGGTGCTGGTTCCCGAGTGGGTGGGCTTGTGCACACTCTAGGCCCCTGTGGGTCTCTCCAAGGACCTCTCCTGTGAGGCTAGGAGTCTCTCCTGCTGCTGCCCCAACCCCCACGGGCATTTTCAATCAGAGGTTTGAGGCTTTATTTCCCTGAGCTGGAGCCCTGGGTTGTGCAGTTTGCTTCACTCCCTGCCGTTCGTCCTGGTTTATCTGTGCGTGAATGTGGGGCCTTAGGGTGCTACCCACCACTCTGCCTGCCCCGTTCTCTGCCACTCTGAGTCCAGCCCTCTGGGTTTATCTGTGCGTGAATGTGGGGTCACAGGGTCTGCTAGTAGTCAGACTGCCTGCCCCTTTCGTTGCCAGTCTGGGTCTCGCCATGGCCACGCGAGTCCTCTCTGCCCAGGTGCCCATCTCTGTCCCTCCTACCGGTCTGGATGTATGTTTCTTTTTTATCTACTTGGTGTTGGACTTCCCTGCCGTTTGATTTTCTGTGAGTTCTGGTTGTGCGAGGAGGCGCAGTGTGTCTACCTACGCCGCCATCTTGGTTCTCTCTGAAAGCATTATTTTTTATTCACCACAAAGTTTGAAAGCTGTGAATTCATAATATCCTTCTCACCAAAAAAAAAAAAGAAAAAAAGAAAAGAAAAGAAAAAGTGGCTGCATTTATTTAAAAATGTCTCTGGTGTTGGATGGAATTTAAAACATGGTTCGAATTTGATTGGTGACCTCAAAAAAAAAAAAACAGAAAAAATCTAGTGTTGGCTTCTAATCAGTAAGTAATTCATACTTCAGACACCTTCTTAGCTGATCCCTGGTAGACTGCACATCTTTGGAAAAAGATTCCTAAGGGCTCATTAGAGCTTTATCTTCCTGAAAGTAAGATTGCTTCCCAGAAATGAGAGAGAGGGCACAGAAGGAACACTGGGGGACATATGGTTGGCAAGTAAGTTGCCCAATTGATCAAAGACTTCAAATGGAGTTGATTGGTATGTGGAAAAATGCATTGCATTCATAAGTAGATCTGAAACATTAGATACAATGGAGGGCAACATGTGATATAGAATGTACTAGCAAGAATGCAGGATTTTTCCACATACTCTCAGGTAACGGTATCAGGAAATCTAATAAGAAAAAATAGATTTCTGATCGTCTTTGAACATCTGCCAATTCATTAACTAGGTACCAAAGTCTACTTGAAATTTTGAACAAGGAAGTAAATTTTATCTTATATGCTCTGAAACTTGGTAACCTGACATTCATATCTATAATGAGATAATGGAATTACAGGGTCCAGCAGAAGTAAGGCCTGCTTGCATTTGGTTGGTAGGGTAATAATGTGGGTGTAATAGTGTACAGTTTTAATTTGAAGATTTCATCTAAAATGTCATCTGGTGTACTTGAATGTGATATTGTTATGTTACAGAATTACATGCTTATGCTTTTGTAATAAAAGATTTTGTAATAGAAAGGGGTGTTATTTGTGCCGCACCCTGTATACCACCCCTTCTAAAGACACTGTTGTAGTAGAGGATACTATTAAGAGTAGCATAATCCAATACTTCTCTGGCCAAGGCCACATGAGAATCAGGTCAGTTGACAAACAGGACTGAAGGTTTCTTTGTTTTTCTTTTTGGTCAACTGATTTTTTTCCACACCCTTGGATTAGTTGATATCTCAGATCAAAGCTGAAAGAGGATTTCACAAAAAATGTTAGCACTATCTAAATGACAATAAATTCCTAAATTGCCTCTCAATATAACCTCTTACCAATACAGTTGACCCTTGAACAAAATGGGTGTGAACTTCTCAGGTTCACTTAATGTGAATTTTTAAAAATCAATAATGTAAAATGCATTTGCTGTTGCTTATAATTACCTTAATAACATTTCTTTCCTCTAGCTTACTTTTTCTGTGAAAATATAGTATATAATACATACAACATACAAACTATGTGTTAGGTTATGTTATTGGTAAAGCATCTAATCAACAGTAGGCTAATGGTAATTAGGATATGGGGGGAGTCGAGAGCTATTTGCGAATGTTTGACTGCACAAGGATCAGCACTCCCAACCCTCATGTGGTTCAAGGACTGTCTGTACTATCTTTTCACTATATTTTTGGATATTAGAAGTCAAGGGAAATCTCACTGTTTTTCTGAAAAGTTACCTTTATTCTAAGTAATCCATGGCAAGACACCTTTATCCTCCATGCAAAGTCTCAGAAATTCTAAATATATTAAGTACATAAAGCAAAGCTACCTCTTTCTTTCTTACTTGTAACCTCGTTGATTTGGTATATGGGAAGGAGGAAGTGGAGGCAAAGGTGGTGAGGAGATTTGACTAGTTATGTTTGTTTCAAAAGAAAATCCTATTTCAATTCAGTGGAAAGAAAGAGAACAGCCAATTGAATATAACAATATCTTATGTTCTCTAAAAAATAAACTAATACAATTAAGAACCTAACATAGCAATTGTTATAGAATATACGCAACAAATGATAGTTTCTTTCTCCAACTTTCCCTTTCGAAATGCAAGTTTCAGAACTTGAACAGAGGGAAGAAGTTTTAACTCTACTGAGAAAGTAAAAAAAAAAAAAATTGAGAGGTTCATAATATTTTGACAGTTACAATCTCATGGAAAACAAAAGAAATAATGCAAAAGAAGCCTATTTGGGATATTATTTTAACAAGGAAAATAAAACAGGCTTTAATTCAATGTTACAGGAACTTGTGTGGAAGTGCCAAGGTCAGATGGGAGTTCAAGATGATGAGCAAAGATAGCATTAGATATGGTTGAACACATAAATAGTATTAATAGAGTGAAAGTATGTGACTTTGGAGTTAGGAAGGCCCAAGCAACTCACTTAATCTCTCTGAGTTTTAATTTTATAAATAAAATAAGAATTTCAACTTTTAACGTCACTGTAAGAATTAAATGAGATACTGCTAGTAAAAGCTAGGTAAGACCTAGAAAGTACTAACAATGCAATTCACTACTTTTCCTGTAAATTGGATTCATTTCAAATAGTTTAAAGAAAAGATTAGTATGGTATCATAATAAGAAACTTTGGGAGAAAATTTGGTTATACAATAGATTCTAGAAATGACATTGGGATTACACAATTGCAAATGATCCATGAGAAAAAAAAAAAGTATTCAAAGAAATCTGCACTTGCTCAGAATGGCTACCTGAGTAGTTTAAATTTTAAACTGACATTTGCATAATTTGCAACAGGGACATAAAACCAAGAATGCACTCAAAAGTGTGGCATTAACCTGTGAATTATTTAAAATGATGGACACTTAAAAGGATCTGAGACTTGGTTGGGGGAGCATTCAAAAAGAAAATAAGACTTTTAAATCTACATACTCAGCAGGATGACTAACAAGGAGGAAAAGGATATACCTGATGCTTAGGGAAAAGGATAACAGGACATCAGACGTCTGACAGGATGCAAACCAACAATCACCTTCAGGGATGTGAATGGCCTTCAAAATAGTCATGGAAGAATAGGATGAAGAGAAATTATACCTCTGGGTAAAAGAGGAGAAATTTTAGGACTAACATCCCATTTTAACTTATTCTGAAATAGATATTTATCACTTAGTAGGCATGTAGAAATGTGCTAGTAATGAAATGAAAACAAAGCAGATATAATTGTTGTTTTTGTGGAACTTATAATCTAATAGGGAAACAATAAATAAACATTGAAATAGTAAATATATACATCTCTGCATCTGAAAATTCAAATTAAAAAACTTATAAAGGCAATATGTTTATATATTGTGTATTCAAAAAAATAAAGGGCCTGTGGCAACACCCCACAATCTGCCACATTAAAATTTCTCTAATAAAATTTAGGAAAGGTCACCAAAGTCAGATACAAAGTGCAAATATCATTATAGTTTATCTATATAGAAATAAACTGATAAATAAGATAGAGATAAGCATTTTATTTATAATTTTTAAAAAGTGTCAAACATATACAGATTCAAACTAACTAGACTTGTGATATACATTCTCTAAATGTTTACAACACCTGTTTGCACGAGAAAGAGCTGCATCTGTGTGAAGCATAGCAGAACATGCTACCCCCAAATATGCCACTTTGGCATAAGGATTAATTGAGAAGTAGCAAATACAAACAAACAAACAAAAAGCACTTTCCTTCCCTTATTGGCTTAAATGCAGGATATAAATTTGTAAAAGTGTCTTCCCTTCCCTCTCTACCAGGAAGGATAAAAGCTACCCTTATTAGCCCAGAGATGGCACTAAAAGAATCTATAAAAGAAACTTTCCTAATTAGTCCTTATCTTCCATTAGTTCATGTCTATATTTACCTTCCTATAATTTGCTACCTTACAAACTCAAAGTCCTTTTCCTTGGTCATGTCACTTCTCTAAAAATTTATTGTTTTTTTGTTAAGAGGCTATACAAGCCTGAGTTCTAACTACCCCTTTAAGTTACTCATCTCTGAATGCTCCCATGGATTTTACAATGTACATGTTAATAAAGTTCTTTTTGTTTTTTCTAGTTAATCTGTCTTTTTCCAATTTAACTTATAGGGCTCCAGCCAGTGAATCTCAGAGAGGCAGAGGAAAATGTTTTTCCCTTCCTTACAAATGTCAGCACTCTATCAGGTTGGAGTGGTGCAAGGTAAACTCTATAGTCACAAGACCAAATACCTCACTGAGGAACATCAAATGCCAAAACATTTTTTATTTACAAGGAGCTCCAGGGAGATTTGTGTCCAGAAACACAAAACTTTTACAGGATTTTTCCCACTATAGCTTTTTTGCAAGGAGCTTGTGCAGCTAGAAGATATTTCTTGTCCACCTAACAACGCTCAGGTAAATTGTACACATTTTTCAAATACATCATGCTGGATTTCTCAGTCTCTGACATATCCAGTTGAGGCGTGCCTACAGCATTGGAATCTAGGAAACAAATCCCTTATATCCTATTTTGTCGGTGTTCTCTCATTGAGTATGTTTAAGGTTTGTGGAGAAAAACAGTGTCAGTACATTAGCATTATAAACTTGTTCAAGATGCGGGGTATTTTTTTCATATATTGTGCTGTCAGATCCACCAAAGTGATTTTAGCTGTATAATGTTCTATGCAAACCCCTTCCTAGTAAATTTTTTGAAAGTGTATACCATAATATCCTTCAAATTTTGTATAGACAACTTTTTAAATATTCACCTTCAATTTTGCCTCATGTATTTTAGCTTGTTCATGACCAACAAACCAGTCAGTCCTCTATATTCCATGTCTAATATCAAAATCAATGAATAAATGATTAAGATATTAAGCCTTTATGCTATGACTTTTTTCTATTTTTTATTTTTTAATTCACACAGTCACTGAAAACCTACAACAACTTGTCTTCCTCTTTTTCTACATCTTACATTGTTCCAACACTCTATCATTTAACATGTTTCATATATACACCACACTGAACCATCTATAGTAACTCCACTCTCTGTGCTATTGATATTGGCAGATGCAGCTCTTTATTCTTTTCACTGTTAACCATGGGTAGCATTTTTACTCCTCTGTTATTACTTAATGCAATTACACCCAAAGTCACAAAATATCAAAAAAATTCACAACATATCCACTCTCAGAAAAGACAGGTGTGATGTGGTAGTGGCACTGAGGTACAATTAGTAACTTACATCAGTACAAGTTAACATAGAAAGTTAGCACCAACTTTTACAACAACAAAAAAATATAGTGGTTCACAGCCTTTTTAGGTTTTGGGATATTGGAATTCTCTGGGAGATTTTAACCAAACTGTTAATGTCTAGGTCTAAATGAGGTATATCTATCTCACGGGCTGAAAAAATTTGCAGATGCAACCTACAGCGCTGTTTAGAACACTGAAAAAAATGTGAACATTTAAAGAAGATAATTAGGACCAAAAATGTGTGAAAGTCCCAATCTCCAAAAGGAGGAAAAGTATGTCACAGACAAAAGTTACAGAACCGAATTTGATGGTCTACCATTGGTCACACTCTCAGTACTCTGAGGACCAGTAAGTCCATGTTTAAGTGGGTGCTCGAGCAAAATCTGATTTGCCTATGAATTTTGTTTTGGACTGATGACCCCAAATTGAACCTTCCCTTCACTCTGTCTGCTCTGTAGCTGACCAACCACTTCCATTTTCCCTATGCCAACTATTGCTTCCATTGTTTTCTGGATGTGGAAGTTCTAGTCTCCTACATCTCCAACTTCCTCCAAACCACTGCTTCATTTTTCAGTTCAGGATATTCCTTCCTTCACCATGTATGCATTTCAGTCTGCATGGTCACTGCTTAGCCCAGGACTCTTTGTTCCCATAAGCAGAATGAGACTTGAAGTCCGTTGTGCCTTGATGCCCACCTCAGTCTGGGCCATAGCGTTCAGTGGGCTCTATGTCAGAGTGAACATATCTAGTCAGCACAAGTATGCTCATTTGAACAAATTTGTCCAAGATACCTTGTAGCATAAAATAGTAAAATGTGTACTAAATTATTTCCTTTTGATAATGGAAAAAATAAAAAGGAATAATCATTGCTAAGAGAGCCACTTAAACTTAGGAGGGTGTTAAGGAAATGAGGCTACTAGTAAGTTACTAAGCCTGTTGCAGAACTCAACTTAAGTCTGAGCCATCAACATCTTAGAAAAACAACTGATGTATGGCCATATTGTCTGCCCCCTTGTTTGCCTATTGAAATTAACCAATCCCTGTTAACCATGCCTGCAATCTTTGATTTGTATGAAAGGACTACCCTTCTTGTTTATGCCTTTGTAAACCCTGTTTTTCTATCCTGAACACAGTTGGAAGTTGCTACTTAAATCTGCATCTCCTGGTCTGTGATTCTCCCCGCCCCCCTGCAAAATACATGTGTTTTGTTTATTATTACAACCTGGACCTCTTCTTTGCTTAACACATTTATGAGCTTTAACATGCTATCCAGTGCGGAGAAACAACTGGAGCCTTAATAAAGACATTTATGAAGTATGCAAATAGCATCAAATTACAAGACACAAAAAATTAAGATTGGACCAAAGTAATAAAATAACATTTAATGAGGATAAATGTTAATGCTTTTTAGTTCCAAATATGTTTGTAAACTCATTAGTATAAAAAAGAATAATTTAGCCTAGGGCCCCATCAGACAAGTTCATGCCCTCAACTGTACCTTCAGTCAGTAACTTTCTACTTTCTCAACAATCAGTGATAGGTAGCTCACTATCACCCAAAGAGTCTATGCCACTTTTGAAAAAATCTAATGGTAATACAATTCTTTCTAATATGCTATTCAATTTTGCATTATTTTAACATATATCCATTAGTTTAACTTGTACCTTTGGATAGCAGTTGTTCAGAAATTTAAAGAGTGCCCTCAGAAGAAATAGCTATCACATCATGTCTTTTTCATGCTGCCTCTCCAGTTCTTTTGACAGTTCCTTATAGGACATTAGCTTAAATCCCCTAACAATTCTTGTCCTTTACCTCAGAAATACTACAGGATGTAAATATATCTAACAGTGAAAAATACAGAAATTAACACAGACTTGTTGGGAGTTGGTCATCGAGAGGGCATGCATGACCCTTGAGCTGGACCTGGGCAATGGAAAGCTCTTTACCCTCTTCCTTGTCCTTGGAATGTATATTCTGCCCTCCACCCTGTAGGTGGAGCTGTTTCAAGGATACAGCCTTGAGGGAGTAGGTGTGTTTTAGACCTTCTAGACTGTGTGTGTGAGTGAAGGCCTCTACATAAACTTAAGATTCTGGTGAGTGAGTGCCAAGATCTACTCCTCTTGTGGCCACCAAAGAAAAGCCTCGTCTGTAAATTCCCTTGCATATTAAACCTGCCACCTGCCGATCTGGAGTGGTCTTTCCTCCATCTTTCTTGCCGGTGGTATACAGAAGCCCATTTCAGATTTCACCCAGGAAGTTCCTGAGGCTGCAAACCAACACGCATACTTCATGCGAAAGCCTATAAGCACACGACAGAATGGTTATTTTATCTCCCCTTTCAAAGTGCTTTCTTAATGTACTCTTATGATACATAAAGGAAGGATAGGAAAGACATAATTGAAAGACTATATATATAGTATTGATTAGAAGTCAATATCCTTATTACACACTACATTACACCATATCTGGAATATTGTTTCCATTCATAGAAAATTTTTATTGTTGGAATCTTGACAAATCAGGTAAGGACAGTTTTAGAAGGACATGAAGAACCATGGAACATGGCACCTCAGTTCAGGGGAAGAGGAACTCACCAGATGTCAAACCTCTGAAGACTGACTCCAGGAAGAGTTGCTTATTATGATTGTCCCACAAGGCAGACTAGATGAATGGGCAAAAGCTATAGAGAGGAAGAATTTGGAATAGCTACTTTGAGATGTGGTAAATTCACTGTCACTGCAAACACTCAGGTAGAAATAGGTTTCTATTTAGCAAGAATAATGTGTTATGGATTCAGACATTAGGTGCCAGTTTGAGTAAATCTCTAACTTCCCTTCAAAAGGTAAGTTGCTATGATTACTAATACCAAGATTCTCACCCATTCAAAAGAAAACCAGGTATATTGGTAGTAAAATAACAGAGGAAAGAAAAGAAAGCTATATATGCACCATGCAACACCCCAGTAAATCTCAGAAGGTGCCCTGGGCCTTTCTATAGCATTAGCCCATCCTTTCCCCTGGATCACTTTGTTGCTTCCCTCTGGCAGACTGTTTCCTACCAACCTGTCTGAACCTTCCAACCACTCCACCCTATACCTCCTAGTGTCTGATGTTCCCAGAAGTTCCATCTAAGGGAAACAATGGGCCCTGGCTGGTGTAGCTCAGTGGAATGAGTGCGGGCCTGCAAATGAAAGGGTCACCGGTTCGATTTCCAGTCAGAGCACACGCCTGGGTTGCAGGCCGGCACATGAGAGGCAACCACACATTGATTTATAGTAATTTTTAAAATAGTAGTTTTTAAAGAAGAATCACAGTTAGTATTTGATATATTTGTCCTTTTAAAAAAATATATGGTTTACCTGCTGGTAATCAAGTATTATAGGTGTTTCTTGCTTCTTTCCAGGAAAAGAAACACAATCACCGGCAAAAACCGCTATACCAAATAGTCAGTGGATTTAATGTTAGATAATGATTTGTAAGTTTCCATAAAGTGAGAAAGGCTGAAGTCATTATTATAAGTGGCCTTCTTCTCTGTTACCATCTTAACCATGTCTTGATGTCTTGGTATATAATTAATAAGGAGACTATAAACATATAAGCCCTATAAATAATCCACATAGAGAGAAGTGCCTATGGATGAAGGTCTTTGCTGACTTGTCCATCAATTCCCCAAAAGTGGAGTACTAGTGAGAAAGTCTAGAGAGATGAGTCATCTGAGCAGAGGACTGAGCTATGATTTTTGCACTCCAACAGCTCTGCTTCTCTTATTTAAACAAACAACAAAGAAAAATGCCATCATCCTGCTACCAGCATCTCAAGTAACAAGTGTTCACTAGATGAACAATAATGCTGACCTAAGAATTAAATAATGACAATGAGATGGGATGGAAAACGAGACAATAGAACATGTAACTGGAGATAGCTGTGATTTGGCTATTGTGAAATCTACGTGCTAATATTTTGTTGCTAAGATTGTGCATCAATAGTTCATTCACAGTTCAATTAATAAATTCAGATGAATCGTATGGGAATGCTAACCCACCAAACTAATTTTGTGCAATAACAGAGATTGCATGCTTTTGATGTATTTAATTAAAAAATTAGTATCGCCAACTGATCATTGCAGTTCAATATTTCCAGAACAGAAATATTTCCAGAACAAATGTGGCAAGGAGAAATAAGTACATCGGTCTGATAAAAGACCTGAAACAAACTTGAAGACTGAGATGCATCAAGTGAAACTCATCATTTCACCAACAGTTATGGTTGTGCATGCACTAGTTAAACATCTTAAATTACTCGGGATTTGTTATGCATGGGCTGCTTCTGTTAGTTCAAAATAGAGTTATCCTGGATATGTGTGGCAAAAATTTAGAGATATTTTAACACTGGTGATAGATAGTTATAAATATCAGGATTATAATTTTTATTATGAATAATAAGAAAATAAAAAAATAAAGAAATGTCTACTAATATTCTGCTCACAATTAGTGAGACAGAAGGCAGCAGCCTATTCTTCATAGACTGTGATCAACAAGGTAAGATTTGGAGCTAAACTATGTGGTCAGTGCACTACCTTAATAATATAGAATGTCCAGAACATTTGTCTCCTTCACTGTATTCCCACTTCACCTCTGCTTCTTCTCTTGTCTTCAAGTGCTAAATGTTTCTGAGGTGTGGCAGAATCTGTTCCTAATGTATTTCAAGGCCAGAAGCACATGTCTGCTCATTGAAGCATGTTACATTGTACGCAGAGCCCTTTATTGCTTTTCAGTTCCCTTCCGAAACATGACCAAATATTCCTTCTATCTCTTGACTCTTCAGTTCCACTTTTGCCTCTGCTAATTTCATCCCAAGACAAAGACAGACCATGATCTAGTGGTTAGAGCACAAGGTGTGGCAGGAGCTCATTTGGAGCCTCTGTTTCCCAAGTAGGGACTGATTCACCGTGTGGCCCTGGGCGAGTTATTTAGCCACCATTGCCCCACATGAACCGGAGTTTTAATAATACCTACCTCACCAGGGGTTATGAGAATTCATTAATAAACTATCATTATCGGTCTTCATTATGCACCTGTGTGCAACCCCAAACAATCCCTCTTGTTCTAATTGAGCAATATAGTGTGTGTGTTTTTTCCTGTGGTTTTATTTTTTATGTCTGGGAAGGGACCAATGTGTGTTGTCTCAAATCCTGCTCAAGACAGCTATTAGGACCAGACGGCTTTATCTAGGTAATTTGGCTTAGCGGAATGTTTTAAGTCATACGGTAACCTAGATGTTGACACTGAGAAATTAAAATGATGATTATTAGGCTGGGTTCCTATCCATAGCAAAACGAAGGCCTCATTTTTCTCCCTTCAAAACTGCCAGCTAGCTGGGCACTTTGCTTCTCAAAGCAGCGAAGTTTTAAAGAACCAAGGAACATTACCCAAGGCACAGTGCAATAACTCTAATAAACTGCACCTGTGGATGACTCTCTGGTTTATTTATATACTGTATCACAGGTCATTAACAGAAAATAACCCACTGAGATACAACATTCTTGTTTACAGTGAGGTTCTGGTGGTGACAGCAGGAATATAAAACACAAAATCAACAGGGAACTCTGAACTAATAAAAAGACAAGGGTCTATAAAGCACGGAAAAAACAAAACCAACTGTGCAGGCAAAAATAAAATAAAATAAACTTCCATCAAAAAACAATCAAAAGCTATGGTATATTTATAGAGACTGGGGAACCCAAAGTCCCACTGAGCTCGAATATTTATGGGTGTCAGATTGAAAGTTAGGAAATCTGTGTGCTGTTGAGAGTGAAAGCTTGATCAGCTGGATATGTCCTCAGAAAAACAGATTTGTTTCCCCTTCTTTCTCTTGTCCTTAAACTTTCCAGCCAAGAAGATTTCAGGTATCTTGGTTATTAAGTTTTGGAATTAAACTTTCAAAAAGTTAGTGTATGTTGAGTTTAGAAAATGCTTACTAAAAAATTCTTATGATAAAAGTAAAAGTTTTGGCACACTAATACTATTATACCACTTCTCTAACCCCTATCACTAAGAATGATGAAGCCTTTCTTTACAAGCAGTTGATCACTGGTACATAGCATAATTTTGTTTTATTGAAACCATTTGCCTTGATAAAATTTCCATATTCCTGAATTATAGCATTTGAAGTTCTATAATTTTATATACAATGGTATATTCCTGTACCACTCATCCCTTAAATGCTAATCCTTTTAAGGTGCATTAATACAAAGTTCACAACAAATGTTATTACAAAAAACAGATGTTTCTGGAAGAAAATGAGAACAAGGGAAAGAAGGAAGGAAAGAGGGAAGGAAGGAAGGAAGGAACGAACGAACGAACGAAGAAGGGAGTTGGAGATGGACAAGCACTCCTTTTACTTCTCAATCTTCCCTAAAGGTAGCTTAAACCATGGCCCTTTCAATGTTAGTAAAGTGGCAGTAATGCAAATAGCACTTGATTTTAATAAAACTATCTGGGGAGTTGCTGCATGTGAATTCTTACCATTTCCATAATATATCCAAAGCTAGTCTTATTGCTTCCGGGTTTCTATATTTTTATCTCTTTAACATAAGCATCTAGTTTTTTTTTTAACAAATATTTATTTTCTACTGTATGTATTACAAAACAATACAAGCAAAGGAAAAGAACAATATGGGCCATCTTGCAGAGAACTTGTCCATTTGGGAGTTAAGCTCCATGATGAAGGCATGAAGGCAGAAAGTGTTTTACTCACTTCTGTATATCCAGCACTTAGAATAATCTGCACACATGTGAAATGGTAAAAAAAAAAGTATTAAATAAAGCTAACAAGTAAATGATATCACTCATATGTGGAATATAAAATTGAAACTCATAGACATAGACAACAGTCTGGTGGTTCCAGAAGGCAGTGGGGTGGGAGGTAGTAGAGGGTAAAGGGGACCAAAATATGGTGATGGAAGGTGATTGACTTTGGGAGGTGGGCACACAGGCAATATACAGAACATGTATCACAGAAATGTATGCCTGAAGCCTAAAGGAGGGGGGACCCAAAAGAGGGAATTATCTTCTGGAGGGCAGGCCCCTTATAACACAGGCTTCCCTTGCTAGGCAAGTGTTCTGGAACCCTTCTGTATCAGTGTACCAGCTGGCATGGTTGGGAGAGGCTGCGATCAGCTTCAGTGATTTTTTAAAATATATTTTATTGATTATGCTATTACAGTTGTCCCATTTCCCTCCTTCACTCCACTCCATCCTGCACACCCCTTCCCTCCCACATTCTCCTCCCATAGTTCTTGTCCATGGGTCATACTTATAAGTTCTTTGGCTTATACATTTCCTACACTACTCTTACCCTCCCCCTGTCTATTTTCCACCCACCATTTATGCTACTTATTCTCTGTACCTTCTCCCCTCTCTCCCTCTCCTACTCCCGTGTTGATAACCCTCCATGTGATCTCCATTTTGGTGGTTCTGTTCCTGTTCTAGGTGTTTGCTTAGTTTGCTTTTGTTTTTGTTTTAGGTGTGGTTGTTAATAACTGTGAGTTTGCTGTCATTTTCACTGTTCATATTTTTTATCTTCTTTTTCTTAGGTAACGCCCTTTAACATTTCATATAATAAGGGCTTGGTGATGATGAACTCCTTGAACTTGACCTTCTCTGAGAAGCACTTTATCTGCCCTTCCATTCTAAAGGAGAGATTTGCTGGATAGAGCAATCTTGGATGTAGGTACTTGCCTTCATGACTTGGAATACTTCTTGCCAGCCCCTTCTTGCCTGTAAGATCTCTTTTGAGAAATCAGCTGACAGTCTTATGGGAACTCCTTTGTAGGTAACTGTGTCCTTTTCTCTTGCTGCTTGTAAGATTCTCTCCTTCTGCTTAATCTTGGGTAATGTAATGATGGTGTGCCTTGGTGTGTTCCTCCTTGGGTCCAGCTTCTTTGGAACTCTCTGAGCTTCCTGGACTTCCTGGAAGTCTATTTCCTTTGCCAGATGAGTGAAGTTCTCCTTCATTATTTGTTCAAATAAATTTTCAACTTTTTGTTCTTCCTCTTCTCCTTCTGGCAGCCCTATAATTCGGATGTTGGAATGTTTCAAGATGTCCTGGAGGTTCCTAAGCCTCTCCTCATTTTTTTTGAATTCTCGTTTCTTCCTTCTTTTCTGGTTGAATGTTTCTTTCTTCCTTCTGGTCCACACTGTTGATTTGAGTTTCCAGTTTCCTTCCCATTTCTATTGGTTCCCTGTACATTTTCCTTTGTTTCTCTTAGCATAGCCTTCATTTTTGCATCCAATTTATGACCAAATTTAACCAATTCTGTGAGCTTCCTAATTACCAGTGTTTTGAACTGTGCATCTGATAGGTTGGCTATCTCTTCTTTGCTTAGTTGTATTTCTTCTGGAGCTTTGATCTGTTCTTTCATTTGGGCCATTTTTTATTGTCTTGGCACGCCTGTTACATAAAGGGGTGGAGCCTTAGGTATTCACCAGGGCAGGGTAATGCTGGTCACTGCACTGTGATGCTGTCTGTGGAGGAGGGGTTGGATAGGGAGCAATGACACTTTCTCTGCTCTCTGCCTGTGTTCAGTCACTCCCTAGGCTACCCACAATCAAACTGGGTCCTTCTGGTGCTGCTTCCCGAATGGGTGGGTTTGTGTACGTTCTGGGACCCTGTGGGTCTTTCCAATGAACTCTCCCATGAGGCTTGGAGTCTCTCCTGCTGCCGCCTCAACCTCCACCGGTGTTTTCAATCAGTGGTTTGAGGCTTTTTTCCCCATGCTGGAACTCTGGGTTGCGTGGTCTGTTACCTGGTCCACCAGCTGCTGCCTCGCTGGCCAGCTGCAGCTTTGTCCACCCTGCTTCACAATCCACCACCTCGCTGGGTCCGCCAGCCACCACCTTGCCACAAGACCTCTCCACCCGACTGCCCATCTCTGTCCCTCCTACCAGTCTGGATGAATGTTTCTTCTTTATCTCCTTGATTGTCAGACTTCCATACAGTTCAATTTTCTGTCTGTTCTGGTTGTTTTTTGTTTTTAAATTGTTGTTGTCATTCTTTTGGTTGTGCGAGGTGGCAGTGTGTCTACCTATGCCTCCATCTTGGCCGGAAGTCCAGCTTCAGTGGATTTTTTGTTGAAGACTCTCATCGCCTTTGCCCACTTCATGGTGGGTGATTTATGAGCACACCTGCCCACACCACACTGAGTGTTCAGCAGTTTTTGACCAAAAATAGCTTGACCTCTGTGTCCCATCCTCCCTATTCTCCCAATCTTGCCATGAGCAACATTTTTTTTTTTGTTTCTCTGGATAAAAAAATCCTCAAAAAGAAATGTTTATGGAAGAGGTGAAACAAAAATGACAGAAGCACTAAAAGACATCAAAATTGATGAATTCCAAAACTATTTTGAGTAGTGCAAAAAACCTCTCCATAGATGCTGTGCATCAAATGGAGAGTACTTTAAAGGTGGCTGAGATTTAAACATGTGAAAATAAATACACAATTAAAAAAACTAAATTCCAGGAATTTTTTAGTCCCCCCTCATATAATCTTATTAGCCAATGGCACCCCAACAAATTTATATAATAAAAAATGAAGCAATAAGTTAATGAATGAATCAATGAGTGAATGAGTGAATGACTGAGATGAATAATAATGTAGGACTATAGAAATCTAAGGACAGAGAGAATGTATGTATACAGAATCTAGTTCAGTGTCTGTCGCATACAATTGCTCAATAAATAATAGGTTGCCAGGTGGAAGGGAGGCTCAGGGGCTGGGTGAGAAAGAGGAAGGGATTAAGAAGTACAAATTGGCAGTTACAAAATAGTCATGGAAATATAAAATACAGCATAGGGAACATAGTCAATAATACTGTAATAACTATGTATGGTGCCAGGTGGGTACCAGATTTACTAGGGGGATCACTTTGTAAAGTATATGATTGCCTAACCACTATCCTGTACACCTGAAACTAACATAATATTGAATGTCGAACATAACTGAAAAAAAATTAAAATTCAAAAAATAAAATAAAGTCCAAAAATAGTAGCTGTTTACATGTTAAAATGGAAGCTAACATTATTGGACAAATATTTGTGTAGGAAGTAGCAAAGTTTGTGGGTAGACAAGAGAAGGTTGGTTTAGGATGGATAAAGATTAGCAAGGGCAAGGAATCTAAGCAGAAAAAAGTCATGTTAACTGGGGAACCAAGAGGTCAAAATATGCATAATACTCTATGCAGGTAAATTTTGCTAACATCTATAAAATGATTAGATCAGCCCATCTCCAAGATTGGAAGCCATTTTAAAATGATACAGAATCTTCAGCTAATAAAGGCCACAGATACTGAAAATAGGCCAATCCCTATAAATTCATTAATTATTCGCATGTACCTTAGGATCTTAACTAAGCAAAGTTGGCCCCAGCTTTGTAAGTTTAAAAGTGGTAGTTCAACTTTCTTAAAGTAATCTTTTCTTCACAGTCGGTTTTAAGAGTAATAAACCATGATGGCGTCAATTTAAAGAAAAAAAGACCCAGAAAACCTATTTGAGAGCACCAGGGTGCAGGCTCCAGCAGGCAGTTTGCCAGTAGGATCCCAGTAGCTTGCACAGTAACTGGAAAATTGCAAGCACTCAATATATTTGAATAAAAAAGGGAGCAACCAGTTCAAACTGCTTTCTTTTACACAGGTGGAAATTGAAGCTCAGAGGACTTATGTGACTTGCTTAGTCACAGAACTTGTTAGTGGCAATACTGCACCAACAGTTCTGATTCCTGGTCCAGTGTTCAGTGTGCTCTGCTCTGTTTATTTTAGTTTCTAGTGATTTTGTTAAAGGGACTGAATCTACTAGCCGCTGCTCTCTAGATACTTTCCTGATTTGAGACTTTAGCCATGAGACATACATCTCTATTCTTGTTTCTAGTGAGAGATAAACTGGCATCCATGTGCTTATTTTGTGAGGAGGAAATCATTTTGACTTGAAACACAGCCAGACTGAGGAAGTCCTGCTGAGTCTGAAGGAAGTTCACTCATCCTTTGCAAATGCTCTGGAAGCAAGAAAAAATAATTCTTGTCTTTGCAGTTGTAGCTAACAAATATTGGGCAGCAATCCATTGGATTATTTCCTATGCACCTGTATGTAAATAATGCGAATGGAACTGATTAACATTTAAATTCTCAGTTACTGAAGTATCCAAAGAGAAACTGATTAAATTGACTTGATTTGGGGCCAATATGGTAAACTCTGTAATGTTTTAAACAAATCAAGACAGCAATCTGTCATGATTTTGAAACATCACATTTAAAAAAAATTCTCATTTTGAAATCTAGAAGAAAATGCTTAATCTCAGTTTGTTTTCCTTCTTAGTTTCAAATTAAACTTTATATTTATTTTTATAGTCATGTAGATACTAGCAATGGGTCACTGTTTTGTTTCTCTGGTGGATTATTTCTAACCCAAATGGCTTTTTCTGTCCTTTGAAGAAAACAAATGCCTTTGGGGCTCAATGTGCTTGAAAATATGTAAATCATGGCTTTCCCTGTCAATCTGGGAGTGACAAGTTAGTAAGCACTTCACCCACATCATCTGCAGCATAATAGCACTTTAATTTGGAATGAACTTTTTTGCTTAGCTCCTATGTAGCTTGTGCATTATAAGAGAAACTATTTACAGAGAAGTACAAAAGTCCCTAGAGACACAAAATCTCATTTTCAATTCTTTTGGCAGGATTACTAATTGCATTATCACATATTCAGCAAAGTTATTTATTTATTCATCCTTAAGACCTGAGATGCCTACCAGGTCAGTTTCAATAAGCAGTACCTTGAGAATCTTAGCTGATGGAACACACAGATAATTAGGTGTGGAGTTGTGAGAAAAATCTCACCCCCAAAAGCTCAGCTTTAGAGATTTATCTCCTTCCTCATTGTTTGAGTGAAAGAGAAATGACAATAGTTGCTATAAATGGGGAAACATTTATCACTCAACTCTCTCATCTCCACAGGTCCTGATTCCTTAATTGAAGTTTGATTTTATGTTTTAGAATAGCAAGTGAAGTTGCTGACAATTAATATGGAAGTCAACCAGGGTGAATGGTCTAAGAAAATTGTCCTCAATATTGTAAAATATTCAGAATTTCCATTTAGAACAGTTTTATTCCTCAAATGGTTTACAAAGTGAATATTCTCTAATACTGCACATCTTTGAAATCTTTAATTGTTGGATATTTTCTGGTGTAGTTTTACCTCAAAGATATAGAGAAAATGGTTACCTAGCAATGATGAGATCTGGGGAGAAGATAGTTCTGTAACATACAATATGACCCCAGCAATTGCCTGATTTCACAAATTAATGGTAGATTTTTAATTACACCAGATCTATCACTGAAGCCATGGGAACTGACCTCTGTTGTATCACATTCAAAAGCTGAAGGAAAAGGGAGGTTCTTGCAGACCACAAGGCAAACACCTGGTGGGATTATTAGAGTAGCTTTATGTCAGGCTTGAACTTCCTACCTTTTTGTGTCAAGGGGCTCGTCAATTACCTTGGACTACATATGACATGTGGGCTAGATCTCATTCCATCCTGTGTACAAGAAACCCTTCCCTTTGATATAGGAAAATTCTATCTTCCCTCCCTACCACAGGGTTTAATGGAAATTCAGATGTAGGAGAGGGGTTTCATTATCAAGATATTGCTGCACATTCAATGTGAAAAAGCAACTGGAAGCCCAGTTAGATTTGACTTTTTACACATCTTTAATGTCACTTTCCTTCAGGGATAAAAGATAAAATGGAAGGCAGAACACATCTATTGGGAAATATTTCTGAGACCTAAATGCTACAGAAAATTCTAATATTACAAATCTATTCTTAGAGATTTAAGATTCTTTTTAAAAATTTATTGAATTCATTGAGATGACATTGGTTAATAAAATTCTATAGGTTTCAGGTGTACATCATCTGTATATGTTTTATGTAATACATCATAAATCATCATACATCATCTGTATATTTTTTATTTGTTCACCACCCTAAGTCAGGTCCCCTTCCATCATTATTTATTCTCCTTTTATCCCCTTGAACCTCCCCTCATTTCCCTCTGGTAATTATCACATTGTTGTCTGTGAATATGAGGGGTTTTTTGCTTAATCTCTTCACCTTTTTCACTCAACCCCTTAACATCCCTTCCCTCTTATAGCTGTCAGTCTGTTCTGTGTATCTACAAGACTGATTCTATTTCATTTGTTAGTTTATTTTGTTCATTAGATTCTACATATGAGTGAAATCATATGGTATTTGTCTTTCTCTGACTGGCTTATTTCACTTAGTGTAATACTCCTCAGATTCATCCATGCTGAAAGGTAAGATTTCTTTATTTTACACAGTTGAATATTATTCATTGTGTAAATGTAGGATAGCTTTTTTTATCCACTCATCTATTGATGGGCACTTGGGGTGCTTCCAAATCTTGGCTATTTTAAATAATGCTTCAGTGAACTTAGGGGTGCATTGATTGCTTCAAATTAGTGTTTTGGGTTTCTTTGGGTATATTTCCAGAAGTGGAATCATTGGGTCATATGGAATTTTCATTTTTAATTTTTTGAGGTAACTCCATACTGCTTTCCACAGTGGCTACACCAATATGAATTTCTATCAACAGTGCACAAGGGTTCCCTTTTCTCCACTTCCTCATCAGCATTTGATGTTTGTTAATTTGTTGATGATAGCCATTCTGACAGATGTGAGGTGATATCTCATTGTGGTTTTAATTTACATTTCTCTCATGATTAGAGATGTTGAGCATCTTTTCATATGTCTTTTGGCCATCTGTATGTCCTCGTTGGAAAAGTGTCTATTTGGGCCCTTTGCCCATTTTTTAATTGGATTGTTTGTTTGTTTGTTTGTTTGTTTGTTTTGGAGTTGAGTTTTATAAGGTCTTTATAAATTTTTTATATTAACCCCTTATCAGATGTACCTTTGGCAAACATGGTCTTCCATTCAATGGATTTTCTTTTCATTTTGTTGATGATTTCATTTGCTGTGCAAAAACTTTTTAGTTTAACATAGTCCCATTTCTTCAGTTTTTCTTTTGTTTCCCTTGCCCATGGAGATATAGCAGAAAAAATTGCTATGAAAAATGTCCAAGATTTTACTGCTTATTTTTCTTCTCAATTTCTGTGGTTTTGAGTCCATCATTTAAGTCTTTAACCCTTTTTGAATTTATTCTTGTGTATGGTGTTAGAAGGTGGTCCAGTTTCATTTTTTTGTATGTATGCATCCAATTTTCCCAACACCATTTATTCAATAGACTGTCTTTACCCCATTGTATGTTTTTTCCTCATTTGTTAAATACTACTTGATCATAAAAGTGTGAGTTTATTTCTGTGCTCTCTATTCTGTTCCATTGATTTTTTTGTCTGATTTTATGCAGTACAAAGCTGTCTTGATTACTATGGCCCTGTAGTATAGTTTGATACCAGGTAGCATGATTTCCCTAACATTTTTCTTTTCAAGATTGCTGTGGCTGTTCAGATTTATTTGTGGTTCCTATGAGTTTTTGGAATATTTGTTCTAGTTCTGTGAAATGTGTCATTGGTATCTTGACAATAATCATGCTAAATGTATAGACTGCTTTGGTAGTATGAACATTTTCATGATATTAATTCTTCCTTTCTGTAGGCATGGCATATATTTCCACTTACTTATAACTTCTTCAGTTTCTTTCTTCAGTGCCTTATAGTTTTCTGAGTACAGGTCTTTTACATCCTTGGTTAAATTTATTCCTAATTATTTTATTTCATTTTTTGATGCAATTTTAAATGGCATTGTTTTCTTAGGTTACCTTTTCTGATAGTACATTATTGGTATATAAAAATGCAACTGATTTCTGGATATTCATTTTGTGTCTGTGATTTAAGATTCTTAATAAAGATTCCAGAATGCCAGTGATTTCTTGATAGCAGCAGATGACAATGAAATTGTTTTCTACTTTCTGAGGTTTTTTTCTTAATGACTATTTTCTTTACTATAAATAATTGTGATTTAGGTGGTCAAAATTTTAGCCTTCTATGTGTCTGTTCTTATGCCAGTACCAGACAGTTCTGACTACAGTGGTCTTATAACATAGCTTGATAGGTATTGTGATCCCTCCTACTTTGTTCTTCTTTCTCAAAATTGCTGTGATTATTCAGGGTCATTTTTGGTTCTGTATAAATTTTTGGTTCCATATAAAGTTTGTTCTACATCTGTGAAATATGTCATTGGTATTTTAATAGTGATTGCATTGAATCTATAAATTGCTTTGGGTAGTATGGGCATTTTGATGATGTTAATTCTTCCAATCCGTGAACAGGGTATATGATTCCATTTGTCTGTGTCTTCCTTAATTTCTTTCTTCAGGGTTAGGTAGTTTTCTAAGTATAGGTCTTCTACCTCCTTGGTTAGGTTTATTCCTAGTTACTTTATTTTTCTTGTTGCTGTAGCAAATGGGATTTTCTTCCTGATTTCTGTTTCTGATATTTCATTGTTGGTATACCAAAATACCTTTCATTTCTGAATATTGACTTTCTAGCCTGCTGTTTTGCCAAGTTCACTTATTAGGTTGAGTACTTTTGAGCCAGAAATAAACCCATGACTCTATGATCAATTAATACTTGACAAAGGGGTCAGAAGCATAATGTGGAGTAAAAATAGCCTCTTCAACAGCTTCATGCAAAAAAAAAAAGAAATTATTTGACCAACTAAGACCATACACAAAAATAAACTAAAGATGGATAAAAGACTTAAATATGTCACAACACCATGAAAGTCCTAGAAGAGAACATAGGCATGAAAACTTTAGATATTCCACACAGCAATATTTTCACTGATATGTCCCCCAGAGCAAGGGACATAAAGGAAAGGATAAGCAAAAGGGACTTCATGAAATTAAAAATCTTCGTCATGGCTAAAGACACCATCAACAAAATAAAAAGGGAACCAACCATATGGGAAAATATATCTGCCAATGATACCTCTGACAAGGATTTGAACTCCAAAATATATAAATAACTCACATGACTCCACACCAGGAAGACAAATAATCCAGTTAAAAAATGGGCAAAAGACATGAACAGACACTTCCCTAAGGAGGACATACAGAAGGCCCAGAGACATATGAAAGGATGCTCAGCATCTTTGGTCACCAGAGACATGCAAATTAAAACCACAATGAGATACCACTTCACACCAGTCAGATGACCTGCATAAACAAATCAACAAACAAGTGCTGGTAAGGTTGTGGAGAAAAAGAATCCCTAGTACACCATTGGTGGGAATGCAGACTGGTGCAGCCACTGTGGAAAACAGTATGGAATTTCCTCAGAAAACTAAAAATGGAACTTTTTATGCCTTTTGATGCAGCAATTCCACTGCTGGGATTATACCATAAGAATCCTGAAACATCAATTCGAAAGAACCTATGCACCCCAATGTTCGTAGCAGTGTAATTTACAATAGCCAAGTGCTGAAAGCAACCTAAATGCCCATCAGCAAGTGAGTGGATCAAAAACCTGTGGTACATTTACACAATGGAATACTGTACAGCAGAAAGAAAGAAGGAGCTCCTACCCTTTGAGAAAATATGGATGGAACTGGAGAGCATTGTACTAAGTGAAGTAAGCCAGGCAGTGAAAGACAAATAACATATGATGTCACCTATAAGTGAAACCTAATCAACAAAACAAATGAGCAAAATGGAACCAGAGACTTGGAAATAAAGAACAAACTGACAGTGACCAGAGGGGTGTGAGGAAAGGAATAATGGGGGAAAGGAAGGGAAGAGGCAAATCAAGGAACAGGTATAAAGGACCCATAGACAAAAACAATGGGGGGCAGTGTTGGATTGAATGTGGGAGGTTGGGGTGGGCAGAGTGAAGGAGAGTAATGGGGGGATAATGGCAACAACTGTAATTGAAAAAATTAAAAAATTGCAAAAAATGTTAGCCTTCCTATTAATAATGTAAATAAAAAGCCCAAAGTAAATTTGACTTGGGCAAAGACTATATTCAACTTCTCCTTGTAAATATTGTTAGCTTTTATAACATCTTCCTTCTTCTGGCTTTCTCTGATACATTCTTCTGTTGTATATGTAACAAGAGCTCACACAACAGTAGCTATGGGATGAGTAAGCTGCACTGTGTCAAGCTGCCGAAGACAGGAGGATATTTATGCAGTTATGCCCTTCAGATTCCATCAGTAACTTTTGTTCAATGAGATGGAAAATACCATATTTTGCTCTGTGTAATGTGCACTTTTTTGCCCAAATTTTTGAGGGGAAAAGAAGGATGCTCACTATATATGATTATATATGGGTAGTACTAATTCTGTATCTATATAAATGATTTTAATTATTTTATTTATGTTCATGTGTTAAAAGTGTAACTCTAAAAAGCAATAATGACATCCATATGCAAAATAACACCCCGGAGTATGATAATTGGTTTTGTTTCCAAATATACATGAATAAATAATTAAATTAGGAAATTAAATCAAAAGGTTTTTTTCCTGAAATTTTGGGCCAAAAACATGGGTGCACCTCACAGTGCGATGGGGCCATAAACACAGTGACATGAACTGGAATAACATAAAAGTCCTGTTGTTCCAAGAAAAACTCAGAGCCATGTCTGGGATGGCATGTATTGATTAGATTTCAGAGTTTATCTAAAAGAAACAAATCTTCTCTTTAGCAAAACACTCAATAAATGTTTGGTACACAAAGTGAACATTCACTCTCACTGCTCGCCCCATCTTGTGGAAAACAGCCTGATGTGCTGGGATGATAAGATAATTTTGGGAGTTCAAAAGATGGTGGTGAGATGGGTGGGAGCTGATCCACTACTCCCTGCACACAGGTGAAACACCTAGCCAATATTCTTAGGAACAGAGTGAACAGCAAACAGTACCCCAGCATATATGAAGATCAGAGACCAAAAACTGTAGAGGACATTGAAAAATCAGAAGAGGAGGAGGAAACTGTGAACACCAGGATACCTGCTGGAAGATAAACCCACCAACAAAAAACCCACCAACAGATAACAGCAGAAGTTGAAGGAGGGAGTGGAAGCCACACTAACTCAACCCAGGACTTATCTAGAAATACAACTAAATGGTGGAGAAATTACCCAGCACAAGCAAAAAACAAGAGCAAGAGAAAATCCTCAAAACTTTGTACGCATGGAAGAACCAGCTTCAACACAACCTTCCCACACCTGCAAAACAGAATACAAGAGGTGGTGGACATGGTGACCCTCAGTTAACCAGCAGGTGGAAAGGACCCCTCAAAGAAAGACCCAACAACAACCAAAAACCAAAGACATACACAGAGCCAACATAAACAACAGCCCAAGTCCAGTGAGCTCAGGAGATCAAGGAGACTGTACCACTGAATCTCACAGGTATTCTACCATAGAAGTTTACAACATAAATCCAGGGGGTCAGAACAGATCAACTTAAGAAGCAGAGTTAACAAGTAGAGTCTCACAAACGATGGGAAACAAAGAAACAATCCCCAAATGGAAGGAAAGGAGGAAGCCTCAGAAGGAATGCTAACTGAAATAGAGGCAAGTCAATTATCAGATATTGAGTTCAAAGCAATGGTTACGAGGAAGCTCAATGACCTCACAGAGAATTACCAGAAATAACAGGGAAACTACAGTGAACTCACTGCAAACTATATCAACATGAAAAAGGAAACAGAAACTATCAACAAGAGGAAAAGAAGAATACAATTTCTGAACTGAAGAACACAGTAGAAGGAATCAAAAGTAGGCTTGATGAAGCAGAGGATCAGATCAGCAAGCTGGGAGACGAGGTAGAAAAAAAAAAAAAACACCCAGAAAGAGCAAGAAAAGGAAAAGAGGCTCAGAAAGAATGAAGAGGGATTAAGGGAAATGCAGGACAACATGAAACGTGACAATATCCGTATAATAGGGATACCAGAAGGAGAAGAAGAAGAGCAAGGGATAGAAAACCTGTTTGA
Source organism: Desmodus rotundus (assembly GCF_022682495.2). Lineage (NCBI taxonomy): Eukaryota > Metazoa > Chordata > Mammalia > Chiroptera > Phyllostomidae > Desmodus > Desmodus rotundus. The sequence continues at coordinate 60,739,772 of NC_071393.1, read as the reverse complement.
AAAAGTAATGATGGAAAATTTCCCTAATTTGATGAGAGAAACAGTCACACAAAGCCAGGAAACACAGAGAGTCCCAATCAAGAGGAACCCAAAGAGGCCCACTTCAAGACACATCATAATTAAAATAGCAAAATTCCAAGATAAAGAGAGAATCTTAAAGGAAGCAAGGGAAAAACAAGAAGTAACATACAATGGAGCCCCCATAAGACTAGCAGCTGACTTCTCAATGGAAATGCTCCAAGCCAGAAGGGAATGTCAAGAAATATTCCAAGTAATGAGAACCAGAAGCCTGCAACCAAGACTACTTTATCCAGCAAGGCTATCAATTAAAATGAAAGGCCAATTAAGTAGCTTCCCAGACAAAACAAGCCTCAAAGAATATACCTCTTCCAAAGCAGCTCTGGAAGAGATGCTGTAGGGTTTGCTTTAAGAACAGGAAGAAAACCAGTGAAAGAGAGAGGAACACAGGTATGAAAAAATGGCAATGAATAAGTACCTATCAATAATAACCTTAAACATAAATGGATTAAATGCCCCAATCAAAAGACACAGAATAGCGGAGTGGGTAAGAAAACATGACCCACACCTATGCTGCCTACAAGAGGCCCACCTCAGAACAAAAGACTTACACAGACTGAAAGTAAAGGTCTAGAAACAAATATTCCAAGCAAATGGACAAGAAAAAAAAAAGTCAGGGTAGCAATACTCATATGAGACAAACTAAACTTCCAAAAAGGAGACATAAAAAGACACCCAGAAGGTCACTTCATAATACTCAAGGGAAGAATCTACAAAGAAGACATAAACATTGTAAATATATATGTACCCAACATAGGAGCACCCAAATACACGAAGAAAACCTTGGAAGACTTCAAGAAAGATATTGACAGCAACAAAATTAAGTAGGGGATTTTAACACCCACTGTCAAAAATGGACAGATCTTCCAAACAAAATATCAACAAAGATATTAAGGAACTGAAAAATGCCCTAGATGAAATGGACTACACTGATATATAGAGCCTTTCATCCCAAAGAAGCAAAATACACAATCTTTTCAAATGTACATGGAACATTTTCAAACATAGACCACATAATAGGACACAAAACAAGCCTCAAAAAATTCAAGAAAATTGAAATCATTTCAAGCATTTTCTCTAACCACAAAGGGACTGAAACTAGAAACCAATCTCAAGGAAAAACCCCAAACATTCAAAATCATGGAGACTGAATAGCATGCTATTAAACAATGAATGGGTCAAGAACGAGATTAAGGAAGAAATCAAAAACTTTCTGGAAACAAATGAAAAAGAACTCACAACAACCCAAAACCTATGGGACACAGCAAAGGCAGTCCTGAGAGGGAAGTTCATAGCAATACAGGCCTACCTTAAAAAGATAGAAACATTTCAAACAAACAACCTAACCCTATGCCTACAAGAACTGGAGAAACAACAACAAAGACAGCCCAGAGCAAGTAGAAGGAAGGAAATAACCAAGGTCAGAGCAGAATTAAATGACATAGACACTAAAAGCACAATTCTAAGGATCAATGAATCCAGAAGGTGGTTCTTTGAAAAGATAAACAAAATTGACAAGCCTTTAAGCAGGCTCATCAAGAAAAAAAGACAGAGGACCCTAATAAACACAATCAGAAATGAAAGAGGAGAGACTACAACTGATATCACAGAAATACAAAGGACTGTAAGTAATTACTACAAAGAACTATATGCCAAGAAACGTGAAAACCTACGTGAAATGGACAAATTTCTAGAAGAATTACAAAACTCAATGAAGAAGAAGCAGAAAACCTGAACAGACCAATAACACCTGATGGAATTGAAATGGTAGTCAAAAGCTTCCAACCTACAAAAGCCTTGGACCAGATGGTTTCACAGGAGAATTCTACAGAGCATTTAAGGGAGAGCTAACCTTGATCCTCCACAGATTATTTCAAAAAATTCAAGAAGATGGAAGACTCCCAAACTCCTTATGAAGCCAACATCATCCTAATCCCAAAACCAGAAAAAGACATAACAAAGTAAGGAAACTTCAGGCCAATATCACTGATGAACACAGATGTGAAAATCCTCAACAAAATATTGGCAAACAGCACTCAGCAATATGTTAAAAAGATCATACACTATGATCAAAATGGATTCATTAGAGGAATGCAAGGATGGTACAATATTTGCAAATCAATAAACATAATATACCACATAAACAAAATGAAACACAAGACTCACATGATCATATCAATAGATATGGAAAAAGCATTTGATAAGGTACAGCACCCATTTATGATAAAAGCACTCAGCAAAGAGGGAATAGAGGAAGCATTCCTCAACATAATAAAGGCCATATATTAGAGACCTACAGTCAACATCATACTCAATGGACAAAAACTTAAAGCTTTCCCACTAAGATCAGGAACAAGACAAGGATGCCCTCTCTCACCACTCCTATTCAACATAGTATTGGAAGTCCTAGACACAGCAATCAGAAAAGAAAAAGCAATAAAAGACATCCAAATTGGAAAGGAGGAAAAGAAACTGTCACTGTTTGCAGATGACATGATAGTGTACATGGAAAATCCTATAGACTCCACCAAAAAACTACTCAACCTAATAAATGAATTTGGCAAAACAGTGGCATAGAAAGTCAATATTCAGAAATCAAAGGCATACCTGTATACCAAAAATGAAACAGCAGAAACAGAAGAACTCAGGAAAAAAAATCCCTTTTGAGACAATGACAAGAAAAAAAAAGTACCTAGGAATCAACGTAACCAAGGAGGTAAAAGACCTGTACTCAGAAAACTACACAACACTAAAGAAAGAAATTAAGGAAGACACAAACAAATGAAAGCGTGTACTATGTTCACGGATTGGAAGAATTAACATCATCAAAATGCCCATACTACCCAAAGCGATTTATAGATTCAATACAATTCTTATTAAAGTACCCATGATATATTTCACAGACATAGAACAAACATTTCAGAAATTTATATGGAACCATTAACGATCCTGAATAGCTGCAGCAATTTTGAGAAAGAAGAACAAAGCAGGAGGGATCACAATACCTGATATCAAATGGTACTACAAGACCACTGTAATCAAAACAACCTGGTACTGGCATAAAAACAGGCACATAGACCAATGGAACAGAACAGAGAGTCCAGAAATAAACCCAAGTCTCTACAGTCAATTAATATTTGGCAAAGGAAGCAGCATCATAAAATGGAGCAAAAACAGCCTCTTCAACACATGGTGTTGGGAGATCTGGACAGCTATGTGCAAAAAAATGAAACTCAATCACCAACTTACACCATACTCAAAAGTAAACTCAAGGTGGATAAAAGACTTAATTATAAGTAATAACACCATAAAAGTCCTTGAGGAAAACATTGGCAGGAAAATCTCAGACATTCCACGCAGCAACATCCTCACAGACACGTCCCCTCAAGTAAGGGACATAAAGGAAAGAATAAACAAATGGGACCTCATCACAATAAAAAGCTTCTGCATGGCTAAAGAAAACAGCATTAAAATGAAAAGAGAACCAACAGTATGGGAAAACATATTTGCCAATGATATCTCAGACAAGGGTCTGATCTCCAAAATATATAAAGAACTCACACGACTCCACTCCAGGAAGACAAACAACCCAATTAAAAAATGGGCAAAGGACTTGAACAGACACTTCTCAAGGAAGACATACAGAGTGCCCAGAGACATATGAAAAGATGCTCAGCATCACTAGCCATCAGAGAGATGCAAATTAAAAACACAATGAGGTACCATCTCACACCAGTCAGAGTGGCCAACATAAACAAATACACAAACAAATGTTGGAGAGGACCTGGAGAAAAGGGAACCCTAGTACATTGTTGGTGGGGATGCAGACTGGTGAGGCCACTGTGGAAAACAATATGGAATTTCCTCAGAAAAGTAAAAATGGAACTGCCCTTTGACCCAGCAATTCCGCTGCTGGGATTATACCCTAAGAACCCTGAAACACCAATCCAAAAGAACCTATGCACCCCAATGTTCATAGCAGCACAATTTACAATAGCCAAGTACTGGAAGCAACCTAAGTGCTCATCAGCAAACGAGTGGATCCAAAAACTATGGTACATTTACACAATGGAATTCTACACAGCAGAGAGAAAGAAGAAGCTTATACCCTTTGCAACAGCATGGATGGAACTGGAGAGCATTATGCTAAGTGAAATAAGCCAGGTGGTGATAGACAAATACCATATGATCTCACCTTTAACTGGAACATAATCAACAGAAGAAAAAAGCAAAGAAAATATAACCAGAGACGTTGAAGTTAAGAACAATCTAACAATAGCCAGAGGGGAGTGGGGAGCAGATAGTGGGGAGAGGGGTTTTCAGGAACTACTATAAAGGACACAAGGAAAAAATCAAGGGGGAGGGTGGAAGCAAGGAGGGAGGTGGGTTTGGCTGGGGTGGGAGGGAGTGGTGGGGAGGAAATGCAGACAACTGTAATTGGACAACAATAAAGTAATTTATAAAAAAAATACAAAATAAAGTGAACATTTAGTAATTGCAAGTTGATGTTTCAAAATGTGCAATAACAATGGTCCTAGTAGGGAAAAGTGATTCCCAAGCCCAGACTCACGTGGGGTAAGGAACAGGGTGGTGACTGACGAGAGATGTGCGAAACATAGATGTTGCAAAGACATGCGTCAGCCAGACTGAACTCACAATGAGGTCATTCTCTTAGACGGAAATACCTAAGGGTTTTTCTCCAATTATTTAGTGAGAAATAATATTAAAAAATATATATTTTTCTAACCTATTGCATATGATTATGCTTGAGTAATTAATGAAAATTATATGGATTCTATGATCATCTCTTTATAATATAGATTAATCCATGCTAATGAATTGCTTCAGTGTTCTTATGAAATCCAGAAGTTTTCTCCTGGCAGAGACCCCTGATTATTGCAGTGAGGGTCTTGATGCTAGAATTACACAGATCTGAGAACAACTCACCCTCCAGAAGGCCCTGAATTGCATGTTTCTACTTACTTTGTGATGCCAGCCAGAGAGACTGAAGGAGATTAACACTTCGGCTCATAATTTTCCTGACAGGAGTCATGACATTTTCAGCAATAATTCTTTTAAGGAATGCTTGCCTTTTGAATTTCCTAATTAATTTTTAATATATTTTAAGCTCATTTAGGACAGAACTACTTAGTTAAGCTGTAACATGTCAGTGTGCTTGTGTTCAAGAAACAGAGATACTTTATTAATATCAAGCAAATGAGCTCTATAGGCATCAAAACAATAACAAGTAGTGGGTAATAAGATAATCCCACCATTTGTTGTTTAGGTTTTATTTTTGCTATTTTGCTTTGGTAGGCCATAAATAAAAATATGGACTATGACTTATGTTACCTATTAATTAGGTATTTCTCAATGACATTGACCTGGGCCTTGTTTAATAACCAATTTCTAAACATCATAGTTAGTACGTGGAATTTGGTATTATCAGAGTGAAGTAATAGCTTAGAATTTGGGTTTCAAAATCAAAATTACCTTTGAAAATCTCATCAATAACACACAAAGTATTAGCATTATACCTTCTCTCAGTAAGTCCAACACAACCAATTTTTCTTTTTTTTTAAGATTTTATTTATTTATTTTTAGAGGGAGGGGAAAGGAGGGAGAAAGAGAGAGAGAGAGAGAGAGAGAGAGAGAGAGAGAGAGAAACATCAACATGTGGTTGCTTCTCGCATGCTCCCAAATGGGGACCTGGTCTGCAACCCAGGAATATGACCTGACTGGGAATTGAACCAGCTACACTTTGGTTCGCTGGCTGGCACTCGACCCACTGAGCCACACCGGCCAGGGCCAATTTTTCTTTTACTATTACAGTAGATAGCTATTTCCTTGACTAGGCATCAGATAAAATAAGTTACATGCACTTTTAAGGGTCATCTTGAATAAGAATGTACACCTTTAATTACAAAAAAGACATCATTACAGTGAGATACTTGCATTAGGAGAGGGCTATGGGAACTACATTCTCATGACACACTCACATGAGGGCATTCCTTCAGGTAGTATGCCAGCTGAAACACGGGTAATTATAAATTAGTGTGTGTGTGTTGCCTTTGGCTGAGTATTGTGAGTGCAGTCCCTTCAATAGTCCTCAAAGAGTCTAGGCTATTTCATTGACTGTTTTTCAATCTAGTACTTGTTTCTGAAACATACAGATATTGATTAATGTTTATTAAAACTTTTCAGGATTAAAAATATTCTTTAAACTTCTTCTTATGGTAGTCCCCACTGTTCCACCTGCTGAGTCTCAGACAAACACTGGTGTCTCTTAGAAATGTTTTTGTTGCCACTATAGTTAGATGCTTCCTCAGGGACCCTAGGAATAGCAACAGCCCAGGAGACTCCATCAACATTGTAGCTACCTGCCTGAGCTTTGGTTAATCTTCTAGAACTTGGAGCTGAGGTAAAAGGAGTGGGTGGTAACACCCTGAAACTTTAATTTGGAAGACATTAGAATATTCTTTCTCTGTCTTACCAGTAAAGCTCCCAGCTTGCTGCACCCTTTCAAACATCCCCACACCTGTTCAAAATAAGATCATAGTGTTATCTTCATAGAATACTTTCTCACTGTTTCAGAGTTTCTCACTTGAAAAAAAAAATGCCCCCAGGCTTAACTCTACTTGAATTGTATAAAAACAGTTACAAGAGCTTTTATCTAAGCACATTTTTTAATTGTCCATTAAATCTTATTATTAGTGACATTGATGGTAATATAGTCTAAGCTAGGGCTTCTAAATAGGAAAAAGGTTAATTTTCTAAACAGGCTCTTGTGGGAAACTGTCCTTTCATAACTGATGACTGATAGAATTCAGTGAACTGGAGCTTACTATGAGCATCCTTTTCTCTTTGTGGTGTGATCAGATAGCGTGCACTGCAGCGCTCTGACCGTCGTGGTGAAAGATTTCACTCATTTATATTAAAAGATAAAAATGTTAATTTTTCATTTTTACTTTTTTGGGGTGATTTCAAAACTAAGAACTGCATTTGCCTTTGACTTCTAACAGTCTGTAAGACTCAATAACCTTTAGAAGTTTAGAGTCATTAAATGACATGTAACTAAAGAATGAAGACTGCATACACATTCTAGAAGGAATGGTGCAGGAAGCAGAAAAGAACAAGTTAATCTTAAGGAATCAGAATTTTCCTAGTACAAAAAGAAGAAAGACAGAGGATAAATCAGAGTGGGGGAGGCAGAAAGGGAGTAGGAGGAAGAAGGAAGGCAGGGAAAAAAGAGGAAGCTTTGATTAAACTTGTGTTAAAAATTGAGTTAAATCGCACTAAGATTTTTGTGAAACTAATGTAGACATACTCATACTTTCTAAACTTGGAAAAGAGAAGATTAATAAGGTATATGCATCATTCTGAGGGAAACTTCTGTCAGAGAGCAATTGTTAGTCTCATACAAACAATATACAGTGTGGCTTGGTATCCGTAGAACCCGATGACATATCCCTCTTTGCCTGACATTAGACAGGCAGCTTTATGGTTGGTCTTTGTTTCCTCACTTGTAAAAGGTACAACCATTTTTCTCACAGTTTAATTATGTGCAAGGAGGAGGGTATAATCAAAGCATCCACAAGTTATTCTTTTCTCAGTAAATCATATTTGATAGAATAGAAATGAGTTCTTCTTCCTACTCTGCTACCAGTGAGAAGCAAGATCTGAGGCAATTTCTTACCTCTCTAGGCAGGTGGAGAGGAGGGGGAGTGTCAGACAAGACAGCCTGCGTTGTCTCTTCCAGCTCACAGCCCTGATTACATAAGAGAAACTACAGGCCAGTAGCTATTTCAACTGATTCTCCCAGTAACTGGTAAATTTCTAGGAAAAATTATTTTCTAAAGAGGCTCATGGAGACCTGAAAGAGTTAATATAGATTCCTAAACAGCTCGGTGACAGTCCGAGAATAGTGATATTTGGTTGACTATGACAAAGAATCTGATCTCCTCTTATTTGCAGGGCCAAAGTGGCACTGCATAAGCTGTCAAGCCCCAAGCACCAGAAGCCTATCACCAAATATTAATTTACCTGTTGTGTGCATCTAATAACTGACAGCTCTGAATCCCATATCATTTTTGGTGGCCTTCCACTGACATGTTCTTTGATTAAGAAAATATTCATCCAGAAAGCCAGTGTGTCCCTAATGTGGCCACCTCAGCTCAGCCTCCTTATTATGCTAGAATATTTTCCTCTAAATTAGATTTCCTGTCTTCATAGTGGCAGATTACATGAATTTAATACATTAGAAAATGCACAGTCCCCTTGAGATTCTATGATAGATTATGGTATTTGAATCCCATATTTCCATGGGAAATAAAAGCCTAGGCCATGGCCAAATATTTTATCAGCTTAGCATTATCTTGAGATAATGGCACTATTAATGCTTGTCACCCATCTGCTTCCCAGGGCTTGTGTTGGCTCTCTTCTTCCTTCTGAACAAGGTGCTGAAAGTTTTAGAGCTCTGAGCTCTACCAGCAATAATGAACACAGATAGGTACTCTTTTTTTCTATGTTGTCTGCCACATAACCAGGCACAATGAGCCCTTCTATTACTTTCCCTTCACTGGTACTGAATCTGATTACCCGTTATGCTACATGGGATGAAAGCTATATATGATCACTATATATTACAGCTTGGCTGTGATGGGCTGGTGATACAATGTCAAAGGATGGCAGCCAAGCTGTGAGCTCTAGCTATAGCAGGGCGGGAAGAGGGGAAATCGTGTGTGGAAAAGGTAGAATATAGAATCCAAGGCTCAGCAAAATAAACTCTAAGGCCCAAGGATTATTAAATTACCAGCTTAGAAATATTGGAAGCTCCCAGATTAAACAGAAATAGGCAACTGGATGCAAACTTTTCATTGGTTTATTCAGCTCCATATAATAACATGGAGAGTGAAGTAAACAGAATCAAACACTATAGAAATATGTATATTTATGTATTTCTTCTTTATCCATCATCACTGCATTCTAGTTATTTGTCTAGGAATTGGGTCCCTACATGTGGAAGGTTGCTTTTGACTTCCCAATTACATATTGATCCCATGTTTTCCCAAGATAAAGCTTGCATCTGGACAGAATACATTGCTCCCTAAGAGATTCAGAAGTAATATCTCAGTACACATTTCTGCTTTGTCCTCATGTTGATATTCTTATACCTTAAAAGACACCAGCTAACTCCTATCAGCAGGTTATGCTCTCCATAGTGACTGAAAAACAGAAAAAAGCCTTTTCAGTTTTTAGTAATATTCCAACCACAACCCACATAATAGCTACATAGGCATGGCAGGATTCATTATTCTGATAAAACAAGCATATGAAAGAGCTGAAATCAGAGTTGTTAGATTCACTAGCAGTGACTTAGGGATTGTTTTTACAATTTTCATGTGAAACACAAGAGTTAAAAGTTAGTCATGTAGCAAAATGAAAACAGAAAGTATGGAATCTGGTTTTAATCAAATGTCATCAGCTTTGGAAGAGGACCGATATATGTATATTTTATAACTGCAATGAGTCAAAATAATTCCCCTCATGTGTTCTGCATAATGTCAAATGATTTGAACTGGAATCATATCTCCATTATCCAGAAAATACGTTCACAAATATTGTCAAGCATAATACTAGTACAGTTTGCATGAGTTTAAGGGAGAGACTTTATGGGAGAAAGACACCACAGTTTATACTGTCCTGTTCACAGTAAGAACTTTTGGCTTATAACTGGAAGCAAGGAGGAAGGGAAATACAGTAGTAGTAACACCTTACAGCAAGCTTTTGCACTCATGGTATGTATTGGATGTCTTTCTGAGAGAATTTTTAGTTTGCTTCATGAGTAACAGACCAGAATTTGTCTCACTTTTCTTCTGATCACCATATTCTGGCTGAAGACATGATATGGACCACAGGTCAGTTCTTTGGGAAGCAGAGATTTACATGAAAGAAGTATATTGAGGAGAGCTACTGAGGTAAAAATGTAAGGGGTGGCATTGTGAAGAAAGTAGGATTGGGTAGAGGGAAACATTGAGCTGTAATGTAGTTTCAGCCTTAGCCAATCCTGCCTAGAATTTGGAGTTGTGGTGTCACTCAGAGTAATCTCAGCAAGGACCTGTCACTGAATGTGGGCTGTCCCTAGGAAGGAGTCATCCTTTCAGGTGAGGTTGCTCTCTTCAGCTGAGGCAAGTCCCAGAGAGAGACACAGCTAATGCTCTCAACCATCAATACCCGCAGCTCCTGGGAGGATGAGTCCCTCTGTCCTGGAGAGGGAATATAAGCAGTACCTCACAGCATCCACTACAGGAAGTGTGTGTAATAATGAGGTAATATGGTGGATTGGGAACTCATGGGCTTGAATTCAGACAGGTCTAAGTTCAAGATTCTATCAGACAGCAACACATTATTGCAACTCCAGCCAAATTATTTAACCTCTAGAAGTCTCTTCTTCATCTAAAAACTAGGAAATAAGAGTATCTCTCTCACATTCTGCCTTGTGATAACTAAACTGTATTGTATATAGTGCTAGCACTGTGTCCTCCACATATTAGATTATTAGATGGGCAATAAATGTTCTATGCTACACCACACTTCTTCTATCCAAAAGAAATATTAGTCAACTAATAAGTATTTGTTGACTGTCTGCTATTCTCTAGCCACTATGTTGGTAATAACAAAGGGTAAAAATAAAAACAAGACATGGTCCCTACCCTAAAGAGTACTTATCACTTAGAACAAACAAGACTAATACACATAAAATAATTGCAAATAATAACACAAAAATCTGAGTATTAAACTAAATGTATGGTTATAGGAGAAGGTAAATGCAGACTATTCAGCAAACTAACAATAAACAAAAATGTTCCTGGTAGAAATAATTCTTGAGCTGGACACTAAAGGACAGGTTAAATTTAAATGCTTGGCAGAAGGAAAGGATTCTAAGTGAGGGAATCCTTACTGAAGACAGATGAGAACGTGAGAAAGAGCAGGGCTTTCTCTGACTTAAGTGTCATTGTGTTTATGGAGCTACACAATTTTGAATAGACATTCATAAACTGTCACCCCTGCAGTTCAACCTAATCCCTCTAGAGCTGTTGCAAAGCTGACTCTCTTTAACCTGTTAAAACAATATTAGGCTAGTGAAAACTGAGATTTTGTGTGAGAAAGAGAAAGGCGAAGGTTTATTTCTATGGTCATACATTGATTCCTGGCTTCTATTGATCTTCATATGGTACCTTATTCCCCCACGAAATAAATCACTTGCCTGCTAAAACTGGGTATACAACCACTAAAATACTTAGTGATAAGTTGAATTGTATCAGCATCAGTTGTGTGTAAGTTGTGAACTTACGTGGTAAGTTCTCCACGTACTTCCTGCATGCCTGCTACTGACAGCGATTGTCAGTATATGAAGGGCAGAGACCATGTCTTGTATTTCTCATTCTGTATTCCTGGTATCTGGCACAAAATTACTACCTAATTGAGATTGGATAAGATGAGTTTGATGATGGTGAGTGGGTTTGCCTAGTTAGAGCTTGTTTTAAAATAAAAAGATAGAAAGTCAGATGGTTTTATTATGACAAAATTATGAAAGGCCTTGGGAACCAGGTAGAGTAGCTTACACTTGAAATAATAGTGACTGTGATTTTGGATCAGAAGAACTACATAATCAATAATTTCAAAATGTAGAATAGTCTAATAGCAGATTATAAGACAGAGGAAACACTGATAATTTTATTGATAATGGGATGAAGAAGTGTGAGAGTACAAAGAAACTTCTTAGATGAGAGCTCATGACACCAATCTGACAGCTGAAACCAGCATGATAACGTGTTCTTCAAGAATAAAACTTTGAACAGGAGAAGGCAAAAGTAAGAAATAAGCCTTGGGGAGCACATTAAATAGGCAAGAAGAAAGACTATCTGAAATTATGTAGAAATCAAAAAGAAAGGAGTGTTTCCATGAGGGAGAAGATGGCCAAGTTTACCAAGTATTACCAAAAGGTCCAGGATAGATAAAAAGCTACTGGACTTGCTAATAAGGAAATCTTTTATGCCCTTTGAGCTATGTTTCAGGTTAATGGTGAGATCAGAATGTAGCTTGATGGGATCAAGGAAGAAAGGGGGTAGAAAAGGTATAGAGTTCATGTACCCTCATCATGGGGGTTAATCTTATATGTCAAATTTACTAGGCTATGGTACCCAGTCTAGATGTTGCTGTGAAGGTAGATTTTAGATGTAATTAACATTTAAATTGGTAAACTTTTATTAAAGCAGATTACCCTCCTTAATGTGGATAAGCCTCATCCAGCCAGTCTAAGGTCTTAAGAGAAAAGACTGAGGTTCCCTGAGGAAGAAGGAATTCTGTCACCAGTCTGCCTTCGGAACCAAGACTACAATACCAATTTGTCCCTTGGTCTCCAGTCTGTCAGTATGGATTTTCCATACACATTCCACACCCCACCTGCCCCCCACCCCCAATGTCAGATCCATCACATAAGCCAATTCTTTAAAATAAGAATCTATTATCCACATCTTATTGGTTCTATTTCTCTGGAGAACTTTGAATAATACAGACATTAATCATTCATTTACAGGAAAACATATTTGTCAATGATACCTTAGACAAGGATTTTATCTCCAAAATATATAAAGAACTCACATGACTCCACACCAGGAAGACAAACAATCCAATTAAAAAATGGGCAAAGGACCTAAACAGACACTTCTCCAAGGAGGACATACAGAGGGCACAGAGACATATGAAAGGATGCTTGGCATCACTAGCCATCAGGGAGATGTAAATTAAAACCAAAATGAGATAACGCTTCACACCAGTCAGAATGGCCATCATAAACAAATCAACAAACAAGTGCTGGAGTAGATGTGGAGAAAAGGGAACCCTAGTGCACTGTTGATAGGAATGCCAACTGGTACAGCCACTGTGGAAAACAGTATGGAATTTCCTCAAAAAACTAAAATGGAACTGCCTATTGATCCAACAATTCTGCTGCTGGGACTATATCCTAAAAATCTTGAATCACTAATTAAAAAGAACCTATGCACCCCAATGTTCATAGCAGCATTATTTGCAGTAGCCAAGTGCTGGAAACAGCCTAAGTCCCCATCAGTAAATGAGTGGATCAAAAAACTGGTGCATAGTATACACAATGGAATACTACGCAGCAGAAAGAAAGAAGGAGCTCCTACCCTCAAGACAGCATGGATGGAACTGGACAGTATTATGCTAAGTGAAATAAGCCAAGTGGTGAAAGACAAATACCACATGATCTCACCTATAAGTGGAACCTAATCAACAAAACAAACAAATGAGCAAAATAAAGCCAGAGAATTGGAACTAAAGAACAAATGGGCAGTGACCAAAAGGGTAGGAGGGAGGGGGATAATGGGATAAAGAAGAAGAATGGGTAAGCAAAGGAACATGTATAAAGGACCCATGGGCAAAGACAATGGGGGAGTGGAGAGTGGAGTAGGGGTGAGCAAGGGGCAAAAAGGGACAACTGGGCAGTGGACAACAATAAAAAAACAAGGAAAACCCATTTATTTATGAAATTTTGAAGGAACAAAGACAGAAGCAATCAGAGAGGAATAGAAAATCAAATATTATTTCTGATATACAGAAGGTAAGTTTGAGGACAAGATGACTTCCAGTTGTGCTTTGCAACTACACATTTTCCCCAGACCCACTACAACAATTAAAGACCAAAGTTGACTTCTCCAGTAAGGTCAGATTACCCTCAAATCCACTTAAGACAAGGACCACATCCAGATCACTCCAGGCTAAGGTTTAATGAACCACTGTCAGTACAGGGTTTTTATAGCAAATTATTTAGACAAAGTGTGTATAGTTGGATTCACCATTTTTCATTCTCTGCTATCCATTGTCATTCCCAAAGCGTAGTACCACCCTATGTACTAAACTTCTGCATTCTCATGTCCATTGTGTTCAATGCTTTTTTTCCTCACTGTGCCAGCCTCACATTTTATGCCTGTTACCCAAATGTGTCCAGGCCAGGTGTCCTTGTTATGGAGTCCCAAGCACCTTATACTTTCCTTATTTTAACACCTATTATTCTATGTTGTTATTGCTATGGGGTCATTGCTATTTACTTGTATACATCTCATATCAGGTTTTAAACTCCTTGAGGCCAAAGACAGTGTTTAACAGCACCCTTAGAACCATTCAACAGATGTTTATTTATGAAAGTAAATGAATGAATAAGTAAAGTCTTAACACAGCAATCACCATTCATCAGAAAAGGTCTAGCAGAAAACAAAGAGTATATAGTCTAATCAGAAAAACTCTAAGAGTTTATTTATCAAAAAAAAAAGAAAAGAAAAGAATCACAGTGGTGTGGACAGGACATGGGAAACTACAAAGCATCAGTGCAGGAACCTGGGAATGTCAAGGGAAGTTTTGTTGCCACCTTTTGACCCAAAGCAACAAGGTAAAGGAGAGGTTATTAGAACCTTAAAAGAAAGAGACTTAGAGGTAAAACAGTTCAATTTATGTGATCAATAGTTAGTGGACACAGCTAGTCCAAGACTACATTTGGAGGAAACCAGGGGAATAAATATGTCTATCTCTATTCCCACCCCCTCTAGTATTTTCTTGGGATTTCTCATTGGCCAGACTCAACTGAAAACCAAAGGTATAGAACCTCTAGTTATAGTCTGTACATGTCAAGTTGTAAGGCAGAGAACAAGACAGAAAAGAGCAGAAAATGGAGCTAGAGTGAAACCAGAGATCCATCTGGCCTAACATAAGTTACAGCTAAGATCTGGATCTTTACAACCATGTCTTCTAGTATTCAGTTTAGTGAATAAAATCTCCCAAACGTGTTTTCTCATATATTTTTTTTTTGCTAGAAATACTTTTGCCTTCCTCTACACAAAGAGATAGATGACTACTTCAAGATCTGGATTAGAAATATTCTTTACAGTATCTTCTCCAATCTAATCATAAATGATGCTAATTATAGTACATGTAAATGAAGTCATAAAATTTTTCTTATATTCACTGAGTAGTTATGGCAGTAGTAACAGTGGAAGAAGTCATTGCAATTAACCAGTTAACCACTTATTAAGAACATTATATATATCTTCAAATGCAGTTGCATCTGGAGTTAGAGTTTCAACACATAAATTTGGGGGGAACCCTATTCAGTTCCTAACATATATAATCTCATTTAATTTTCACAACAATCCATATAAGATAAGGGAATCCAGATAAGGGAACTGAAGATTTTATTTTTATATATCTTAGTTCTTATAGATGAAAATGATAAAGTCAGCATGTAAATCCCAATCTGTCTTATTGCAAAACCTATACTTTTAACCACTTCCTGCTATTGCCAAGAGTTGTGTGGCTATCTATGAGGATCCCTTACGGGAAGTGCCCATGTCCTAGTTACTTTTAAACTAAAGCACCTTACATAGTATCTGCTTCACAACAGACATCTTACAAATGTTCCAAGAATTAAATATGAATGACACACAGAATACAAAAGAAAATGGCTCATAGTTTTAAAGCACATTTATAAACCATAAATAATAGAAAAATACAAAATATAAAAAAAGAAAAGCAGAAAAAAGCTAAATACAAGAAACAGCCATTTGTTTCACTAGCTCTACATTAGGTTACTTTGATCCACTGATCTCAGTTTCATTCAAGTTAAAATTTCTTTTTTATTCACTATTTTGCTAAAAGCCTTGAGATTAGCTTTTTCTTCTTCCTCTCCTCCTCCTCTTTCTTCTTCTTTTCTTTTTTTTTACTTTGAAACAGCTAGTCTCTTTTTTGTGGGACAGTGTTCTCCTGAAGCAAAAACCCCTCTTTTGGAGCAAAGCCTCCATCCTGGGGTTCTTTGTTCTGCCAATGCTGAGTCCCTTTGACTTCTCTCTTTGGCAGGTCTGGAATGGCACTTCGTCCTTCTTTTCAATGGCTGAGCAAGTTGTCTCTTGACTAGGTTGCCCTTACTGTGCTGGGGGTCTGTGCAGTCATGTCTGTCTGTCTCAGCTCATTGCAATAAACCCTATCCAGCAAAAGCTGGTTGAATACCTATGAAGGTGAACTTTACTTTTTTTTAGACTTTTTTAGGTTTTTGTTTTTAATTATTGTTCAGTTACAGTTGTCCCACCTTTTTACCCATTGTTCTCCTCTGCCCCCTGCCCCCACACTCCCACAGTCAATCCCCATCCCATTGTCTGTGTCCATGCATCCTCTATTGACTTGCCCCTCCCCCCCTCCTCTGGTTACTGTCAGTTTGTTATTTATTTCCATGTCTCTGGATCTATTTTGCTCATTTGTTTGTTTTGTTGAACCTTACTTTTTAAAGTTAAAATTATTTTGATATAGAAATAATAGATAAAAAGTGAATAAACTTACTATAAGCAAGTTAACTGTATAAGCAATACAGATGTAACACTCAAATTCAGTGATAAATAGAGAATGAATCCAATGATAATAAACTGTTAAGATTTTGAAAGGATTTTCAAACCAACTGCATATTTAATGAAGAAATCCTACCACAGTAAACTGGGATTTAGTTGCCCAGAATGAAAACATGAAATACTTTGAAAGAATAGCCTGGTTCTGTGTTGGACACCTCTGTTAACAAAGTGTCCTTAAATTAAACCAAAATATACTTCTTTTGAAGTTTTATTATTCATTTTTAAAATAACATTTACCAGCTCCTCTTTGTGTTTATTTTTGAAGATGTTTTATTATTTTATTACAATTGTTTCAATTTTTCCTCATTTGCCCTCCTCTGCTCATCCCACCCTGCACTCTCACAGTCAATTCCCACAACATCGTCCATGTCCGTGGGTCATTCATACATGCTCTTTAATTAGTCCCTTCCCCTTCTTTCCACCATTATCCCTTTTGCCCCTCCCCCGTGGTTTGTGGTTAATTTTCAGGCACCCTCTTAGGTGCTAAAATTTCTACTCATTTATCTATCAAAACAATATGCAATAACTCTACCCAATTGTCTGTGTTGTCAGTTGAGAGGTGTGAAAATAAGGTTGGAGTGAAAGAAGGTAGAGAGCTCACTGGTGAGAGAGTAGAATGATTTTCACATGATGGAAACAGAAAGCAATAGAATAGTACATCAAAAAAGGAGGGGCATGAGGAAGACACTTGCATGTGGCTAGCCATGGCTTAGGCTCAGAGTGAATTGGATGGTGAGAGACAGATGCAATAAGAAAAATAAATTTCCCAACAGTTATGAGTAAACTGCAAAATTAAAATATATGTTGGAAAAGAAAGCAAAATAAATCTCTACATAATTATAAATCTTGAAATAGAACTTTTCCCCATCTTTCTTTTTCACAGGATAATCATTTTCCATTTATTTTATAGGGCTAGACCTACAGAATGTGTTTTGTCACTCCCTCATCCCTTCGCTCTCCCATCCAGCATGCACTATGAGTGTAGAGGAATCTCAAAGGAGCAAGACAGCAGGGTGGAGAGAGCACACACACTGTCAGCCACACCAGGATGGCCCTTTCCCGTGATCATGCAGCTTTGTCGGATCTATTCAATTATCTCTCCTGTCCCCTTTGACTACAGAAAGGGATACAGATAAAATGGTCTTATTGCCACCTAGGAGGAGTAGCCTTACTAGATAGCAAATATCTTTATCTAATTCTCATTAAAAAATTAGTATTTCAGAACCAATGTCATCATTTTTAGTAAAAACATATTAGAGTATTATCTATCTTTATCCATTATTTATTTTTATCTTGTTGCCTATCTTAAAAAATTTCTACTCCCATTGCCTTCATCTATAGCCTCAAGCACATGAAAACTTGTTAAAAATATGTGTATGTTTTTATAATTACATTTTATTTTCCATTTTTTCAATTTCTCACCTTCTCCACTCTTCCCCCTCCCCATTTTTCTCTCAACATACTCCATGCATATCATTCTAATGAATCATTTTCATTGAGGTCATAAATAATACAGTTGGATACATCTTATTTTTCTCTACTTTAAATTTAACTTAATTTAAAGGTAACAAATTGTAATGCGGCAACATTAAAAAACATGAAAGGGGATCTAAAATAAAGTTTCCTCCCTATGTCTAACCCTAGACTCAGTTCCCCTCCCTAAAGTAAATTGTTATACAGTTTGGAGTATGCATCTGGAATATTTAATATACATACAATCATTTTTTAACATTTTTTCTTCAAATGGTAGCATGCACTCTTCTGCCCATTTTTACAACACTATTAAATGCACAATTCAACTGGAAATAAAAAAATGGAAATCCATATTGGCCAAAAGATATGATAAAGTGTGAGTACAGACAGAAAAGCAGATAATGACACTGTGTAGGCAAGTTTTGTGTGTTTATGTGTTTCTTCTCATATTGCAATTTGCAAGGTTTTATTTCCCTGGTATTAAAAGAAGCATGATCTTCAAGTTGTTATTCCTGTGATCATAATTTAACATAAGAACTCTACGGTTTATCAAAATTGGACACTTCATTGCTCACATATACAGTCCCTTTTGACATAGTATATAAATGGTGATTAAGTTAGTATATGGAATGATTTTCTTCTTTCCCATTTCCCTCTCTCCTTCACCATCAATTCTCACAGATTATATTACCTTTCTTAGTAGTTAGCTTTTTACTGTTAAATGGCTTTATATTTCTATTATGAGAGTTATCAGTTCTAAGTGTATATTTTGATCCATGATAATAAAAAATAACCACACTTAAGCTTTCTTTCTTGTACTCGCTCTTTCTCCCTGACTTTTCTTAGTTATATAATTTATTCACTGTCAAGACTTGTGTGACACTTACATTTCCTACATTTACAACTACTGTTCCTACATTTGTTTGACTATTAGTCGTGCAATCCTTATACTTGGTCTTCCAGCTATAGCCCTACAATTAGAACTTTATAGTTCTAGTGTCTTAATTTTAACATTCACCAGATATTTCACTATTGTTTTTCTATTCATCTCTGAATTGCCTGAATATCAACCTCTAGCAGAGTCTTCAAGAAGTCTCATGGTAATTATATCATCTGAGCTCTTGCATGTTCAGAAATGTTTATTGCCTCTATCTTAGAAAATAGAGGCTGCTCTGCTATTTTATAGTATTGAATACTGCCACAGAGAAGTCTGATTATGATCTCAACCATCAGAAAATAAAGGATGACCTAGGCGAGATTGCAGGAAAACAATATCTATTGATATTAACATGTAATTGGGAATACAAACTCTCTGTGGGACTGTTTTTGTGCTTGTTGCCGCTGTTGTTGAAATATTTACCCTTATATCCTGCTCCCATGAAAATTGGCATACATTAAAAATATCACTTGATGCCAAATAGCCGATGTTAAGCAATGACTACTCAAGCATTATACGAATCTGGCACAAATAACACCTCTTTTTATTACAAAATCTTTTATTACAAAATCATAAGCATGCAATTCTGTAACATAACAATATCACACTCAAGCACACCATATGACATTTTAGGTGAAATGTTCAAATTAAGACTATACATCATTAAATCCACATTATTACCCTACCAACCACATTCAATCAGGCCTTACTTCTGCCGGACCCTGTATATTAAACAACAATAGCAACAGCAAGACTTTCCATTCTGTCTGGGATTCTTGCTGTTAAATAGAGTGATGTGTAACCTGGGACCCCTGTCACGAAGATTTCACAAGCAGTCTGACCTGTGCAGTGGTCTGCCCTGAGCCAAGTTATGTCTACGTCTCTGTCCAGGGTAACATTTTTCCATCCAATTTTCAAAAATCAGAGATTGTTGAACATTTCTAACACCCATCAGTTTTATTTTCTTCCCTAAGTCATATGCTGCATTACTTTTAGTTTTAGTGAGTCAGCAGAGATGTTTCCTTCAATCACTAAGGAGATTGTTTTATATTCCAGCATCTTCAAAAACACTGCCTTCAATGTCGATAGACTCACTGTTCTTCTGGACATAATTATTGGATACCTAACTGATACTGTCTGATGAAATGTCAGTCAATTGTAAAATCCTTAGTGAGAGAGTGTTTGCTTAGTGAGTTAGCTAATTTTACTAAGATAACCAAGTGCCTGGCATTGTACTAAGCCTTTTAATAGTTGAATGGTAGCACATTTGATCCCAATGACAAAACTAGGGTAGATACTGGCAATAATCACATTTTACAGAGGAGGAAATTGAGTCCAGGAAAGGTTATGTCACTTGTATGGAATCCCATGGCTCAGGAGTGGCATAGCCATAATTTGAAGCCAAGCATTCTGATTCCAGAACCCCAGTACGTTACCACTACTACTAATGCAGGCACCCAACCTATGTCCGGGACCACAGTGTTACTAATAGCTTTTCATAGTGTCTCCATTTCATATCATTAAGAGAAGGATGTTGTGGCTTATCCTTAATATCCAGATATCCTTATTCTGGCTCATATTGACAACATTAAAATAATAGGTTAATCCAATCAAATTGATACACTGAAGTCGAAAGAGTTTTTTAGCATTTGCTGTTTTTGGAATTTTTTATTTTGTTAATCCATTGTTTGTTACTAATATTGGATATAACATTTATCTCTCTAGAGAGATTATTAAACAATAAAACGTGAGCACACACTTACCACTGCATACACAGACTTTGCAGAACAGTACTATAAATTACAGATCTGTGCCGGACTGTCTTTATGCTCCAGGTTATGTAGAAGGCAGGCCTGGAAATGTGACCTGGTTGTTTACCTGCTTTGCCTCTTCCCTGTGCTCTTTGGGAAACAACAGCAGCAGTATCATTATCACATCCTCATGCTTTTCAACTTATGGCATGATAAAGTTGCAGTGAGTGCAATTTCTTCTGGGAGAATGAAACTTCTACCTCTTCTCTAGTAATTTGCAAAGTGAATAAAGGCAAAACAAAACAGAAAAAAACTTGAGTGAGTTGCTCTGAAAAATATGCTGCAACAGAGGAAACAAAATAAAAGCATTGTTATCAGGCAAAAATAATGCATTTGAATAAATATTTATGCAAGTTTTCAGTTTCCTAGCTTATGCTCCTTCATGTACCTTGCAGGCAGTTAAAGAAACTACTATAAATCATAAATAAGAAATAAAAAGAACTCTATGAAAGTCTCTGATTACTCCATTACTGAAATCCAGCTTAGCAAATCATTTCCTTGTCTTCCCAGTATGTCTATGAACAATCCAAAACAAACCTGTAGGAGTTACAGAATGCATTTAATGTAAATGAAAGTAGGACCATGAACACAACTGGCAAGAAATTAATTCACACTTTCCTCTGGCAAAACAAAGAAAAAAGCCCAGTGTGTTGGGAAAACATTTTCCTAAGGAGAAACACCATGGAAGAATTTCAAACAGTATAAATGACGTAGGGTGCTTTTGTGGAATATGAACCAAACTGGAAACTCATGAACTGAATGTTTTATTATTTTTGCCTACCACCAACTGTTGCATAACAAAGAAATGTCATTGCACTCTGTTTTCTTCAATGATAAAAGTGATTAAATGAGCACAAGCCAGCCTAGATGAGGAATGACAAAAACTAATCTACCAGAAACCCAAATGTGTGGTTTAGGCTTTGAAGTACATTTTGAAAATAATCTACTAGAGCTATAGTGCATTCATAGTGTAATTGAAACCCCAGAAGTTCATACACTAGAATCCAATTCTTTCCTTCATCCATCCATGTATATTTGGTCAAAAACATAATTTTGTTATTCCTATTTGTCTCAGGAAATCTGGGTCCTCATCTTCGCTTATGTTGGAGGATCTTCTAGACATCTTCACTGCTACACAAATCTCCTGCCAATGACCCTACCTGCATCCCATCCAATATGAATATTCACTCTCTAAATTTAATACAATAAAATCAAGTGATTTCTAAATCATAACTCTGGATTATAACTTTATAAAGACTTGATCTAGTATTAATTAAATATTATATATAATTTTAAGTATGTTCAAAACACACAAGAACACCTTATAATGCAAGATGATCCTCATGCTTCTTATCATAGAAATAATTTGAAATAAATTCCAGTATTGCCAAAAGTATATTTTTGAAGTAACTGGATATTGGCTGTATTTTTGCAAAAGTTGAGGCATCCCTAGTGAGTTCACAGCAAGGTGGAAACTAATATCTATTTTTCCCGACTGTGTTAGACAAGGCCACCAGAAATTATGTTAGGGGCTAAAATTAGCCAATGTAATAAAGCATAAGGCAGTACTGCTATGTGCTGTCACTCTGTTTCAATATGTAATATGCTCTGATGGAATTCAAAAGTTTTTGTGAGTTGGAGTCATTCAAACAACTTTTTTTCTTTGTGTGATGCTAGACAATCAGTTTCATAAGCTGAGAACTTTAGAAAGTATTTTGACTTAATGCAGGCACAGTCTTCATGTAATTATTATAAACACTCACACATGAGGTATATGGCATATATTATTGTATACTGAATATGCCATGTGCTTTTCAATTGAATTTAAGTCCATTTTATATATAAGAATTAATGAATATCCCTTTAATTAAAAACAACTTGAAGGCATGATCAATTAGTCAAAACAACTATACAAACCCAGAAAATTTCAAATCACAATGGCAAGCTTCAATTATTGCACAATAGAGGCAAAGGAGAAGGCACAGTAAGAAATAGTTCTAAAATCTCACATCAAAATAAAGGAAGTTAAGTTTATCACTGGAGTGGCTATTGAAGAAAATATTACCATTAATGCATTAATGTTTTCTGTGGAGAATTTTTAAGATAATAAATGCACCTGTCTGTTGAAGTTAGCATTGGCCTCATCTGGAAATTAAATAGCCAGTTAAAAATACAGTATTATTTGATTAATGATAGATACTATAAACCCATGTTATCCATAAATCTCTGATGCACTATAGATTTATTGCAAGGCATTTATGAATTCCTATGTCCACCAAGTTTTGTAGACTAAATAAATCACTCATATTTATCACTGTTTTTTTTCTAATGTAGCTAGTGTTCAGAATTTAGCTGAGTTAATTCATGGCATTGCTGCCTCTGGATCCATTGTGTTCAGCCAAGTGACCAGCAGGAACCTTAACCCGACATTAGTCCCCTCATGGAAGCACATGCCCTAGGTAATAACTCACAGAGTCACAGCCAATATAAATTCTGGATATGACTTCCCCAACAGCCTTTGTGATCAGCAGTCTCTCCTGACTCCCAGTGCCCCCATGCCTTACCTCTTAGATAAGACCCCTGGGTGGGGGTGGTTGTTTTTCAAAACCCAGCTCTTTTGGTTTATTGACAAATCTGTCCCTAGCCCAGGAACCCCATGGTGATCTATCCTCAGACCTCTAATAGAGGCTTGTATCCCAGAAGCTGTCACCCTCTCTCTGCACCCTGCCTTGACCTCCCCCTGTGTCCTCTTGAAGTGTGCCATGTACTTCCTCCAGGACCTGTGAGCAAGAAACTTCTCTACTTCAATCTTGAGGTCTGTTGTCAAACCGCAGCTCACCATCTGGCACCCTGTGTTCCACCTAACAAGTGCTGACTTACTAACTCATAATAGCTAGTCATTACTGTGTTTAAGACACAGGTTCAATAAACATGTCTGGCAAAGTCAGTGCCCCAGATTCCACAGGATTCCTTACATTTCTCAGCCTCTAATGCAGGTGGGTGAGTGCTACGTGACTAGGTTTACCCAGTGAACCATAAATGGAGTGAGACAGGTTGCTTCAGAGCATGCCCAAACAGTTAGGAGCCTAGACACCTACGGGATTCCTCATTCTCTGTTCTGCAATGACCTTAGAGTCCATGTCTTCTAAAAAGCATAACCATAAGGTGGAGAAGGATCCCTGACCCATACTGGTCTCTATATGAATGAGAAGTAACCATCTTATGTCAAGCAGTGAAGGTTTCAGTTTTGCCTGCTGCAATAGCTAGTGAAATATGCCAGTCACAAAAGACAAATAATGCACAATTCCACTTACGAGAGGTACCTAGAGTAGTCAGATTCATAGAAATAGAAAGCAGAATAGGGGTTGCCAGGGACTAAGGACAGAAGGGAGTGGGGAGTTGTTATCTAATGGATACAGAGTTCCATTCTTACAAGACAAACAAGTTCTGGAGATTAGACACACAACAATGTGAATGTACTTGATATTATTGAGCTGTACATTTAAAAATGGTTAAGATGGTAAATTTTATATTATGTATATTTAGCACAATTAAAAATATAAAGAAAGAAAGGAAAATTAAGGTGTCAGAGTAGAAGTGTACTCTGTTTTCATTTTTTAAAACAACTTGCAAAGACTAAGCCTCAGTTGCACAGAACTGCAAGGCAATCCCCTCAAGAGCCTTCCAAAGGAGTTCCGCACTGCCGCCATGTGATGGGAATAAGAATGGAAAAGCTTTACGCAAACCAACTGTCTGAAGGGAAAAGTGCTCTCTGGCCAGATATTTCATTTCCGGAAATCACAGTGTCCTTTAGTGAGTTAAAAACTCTTCAGTGAGTTAGAAATCTTAAAGAGAAAGAAAAAAATTCTTTTAGTTTTCATGAGTCAGCTTTTCTAAGTCATTTAGCTAATGAGTTTTGAAAGTATTTTTGCATAATATTTATTACTATCTGAAATAAACATATTACTCTACAATGCTCTTTTCAAAATGTGGAATAGCATCTCTAAAATGACATATTAAACTATTGTTTTTGTTTACAAAGTGTTTCAGTTTTTCAGCCCATGTTTATAATTATGCCATAAAGAGCAAACTGTCATGATCAGGCCTAACTCAGCATCACAGGAGTAGAGCTCAATGTTGTTCTGGCAGATAAATACATGCGTGTAAAATACACACAAGAAATGGCCAGTATTTAATTTTGTACTTGCTATGAGCCAGGTGCTGTACTAATGTATTACATGTACCTTACCTCATTTAATCACCACAACAGCCCTATGACAAAGTGTTATTAGTATCAGGATTTTAGGATGAGCAAACTGAGACTCCAAGAAGTTAAGAAATTTGTCCACAGTCACATGATTAGCAAATGAGTATAACTCAGTTTAAACCAGAGCTATGAGACTCCAGCATCAAATCTTAAACCATTGTTTTATATAGAGACCTTTTCTATATGTTTTGATCTGAATCTATCAGGTACTCCATTCTATTAAAAAAAAATCCCACTCATAAAAAAAAAAAAACAGAAACAAACAACAACAAAAACAAAGACATAACCCGCAATAAATTTAAAAAAACAGTGAGCATTCAATTTTCCTTAAACATAATTCTTATTAAAATTTTTAAATTTATTTTATATTTTATTTTTACAGTATACTGGCAATATAGTTTATTGGTTTTTTCAAATATACTTTTTCTTGGTTTATATACATATTTAGTCTTTGTAATTACAAGAACATTATTGTATAGTAACACTTCTGATAAAGAACTAGATCATCTCAGAATCAGAAAGATTCAGGATAAAATTGGCCTAGCATTTTCATTTTTAAATATCTTATGTAGTTTTCAGTTCTGAAGTACAGAAAATGTACTTCAAGATATTGAAGATATTGTATTTCAAGATACTCTTGAAAGTACCAATGTACATATATCTCAAATGTCAAGAACATCAAGATATATTCTGTGTAAAATTTTTTATTAAATTTATTGGGGTAACATTGGTCAAAAATTATATAGGTTTCAGTGTGTGACTCTATATGGACTTAAAAGTTGAAGACAAATAGTTTTTTAAGAGTCCCTTTTATACTTATGATGTGAAATGGAAGTGTATTGGGTTAAGGGGAAGCTAAGAACTGGGAGAGTTTCTAGTCCTGCTTCTGTCCTTATCTAACTAGCCCTTCTCTTGACAACATTCATCAACTTTTGCATTAGTTTTCTTATTTGCAAAATGTGGAGAGAAGCCAAGCTAGCTGATCTCTGAGATCTTTTCCAAAGACACAAATTTATGACAATTATGTGAAGTAGTTAGTGGAAGAATAGAGGAGGGGAGTTTCTACAACATGATGGAAAACATATTCACCTTAAGTTTGGTACAAATCAACTTTCTAAACTGAGACAAATTACCCCTTGTTGTTTTGTGGGTGCATCATTTATTTTATTTTAATAAAATTTTGTATACATAGGCAAATGCAGGGACAGAACAGCTCTCAAAGAAAAGGCAGCAAAGATTAGTGGAAGTTCATTTTGCTCTTACTTCCAGTAATCTTTGTTACTTCTTTATTTCTTTACTGTTGTTGTGCTATTGATGCCTAAAATTCAGCTCAAAAAGCAGTTCACTCTTCATCTGATTCCAGTATCCTTTATAGCCGGCCTCTAGGATGTGGATAAATATTCCCACTCTTGAAGACAGGAAGGAAAGGAGGAAGGAAGGAAGGAAGGAAGGGAGGAAGGAAGAAAGGAAGGAAGGAAGGATAGGAAGAAGGGAGGGAAGAAGGAAGGAAGGGAAAGCAGGAAGAACATTTGATATGCTAAAGACAAAATATAAGGCTCAGAAAGAAACACAGTCAGGTAGCCGACCTCTTGTTTTTGATTTCATTTAGAGTCATGAATAGTAGAAAAGCAATAGATGAGATGTTTTGTCTGTCACCTCTGTCCTTGTCCTGCTCATGTTAATGTGAGTAAGAAAACAAATAACTGTTAAGATAGGTCATACCCTTACACTATCACAAATCTTTCTATTGAGGTAAAAGGTTCAAAGACAGGAATCAAAAAACAAGAAAAACAGGATAAACATTATGTGTCTCACAAAGTAATTAGCACTGTGTAAGAGTGTAAGCAGCCAACTTAAGTTTTGGGCCCCAGATATCTTGGTAAATTAAAAGAGGGGGGTGGAGAGGAAAACAAGGACCATTCCAAGTAGCCTTGGCTGGAAAAAAATATCATTACTGCATATGTAGGGTAGATGAATGTTTCCATAGCCTCCTTTACTCTCAAAATGTCATCTCAGATATTAGTCCTGTTTACTGTCTTTCCCCTCTTCCACCTCTTTCCATAGCTCTATATTGAAAATTCAACTGGTAACTATTTTCTCCCAGGTTTCTGCTGGCTGATGTTGGCTGCTTTCATGTCTCTAAGTAGAAGGATAGCCTTGATATTGCATGGAGGGGCTGCAGGGATTTCTGTATTTTTTTAAAATTTATTTTTCAATTACAGTTGACACACAATATTATATTAGTTTCAGGTGTATGACATAGTGATTACATTTATATAAAGTAAGTCTAGTACCCATCTGACCCATACATATAGTTTTTGCAATATGTATAGTTTTTGCAATATGTATAGTTTTGCAATATGTATAGTTTTTGCAATATGCATAGATTTTGACTATATTCCCTATGCTGTTCTTTACACTCCTGTGACTGTTTTAATGACTGGCAATTTGCACTTCTTCAGGGATTCCTTTCTTGAGTTGCTAGTCTCTCTATCATTCTCTCTTCCTCTGCCCTCCCCGTCTTCCATTCAACCACTTCAACCTGAACTCTTCCTAGTCCTAGTTTTGTTACTGAGGTTTTATTACTATCTCAGAATGAATACCTGAGCCTTCATGTTCTCATAATTATAAATCATGTCATATCAGATGATCTCTGTTCTCCTACAGTTACTCACCAACTCCCGACTTATCTGAATGAGCCTGTCATCACTCACTGTTCGACTCTCTGAAGCTCATGTCATCACATTAGTCAGTTGGAGTATGACCATTAAAAGTCAAGAAGCCAGAGAAGTCAACTAGGAATTTTGTTTTTGTTTTTGTTTTGTTTTTTTCCTTTTCCCCTCCAGTTCCTCACATCTGACATGGGAATTTACATTAGAAAAAAAAAACCTTTTTCAAACTGGTAGCAAGCATTTCTAAAAAGTAGCTGCAAGTCATCCTTCTCGTCAACTGTTATAGTTCACTCTCCTTTTCTCCTTTCACTTGTCATGGTCTTTAAGTAATTTTACACTTTTGCTGTCCCTTAAACCAGCCATGGAAAATAGGCTCAGGGCTTAAACAACCCCTTATGTAGAAGAAGATTTATATGTTCTGATATAAAGGAAAGTTCCAGGGACCCATTAGATGCCAATAAGTCATTTCTTAAATACAAGGAGACATCCACACTCTTTCTTCAAACACAGATTCACTTCTTTCATGAGGCTGTTCTCAAGAACGAGCTACTCAAGTCTCAGAGGAAAACATCTTGAGAGTGAAATATCAAATTCTCCAATAAAAAAGGAGCCAGTACTTAGTACTATCTCACTCTAGATCAACTTAAGGGCTTTGGGAGAGGCTGAACCAACATGGACAGTAAGTTACTATAGCTCTTCTCCCTTGGGTATTATGACCATGGGTTAGTTGGTAAAGCGTTTTGGCTTCCATAGCTTCGCCTGTCATATGAAATTTATAGTTTCTAAGTATCATATCCTAGGGCTATAAATAGGACCACCACCAACTTTATAGACTAGGTACACTTTACCAAGTGTTTTCTTTATGTATAATTATGTTTCAGTGTATATATCTGTGTCTTACAGTATGCAGAGTTACTATAATTGGAATTGTATTTTATGCCTATATAGGGCAATTGAAACATAGGTATTGACAAAAGGAAATAAATTTTCTTACCTATATGCCATTTAAGGATACCATTCTTTGGAGGCACAGTAAAGGATTCTCAGGAAGTAGATTCAAAAGCAGAAATAGGATTAATCCATTTAATATCATTTTGTGTAGATACAGACAACCTATCTCAGATAACTATTTTGCAAAGAAATGCTTTGAAATAAATTAACCAAAAATAGAATGAGGTTAATAAATAAAATGGAATACAAAGAAAAAGAAAGAATGAAAGATCAGAAGAACAGAGAAGGTAGAGAAAAAAGTAAAAAAAACAGACAGACAGGAAGAAAGAAGAAAGGCAAGTAAAACGACAAAGTCTCTGAAAGTCTTCCCCTGTACCACATGCTAATTAATATTATAAACTTTAAAATGTGTCATCAATCATATTTTATAAAGGCAAATATATCTGTAACAACCTGGAAAAAGCCCAAGTGTCCATCAGTAGATGAATGGATAAAAATGCTGTGGTACATTTACATAATGGAATACTACATGGCCATAAAAAGGTACTCTTATCTTCTGCAACAGCATGGATGGACATGGAGATTATTGTGCTAAAGGAAATAAGCCAGTCAATGAAAGGCAAATACCATATGATCTCACTTATATGTGGAGTCTAATGAACAAAATAAGCTGACAAAATAGAAACAGAGGCATGGATACATGGAACAGACTGAGAGCTGTCAGAGGGGAGGGACAAGGGGAGAACTGGATAAAAGAAGGTGGAAGGATTAGCCAAAGAACATATATGCATAACCCATGGACACAGACAACAGTGTGGTGGTGGCCAGAGCAGGTGGTGAGGGCTGGGTGGAGGTGGGCAACGGGAAGGAAAATGGGAACATCTGTAATAATGCTTCTTTCAATCTAAATGAGTCTTAAGAGTCTTTTTTTGGAGCCAGAAGTTTTCTCTTCCTGTCCATTTGGCCCATGGAGCCAGCAACTCCAATTCCATGCAAAGGTTATCAAAGCAAAGAAGCTACAATGTTAGGCCTTATGCAGAATGTTATAAAATTTCTATGAAGAATTCTACTCCTTCTATTGTCCCACTCAGTATACTGGTTTATTTGTAGAATTAGTGCTAAACCTAGGAATGAAAATGGATTTTTGGAGAGACTTAGATGGACTTTAGGAATAGCATGAGATTGCCATAGTCAACTTTTTCTAGAGATAGAATGAATACCTTTAATCTAATTTGTTCACTTCAAGATAGTCTCATATTATCTAATCTCTAAATGCTCAGTATAATCACAAAACACCTAATCTTAAAATGCTGAAAAGTTAAAAGGAAAGTTCTTTTAACTTTCATAATTTCCTAAATTTACTATTTTTACAAACAGCATGTGTATACTGAGTATGACAGCACAGGGATTAGAACTCTAAATTGCTACCATTTACTCACATGGCACCTTACCTAGCATGCAATAAATTCTGAATAAATGCCATTTACTATTATATTGTACTATGCCCAACTTCAAAAACTGGAACAATCAGAAGAATATTTTTAATGCACATATTTATTGACACACAAATCTAAGAAATTAAAAATATACAAGAACAAATATAATACCTGGGTCACATTCATGGTTTGTATATTTTTATAATGGATCTTTTTTTGTTCCACAATGACTAAGAACACAAACTTGATGTCAGACATAGCTAGATGTAAAAATACTATTCACCATGATTGTTAAGTTATAATTCTCCAGAGGGTTTTTTTTTAGGTATAAACAGAATAATAATTATATGATGTAGCAGTACTTAAATTTTGTAAATATTGGACTATGTAATGTCTTCAGTTTTACATAGTAAATATCAGTAATATCAGTAATATCTTTTATTTGGTAAAATTCATTAAAATTGTGTAATGTAATTATTATTTCTTTGTTACCTTTCCCATATCTTTGCTCAACTTAGAATGATATATCTTATCATTATGCTCTAAAAAAACAAAAAAATTCTAGGAAACTCAGAAATAAGTACTTTTGACAATCTTTATATTAGTAAGCTCTTGAGTTTATCAAGCAAGTCTGACAGAGGTTTTCCATTCCTCCAAGGTACACTGTTGGAACCACAGGAAGCTGCCACAAAATTTCAATTTAAAAGAGAGAACCAAAACTGGAACCTCTTAACTTTGAGAGAACGTGTTAATACCATCTTAGAGTTTGCAGGCGAGAGACAATACAGTATAATGAGTCCCGCTTTGGATTCAGAGAGGCTGAGTTTTAAATCTTTATTTCACTGTCAGATATGTGGCTTTAAAGTATTAGCTAAACCTATTTTCCAGCTGAAACCTTTTGTCAGGCAAAGCTGTTGGAGAGGGGTACAGTTGTAGCCGGAATGCCATAGCCTCTCATCATTCTTATTGAGTTTCTGTAAATTTCATTGCATAAAATCTTTCCAAATTTGATGATAGCCTTTGCTAATTTTGATTGGCTCAAAAGATGTTTATGTGGGAGAGAACTTTTCCTGAGTACCTCATACCATTATTCTGGAAATCAACCTCCAATTTTATCTATTTTTGAGGTATATACTTTGATGTTATGTTGATAGGTACATGCAAGTTAATGATAGCTATATTTTCTTGTCAGGTTGTTCTTTTAAATATTATATACAATATCACTTCATTCTTATGTTGTTTTCCACTTGAAGTCCATTTTGTTAAAATGTAAATATTGTTAAACTACTTTATCTTGGTTAATATATGAGTGATAATTTCTTTCTTACCACTTCATTTTAGCTTTTTTTATAGTTTAAGTTTTTAATTTCCTTTGTTTTAAACTCTGTTGACCTTTTGATTGTATGAATTTTTATTAAACTATTTTTCTCTCTCCTGTTTTGGAAATTATATAATCTAATCATATTCTTTCAGGTGATCTTTTAAAAGAAAACTATGCACATTCTGACCGGTATGGCTTAGTTGGTTGGACACCATCCTGCACAGCAGAAGGTTGACATTTTCATTCCCAGTCAGGGCACATGCCTGGGTTGAGGGTTTGGTCCCTGGTCAGGACACATATGAGAGGCAACCGATTGATGTTTCTCTCTCGCATCAATGTTTCTGTCCCTGTCTTTTCTCCTTTCTTTCCCTTCTCAAAAAATTAATTAAATTTTTAAACAGTATGCACAGTTAACCATGAATTAATCTGGCATGTGTCTGTCCTTCTGAATGCAATAAGAAACCCTGGCAGGTTGTAATCCTCCAATAAGTAAGCTCATTTGTGATTCTATTATTGCTGCTAGATATTAGAGTTCTATTTAGAAGTATTTTAATTAGTTTTGATGTTTGATCAAAACATCAAAATTGTTTTGATGTTTGATCAAAACATCAAAATTGTTTTGATTAGTATTCTTATTTTATAATATATGGTAAATTATTGCTTTTTATCAAATACTATGGCTTGCCCTTTTTCTTATATGTCCTTGTATTAAATATCAATTTTACTGTAGCAGTAGATAAAAATCTTCATTTTGTATATGTTATAGACCTGTTTCAACCACTTTAGATTGTATTTACATATGCATAAGTTCTGAAATAAAACATGTACATTTTCAAAGTTGAATTTGACTTGAAATGATCTAAAATGTTCTAAAACATAATCTGTCTCTGTTGAATGTTAAAATTATGATATATGGCATGGATATGTAAATGGCTAAAGAAATTCATTTTTCCTAAGAACACACTATTTATACATATAGCTAATGACTCTTCTGACCTAAACTTTCTGTGCCCATTGTTATTAAAAATGTATAATTGTAGCGATTTTGGGGTACCACTCACCTCTTTTTGGTCCCATACAATAATCACTACTTACATGTTACAATATTAATCAAAATATTTTTTAAAAATCAAAACTTAGTATCTTAGTAACTGCATAGTCACATGTCAAGTACTCAATTACCACACATTTCTAGTGGCTATTTACTAGAGAGACAGCAAAGATATAATATTTCTATCATTGCAGAAAGTTCTATTAGTACTGCTTTATGGGCATTAGACTTTTTTCCCTTTATCTTTGATATTCTTTAATTTCACTGTAGTTTTGTCCAGTGTGAATTTTTCTTTATTTATATTAGGTATCATACAACATTTTCTGAGGAACACATCCTTAAATCTTTAAAATTCTGAAAGTTTACTTTTAAACAATGTATATAAAAATGTATATATATGAACTTCTCATTCTATACTTCTCATTTTATAAATGGCATTTTCCCTCTTCCCCTTTGTGTTAAAATCAGCTGAAACAATGAGATAGACTTCAATTCTGTTTAGTTCAGAGTTTATCCTTTATACTGATTTTTAAAGTTTCAGATACTGTGCTTTATATTTCCAAGAGTTACAGTATTTATCTATGTAGCTCAATCATTTTATTTCTTCCTATTTTTATTTTAAATTGACTTGTTTTTAATAGATATTAAACTATTAAACATTCTAAAATAATTATTTTAAAGGCTTTGTCAAACTATCATAAATCAATTTCATTAGAAGTGAATTAATTTTCCAATTTATTACTTTCTTTCATATCCTTATAAGAATTATATGTGTTTGCAGACTCAACATACATTTTAGATTTGGGGGTATGCAGTCATTTTAAGAGGGATTTTTTGGTTTTCCTGAGTGTATTTAGTAAAACTACAATGATTGGTAATAAACTACCCAAAATCTCAGTGGCTTAAAGTAATCATTTATTCTTTTTCCTTGATGTACCAGTCAACAGTGGCAGACTTGGATCTAAAAGATGTTTGTCCGGGCTTGGCTCCATGTCTGCTTTGCATTTCTTTATCCTCATATTTTCAAGGCCATGACTAGAGGACAGTCCAACCTTCCAAGCAAAATTTCTGCTTCTGCTTGTATCACATCAGCTGATATCCCCATGGCCTAAGAATATCACATAGCTAAGCCCAACATGAGACATGAGGGAATATAGCTCTTAATGGAGGGGAAGGAAGAAGTAAATGTTTTTGAAGGATAAATTAATCTACCAGTTTACTTTGTTCTTTTTTTTTATTTCTTTCGTCCTCTGGATCTGTACTTTTGTGATTCCTTTTGCCTGATATGCTAGGCTCCTATTCTACGTTCAAGTTTTAAAATGGCATTTTGGGACTCTTGCTCCAGGTAGTACTGGTGACACCAGCAGATCCAGTCAGTGAGCCAACCAATGGTTTGAGTCAGTTTCTCATCCTGAGGGTCAGTCTTTCTCCTCCTCCTCCCTAAGCTCAAAACTTCCTAGAAGGGTATAGCCCGAAACAGTAAGTCAGCAGTTTTCAACCTCCTTTAGTAAGCAAGAGCACATCCTAGGCTCCAGATCTGACTTCCTGTGGCACATCTTGTCCCTATTAAACTTCCAGATATTGCTGCCACCATCTATCCTAAAGACTGGAAAGCCAGAATTTTACCCTAATTCACCACCTTATACAGATGTTCCATATCATATATAGTGAATTATATATAATATTTGAGGCAAATTATGTCTTTCTGGTTATGTATTTAATATTTCATCTATAATTACTGTATGTCTAAGGAATAGAGAAAAGGAATTGTATTTAAGATGAACTGCCATGTCATCCTCATTGAAACTCTCCAACTTAAAAGAATATCCTTAGTCTTACCTGATTTACTACTCTTAAGATCTCCCTTAGACAGAGATGCCCATTTGGGAGGGCATCCCTACTAAACAGGGAGAATCTGAGGCTGGCTGTTGGTACAAGACAAATCTGAGAAGTTTATAATGACCCCGTATGATTTGGCTTCGCTCCTAATGCAATAACAATCTTCCAGGTAGGCTTCTGTTCTCAGCTGAAAAGTATATCCTAGAGCCTAAAACAATATTTCTGTAAGTCCAGTCTTTAATAATATTTAGAATTCTGACTTAATTTTAATAATAATAAAAGTTAATATAAACATACTCTGAATTATCCAATACTAACTTTATAATTGTATTCCACCATGTAATATATTTTACTGCCTATGTTTGCATGTATTTATATAGTTGTACACATAAGCCAAAGGTGGTCCAGATGACATTGAGGCTTGGTGTTTGAACTAAATTTTCAAAATAGTTTGAATAGAAGGGGTAGAAGAATTGAGGCATCAGACGTCATATGGTTTCATTGACATGCCAACATCAAAAGGACCTGAGCGTAGGAGAATTAATCCTGTTCTTCTACTTCCCAATAGTTCATTAGCAGTTGAAGTAGAAGAGATACTCAATAAATCTCTTCTCCATTTCTGTCTCTGATTCTAGCAATAAGCAAATTAGAAATTTATCTAAGTTCTTTTTTAATATCAAAAGAACCAAACCATATCTAAACATGAATAAGAATGCTTTACAATGTTATCAAATGACACATTATTAAAACTACCACTCAAAAATTTCTTAAAGATAGATTTAGGGGAAGAAAAAGGTCTAATTATTCTAAATTATACACAAAAGTTTAATGTGATTGATGTCACCTTGTCAAATATATTTATTCAAATTGTAATTCTCTGATTTAAAATAATCGTAGCCAAGATTTGAAAAAAAATTAAAAACATGAATTAAGAGTTTTCAGTCAAGATGCCAGACTGAAGATAAAAAAACCTCCTTCATATCACACTGAACATATAGATTTACTACTTAAAATATTTGGAAAGCTAAGAAAAAAATGATATCCAGGTTTGAAAGCAAGAAAGGGAAATCTTCAGGGAATGGAAATGACAAAATCTGTAGTCATAGTAGACCTGGCTTGTGCAGCACAATACACAGAGTGACACAGAACAGGTACTTCCTGCGTCTTAATGCCTATGAAGGGAAGGGGTCTTAGGCCACAGACTCTGAGAATTTGGGGAGGTGGAACTGGGTTCACTGTACTGTTCTAGGAGGTAGAAAAATGCTGCTGTTGGTTGAAAAGTGATTAGAAAATCTCTACCCAAGAGACCAGAGTCAAAACCTCAAGGAAAATGCTTGTGCCAGGGCACAGAGAGGAACAGAATCATCTATAAATCTCAGCACTTACACTGCCCAATAGTTCAGGTTCTGAATGTATACTGTCAACTTCAAATAATTAATAGTTATGGAATATTCCACCTAACAACAAAAGAAGACATACTCTTTTCAAGTGCACATGGAACACCTTTCAAAATAAACAAGATTCTATGCTATAAAACAAGTATCAGTAAATATAAAAGGATTTAAAATATACGAAGTATATTTTCTGAGCACAATGGATGAAATCAGAAATCAATAACAGAAAGATATTTGGAGAATTCTGAAATAGTTGGAAACTAAATAACTCACTGCTAAATAATAAATAGGTATAAGAAAAAAATAAAATGGGAACTAAGTACTTTGAGCTACACAAAAATAAAAAAAAAACATATCAAGCTTGAAGGATGCTGGTATAAGTGGCCTGAGTAGAAGATAATTTTCAAATATCTTAGCTTCCACTTTAAGAAATTAAGGAAACAAATAAAATGTAAACTAAACAAAATAAAGGAAATAATGATGAACAAGGTACAAATGAGCAAAAAAGAAAACAGAAAACCAATAGAGAGCAACAATGAAACCAAAAATTGTTCCGTCAAGTGGGTCAATAAAACTGGTAAACCTTTACCCAGACTAATCAGGAATATAAGAGAGAGGAGACACAAATTGTCAATATCAGAAATGAGATAAATGACATCACTACAGATTCTATAGATATTTAAATAATAATAAATAATAATATCTGCAACTTCCCGCCAAAAATTTTACAACCTAGATGAAATGGACACATTCCATGAAAGACAGAAACTACCAAACCTCAGGCAAGAAAAAATAAACTAACCAAATCATTGCATACCTATGAAAAGAAATTGAATTTGTAGTTTAAAACTTTCTCAGGAGGAAAACTCCAGTCCCACATCGTATCACTAGTCAGAATTTTATCTAATATCTAGAGAACATATTCTATACAAACTCTTCCAGAAAAGTGAAAAAGAAGGAGTATTTCCAAACTTATTCTATAGACCAGCATTACCCAGATACTAAAATTAGACAAGAACATTACAAGAAAAGAGAACTACATATCAATATCCCTCTTGAACATAGATGAAAATGTTCTTAAAAGAAATTTAGCAAAGCAAATTTAACAGCATATGAAAAGTGTATTTATCATAACTGTATTAGTTTTCTATTGCTATATGACAAATTACCACAACTTAGTGGCTTAAACCAATGCACATCAATTATCTCACAGTATCTGCAAGTTAGGGGTCCAGACACAGATTAGCTGGGTCCTCTGCTCAAAGTCTCTAAGACATACATTCACATATACATAGTTCAAAACCTAAAAACAGTGAGGCACATCTTTAACCTGATAGAAGATACTTATCAAAACTTTAAAGCAAATTTTGTACACACTAATAATGAAGCATTAGAAGCATTCCCATTAAAGCTGGGTAAAAGACAACTATGTCTATTTCCACTATTAATATTCAATAAAATAATAAGCCTTCATCAGTGTGGCTCAGTTGGTTGGGCATTATCCTGCAAAGCAAGACATTGCTGGTTTGATTCTGTCAGGGTACATGCCTGGGTTGCAGGTTCAATCCCAGATGGGGTACATACAAGAGTCAACCAATCGATGTTTCTGTATCACATCGATGTTTCTCTCTTTCCCTTCCCTTCTCTCTAAAAATATATGAATAATAAAATCTACCCTGGCTGGTGTGACTCAGCGGATTGAGTGCTGGCCTGTGAACCAAAAAGTCACTGATTTGATTCCTACTCAGGCCACATGCCTGGGTTGCAGGCTGGGTCCCCAGTGGTGGGTGCAAGAGATGCAACCACCTATTGATGTTTCTCACCCTCTCTTTCTCCCTTCCCCTCTCTCTGAAAATAAATAAATAAAATCTTAAAAAGAAGAAATTAATAAAGTCAAAATTATACATTAAGTTAACATTTGCTATTAGGTATAATAACACTGTTTTATAGTCAGAAAAAATGCTCATCCATTTTAATTAATGTTAATTTTATTTCTCTTTTGTATAACTTGTAAATTTTTGTTCTTTGTATCAATATAAATGTTATGTATATAAATTTTTGCATATATTTCATTAACTGTAAAAACTTAAGTCAACAGTGAAGATAAATAATTTTTGCTTAAAAAATAGTTAGTGTAATAATTAAGTTCCAAAGAACACCATTCTCGATGGATCATCTATAATGACATGTCCTTCAATATTTGTGTCAACATTTAATATTCAGTAACTAGTTTAGATGAAGACATGTAAATCATGTTGATCACATTTATGTGTATTCAAAAGTTGGTGGGGAGAGCTAATGTTAAATGAAGTAATAAGAATTTTTAAAATTTCTTTCAGGTGGAATTTTGTGTCTAAATAATAACAACAAAAATAATCAATATGATTTTTAAATCCTGTTAGGGCTTGTGAAATAACTATTTTGTTAAAATAACCCAAGAAGATATAATACCTGGATTGAAAGCAGTTCTTGTGCAAAGGTTTTTAAATGAGCTGAGCACATGCTCAACATTGTCCAATGAGAGCCTAGGGTTGAGAGAGACCTAGAAACCGTATCACAAGTGTGATCTCTCAGATTATGCCATAGATAGAAAGAAGATCTACTGTTTTGACTGAATTGAAATATCAATTCATTTTTACCACTTATAATGATCAGCAGCTATAATGAGACAATCCATCCCATCTTGGAAAACTCGGGGGGAAAGTCGCTAAACACAACAGCCATTTAATTCAGAAAATTAAATGATCAAAAGTAACTTATTAACACTTGATTTTCTGACTAGTCAGTTTGCTTCACATGGTTAAACTGCTCAAGAGACAGTTTGTGAGAAAATTCTCTAGACAGCTAACTGAGAAATTACATTCCCTTAGCTGAGACCCAGGGAACACTAGGATAAGGAAAGAAAGACCACTATGAGGACCTGAGGTTTGAAAAAGAAGTGCTTAGTTGAGACAGTCAGAGAAAGACAACTACCATTATGGTTTCACTTATATGTGGAATTTAATGAACAAAATAAACTAACAGAGACAGATTCACTGATACAGAGAACAGACTGACAGCTGTCAGAGGAGAGGGGTTTGGGGGTGGGTGAGAAGAGCAAAGGGTTAAGCAAAGAATTAAAAAAGACCCATGGACACAGACAACAATATTGTGATTGCCAGAGGGAAGGGGGATGGAGGGAGTTATAAGAGGTTAAAGAGGGA
The DNA here is from genome assembly GCF_022682495.2 of Desmodus rotundus. Classification (NCBI taxonomy): domain Eukaryota; kingdom Metazoa; phylum Chordata; class Mammalia; order Chiroptera; family Phyllostomidae; genus Desmodus; species Desmodus rotundus. The sequence goes on along the minus strand of NC_071393.1, from coordinate 60,700,867 downwards.
ATAAATAGTGATGAAAGGAGACTTGACTTGGAGTGGTAAACACACAATACAATATATAGATAATGTATTGGGGAATCGTATGCCTGAATCCTGTGTACTTTTATTAACCAATGTCACTCCAATAAATTCAAATTTTAAAAAATCAAAGAAAAAGTACTTAGTGTTTAATGTTGCCAAGTTCAAAGCAAATTTTGTAGCTGGAAAAAAATGTCACAAATTGAGTAAAATTTTCAACTAGTCTATAACTGATGTCAATCAAAAGAAAGAAAAGAAGATATGTAAGGGAAGGACGGGTTGGAAGAGTGTTCTCCAATGGTCTTCTTTAGATTTTCAAGAGCGGAATGGAGCATTCCCTTCTAACAAACCTCATGGCTCTTGCATATTGTCTGTCAGATTACTCAGCAAGGAGGCCCAAGACTGAGAACCTGTACTTAGTGTCCGGTAAATACAGTCATTTCAATGTTCTATTTTCTTTGTAAAGCAAGGTGTTGAAGAAGAAAGAATGTCATCATGACTAAAGCAAGCAATCTGCCACCCCTAACTCCCATCTCATCAGCTAAAATGATGTTGCTTGTGTTACTTTTTATGACATTACAAGCCTTATTATTCCCACTTTATCATATAAAATTGAGGTGATGTACTGTACAGTCATGTGCTGCCTAACATTTTGGCCAGTGAGGGACCAAAGAGACAATGGTGGTCCCATAAGACTGTAATGGAGCTGAAAAAATCCTATTGCCTAGTGAGGTAAAAGTCATTTTAATGTAGTGCATTACTCACATTTTTATGGTAACAATGGTGTAAACAAACCCACTGTGCTGCCAATTGTACAAAAGTATTGCACATACCATTATGAATACTGCATAATAATTGATAATAATAATAAGCAACTATGTTTCTGGTTTATGCATTTACTATACTGTAATTTTATTGTTATGTTACAGTGTACTCTTTCTACTTATAAAGAAGTTTGCTGTAAAACAATATGCCAAGTGATGCTGACAGCAGCCTTATATATCTCATGTTTATATCTCTTTTATATATTTAGTGTAGATTAAGTGTACATTTTTTATAAAGTCTGCTGTAGTGAACAGCAGTGCTAGGCCTTCCCATTTACTTACCACTCACTCACTGACTCACCCAGAACAACTTCCAGTCCTGCAAGCTCCACTCATGGAAAATGCCCTATAATAGGTGGACCATTTTCCTTTTATACTTCATTTTTACTCTACCTGTTCTATGTGTAGATACCCAAATACCATTATGTTACCATTGCCTCCAGTATTCAGTAAAGTACCTGACGTGCAGGTGTGCAGCCTGGGAGCAATAGGCTATGCCATATAGCCTAGGTATGTACTAGGTTTTACCATCTAGTTTTCTGTAAGTAAACGTAATGATGTTCACACACCACAAAATAGCCTAACAACATATTTTGCAAATGTATCCCTGTTAAGTAGCACATGTTTTCCTCATTTTTAAGTTATTGAGTAGGTATTATAAATGCTCCTGCTTGGAAAATGACTAAATTCTGAGGTCTATTGGGTAATTTTTCCCTTTTCTATGACCTGATTGGAAGATGGAAGATAAAAGGAGATTGACGCAAAAGAAGAGAATGCTCTGGTATATAGAAAGAAAAAAAATGCTTTTCTTATGCTTGTCTTTACTATCCAGCCTGCTATACACAGAAACTATTCAAAACCATAAAATCTCTTCAAAACACCAGTCTCTACAGCCCAAGTGACTCTTGAAGGTATCAAAACTATGGTAGTTCTAGAACAAAAAGTAAAGACTTCAATGAAGAATAAAATACTCTAGTTTGTAATCCGTGATGTAAAGTGTAGGGCCCAAGTAAAAATGTAATAAATCTGTATAATTTGTTCTGCCCTTGGAAGAATCACCCTCTATTGAAAGTAGAAGCTATAAAGTCCCTAAACTCAGAGTCTTCACTATTTATTTTTAATCAAAAGTAAACACAAGTAAAGGATAACACAAGATGCTCATGCCAAAAGCTATACACTTGTTTCTTGTTAATTGTACTGCTGCTGCATCGACATCAGAGTACTGTGGCATTGAGTCTGCTTTGTCTCACAAATAAATGACTAAAAGGAAAATCAAGAGCGCAAAGGCCAAGGGAGAAGGTGGACTGGCTCTGTTAAGTTGCTGTGACACAATGACAATAATAACACAGTCCCAAGATACTATGCACCATTTTTTTAAAGAAAATAATCCAGGCCATTTGGAAACTCTCTTCCTAACCCAAACAAGAGGTTACTGCTAACTTATATCTGCATTTAATAGCTCTGTGGGTGAAGCCCTTAAAAAGCAATGCCATAGCTTTTAGCATATTACACACCACACAGACCCTATCATCACATTACTACTTATTCAGGAGCATTCTGCTTCAAAAAAACAGATTCCTAGAAGTTGCATGTAAATTTGCTTTTGGAAAATAGCGGTACTTAAAATAGCATAAGGAACTTGTTTTTGTTATTTTTAATGGGGTGAATCTTTTGTTAGTGAAGTTAATATTCCTGAATACATACATATATACGTATATATGTATATATACGTATATATGTATGTGTGTGTGTATATGTATACATAGTTTTGTTTAGAATATTTTTCAAGTCAACTGTTGTTTTTTAGAATCTTGCCAAATTGGAAAATGAGGCAGTGAGGAAGTGAGAAGATATAAGTGCTAATTTCATTTCTATCACCAAAAACATTTGACTACTTATTTTACCTGTTGGGCCTCAGGTTTCCTAATTGTCAAATGATCATAAAGTCCCCTTGAACTCCATAATTCCTGACATTTATAGTACTAAAAAAAAAAGTAAACAAGAATTCTCTAACCTCTACTGAGCTGCCATATAAACACGTACTGTTTTTTACAACTAGGGGGCACCATTCAAATTGGAGACACTTTTCTACCAGAGGATGCTATAGTGTCTTAGGGCATAATATCTGTTCCTCGATGGCCTTATGGGCTAGCAGTGAACCTGTCAAGTGCCTTACGTTGTTGCTCTTAAGAGACAGCAGGAAAGATTTCATAAGCATGAATACAATGCCTTCAATTTCACAGAAAACTAGCCTTTATAAAGATACTTTGGGGATACAAAAATTCAGTTGCATATGACATGCATGGTATTTCATTGGAAGAGTTTAAAATGCATGAATCATGGAGATTGGAAAACAGGTATATTTGCAGTGACCACTCAAGTCACTGTCAACTGAATACTCAAGACTTTTCCCAAAATGTTCTGGAATTCAGACGACCACAGAGATTCTTTTACTACACCAGCAAGAATGAAGTTTCCCCTAAAAGTGATCAGAACCTTACTTCCTGCCAAGTGTGTATAGACTCAAAGCAGAGTAAATGACTTACAAAATAAATAAATATGGTATTTCTTTTACCTGAATTTTTTGGAATAAGAGTCATACCTGCTGAATATATAAATAGTTCATACTAATTGTTCCCAATAGTTCACATGGACACTTCCATTTTTTATATACATTCTTTGGTCAGTGAGAGCCCAGAATAAGAGTGTAAGGCAACATGTATCAAAATCTCTTCATGATGAAGACCTGCCCTTTCCTATGAGGTCATCTCCCACTAACATGAGAAAGGAAGATGTAGACACATTGAAAACTTGGTCTATGAGAAACTTTCCTACTTTTGGTAGTAGCCACATTGGTCCCATGAAGACATGGAGGAAGGAAGTTTGTGCTGTCTGGGTATCTTACAACTTTCAGAGAACTGGATTTGAAATGTCTGCTATGCGAATAAGGTCAAATTAATTAAAGTGCCATCCAATGATGCATAAATCATAACAGAAAGAGTACAGAAAAATCTCCTTTCTGTGTCCTCTCTTCCACCATCTTAGAGGCCAAACTTTGCCCTTGAATAAGCACAAACACCTCATATCTAAGTGACTCACTGTCAGATGCTGACTCTCGGTCTATTAGATCATCATCGTGTCATCTTTGTTTTTGGCAGTGCTTCAGAGCACCTCGAACAGCTTTGTTTAAACACTGTTTTCACACCTAAAAGCTTGAATCTGTAAAACAAACACACAAACATTTATAGACATCTTTATATCACTTCAAATTGTTGTGATTAGTGTACACACTTTGAATATTATTACTTAAACAACCTCCAGCTGATGTTTAAAAAGTAACGCTTTGGAACAAGACATTCTCCAAATGTCTATTAAGGATGCTGCTTATTTATATCAGTGCATAGAAAAGTACAGCTGTACGAAACATAAATCAATGTCAAAAGTAAAAGGCATTAAAATTCATAAGGTTCATTTTCCGACACCCAGAGCAAACTGTAGCTGAGAGTTTGTCACAGCCTTAACATCAGCAATAAAATTATATAACTGCTGATGTCACATTCTTTGAGGTACACTCAAAGGCATCTAAAATTTTATAGCTTAGTTTGGCTTATTTTAAAAATGAACATATATTACTCTTAATTTCATTTCTTATGATACCTAGAAGACCTGAATATAAAAACAGCATCAGAGGGGAAATAGCTTGCAGTCCACAGAGTTTTAAGCAACATGAAAAAAAGTATACATATGCATTCATTTTGCTATCGATCCACAGGAATTAGTGTTGGTTTAATGCCTATTAAGGGAAACAGTGTTTTCTATAGCAGAATGAAGAAGGGTTATTGCTAAGTAAGGAGGAACTAAAAACAAGTCATGCAGATACTAATATTCATTCACAGCTTGGTAATTTTCTTCTCTGGCTTTCGTATTCTTAAAGCTCTGGTCTGTTTGCCTCTGGTGATTTATAAGACTTACATTCCTATTTAAATATTTGCCTGGTTTGAGAGGATATACTTTTGCCATATTATCTGAAAATCATATTTTCTATCAGATTCCAATTTTCTCAAAGATAAGGTCCAGATGGTCACACCTGAATGTTCCTAAGAATGTGAGATAAACTTGTTTGATACTTCTTTTCTGAGGTGGTGGAATGGTGACCCTGAGATCCATCACTGTAAAAGTACAGTTAAGGGGAGTCAGCCCATTTTTCTGATCCAGGAAGTAATAGTCGCCATTGCTTATGCGCTCCTTACTGTGGGGCAGACACTGTCCTAAGCAAGTTACTCAAAAAACTCATTTAACCCCTTCAGCAGTTCTATGAGTTAGGGATTACTATGATCCTCATTTTTCAAGAGAGGGAACTGAAGCACAGAGTAGAGGTTATCCAGCCTGCCTGAGACGTGCCGCTAACGCACGTCACTGTTGGGGTTTGAGCAAACGATGTGCTTCAAGAGTTCGTTCCCCTAAGCACCACTTAATACTGCCTTCCTCAGAAATCACAAGTGAACAATAATGCTGCAGGGGGTGGTATTTTGATTCCCAATGTCTTTCCCTAAGAAAAATGTAGCCTACAGTCTGTAATCTATTAAAAGGTATGTGTCTTTGCACTGGAAATAACTTCAGAATAGTTTTTCCTTTGGAGGATGGATACATCCTACCCACATCCACTTCTTCAGGGACTCTCAGTAGTTTTATGAGACACCTTGTGCAAACACATACATACGTGCACTCTTGGAAAACTACATTTATGTGGTAAAAATTTAAATTATATGTGTGAAATCACCACTGCCACACAGGGAACCCAAATGCAAAATGCCTTTCTTAAAATAAGACAGAAAATAGTTTTGGAGGAGAGGGAGGCGATTAACCCACAGTCATTACATAATTAGCCAAAGCTAATTTCAGTTGTTTTTCATTTACCATATGCCATTCACAATACCCATTTCTGTGTTTGTTAATGCAGCCAAAAAAAAACCTATTTTGTATTCTCCTTGCTCACGCCGTCATGGAAATGACAAAGGGAGAGCCCGCACAAAGCATGATTCCCAGGTGCTGAGGCGCATCCTCCGGCTGCATCGCACACACGAGATGGATGTGAAGGTAACTCAGCTCCACCAGGACCCGCCTGCAGGACCGGTGTCTGATTCGGGCATCAGACACAATGTGTGGAATGCAGCCTGTTCCAACCGAGAACCGCGCTCTGAATACAAATGTGTTTAAAATGGCTGACTCTGTACAAGAGTAAATACAAACCTTTCCAGCTTTTCATTTAGTCGTAAGATCAGGAGGTCTCGTCACCCCAAATAGAGAATTGGGTAGTTTTCTAGCTGAGACAGGCAAAGTAGAGATATGGCGGAAGGTGACTTTAGCAGCAAGGACCCTGCCTTTTAATTTTTTTTTTTTTTTAAATAGTGCTCAGACTAAACTAATCCCCCACGAGAATATATGCCTTAGGAAATAATTTTTATTAATATCTGAATATTTTTACTTTCATCCACATGCACCCACATATTAGGGCTGTGATATTTAGTTGCATGCATACATCACTGTGTCAGAGAGAGGGAAATCTAGCCTTAATAAAAAATGATTTATTAACTCCCCGCATGCTGTAAATTAGTGTGCTATGGGTTCTTGCTCTCATTGCAGATTTCCTTTAGAAGTATGTTTCTGAATAACATGTTGGTAAATACTAACAAAACGAAATATCTCTGATGCACATAATCCACAGGTATATGATTGGGATGACTACCTGTCAGTTAGCCATAATATTTATTTTGAGTCCCTTTTATTCTTGACCAGTCCCTCACTTTCCTCAAGAAAAATAGCTGAAGCTGGTTTATATTGCTCTATAATGTTAAGCATTGACGTATTCATTTTCTGAACATAAAATAACACAACAATGATTTTTTTGTCACTATCCTAAATCATACTCATTGTTCTTAGTAGCAGGATTTGGGGGGGGGTTGTTGGTTGTTTTTTGTTTGTTTGTTTTGGTTATGATGCAAACTAATTTTATTCTGTTCTTTTGGTGATCAGAATAATAACAACTAAGTGTGATCTCTGTATAAATACAATTTTTCTTCTCCATAATTGCACATAAAATCTATCCTATTCAGTAACTGCAGAGAGTAGAAGACTCACTATAAATGCTGGCCTCAGGGAATCTATGCTTCCTACAAGATTTAAGGCAGAAATATTCAGAGGCCATGTTACTCACACAAGACCCAACCATTTTTTGTTGTTAGTTTCTTTCCTTTTCTTTTCTGCAGAATATTACCTAAAGGTAGCTCTGAGCACTAAGGGATTGAGGTTTCTATTTAGTCAAAAGTGAACTAACAGGGTTTTTTTCTACCTGTAGGCATCAACTTGGGATTCAGTTAGCTAAGCAGTTTTGGGCCTAGAATAAAACACTTAAGGAACCAGGGAAAATGCAGGCAGCAAAAAAATCTGCATACTGTGGCATTTGTTTGTTTAGTTATAAAATACATTTTATTTTTTAGAACAGTTTTAGATTCAGTTTAGAGAGTTTTCGTTATGTCCCCCACCCAGTTAGTTTCCTTGTGCCTCCTGTTTTACATAAATGTAAGAAAAAACAGGGCATTATTACATTGTTTTGTTTTCCTCTTGTGCCTATGGGCTGGTTCCTTCTGCACCCCAATGATTATTGCAGATAACAAAATAGATATTTAATATTTTAAATTGAGCAGAAATCCATAGTATTGCCCTAATAACACCATTCCAATTTGGTTTAAGAGGTCAAGAAAGCTTCAAAGTGGGAACATAGCCCTTGGGAAGCTGGAAGCTGGCCACATCTGATGGAATTTAACCCTCTGGGAAGGACTAGCACTCAGGTCAAGGGTGGCGCCTCTGCCATGGAACCAACACCACAGTCTTGGTCACTGTGTTAAATATGGAACAGTTTGGAAGGGTCAAGAGTAGTGTGGCCAAATGGAAAGAGTTGTTTAATGCTGTCCAATGTTTCAACCTCTGATGCCTGAAGTAAAGGGTTGGCACTAAATGATCTTTCATGTGTTTTCTCAGCCATAATATTATATGAGATACAGATTTTTTAAAAGTGCTTTATATGAAAGGAAAAAATTTTTTCATCAGTCTGGATCCCTTGTCCTGTGCATTAACAAGACAAAGATTAAAATTATATGATTTGTTCTTAGCCATATTCATTCCAAGGTGATTAATAAAATGGACAAGTTTGAAGCATCTCTGAAGGCCTTTGAAAAACATCACGGCTTATATGTGGGAGACATAAATTTAAACTTCTCTTTGCCTTTTCTTCCACCTTCCTAAAAACAGTAGCTCTGAGTAATATTAACCTGAGGGCATTCTGTGTCTCACTTGTTATTTCTCTACCTTCTTTTCCTATTAGGCTAATAAATACATTCTGAAACTCTTGTTTCTGCCTCCCCAGACCCTGCCTATGCAACAAGGAGCACTGGAGAAAGACCTGACTGACTAATTTAAAGTTACCCTGAGGTTGTTTATCTACTTATATTTTGTCTTTAGATTGGCTTTAGGACTCTGTAGTCGATGCTTCTACAATATAGTTAGGGGTAGCAGAGGTACTGTATGTATGATTTGTACTTGACCCTATTTTCTAATTCCACCTGTTTTTAATTTATTCTCTTAATAACATTTTATCCCTTCTTTGCAGTCTGGCTTTTGCCTGATTTGATAGAGAGTCCCTCTGGCTTATGTTGAAATTGAAATGTATGATACCTTCTTATTTGCCTATATACCCAGATGTCCAGGCGCTGCATTTACTTTTATAAATGAAATGTGGGAAACAAACATAAAGCGTTGGAGATGAAGTTGCAGGGGACACGATCAACATTACTACATTAGAAATGGTCAACATAGGACTGGAAGCTTCTGTATCTCGGGTGGCAGATCTGTGGGCTTCCCTTCACAGATCGGTAGTAACATTTTTCTCATTGCGTGCACTTTTCCCAGGCTCTAGACACCAAATCATCAGTGGCATAAAGTAGCAAAGCAGTGATGTATAGAATAGAAAACAGCTTTGAGGGCTAGATCTGGATTTATTTCAGGTTCTGCCATTTATAAGCTTCTTGACTTTGGTAAATCATTTAACCTATCTGAACCTAACTTTCCTAACATGAGTTTTAATGCTTCCCTGTTGCAAACACGGTAAAGATGAAACTAAACAACCCACTGAAGGGACTGGAGAAGTAGGCAATAGCATGGGCCCTAGGGCTACAGTCGTGAGCGAGAAAGATACTGTCCCCAGCCTCATGGGTTTTATAGTCCAGTAGGGAAGTGTAGCCCATAAATGAGAAGTTCCAGTGCACTGTGATAGATAGGTGGAAACATATAGGAAGGAAAAATGACGCAGACCTGAGTGATTAGGAAAGTCTGCTTAATGAAGACAGCCATATCTAAGCTGTTAATTAAAATGGGTACCCATGTGTATATAGGGAACCTAGCACTTGTCTAGTGTATCATGAGTTCAAGGAATTGCATTTCTCTTCCTCTTCTTTTCTGCTATGTCCCCTGAACTCTTCCAAACAGACCCTACATAATGAGCTTTATACATTGATTTAAGTAATATTTAGTGAGCCCCGGTTGGTGTGGTTCAGTTTGTTAAGAGTGTCATCCATACACCAAAGGGTTGTAGGTTCAATTCCTGGTCAGAGCACATACCTAGGTTGCTGGATCAATCCCTGGTTAGGGCATGTATGAGAGGCAACCAGTCGATGTTTCTCTGTTTCTCTGTCTCTGTCTCTGTCTCTCTCTGTCTCTTTATCTCCCCACCTTTTCCTCTTTGTCTAAAAATAAATAATAAATTTTAAAATATTAAAAAAATATTTATTTAGTGAGCACCTGATATATGCTTAGTGTTAATGACTAGCTCATGTCTGTGAAAGAGAGAGAGGCTCTGCCCTTCAGCTGTTACTGTCTAATGGAGCTGGCTCAATACATCCACCCCCAGAGACCATCACTATTCATTCTGGGATAGGTAAATAAAGCTTATCTATTAGGCTCTTCAGAAAGAACTTGAAGAGACCCAATATTGAGAAAGTCAATCCAGGAATGACCAGTGCTGGAACACTGGACTTAATGCACTGACAACATGGATTTTGATTTATGCGTTTAAATTGTTTCTTTGAATGGAAAAAGAAGCAAAAAAAAAAGTCAGAAGACTTAGAAATGGCAGTGCCCTAGACTTCAATACTGTCTCAGAAAATGTGGGTAAAATTTAGCCATTTCTTGGAACCATACCCATACTAGGGAGAGACAAAAATAAAAAAAACAAAACCAGAGTGGTGAGTGTTTTTTTTTAATTATTTCATTATAAAGTCTGTCTTTCAGTTTGTACAGATACAGTCATAATAAAAAAGATTCTGCCTTTTTCTTTTGGAAAAATACCTATTCTGATTTCCTAAGCATATTAATTTGCTGAAAATCAGCACAAAAGCTAATTCTTGTTTTGGGGAATTAATTGAGCTGAAAGCTGGATTCATGACAGCCCACCCCTTCAGTGGCCAGCACAGAAGCTGAGGACAGACGGCCATTTCAACTTTACTAGCTTGACATCCTGAATAATCAATGCACGTCAGCCACGGAGACTGCCTGCCTGTGCTCGTGGCCATTTGCAAGTTGGCTGAGCGCCCACTCACAAATTGGGATGCCAATTCCACTAGGGCACACAAGTGTCAACAAAAGATCATTTCAAACAAGAAGCCTGCTCAGTTTTGCAAGAGCCATCATTTTGTTAGGAGAAAAAGAAAAAAAGGTTTAAGGTGGTTAATCCCATATTGCTGACAAATAGCTATTTACATCCCATCATACCTTCAGCCTCAAGGGATATTTTATTTAATAACTTAATGCAATCTTTTCTATCCTTTAAATTTGACTTTCAATCTGCATTTTAAATGAAGATTGCATTTTAAATAAAGAGGAGACTGTGTGTCAATCCTGAGAGTTGCTGGATAAGTCCATTTTCCAAATTCCCAGGACATGCATCAGAGATGGAAAGAGTAAGCAAGGTATTATCATGTGCATAATGTCTCTAGACACTAATTAGAATGGTGAATAGGGCACCTAACAAAATGCAAATACATTCTTTAATATTCAATTAATTCAACAAATATTGTTTAAGCACCAGGCACCCAGTAGGGATTGGCCTCACTGCTTGAAATCTCTTCTCTTCCAGTGGAACCAGCGCACTTTCCGTCATAGTCGTCAATCTTAAAAAAATGGTTCCAATCTTATTAATTCTGTGCTCAAAACTCTCTTCAGGTTTACCAATGACCACCAAGTTATTTCAAATATTTACATGGAAGGGAAGGCCTCTCATATTCTGGCTAAAATCAATGGTTTTATTCTCATAAATTCTTACAAATTCTTATAAAGGTTAAGCTGATGATCTCAAAACATTCTCCATCTATGCCTTAGATCTCATTGAATCTGTAATGTTTTCCTCTATTCCCACTGTCTCTAAATGTCGTAATTCTCTTCATCTCGGTAAAGATTAAATGTCCCCTCAGACCCAAGTAATGTTTTTCAGGTTCTAGTATGTAACAGCACAAAACAGATGTTTTTACAAAAATTACCTCATTTAATCCTCAACCCAAACTTGAAGATACAATTATTGCCAATTGTCATGTGGGTAAACAAGTTGAAGATGCTAAGGACTCGCAAAGCACCTGACTGGTCGTGGGCAATGCCAAAACCTGAGCTCAGGCTCTAAAAGCTCTGATCTTCCACTCCAGGCTTCCATCTTCCCCAACAGGAGGGACCTCCCCTGTCTTCATCCCCACAGCACACCTTTCTCCTAAATGTTTATGACACTTAATCTGTGCCATTTTGGAGATGTCAACTGTTTTATAACTTGCATTATTCAAAACTTTATTAAAGATCTAGTGAGCACCTTAAAAATTTTCATGGAAATTGAGGATGATAGTAATGAAGAGAAAAGGAGGCAAGGACGGAAGAAAAAAAACAGCAAGATTTTTCTCATTCCAATACATATGTTAGCACTGTACAGGGTATTTTCATAGATGTCACATTGAATCATCATAACAAACCTCAAAGGAAGGTATTATTATCTCCAAAATATAGATAAGGAAACAGAGGCTCAAAAAGGTTAAATGGCTCTCCCAAGGATGTAATTCAATTAGTTATTTGGTAAAGATTCAAAATTACTCATTCTTCCATTCAACAAAATGTTGAGTCCCTGTTATGTGCCACACACTGCTCTAAATGCACCATATCCATAATGGAACAAAGTAAACAGAAACCTGAGTCCAGGAAGAACTTGCATTCTAGTGAGGAGTGACAGGCAGTAAACAACAAGTTTAATTAAAAACTGCACATGCAGTAGGTTAGAAGATGAGATGGAGAATGAAAATCTAGCAGAGTGAGGGAAATCAGAATTACCAAGGGTGGGGATTGCGTTTGCAATTCTAAGTGGCATGGCAAGGGTAGGCTCCACTGAGAAGGTGAAGTTTGAGGGAAGATAGGAAGAGCTAAGTGGATAAAGGGCAAGGTCATTCCAAGCAGGAGGAAGAGTCACTGCAAAGGCCCAAGGTGGAAATGTCATATCCAAAGGTAAAATGGATAAAAATGGCACAACCTGAAAAATTTTTGATTTGCAAAGAGAAAATAAGTTTCTTTCACATCCAAACAATACACAAAAAACAAACAAAAAATCCTTCCTAAAGTGACAGAGAGTATTGAGAGATCTCTGTCAAGTACTATGGTAAGTGATTCACATGTGCTAGGTAAGAGAAAGAGGGTCTACAGTTGTTCATATGGAAAATAATACAGTAATTACTCAATAATAATACAAAAATAAGCTCTGTGTTTCATACACTCACAACTGTAAACCTACCTTTGCCTGACCCCACATTCACATCACTGCCCACAAGAAACAATGAGGGAGATGGCTGTCACTATTCCCACCTTTGGGATGAGGTAGACATGTAAAACTTGGTTAGGTACACTGCTCATGGTCACGCAGGTTTTAAGAGCTGGAACTACATATGGACCAAGGCAATCTGGCTTCAGAGCCCTTGGAGTTCATTTGTTTTCACTGCTAAAGATTACTTCACTTCATGAATATCTCACAAGATATTTATTTATTCTTTTTTTGATGGGTATTTTGATTGTTTACAGCTTTGTTATTATTATAAAGAAAGCCATCATGCCATTTCTTATATTTGCATGGCATTATATGTGAGAGTTTCTCTGGCTTTTGTACTTTGGGGTAGAATTGTAGGGGCCCAGAGCAGGTGCCAAAGATGTTGGGTATGGCTCTTTCCACTGCAGACAGGGAAATGAGCACATTTCATTCACTTCATTCCTCACTCTTTCTCAGAAATGCATAGTATAATCTAGATTTTATTATTGTTTGAGATAATTCTTGAATTTTTTATTAAATATTTTACATTTTTCTAAAATTATTTTTGATCATTGCATTTAGTTTTTTGCCATTACAAAAACATTTCATTGTATTTTGAAAAGAATTTATTGCTCACCATTTCTTACTATAATATAAATTTAATCTGTGAATATATTTCAAGGAACTAAGCAAAATAAATAAAAGTGACACATATATGATTAAAAATATTATAGTCTATCCACACAACTAAGTATTTTGTACCACTAGAATAATATTTTCCAACTGTCATTTAATAAAATAAAAATAGTTCTGATAGAATAAATTCTGAATTTATTCTAGTTTATAAATTATATATTCATAACAATTTTAATTATATAATATGTACATATATTGCACATTATAGTTACATATTTATATTGAATTATAGTTTATATAATGAATGATATATAAAAACAGATACATATATTTTATCTACATGAAGTTTTACAACTTTGTTATCTTACATTTTAAAAATACATCTGTATCTACATAAAAATATCTATATTTTTATTAGTAAATTTAGAGATGTTGTACAAGATTGATTTTTAAAAGAGCCTCATTTTTCCACACTTCTTTTGGAAATTCTACCACTAAGAAGTAAAGTTTATTTTCCTACTCTTTTGTGTGTGTTCTTTGACCTACAAGATTCAGCAGAATTGACAATGTGCCAGTGACAAGCCTGGGCCCCAAGAGTTCTTGAACATTTTTCCTTTCCGTCCTAGAACTCTCCTTCTAACAGGAGAACAATAAACCTGGGTTAGCTTGTTGGGGCACAAAAGACCATGTGGAAGAGACGAGCCATCCAAGTTGAGGCCATCCTAGACCAGCCAGACTCCAGGCAGCCCCCACCTTACCCTGGCTGACCCCAGCTGACCCCAGCTGCTCCATCAGTAGTGACAGTTGCAAAAATGACTCCAAATGAGCTCAGTCAGGCCCAGTCCAGATCAGAAATACTGTCCAGTTGACTTGTAAATCCAAGAGCATTAATTATTGCTTTTTTAAGTTATTGAGTTTTAGATTATTAGCAATACTTAATACAGGAGTTGCTTTGAATGTTGGAATAAAATTAAGATGACTTTTTGTGTCATATTGTTCTTTTTTATTTGTTTATATTTTCATCAATGAGCATTTATGTTTTTGAGAAAAATTTAATAAAATTCTGCAAAAATATGTCTTGGATGACTTGTTTCTGTTCATTCTAGAACTCAAAAGAAAGACATAACTGTCAGCTACAGTGAGCAAAAGCTCAAAATCAGCATGTGAGTAACAGTATCTACAAGAGAATGCAGAATGAGGACATTGACTAGGACTCCAGCTCATGGTGCTGACAGATACATTCTATATTATTTTGTCAATATGACTAGTAACTTCTGGAAGGAAACAGAGGAAGGTAGGAAGGAAGGAAGGAAGGAAAGGAGAAAATATAAACTCTTATTATTACAGAACCAAGAATGCACTTGAGTCCAGAGAAGGGTGAAAAAAATCCTCTGGTTCTTACCTTTCCAACATTATAACATCCTTCCCAACAGGTATCCAACTGTCCTCTTCCTCTTCTTGTTATGGACTGAATATCTGTGTCTCATCAAAATTCATATGGTCTTTACAGATATATGAAAAAATGCTCAATATCACTAATCTTCAGAGAGATGCTAATTAAAACCACAATAATATCACCTCACATAGGTGACAATGTCTACCAACAAGAAATCCACAAATAACAAGTGCTGGAGAGGATGTAGAGAAAAGGGAACCCTCATGCGTTACTGGTAGAAATGCAGACTTGTGCAGCCACTGTGGAAAACAGATGGCATTTTCTCAAAAAATGGAAAATTAAACTGCCTTTTGACCCAGAGATCCCCCTTCTGGGAGTATATTTGAAGAAACATAAAACACTAATTCAAAAGAATACATGCACCCCTATATTCATGACAGTGTTATTTACAATAGCCAAGATCTGGGAACAGCCCAAGTGCCTATCAGTAGATAAGTGGATAAAAAAGTTGTGGTACATTTACACATGGAATACTATGCTGCCATAAAAAAGGACTTCTTACCTTTTGCGATAGCATGGATGGAACTGGAGATTATTGTGCTAAGTGAAATAAGCCAGTAAGAGAAGGGCAAATACCATATGATTTCACTTACATGTGGAATCTAATGAACAGAATAAACTGATGAACAAAATAGAAACAGAAGCATGGATACATGGCACAGACTGACAGTTGTTAGAGGGGAGGGTGGTTGGTGGCCTGGATGAAAGGTGAAGGGATTAAGCAAAAAAATTTCATATATATGTATATATTGACACACACTGATATACATCAATGTGTGTGTGTGTGTATATATATATACACATACATATATATAGTCTGCCCAGAAAGTATCCAGTCATGTAATATGAAAAATAGAGACATTTACTGAAGAAGAAACAAGATACAAGAAACATTGTACATTGGACAATGAGGCCTCAGTCTCCTTCAAAGTAGTCACCTTAGGACCTCACACAGTTCTCCCAATCACCATCAGCTGCCTTGTTGTATTTTCCTAAATCTCATCAACAGTCTAAAATCTCATCCCTTTCAGAGGTGATTTTAGTGTTGAGAAAAGCCAGAAGTCACAGGGCACCAAATCTGGGCTGTAGGAGAGCTGCGTCACCTGGGTAATTAGGTGTTTCACCAAAACCTCTGCACGAGACGTGATGCATGAGTGGATGTCTGCCACGAAGAAACTGCCAATCACCAGTTGCCCATAGCTGCAGCCTTCTGAATCATCCGAATAGTTTCCATGGAGGGTTGTTGAAGCTTAACACAACATTTGATGCAGATTCGTTGTTCTACATGTTCAGTCATTTTGAATGCTACGGCCACACAGTACACATGCTAACTCAATGGCCTCTGATGCCCCCACTGATTAGGACAGTGAAGTCTTCATTTTTCACACATGCGCATTCCAATCCACCCTCCTTGCCTGCCAGTTTACATCAATGTCAGGCAAACCATTTTCATTATATTTCAATGGTAGGACATTTTCCAGATAGTCCAGAATATATATATATCATAAACACTGACAACAAATAGTGTGGTGATAGCCAGAGAGAAAGGAGGGTTCGGGGGTAGGTGGAGGGTTCAAAAGAGGGATAAATGGAGACAGAAAGAGACTTTGCTTGGGGCAATGGTACATGATGCAAGTGTGCAGATGATGTATTGTTAAATCATACACTTGAAACTTGTATGGTTTTACGAACTAGTGTAACCCCATAAATTCAAAAAATATTTTAAAAATTTCATATGGCCTTTGGAAGGTGATTAGGTCATGAGGGTGAATTAGTGCCCTTAGAGGAAAAGATACCAGTGAGATGACTGCTCTCTTCACCATGTGAAGATACAATAATTGATCACTTGCAGCCCAGAAAAAAGGTTTTTACCAGAAGGCAACCATGCTGGCACTTTGACCTAGGACTTCTAGACTCCAGAACTGGGAGAAATAGATGTCTATTGTTTCTAAGCTGCCCAGTCTATGGTATTGTGTTATAGCAGCCTGAACTAGGGCACTTCTTCCTTCTCTCCTACCCACCCTCTCTCCCAGGGTCCCCATTGCAGCCTGCTACTGTAGCATGTGTTCAACACTGTTTCTATTTATGCTACTGGCCTTGGAATTAATGCTGGGAAATCTATTAATCCTATATACTCACATTTTTGACAATAAGTGGAGTTTGCAGGAGCAACTTTCTCTTGCTGCTATTGCTTGCCACTCATAGCATACTTCCGTAGCAGTATTATTGAAAGACCTCACCACACTTGGAGAGAGGGTAGGTTGGGGGGATTAAAAAGGCAAAGAAATGAGTATCGCCTCTCTTGTAGGGATGGTCAATGTGGTCAAGAGAACAGAGCACCACATCCTGCCATGCCTGTAAAAGGAAGACCTAGGATATATTCTTTCTTGTTTATGGGTGAGTCTAAACATTTTTTATTCACTTCGCAGTTTTGTGCCTACAGGCAGTGTTGTGAAATGGGCAAATCCTCTCTGAGTGAGCTATTGTTTACATCATTGATGTCCAATAAAAAGCTGATCTAGTCTCAGAGTAGAGGGAATCCATACGCACAAGATACACAGCAAATAATACCCCAATTTTGTTTTTTCAGCTTGTTTTTAGCTCTTTTACCATTTTCTCCTTTGTAATGTAGTTATGATAGTAATAGTAGGGTGTAACTACTTGCCATTGTATCTGGGGCTATTTGAAGTCAAATATAGCCACTGGATAAGCCTCATATTCTTTTTTTTTATTGTCATTCAAAAATTTAATTTTAGTATATTGTCTTTAGGTATGGTCCCATTTCAAGAAATCCTCAATGACATCTTTAAAAAAAAATTTTTTTTTGTTATTCAATTACAGTTGTGTGCCTTTTCTCCCCATCCCCCCACCCCACCCCACCCCAGCTGAACGCCCCTCTCCCACCTCCACCCTCCCCCTTGATTTGGTACATTTGTCCTCTATAGTAGTTCCTGTAATTCCCTCTCCTCACTGTCCCCTCCCCACTCCCCCCTGCCCATTGTTAAGTGAAATAAGCCAAACGGTGAGGGACAAATACCATGTGATCTCACCTTTAACTGGAACATAATAAATAGAAAAAAAAAAGAAACAAAATATAACCAGAGACATTGAGGTTAAGAACAAGCCTCATATTCTTATGAGAAGAAAAAGGGAAGCAGAATGTATATGGACAGAAAGAGAAAGTTGAGATCTGGGAAGACTTCTACTACTATAACAAGTAACCTCTAGTGATAAATGATGCAAGAGAAAACTTGAGTTTTCCAGTTCAAGATGATGACATAGAAAGATCCTGAATTCACCGCCTTCTATGGACACACCAATTCTAGAGCTGCATATGGAACTATTTCCCCTGAAAGAAACCCAAAACTAGTTGAGTGACTCCTACACATGGGCAAACAAGAAAAAAATCCACATCAAAACAGATAGGAGAGGCTGAGACACAATCTTGCCATAAAGCCCATCCCAGGTGTGACAATCCACAATCAGGACTGAACTAAAAATCCCAAACTTCTCTCTGAAAAGCAAATGGTTAAAACCCCAAATCAAGCACCCCAACTTTTAAGATTTGCACTTGAGAACTGAGTCCACACAACATCTAGCTTTGAAAGCCAATGGATTTTGGATCCATGAAACCCACAAGGCTATAAGCAAACTGAGAACTGAGAAATGGTTCTTAAAGACCTTGTGCAGACTCATCTGGCTGCATCCCAGGGCCCAACACAGAGCAGCCAATTGAAAAGTGCAGTGTGTCTTCCTGTGAAAAGAGACCTTCATATATCTTAAAGCCTCAGTCTGAGGATAAGGCATCTACTTTCACACACATCTAGAGGCTTACTGAAATACTCCTCCAAAGACAGAGGCCTGCAGGTGCCATCTTTGAGTTCTCTGCCTTACCCCAAGTCACTGGTATCTCTGCAAGGAGTTTGCACACACCTGGTGTCCCATTTTTTGGCTGCAGCCCAAAGGATACACAAGACCTCATAACTGCTCCCATTGTATATGTGAACTCTGAATAGGCATGAAACAAAATGTTGTGCCAATGATAATTTAAAAAGTTAGGAAGATGGAATATCTGCAAATGACTATAAGATGACATACATTAAGAGCTGGAAGGAATGCCCTCACCAGGTGGCTCAGTTGGTTAGAGCCTGTCCTATACACCAAAAGGATTGTGGGTTCAATTCCCAGTCAGGGCACATGCCTGAATTGAATGTTCAAACCCCAGTTGTGTCCCACGCAGGAGGCAACTGTTCAGTGCTTCTCTCTCACATCAGTATTTTCTCTTCTCTTCTCCCCTCTTTTCTTCTCTCTTCCTCTTTCTCCTTCTCCTCCTCCTCTTTCCCTTCCTCTAAAATCAATAAAAAACACATATCCTCAGGTGAGAATTACAAGGAATAAAGAGAGCTGAAAAGGAACAAATCAATGCAGACAACTTCACTCTTTCTAGGGCTATTTGATGGAATGGGAAATTCCTAAGAATTTCTAGATTCTCTAAGCAAGTGGATAACAAGATAAATACACGATCCAGTTCCATTGGCAAAATGAGGAGCTGAGTGGCAGGTAGTTTAGAGTTTATTATGTTATTCTCTCTACACTTGTGTTTTTGAAAATTTTCACAATATGTAAATAAAAAATAAACTCCAGAGCAATAGTAGCCATCAACAACAAGGAAAGACTGTTAATTTCAAAATGGGACATTAGAGAGTCAGATATACTCCTCAAATTCCCTCTGAAGTTGCAATTAATATTTAAAATAATATACAACAACAAACATAAAGGAAGCCCTAATTTTAAGTTCATTTTCAGTGGGCTCACTTCTGTGATATGACAGTGTTGCCTCTTCTGGGTAAATTGATAGGTCTCCATATGAAATCCTGCTTTACAGAGATTTTTCTCATCATCTGAACTTGAAACCCTAGGCCGCACTCAGGGTTTTGAGCATACGGGAAACTATGTCTCAGCATTTTGAGTCACAGGATGTCCAGAAGTGGCCCTAGAGGGGAACATGTAGGAGATGAAATTATACAAAGAACACTTCATTTCCAAGAGTACCTAGAGTTTCTCTTATACAGTTTTGGATAGTTTCTGAACAATATATTCATATTTTTTTCATAAAGAAATATTCTGAACACTACTGGTTTTCTGATGAGCTATCTGTGGAATTCAGCTCAGCCTTTCAGAAACCCATGAGGGCACCCTGCTTCCTCATCTTAGTTTGTGCTCTTTCCTGTGGCTGTGTATGTAGAATGTACCATATTTTTTGGACTATAAGACACACTTCCCCCCCAAAATTTGGAAGGAAAATGGGGGTGTGTCTTATAGTCCAAATGTAGCTTACATTTACATTGGTGAAATATTATTTATGTTATTAAATATTTTACCACATTTTTTTGCTTCAAATTTTTTTTCCTATTTTCCTCCTCTAAAACCTAGGTGTGTCTTATGGTCCGAACAATACAGTAAGTCACTTGTGTTCAGTTATGTGGATGTGGAGTGATAAAGGATTGTTACACAACTAGATATAATCTTGCATCTACTAAGTCAATAAGTGAGACATTTCTGATTGCTGGCAAATTCATTGCTCCTGACACTGTATACCATCTGAATGAGACACTCCCCTTTGCTTTAAACTCTCAAAAAAAGGAAAAAAAAAAACAAAGAAAAGAAAAGAAGAAAAGGATCTAGCAAGACCGAAGGAAATATTAATTTTCTTTTGTTTCAAATCTCTTTAGGTGTGTATTGATTAGAAACCAACTCAGAAATTTAATTAGAAATACAAGTTTTCTGCTTCCCTCAGGTTCAGATGAAACTTACCAATTTTTTTTCTTAGATTTTCTTATGCTGAAGCTATAAACATCAGAGAAGGCCTGAACTCTCAGGTATTCTTTAATTTTTTCTGGAGTAATTATTGTCCAAAGAGAAGAGATAATAACCACTGACTGTGGGCTGCATCAACTTGCCCCTGGGGCAACTGAGGAAGTGATTGATGAGAAGGGGGGAGGGGATCTGAAACCCCACAGACAGCAGGACATCACAGCCACCACCACAAACTCTCGCAGGTGTTCGCCAGTATTTTCTCAGGAAACCTGCCTGAAGAATGCCAAATTGGGCACTTAAGATGATTTCTGTTTATCAGTTCCAATAAATTGTCTTGTTTCTTTGAAAACACAATTCTATTTTACTCAGAACTCTGAATGTAGAAAAAGAAAAATGGTGGTGAAATAAGCCCAAGCAGATAACCAAATTCAAAAGAAAATATAAAATGGTATTTTGCTCTGTTTGGGGGATACTCTAATTAAGGGTAAATACTATGTGTTTATGTTCAAAGGTGAAATATTCCATTCATCATGGCCTATGTATTTGGAAAAAGTAGAGCAGTGAACATATTATATTTGTCTGATGAGACAAGACGGTAAGAGGCAAAGGAGGTCAGTGTCCGAATGGGCGGGGTAGGACAAAATGGCAGCCGAACTACAACCCGGAAGAGACGGCTGAGGTCAAACCAGGGAACCACCAATGATGGATTGCTGCTTTGTTCCAGGAGACCAATCCCTAGCCCCCATGAAGACAGCCAACCAGAATTTGGTGCATAAAACCCCACCATATTCCCTGCTTGGGCTCAACTTCCCCGGCTCTGCTCCGTGGACCGGGGAACCTCAGCCGGGTGAGCAAACGTCAGTAAAGCTCTGTACTGCCTAATTTTGTGGCTGATTGGCATTTCTTCCTCAGCGGAGCCTAAGAAAACCTTTCAGTCAGAAAAGAGGTCTCTGGCTACTGCCCTTGGGAGCCTGCGAAAGACCTGAAAACTCACTGACACCACAGGCATGGACCTTCACACCCCTGCCCCCTTCGTCATAGCCAGCTAAATGCACCCACACTACCCAGAGCAGTCAGGCTGAGGGACCAGAAAAAGGCAATCTGGTTCCAAGTATAAATTGTATTCATTTATTTAATCCAGCAAAGCCAATCAGACTGTAGTATGTATTCAGTAAAACTGTTTTGTTTACAGATACACGTGTTCCTTGGCATAGTGTCTACATGATGTCAGATCTCAGAGGGTTATGTCTGATGGTCTCTTCTTACTTGCAGTGAACAGTAAATACTTAAGACTTACAACAGCGAGTATAAAGAGGAGGAAAGGACTTGGCTCAGAAGACTGTAAAACTTCCTGGGCTGGAATCATAACTCCAGCACATCCTAAACTTGGGCAACTTACCTAAGATCTCTGGGTCTCCAGGTCCTCATCTGTAAAACAGGAAAATACTACTGAACGTGCCATATAGAATTGCTATGTGTGTTAAATGAACTATCACATACAAAGAAAGCCCTTAGAATAGTACCTGACTCGGTGAAATTTAATAAACATTGGTTATTGTGATTGTGAATCCTGCTCATCACTTTTCTCTAGCTTCTTTTCAGCTATCAAATTAGGGAAGTAAAATGCAAAGGGTCTCTTTCCCCAGCAAAGATGAATTTAACAAACTGAAACATCTGAGCGGCTATCACGGCTCTCCGGGATTAGAGGTGGGGAAAAGGAGCCTGGGAAATAATAGAGACTTGAAAAAGCACAAAGAAAGCCTCAGGGAGCAGAGAAGCCTGAGGCAGAAAGAAAGAGACATCCTGAATGCCAGCAAAATTAGAAAAGAATATAAGGAGAGAAACAACTCCCAAAGCAGGAGCAACATACAAGGAAACCTCAACCTTCCACACAACACAATCTAAACTAAGGTATTCAACATTATTGTTGCTCATTTATTTTCAAAACAATTTTTTTCTTTTGGTATGAGTGAGGATGGAATAGAGTAAAGCAAAGATACTTTTTTCTTTCTTACCCTATTGAGTTTTGTCTGTTAAAATTTGTTTCCTTAATTATATTGCTTTAGAAAAAAAATGGCCACTAAAAAAATCCCCATATCTGAAGGGTATTTGCAATCAGCATCTGGATAAGAGTACAGAGGAAACAGCACAGGAGATTGCAAAGCTGGAAGTCCTCTCTTATTAAGCCATCACTTATAAAATAAATGGAAATTGGGCTCAGGTAGCTCTCCTTCTACAAGTTATTTACTGTAAAATACTAAGGTAGAGATTGTTTTTCAGCAACTAGCTTTTTGCCTTGTCAGATAATATTCAAAACAGCCTATTATCATTTGCTTCTCTTCAGTGCTGAAAAACAACCAATATTCACATCCTTCTAAATAATTACCAAAAGTATTTCACAGAACATCTGGAATTCTGGGAAAGACATTAAAATGAACTATAAACTCAGAAACTTTCCTAACCTGAATTAGGCCTCCCTGCTTCTGTCATTACCACTTAAACTATTTTTTTTTTCACCACACATGGTATTTCTTCTTCAAAGAAGAGGTAGAACACCTTTCACAAGTGTCTTCTACATGTTGTGAAACCCTGTACCTGTCACAGGCCACCAGTGAAATTTTCATGATCTTTTTCCAGGCACTAAACACTTCCTGTGTTGACTGACCTAGCAATTTTCCTGGGACTGATGGGCTGTTCTCTACAGTTCATTTGTAGCTTCTCCATAGTTAAATTAATACTGACTACAAATTTGGCAGTTTCTGGAAATTGTACATTATCTTTTCTCCACTATGTCCTCAGTACACTTGAAAATCCCACATATGCGAGAGAATTATATAAGAGGGTCAGGACTGTAGCTTCAGAAAGTATGCATTCAACTGTCTGAATTATGCCCTAATTCTCTTCCTCTCCTAATGTTCTATAAATATAACATCCCTATAAAAGAAATTATTTTTAAAAATGTAATTAAAAAGACTCTTGAGGAATGTTTTGGATTTGTGTTGTTAAATAAAACATTTCTTTTTAGCCTCCCACATTGTATCATCACAAAAATTATTTAACCAAAATAAAACTTTACATCACCAACTCCTTCAGCAAACAAACTACTTTTAGACCCCAAATGTAATTTATATTATTTATTTTAAAAAATACTTTTGTTACAGAACAGACCTGGGGGGGTGTAATATGCTATTACAGAAAGGACCCCCTCTTTTCTCCTTCTGGAGGTCCCCCCCATACCTACTAGGTTCGCCCTGCCTGCCGCCAGAGGAAAGATGTCTCTCAATGCCAGACACTGGTGAAAAGGAAAGGAATTATTTATTTAAAAGTTATACAGACTTACAGTAATGACCTAATGTCTTCATTAAAATACTAAAGTCCTTTAGAATACCCACACAGGCACACAGTCCTTCTTTCTCCCTCTGCCCAGTCCGGGGTACCCGTATCTCAGGAAAAGAAGTAGAAGTCCATGATTCAGGCTCCCGGCACCATCAGCTGTGTCACAGCCACGGGGTCCCCACTCTGCCAAAGCAGCATGGTCCTCTCTCTTTTCTCTGCCAAAGCTGCATAGTCCTCTCTCAGGTTTGACTGCCGTGCCTGAGTTTAAATCCCAGCGCCGTCTTCCTCTGCAGCCCCATTTCCGACTCCTTCTACAATCAGTTATACCTGCCGTCATTCCCATATTCTTCCAGCTTTACTGGGCTGCCCAGTAAGTCTGGGCAGGTGTGGCCCCACGGCATGGAGCCAATCTTCTCCAAGCTCTCACACAGGCTCTGTAACCAGGGGAGTTGCATCCCAGTTACATCTTGGGTGGAAGTCACTCCCATCTCCCTTCCTCAAAGCTGGGCCACAGCTATTTAACATATCTATGAAACCAGTTAAAGGTTATAGATATGTTAAATGACTGTGCCAGGGGTTAGCTGCACAGCTGTTGCTATTCAAAACAGCTCTGAATGGCCCTGCTCCATTTGTCCCTTCCCCCAGCTCAGGCTTGTTGGGGTGAGGACATCCCATACATATTTTTTTAATATTTCCTGGTCACCTTGAGTTCTGGACCCCATTACAAATCCCTATTTGGCGTCCCCCTCTTGACTGCACCCTGTTGCACTTTGACATGATAAAAACCGTATCTCAAAGAGGCAGGGGCAAATTTTCACCATTGACTGAGGAGTAAACAATTCATTATTCTTTCTTCAGACTTTATCTTTGGTAAGTAATTGATAATTAAATCTATTTTTTTTAAATTTCCTTTGAAACTAATAATAATAATAATAATAAAGTGAAGTATTTCTGTTTTTCAGTTATCTTTGTGTTCATTAAGTGTACTTGTGAAACAAGGTATAGACTGCAGGGGCTTCCAAAGCCCCCAAAGCCCTTGGTTGAGGGATGGGGGGATCAGATGATATGGCTTAAGATACTTTTCATAACAAAGGCAAGATAATAGTGGTGCTACCACCTTGGAGCGAGGTGGGCATGACTTTCAAGTTATATCCTGACTTGTGATGTAGAGAGGAGGTCCCCCTGGATCACTGAGTCACTCTTCTCCTGACTGGGGCTGGCAGCTGAATAAATGTAAACAACATAGGAGAACTGGGAAATGTAGTTCTTG
The DNA here is from genome assembly GCF_022682495.2 of Desmodus rotundus. NCBI lineage: Eukaryota > Metazoa > Chordata > Mammalia > Chiroptera > Phyllostomidae > Desmodus > Desmodus rotundus. The sequence goes on along the minus strand of NC_071393.1, from coordinate 60,675,638 downwards.
TGGGAGGAGTGGCCATGAGGAGCGGCTCCAAGGTCAGGATTTAAACTAAGGGTGGGCAGCCATGAGGAGTTCTGCCATGTGCTTTGAAAGGGTGTAGCAGGGCCCCCTCAGCCTGCCATGAAGTTTGGTGCATAAGGAGGTTGCTACATGGTTTTGTATTAAGATCTGAAAGAAGAAAGAGTGAAGCAGGGTGCAGCCAAGAGGAGGGCCCCAAGAAGGGATTTGTGATGGGGTCCAGGACTCGGGGTGTCCAGGAAATATTAGAAAAATGTATGTACGATATCCTCACCCCCACAGGCCTGAGCCAGGGGGGATGGGACACATGGAACAGGGCCATTCAGAGCTGTTTTGGGTAGCAAGAGCTTTGCAGCTAACCCCTGGCAGTCATTTAACATATCTATAACCTTTAACTGGTTTCATAGATATGTTAAATAGCTGTGGCCCTGCTTTGAGCCAGGGAGATGGGAGTGACTTCCACCCAAGATGGGTCTGGGAAGCAACTCCCCCTGGTTACAGGGCCTGCGTGAGAGCTTGGAGATGATTGGCTCCACGCCATGGGGCCACACCTGCCCAGACTTACTATGGCAGCCCAGTAAAGCTGGAAGAATACAGGGATGCCGGCAGGTGTAACTGACTGTAGGAGGAGTTGGAAATGGGGCTGCAAAGGAAGCTGGGCGCTGGGATTTAAAACCTAGGCCCGGCAGCCATAGAAAGGGAAGACCACGCGGTTCTGAAGTAAATAGGGGGCCACGAGATTCTGAGGGGAAAGGAAGAGGACCACACGGTTCTGAAGGAGAGTAGAGAGGACCACGAGGTTTTGGAGTGCTTCTTTTTGCCACACGGCTTAGGCAGCAGGAGAGACTTTGCCAGGAAGAAAAGGGGAGAAAGGGTTCTTGCTGGTGGGCCGTGAGAAGGTGACACATGGCTTTGGATTAACTGGAGATTGCAGCAGCCACACAGCTGATGGTGCCGGGAGCCTGAATCACGGACTTCTACTTCTTTTCCTGAGACACGGTACCCCGGACTGGGCACAGGGAGAGGGAAGGACTGTGCATCTGTGGGTATTCTAAAGGACTTTAGTATCTTATTGAAGACATTAAGTCATTATTCTTAAGTTTGTGTAACTTTTAAATAAACAATTCCTTTCCTTTTCACCAGTCTCTGGCATTGAGAGATGTCTTTCCTCTGGCGGCGGGCATTTCGAACCTAGCAGGTGGGCGTGGGGGAAGGAACCTCCAGAGACAGAAAGGGGGAATCCTTTCTGTAATAATTTATCGTGAACCACCCCCTGCCCCTGCTCTGTAACAAGAGGAGAACCACTAAGAAACCTGCCTGGGTAACAGGATGACCTGGATGATGGTGCTGGGAATTGCTGGACCTGCCCAGCCAAGCACAGAGTAATGAGAGGTGCCTGGGATGCTGAAACTGGCCTGACTTGTACAAGGGAGGCAGGACTGTGTGTGGGGGAGCTTTAAAGGGAGTGAGGCTTAACAGCTGAATTCCGCCATTATTTTAAATATGTATAACTTTTAAATAAACAATTTCTTTTTCATCAAACTCTGGCATTGGGAGTCCCACTTCCTGGAAGCGGGCAATCAATCGGAAGCCACAGTTGTTCCAGAATAGCATAGGCTGCAGGTTCTGTATCACTTATTGTGTCCCAGTACTGTGCGAGGCAGTGGCTACATAAGTGATTCAGGGTTTTTTGGGGGGTTTTTTTGAAGATTTTATTTACTTATTTTAGACAGAGGGGAAGGAAGGGAGAAAAGGAAACATCAACTTGTGGTTGTCTCTTGCACACCCCCTACTGGAGGCCTGACCTGCAACCCAGGCATGTGCCCTAACTGGGAATCAAACTGGCGACCTTTTGGTTCACAGGTTGGCATTCAATCCACTGAGCCACACCAACCAGGGCTAAAAATGATTCAGTTTTTGTCAATCATAAGTATAGAGATAGAAAGAAGATCAGCCATCAGCATGTAGTTTTATTAATTCTATGCAAGAGAGACGTGGGGAATTACAGAAGAGAACACTCAGTTCAATCTTAGGAAGAGGTAGGGGTTATTCAGTCAGCAATGATTTAGCACTTAATGAGCTTCGGCTGTCTTGGCATGACATGTAGGAGAGAATCCAAAGGCTTAAGGAGAGAGGAATGTTCAACCAGATTTATTATGTGCAACCTGAACACTCACACCCCAAACACATTCCAAAAGAACCCAGAAGACACCCTTTACTAAGACATTGAAAAACAGTAGAAAAGAGAACATCTTCATGCTTGAAAACTCCACGGTTGCTCTCCTTTATGGGACAGGTGTGATCACGGAGGCAGGGGGAACCCTGGCTAATAAAGAAGGTGACCTGATTAAAGTCACAGTTGAGGAAATACATTGGTGGGAATGTACAATATAGAATGTAAATAGTAAGGCTAGAAACCAGATAATAACATTGTAATGCAGGTAAAAATTTATAAAAGACTAGACTAAGGCAGACATGAGGATGGGAAGTAAGAAATGGATATAAAAATATTTATGCTTAAACTTGCATCTAACATAAGGTAGAAGGGATAATGAGGAGTCCAGACTACTCCCAGTTTTTTTGTTTTCATGGAATGATGACGGGAATTGTGGTATGATTCAGGATGAATTGAAATACAGGAAGCAGAGTATTTTCTAAGGAGTATGATAAATTTGTTTTGGGAATGTTGGGTTTAAGAATCCAGATAAAGATAGACAATCTTTTGTCTCTATGCATGGAGACCTGGACTGCAAGAGATAAATCTGAGCTCAAAATATAGTTTTAAGCATCATTAATGTGCAGGTGGAAGCCTTAGACATATCTGAGATAATTTGGTTAGATTGTATTGAAAGAAGAATAAGGAGACTAGAAAAGAAAACTCCAAGAAACCAATATTTAATTGGTGAGTGGGGGAAGAGAAAACTCAGAAACATAGAGAAGGAGCAACAAGAAATTTAAGAGGCAAAACAAGAGAGAGCTCAGCAACGGGTCATGAAGTTGGAAACACCACAGAGAGTTTAAAGAATTTAATCTCTACTAGTCCCCCACCTTATACAGGAAAGATAGATTCAAGACCCCTAGTGGATGCCACTAACAGTAATGAACTTTCAGCTTTTCACTTGGAAGCACTTTATAGCTTCTCTTTAGCATAACTGAATTGCCAACATCAGTACTCTTGCGTATTGGGGCCATTATTAAATAAAAAAGGGTTACATGAACACAAGCACTGTAACACTGTAACAGCAGATCTGATGACCAAGACAGCTGCCGAGTGACGAGTAGCATATACAGCGTGGATGCACCGAATAGAAGGATGATTCCCATTCTGGGCGGGACAGAGCAGGATTGTGTGAGGTTTCATCGCACTACTCACAGTGGTGCCACATTTCACACTTAGGTAGTGTTCCTTTTGGGAATTATCTACTTAATATTTTTGGACAACAGTTGACCACAAGTAACCCAAACCATGAATAATGAAACCAAGGATAAGGAGAGACTGCTGTATCCTTTTAAGAACATTGATGACTTTACCAGTCACAGAGTAGCATGAGCTGAAGATGTATTTCAGTGGGGGAGAAATGACTTGGAGGTGAGGTGGTAAGGATGCTGTGGCAGACACTGTTTGGCCACATTGAAATGGTCCATAAATCCCTTTTTCTTTACCTATCTCCACACTATAATCTGTAACACCGAACATGCACTCTCTGAATCTCCTTTGCATTTAAAGATCACCACTTAATGAGCAACTAATTTGAAAGGGAACTATGCTGTGGGTCTTATGGGAAAGATAATTTTTTCCCAGATACAAATAATCAGGGTGGGAGTGGTTGGAGGCATGAAGAGCACAGGCCATGTCCTTGTTCCACGCACGCTCAGGTGTGATACCTAATGCTGCAGCCTACTTTTTGGCACCATGAGGTGACAAACCTACAGATGAAAAGCTGTCACACTGAGGATGACAAAATAGTAAAATGATCCTTAATAACATTGACTAATACCAGCAAAAGTCTAATTTTGGATTTTTTGTTGTTTGAAAAACATACACTCTTATTTGTTTGAGTATCAGTCCATCATGTTTGGCAGTTCACCAGGTAAAGAGTCTTGTTCTTAGAGACTCTTTTAAGAAGCTTTGAGAGTAAGTACGATAGTCCATAGAATGTAAGTAGTTGAAATTTATAGGAAGGAGTATTTCGCTTTTTTGTTGAAGAGTTGGGTATTTGTTTTAATTTTATTTTTAAAAAGGAAACATCTGTGCTAATTTGTAAGCTGAAGAGAAGAGATCAATGGAGAGGAAGTGGATACATAGGAAAACAAGGTAATGAGTGATGGAGAAAGGTCTCAGGTAAGACCCAGTGATGGAGAGTACAGGTGAAAAAATGAGCCTTGCATAGATGAAGAGAAATATCCCTTCCACTAAAGGTGGAGATAAATTTGGAAGAAAATTAAAAGGAAAGAGCAGAGGAAAGCTGAGGGAATTGTCTCTTGATTATCTTGTAATATTCCTCAGGCAAGTCACCCTTGCCATTCAGTCTTGCTCAACTAGCCTAGAAATTCTCCACCCTGCCCAGACTCCAGACCAGCTCCAAAAAAACTGAATCTCAACTAGATTACTGATGGATTAATTTCACCTCTCTCCTTTCCTCAGGCTACTCTGCATTTTAGTACAGGATTTATTCAAAAGAATAAATCTACTCGTAGAGTTGCAGGCAGGCATTAGGAAGAGCAATTTCAACAGCTTTCAAACCAAGCCTGTAATACGAGGTGACCTACTTACCCTTCGGGTACGACAGGTTCTGCCCAAAGGCTCAGCATGTGCTTCTATACTGTTCAGGAATTTAGGTGATAGGAGATTTCTGGACAAAAGATGCAGCATCAGACCAATTTTGACTTTCATTATTTGTATCTCTTGGCTTATCTTTGGCTGCAGTGATTTAGTATTTTAAAATAAAGTATCATTAGGACTATGTAAAAGATTAAAAAAGAAAAACCCTGCCTTTCTCTGCACAATGAATGTGGGAGCAAAAAGTCAGCTGCTGCTGACCTTTGCTGCCCACCTCAGTTGAGTCACTAAGTTTGCACACTACCTATGAATCCTGAGGCTCAGCAACTGCAAAGGCTGATTTGATCAAAGATGGAACAAGCTGTCATATTCTGACCTCCAGCGTCACTTTGCCTCTTTTTAGATTTTTAGAATTATAGCAAAATGGTCAAGTATTTCACATAGCTGGCAAGTTCTCCCTGATAATTCTCAGGAGCAGGTTTAGAAATAATGGAAAGCATTACACCTCCCATCTTAGCTGGTAAGGAACTTTTAGGGAACTGGAATCACTGCTGTCATCCACCCACTGCATCCTGTAATTGGCTGCAAAGGACTATGTGACCGTGCATTAAATAGGGTTTTTTGCAAAGCTCTTGCAAGCAGGTTCATGTGACCTAAGGAGTTATTTGTGGCTGGGCTGTTCCTAAGCCAATGCAAGTTAGGAGTCAAGAGTTCACACCCTAAAGGGCCTACCTATTCCATTCAATTCTAAGCATTATTCGGTGCTTATGGAGAGAGAGAGAGAGAGAGAGAGAGAGAGAGAGAAACAGAGAGAGAGAGAGAAACAAGTAGTGATGACTTATGCCCTTATTGTGGACTCCATCAAATAAATGGGTGTTTAGCCCCATTTTAAGAAGACAAAGAAGGATCTGTCAAGTGCTGATTAGTAAATTAACTTTTTCAGATATGATGCAAGACCCACTACCTCCTTCCCCTGTCCAAAAGTAAAGAGAAAGTGAGAAAAGCAGGCCTTTGATATGAGAGAGCTTTACTGAAAGAAGGCAGGAAATCACTAAGTCACTAAGTGCGACAGTGCTGAACAGTGCTGAATGTGACCTGAGCCCTGTACTCCTGGAAGAGCTGTGAGGGTGTCAAGAAGTCCCCAGTCTCCTTTGTGCTCCAGGAAATCACTTACTGTAAAGAAATACTTTCCCTGTAGGACTCAGATAAGACCCTCACAGATGTTCAGCCAGGACAGAGTCAGACACAGACTCGCCCTTCTCAAATCCCATTCTATGTCTTATAAGTGAATACCTGAACTCTTTTTTTTCCCACAGACCAATCTGGACAAAATGAAACTGAGAGTCCTCATAATTCTGATTTGATTTAAACTGTAGTTTCAAAACAATCATTTTTTTCCTTCTCTTTCAGCTCAATTCACTGACCTGACTTCAGCCTCTCACCTTGATGATCATTGACCCCTAAGGCAGCAGAAGACAAAAGCCCAGTTCTGACTAATGATCACAAGGTTTAAGCCCCTGGCAGGCTAAAGATAACATCTTAATCTAAATTACGTTTCAGCTTCTGAACCCTAAGGCAGGACCTTGAAACTGGACTCAGTGTTGACCTCAGAATTGTCCTCCAGTCCTAAAGAAATGATTTATTACCCTTAACTCACCTCTGACCAATCAGTTCCTAACACAACCCAGAAACCCCAACCTATGATTATTTTGCCCTATGTAATCTGCAACCTACACACCACTGGGGAGTAAGGTCTTTGAGAGCAAGAGCTTACCCATATCCAGATTTCCAAATTCTAATAAACTAATCCCTTTCTTTATTGTAAACCTCCGCTCATGCAGTTTTGACCACAGCACTCAAGCAGACAAATTTAATTACTGGAGTTTGGTAAAACCCCAAAATACCTATAACTTTACAGTTTCACACACTCCAGGGGATGGGAGCATTGTCCCATAAAGGGGACTAACAGCCCTCCTTCCCCTGTACAAGGAGGAAGGGCTGGCTTTTCAATCTCCCAGGTTCACTCGCCCAGATGGGGAGAAATAAGCACACACGCAGTACAGGTCAAAATGGCACAGGAAGAGCACTTCTATGAGGCATGCACAAAAGGAGCCAACGAGGCCTGCCTGTCTAGCCTGGAAGGGGGGTAGATTGGTCAGGGGGTGGACCTGTAAGAAGCTCACGAAAACTTGGAAAGTTGATTATTTTTAAAAAGCACCTGCTCTGTCTCGAGCCCAAGATACCCAGGTTTCTCTCCCTCTCTCTCTCTCTCTCTCTCTCTCTCTCTCTCTCTCTCTCTGCCCTCCTTCTTCTCTCTTCCCTTCCCCATCCCAGGGGAACATGTACCTTTTCTCTGTAGTAACCATGTAGGCCTATCAGCAGCGCAGCCAGCTGCAGGGACTACAAACAAATACAAACTGCCTGGGTAAAGCAGTGCAGCCTGGACAGGGACTGAGACTGCTAATGCTGGAACCCAAAACAGAAATGCTAGACACTGTCCTTTGTTTTGTCCTTCCCAAAGACACGGTTGGACTTGTTCTATGGCAGGACAGATGAAGATGGGACATAGGGGCAGCCTTCTATTTCCACCTGAATAAATCTTGCCACACCACCATCTCCAGTGTGTGGGTCCGTGAAATGCTTTTCTGGCCATCCCATGTAAGAGCCCCACTTCCACCGGCAACATTCTCTACCTGGCGGCTGAAATGCTTAGAGAACTTAAGGTCTAAACATTCTCCTATTACAATAGCCTTTTCAATAAAGTCTCTCCTTACCTAGGTCTGGATTTGTTTTTATTTGACAATAGTTATGTTTACTTAGCTATTATTTTAAACATATTTTTCTTCACAGAGATCAGATTGGTCTGCATTTGTGTTACTAAATAAAACCGAGGCTCAGAAAGCTAAATAATCTTACCAAGTACCTCTTGCCTCAAAATTCTAAGAACTCTGCCATTCTATTTTAATTTGTGACTAACTTGTATGGAGAAAGATAGTACAATATAACCTGTGCATGTTAGAAAGCTGTCACATAACACAAAGCAAGGACAGTGAGGAGGTGGTGTTGTGAAGTGTGATTCCCTTCAGGGCAGTGCGGTATAGAGAGAACCACTGGCCAGGGGAGCAGACACCCCACATTTCAATCTCACATCTACTAAGTGACCTTTGGAAGATGACTTATTCTCTTTGGGGCCTCTGTAATTTTATCTATAAAATGAGGGGATTGAACTTCATGATCCTTCCAGCTCTAGACGTCTGTAATTCTAAAACAATTTAGAGTAAATCATAAGGAGGGACCTTCAGGCAGTCAGATCAGCAAAGGTAACTGCAGTGAAAGCTACGTAGTGTCACGGCAAGGGCCGTGATGAGATTTGTAATTAAATATAGCAACATGGGTTCATAATCAGATCTCATGCTTCAGAAACCACATTAATCACGACAGGGATCAGGTAGGTCACTCTCCCCAGAATGCAGTGGGAACCTTGAGAAGGAAGGCAAAGCATCCCTTCCCCTCTCCTGGCTGAACAGTGTGCTTTAGAGGGGAAACCTGGGCCAGGCCAGGACACTGAAACTTTAATTCTCTGTTGCATTTTAGTTTCCTCCTCAGTAAATGAGAAATTCAGATCCACGCTCTCAAACTTTCCCAAAGTTCCTCTCTAACATAAAGAGGAAGAAAACCACTAAGATAAAGACAAAGTGAAAGACCCCTGAAGGCTGCCAAGACGTCTGTCAAGCTTTTGTTTTCATAAAAATGAGTTGGATTTTACTCCTATTCCATGCCATACCTGATTCTGTCTCAAATTTATAATACTTAAAATAATTTATCACATCATAAATCTAAGGGCCCCTAAAGACTGTCAAGTTTAGCTTATGACTTCAAGACACTGTAATGAGGTGGGTGGGTGGCAATTTGCACAGGGCGGATGTAGGTATGCCCCAAGGGGAGCCTTCTAGAATTGATAGTCTATGATTCTTATACTTAGAAATATGTTTGTTTCTGGAGGGATCCTCTATCAGATGATAAACTCTGGGGTATGTGTGTGGTTGTTAGATGAACAAGTATTGGTAAGGATGAGAAAGAGAAATCAAATATAAAAGAGTAAGTGGTGGGAAGAAGGCCTCTGTAATGAAAATTTTTCCTCCTATGAGAAGGGAAAAACAGGTAACAATGAGACCTCAGACTTGCGGGGCTCAGATCAAAGGCAGCAGATCTCCTGAGCCTGAGGCAAGGCCTGAGGCCTGGAGACAATCTGATGATGCAGACTAACAAATGCCTCTAATCCTGCCCTGATTCAAAACTGGAGCTTTACACAATGCAGCACCATCTATATTTAACATGCTGTCATTTAGCCACATTTAATTTACACATACTTATAACATTATCAGGGCCACGTGAATGGCTCGAGGGGAGACACAGCCAAGATCTGGTGCTGCAACTGCCTGAGTAGGAAAGATGCCATGTGTGGAACGATCCCAGACTTGCTCACAAAGGTCAAATTTGTTCCTTACGGAGCTGTCCTTTCAAAGGCTACCCTGGAGGACCCTCTGATCTTCCTGATCCTCCCCGGTAAAGCCTGGAATATCTTCTACCCTTTTAAATCAAAAACTTACTTAGAGCTGCCTCAAGATTGGGAAATCAAGTTGAACAAGGCAGAGTTCCTGGCCTCAAGTAAAGTACAGAGAGTTAAATAGCTGATTACAATGCAATTTGATTCAATAGATTTATAAACTCCTACTCCCACTTCAACCTTGGAGCAGAATCCGGCAAATACAAAATCTTTCTTGATGCCTGCTTCTCTGAGAAAGTAGTTGTTAATTTAGAACAACCTGAAGTTCCTGGTTGACCCTGGTACCTTATGGCTATGGAATCCACTTCCAAGTAGCACAAACCAGACATGGTAGGGAAATTTAGGAGCACTAAGGTCTATCGCTAGTTTGTTATGCACTGGTTGAGTATTTAAAATAGTCTTTTTACTATCTGAACGTCTAGAATATTCTTCATATTGGTGTGGTATAAAAACTGATATAGAACAACCTCTGCCTTGCTAATCTTATGGTTAGGTTTCAGAGCATTCCGCCTTCCAGAAGAGCCTTTAAGTTTGAAGAGAAATTGCCACCAATCTATTAAGAACAGATGTCACAAAATTCTAGTCCTCTGAAATACAAATGAAATGAGCTAATTTTACACGTTATCTGGTCATTTTCTTTTTCCTGGACTATTTGGCATTTTCCTAAGTGAGGCAGTCACAATCCTGCCCCGCCCCCCACCAAAGCTATCTGCGTATTAATCTTCATAAACTGTGAATACGTTGTATTGCCAGGCAGAGGAGAATTAAGATTCCAGATGGATTTCGAATTGCTAACCAGTTAACTCTGAGATGGGGAGTTTATCCTGGATTATCTGGCTGGGCCCAATGCAACTACTATGTATGTATAAATGAAAGTAGCAGGCAGAAGGGGGAGAATCAGACAGCAGTATGAAAAGGACTCAACCAAATGTTGCTGGCTTTGAAGATGGAGGAAGAAGAGGAGGAGCCAAGGAATGTAGGAGGCTTCTGGAATCTGGAATGCTCAAGAAACAGATTCTTCCCTATAGTAACCATAAAAGCATACAGCCCTACGGGCACTTTGATTTTAGGTCATGAGACCAATTTTAAACTCCCCACCTCTAGAACTATAAGATAATAAAGTTGTGTTATTTTAAGCCATTAAGTTTGTGGTAATTTTTTTCAGCAGCCATAGAACACTAATACCCTGGTTAGATGGAATAGAGAGAAAAGCAACTGAGGCAGCTGTCAACAGCTCAGACAGAAAATAAGGAGTAATAGACACTTAAATTAGACCCATGGGGAGCTGGAAGGAGTGCCTGAAGATAGTGGAGAAGAAAACCACCAACTAGGAAAAAATCACAGTGTGGGGAGACCACAAACCACAATAATCCCTGAGAGAGCGGGGCATAAAACCACTAAGTAGTCAACTACAGAACCACAAGAGTTCTTTGGAAACTAAATCATCCTTTCAATGACTGTCTCTGAAGGCATCATTTAATTATAAGGTTGATGTCTTGCGTTCATAAAACAGACCCTGAGTCACCATAAAACAGTTACACTACATTCTGAGTATTCTTCGAAGGGAAGCAACTGTAGACTATTTAGAACTATTTTAATAACTGCCAGAGCTAACAAAGTTTTTAAGTCTTACCTCTTTTAACCTATGGCTGCAATTGTCAATCTTCTTTTTCTGCCCATAAATCATTTGCTTGATTAAAAGCCACTCATTATCGGTAAGTTATTCTTAATTTGGGGAACCACTAGGAAAAAAAGTGAACCCAAACCTCTGAAGATGAGGGCATGTATAACTTGAAAACTGTCCGTGGGTTTACATAACATTGCTTTCCCTTAGCTTTCTCTTTCCCACCTTGACTAAATATCATTTTCCTTCTCCAGTTGTCTCTACCCATTGCATTTTGGCTCTCCCAGGTTTACTCTCTCGATTTTTTTTTACTTTGTCTTCTCTCAATTGATATGTGAAGTCCACCTAACTGGTGGCTTTCACCACCTTGTACAGGCTGATGTCCTCAAGCCTTATCCCTAACCCCGGATTATTTCTTTCTGAAGTTGACTGCCTTTTCAATCACATGAGTGCCCACAAGCATCATAAACTCAAAATATGTCAAAAGGAAGCTCGTAATCTCCACAGAGACACCTCACTGAATCGCTCAAACTAGAAAGCTGGTTGTTGCTGCTGTCTTGGAGTCCCACAGTTCCGACCCTGGAGCGGCATGCGGGAGCACTTTTCTCAGAGCTTATACGCTCTTTATTATAGCACCTTCATGGTGATCACGGCTGCACAACAAACACTCTAAACTTAATGGCATCAAGCAACAATTTCAGTATGTTCATTTTTCTGTGGGTCAGGAATTTGGACAGAAGGCAATTGCTTTCTGAAGATGGGTTGTCTTTGCTTCATGAGATGTGTGATCTCAGGAAGATCAAAGGCTGGAGATGATTCAATGTCCAGGGTCTGGCATCATCTGAAGGCATCTTTACTCACATTGTGGTAAGCTTTGGAAAGCACAATCTACAACAAACAGCCTGCTACTATGAAGTTTTTCTTTACATATCTCACTTTTGTCACATTACAATTGTTACATAAATTTGCATTCATCATCACTTTAAAATTATGGCAGTTATTAGATCCACCACTAGATCTTGTCATTTGATGCATTAATAAAGAAGTACATATATATCATAAAATTTAAAAAAACATTTTGATGTGCATATTTTAATGTGTCCTTTGTAATCTTATATACTTTTGGTTAATGTGTTATATACATTGCTTTGAGAAAAATTCCTCCAAGAGTCACTGCAGTTCAGGTACAATAAAAGACTAAAAACTAAAAACTTCTATTTTACTTTGAATGAGTGAATAAATGAATAGCGGAAATAAAATATTACTGGCATTTCGTGGCAGATTCTTGTTATGGACTTTTAAAAAATAAATCACCATATTTGCTAAACAAATACTGTGATATACTCTCTAGAGATACATTTTATCTTGTTTGCTTTAGTCCATATTTCATTAGAGTTCAAGAATCCTATAAGTACAATGATAAAATAATTAAATGAGAATTAAAACAATATTGTGGTTCTTAAAATGTAACACGTTGGTAGGTCTAGATTCCCCATAGAGAAAAAACAAACAAACAAACCTAGAGAAGTTTTATGTAGTCCTGCATTTCCCATAGTAAGTTCCATAGAACTCTGGCTCTGTGTAATATTAAGGAACCATATATGAAAAGGAAAAAAGAAAAGGGAGGGAGGGAGGGAGACAAGAGGGGAAAGATAATTCAGAGTATTCTCTAGTCAAATTCTAGAAATTTGTACTGATGAGGGGATAATTCTTGGTTAAACTAGATATAAAGTTTCTTTGTGATTGGACGTCCATGTTCATGGTGAGTTGCTAAGAGGAGAGAAGAGTGTGTGCAGTGTTTTCCAAGCCTGCCTTCTTGTATTACATTTTATAGGAAGACTGATCCAGTCTAGTTTCCTCATACGCATCCACAGAAATCAAGGTCCAAAGAGGTAAGAAACATGTCCAAGGCCAGCCAGCTGTTGAGAAGCAGGGCCAGCACCAGAACCTGGCTCCTGGCTCCAGCCAAGGGCTGTTGCCACACTCTCCCTATGCCAATTAATTAAGAGTGCAGGTGCCCACCTGGTTGAAAAGAACAACAGAAATGAATAACAATAATAAAAACATTGCAAACTAATTGTTGGAATAAATAATCTGAATGGGCAACATTGATGAGAAAGAAGTAACTCTTAACAGTTCTGCTTGAATAAGAATTATTGACATATTTTTTGATATCTAATCTCTCCATGAAAAACATCTTTTCACCACCTTTTAGCCCCGAGGACTTGTGGTGAAGTGAGGTTTGGAAAAAGGAAGAGGGGCTCTCGGCAAGATACAGCTGAGCCCTAACGCCAAATAGAAAACAAGCCGTGGTAACCAATTTTCTACCTTTCCTACTGAGAATCAAAGATGAATGTGGCCCAACAGCAGATTTGGAATACCGTTATATAAAATTCATTACCTGTAGGTTTGATTTTTGTTTTCATTTATATCTAGAAGTTTGAGGTTTTTTCTCCTAAAACAGTCACTTTTAACATAATAAAGCAAATGAAAAACCCACAGGATTGTTAATTAGGTCTGTTGAAATTCTGAATATCTTAATAATGCCACATCCTGAGGACAGCCTCCTGAGTTTGCCTCATTTTTCTTCCCATACTCCCAGGACCTAAGTTCTGCTATAACCAGCAGGAACCTAAGGACTGACAACTAGCTCGGGAAGATGGTAGGATGCAAAAGATGATCAAAGACTCAGAGGCCATGAAGGAAAAGGAGAAGAAATGGGTGGTCCAAAGGAGGATGACCACAGCACTGAGTTAGAGAGCAATTTCCAGGTCAAAGAATGCAGCCTTCCACTAAATAAGTGAGTTAGAGGGTCAAGGGGTGTGGGGAAGGAGCTGATGGGAGATGACACACAAAGATGGTTTTAAACCTTATCATCAGCTATGTTTATGTACTTGAATGGCTAACAAAATGGGCTATTGAAATTGTGGATTACATGGCCCCTTCCTTCTAATTATGAATCCTAGAGTTGAAATTATGGTATCTCATGACAGAAATGATAGGACTGTTTTCAGATAATACAGTAATCTATTCAACGTGTGCCATACTTTGCCTCTATTGCAGCCGCTTTTCTGCAACATTTAATAGCAACACGATATGTGATTGAACTGCAAGGTAACAGTCATGGGACTCTTCAAAATTCTCCTCAGAAATAAGATAAATTAATCTACTATGTCCCAGCAGAAATATGAAATTTGAAAGAGATGTGTGAGAAGGCAAGTAGTGAGACACTTTGAGAAACAAGCTAAAGTAACTGAAAAGCCCTTTGCCCACAAAGGAAAAAGGGAGGAAGGAAACAACTCCTTATCTAAAAAGAACACACCCCTGAATATGGAAGCCACCAAGACACAATACTGAGGTGAGGAACTATGTACAATAGTTCCGCCCTTAACGAGGGTTTCACATCCCACAATTTCACTTACTTGTGGTCAACCATTTTCTAAAAATATTAAATGAAAAATTCCAAAAATAAACAATTGACAAGTTTTAAATTGTACATGGTTCCCAGTAGCATTATGAAATATCACACCAAACCATTCCATCCCTCCTGGGGTGTGAATCTGCCCTTTGTCCAGTGAATCCACACTGTGTACTGTACTCTCCTACCAATTACTCAGCAGTCACCTTGGTTATCAGCTCAACTGTCAAAGTATGGCAGTGCTTGTATTTAATTAATGCTTATATTAGTGGTAACACCTATGCCACTCACCTCACTTCATCTCATCACAGGGCACTGTATCATCTCACATCAGCACAGTAAGATATTTTCAGAGGGACAGAGACCACATTCACACAACTTTTATTGCAGTATAGTGTTGTAGTTATTCTGTTTGCTATTAGTTGTTGTTGTTTATCTTTTACTGTGCCTGATTTATAAATTAAACTTTGTGATAGGTTGGTATGTATGTGTAGGAAAAAACAGTATACATAGGGTTTAGTACTATCCTTGGTTTCAGGCATCCACAGAGGATCTTGGAATTCCCCAAGAACAAGGGAGGGGGGCTATGGTATTAGCAAAAACAACAAAGATAGTTATGAAATGCTGACTGTTCCATAAAGTAGGCTAAAGTAGTTAAGCTACTAATTCTAATAGGAAACAATAGCCAAATCCTTATTTAGAGATAATCCAGTCTCTAAAAATTTATTTTTCTCACACAGTCTCCTTCGCCCTACCTTTTAAACTGGTAACTTGGAATTATCCTTCTGCAGAGACTCAGCACGATTTCTCATTTTGTCTTTTTACAAAGAAGACAGCTAGCTCAGAGTACTCACCCTGCAGCTAGCAAGGTCCTGCAAGGCAAGCTCTGCAGCTGCATTGGTGGGTCTCCACTTAAATTTGTCCTTCAGAGTTCTGAGAATGACTATTCCATGACTCCCTCGCCTGATTAATTTTTAACTCTGAGCATAATTACACTCTTCAGAAGGTAAATCGGTCTTATAAATCAGTCGAAGCTGACAGTTCACTGTGTGTAGCACAATAGGCTTAGGTGGGGTGGAGCGTGGGGTGGGGGTTTGCTGGCCAAAGTGCTGAGTTGTCCGCCTTCACTCCCTCACCCGGCTGTCAGTTCCCTGTCCCTTCCTGGGCCCGGGACCCGAGCCCCCGCCGCCGCGCGGGGACAATGGGGAGCGCAGGAAGTGGACCAGAGGTTTGCCGAGGAGGGTGCGATTTCCTTTTAAAGAAAGGAGAGAGGGAGACGGCGAGAAGGAGGCTTACAGACTTCTCTATTAAAGCTGTGCTAAACTCTAGCCTTCTGGCAAACTGCGGCAAGTCGCCAACTTGAAGTGTGTGAGCTTTAATCTGCTTCTGGCCTGATGGGCTCTGGCGTCCACAGGGAGCTGGGAGGCATCCATTCCGCCGGACCAAGGAGATGGAGCGTCTAGGAAATATGTTAATGCGAGCCCTGCCCGCCGGCCCGCCCCTGCCCTTGCCTTGTCTGACAGCCTCCGAAAGTGACATTTCAGGAGTGTGCCGCTCCGATCAGGGCTCCCCAAATTCACATCTATTCATTGTATTAACCTATTTTTTTTTGAGGATTGTAATAAGCAATTCACTTTTAAAATGTGAGGTTTTTGTTTTGCTCGTATTTTAAGTTTAAGAGAGGGATCGAGCAAAAAAAGAAAAAGAACTCATGGACACTGACAAGAGGGTGTGATCGGAGGGAGTGGGGGTGGGGGGAAGGGAGTGGGTGGAGGTGAAAGAGGATATAGGGGGAATATATGGTAATGGAAAAATACAATAAAAATGAACTATTAAAAATTCACTTAACTTCTTAAACAATGTAGTAACTAATGAAAGGATACTTTGTTTTTTAATTGATACATAAAATATTAAAGTTATAAATTTTAAGACCTAGTTTTTTTAGGTGTTTAGTTTAGTTTAGGTTAGGCTACCTACAAATCTTACTCAATTCATAAATGTACCAAATTCAGCAACAATTTTATAAGGGAAATTTTGGTTAATATTTGGACCCATTTACAAAACTTTGTAACATATTTCAAATATATTAAACTGGATTTACCAATTGCCTATATATTATTTCCTAATTCAGTTCCTCAAATATCAGATTAACAAACTTTCTTAGGTATTTTAGTATAGTAACACTTAGAAATTAAACTTGTACTATGGGGAACTCCAAATTCTCTTAAATGTTCAAACTAAGTGAGTGTAGGTTTAGTAAGATATGAACTAAAAATTACAAATGTGCATGAATTATGCAATTAACATGTTCAACTGGAATTACAAATTGACCTGTTATTCTAATAAGTCCAATTGCCTTATCTTTATACCTAAAATATGAAATATGCTCATATTTCTTAATAGTAAAGCACCATTACTATGCATTTGGTTTTTAAAATATTTCCATACTTATTTTTAAATCTAACTTAAGTTAACATTTTCTTATTCATTAAGAAAAAATACATCTTAGATATAGTTTGGGGACTGCCTTTCTGAAAGGACAGTCTCAGCTTGCTGCAGCTTCTAAAATAATCAAAGGATATTGGTCATACTTACTGGTTTTCAATCTTGATAGGAAATGAGGAATGCTGTTAACAGTAGCTACCTCAACAACTTCAAAATCTACAGATGATCATGTAGCACATGTCCTTTGGTTCTGAAACACAATGTTACCCAACTTGCAAGTCAGTCTAGAGTTTGCAACTACATCCAAACTGACTATAAAAGTGAACACTTACATATATTTTATTCTTGTTATATATGCTTTTTGCTCCTACAGTTTTAAAAAATCATAGCATACACAAAAAATTTTAAAAGGTACACTGACAACCTGATTTCTCCATGCATCCATCACTCACATCTAACAGTAATCAAGTCCTAACTAACCCTGTCCCATCCTCATAGTTACCCGTTTCCCCCTCTTGTATTATTGTGAAGCAAATCTTAGATACCAGATTTTTTAAAATTTATAAATAAAGGGTGAAGACTATTTAAAAAAACAGTGATTTACCATTATGACACCTAAGAAAATTATCAAATATCCAGTACTTGAATTTCTGATTCTTTCATAAATGTAACAAAACTTTGCAGTACATTCATATGAATCAAGATCTAAAGAAAAAATAAATTCACACTTTGCAATTGGTTGTGTCTTTTAAATCTCTTTTAATGTGTAAGAACCTCTTCCACCTATTTTTTCTTGCAATTTTTTATTGAAGAAATAAATAATTTATCCCATAGGGTTTCTCTCATTCTAGATTTTGCTGTTTGCATTGTTTTTGTGTAGATTATATGTTTTTTCTCTGTTTATTTCCTATAAGTTATATTTTTGGTAAGATTACTTTGTAGATCTAAATGGCAGCACATAATATCTATCTTTCTTATCTGTGTATTTCTGTCTCTCTTTGATATTAAAAGACATTGATGAGGTTTATGTTCTTAGATCCATTCATTCTTCTGCAAATGATATCTCCATTTTTCTACTACTTGGTTGCCTAATAGTACAGTTCACCCAAGAAAGTCAAGCTTAACCTTGAATTCATTGCCATACTTATAAGTTTTCAAAATATTAAGACAGTACAGTAGGATTCTCCAATAATAATTAATTTTGTTTTCTTTAATTATGAAAACATTGGTTTAAAACAAGAAGAGAGAGATAGCCCTGTTTTCAGATGTTTTGCTCTTTCCTGAGAATGTATCCCTCAGGGCTTGTGTAGCCCACTAGTCTGTGCCTTGGGAGCCCTGATTTTAGGAGAAAGTTAACAGAAAGACATTGAGGGAAAGGACCCTTAGGAAACTTTAATATCCTATGCTCTAGAAAATTAAAGCTACTGCCTTTTTACTATTGCTATGTCTAGATAGAAATAAAAAATTTATTAGTGACTTCCATGTGTTAGATGCTGTTCAAAGCACTGTAATTATATTAACACATACTAACTAACTTAATCATTGTATTGATAATATTACTACCCCATTGTACAGATGAAGACACTGAGGTAGACCATAATTACCCATACTGTGCCATGTATAATGTGCATCTTTTTACCCAAATTTTTGAGGGAAAAATAAGGATGCACATTATACATGGGTATAAAGATTACATACCATGGGTATAATAATGAGTATAATAATCTCGTGTACAATGTGCACAAAAACTTGGGTGCACATTATATATGGCAAAATTCGGTAAGGCCACCATTTTCCAGTAAATCAATAGAAAAGATGAGATTTAGATTCAGAGCCTGAGCCCCTAACAACATGTTTTTTACTTTTGAAACTCACTCAGTATAGGAATTTCAAAAATGAAGTAACTCATCTCTGAATTTTTGAACAGCAAGGAACTTTTGTCCCTACGTGGTATTGAGAAAACAAGGAGAGCAATTCATACAAACCAAGCAGCAAAGCCACCAAAGAAAATTATTTCTGGCAAAGGAAGAAGATGATCTTATTTTAAAATGAAATATGGAGCTTTCACTTTAGAGTTTTAAGAACATTATGATTTTAAAGACAGTTGAAACCAGCATTGTAGCATAGAAAGTTTAGCTAGGCTCAGATACATCTAGATAAAAATCCAGCCTCTACCACTTACCAGCAATGTGTCCTTGGCATTTACTAACATCCCTGAAGCTTGGTTTCTGTCCCCATAAAACAAGATGACTAACATCAATTTCTCCTTTCAATTACCACACTGCTAAAGCTACACTACACATGTTCAGTAAATGTTGATTTCTGATCCTTTAATTTATTGATAATTTTAATGTTCTCTCCATTTCATAAATTTTTCAGTTAATTTTTTTTAATTCTGTGGAACATTAAATAAACTTGATTAGTTTCTAAATGTAAGTTTTGCTTCTCTAAGGAAAAATAAAATGAAAATCAAATTTTGTCATCTTAAGCTAATTCCTTTTATTTCTGCTGAGTTCTCTAGGAAATGTGTAGGGAAAAATATAAGGCAACAGCTTTCATTATATAACACTTTGTAACATGTTATGACTGTTGGGATTGCTGAGCAATGGAGGAAAACTGGTTGTATAGTGTGCAGAAGTCGAAAGCAGAGAGAATGGACTTTATTTCCAGTTTCTCAATCAAAGTAAGGCAATGGCACAGGGAGAAACTTGCACACACGTCAAGACAGAAAGGCCAGGGCATGCCTCAAAGAAGTGAAGACACACTCAATAACATAGATATCGAATTTATTGGCCAATTGTGCACATACAAAGTTTATGTTTCTTAAATGACATATACACAAACCACATACATATACACAGACACTGAGTACTCATTTCAGTATCCTATCTACTAAGTCATGGCTGGTATTAAAACATTGACCTTCTGTTTCCTGTGTTAGTCCCATTGCTAGTTCCCTTTGCCATTGCTCACTTCCTATTCCTGCACCTTTACAAATCCTTAATGCCACTTTTGAGGCATATGAATGCCAGGGCATGAAATAGCAGGGTGAGGTTACATTGGTTTCTGTACCCATTTAAGATGAACTGGTAGGATTTTGCTCAAAACACTCATGTGCAAGAAATGTCACATCTTCATTTATAAAAAAAATCAAAATGTATGTGATTATGTGGCCCTGCTTCTAGTTGCTCAGGTATAACAGAAACACCTGACAGAGAGCTTAAGGAAGGCTTCCAGTCAAAAGTCAAGAATTTCAACGGAGATTCCAATTGTCCAAATCATGTGGTCAATTTAAATGAAGGGTATTCTACTTCCTATATGTCTATCTGTAGTTTAGGGAATTTGTCATGATTCTGTCATTTAACAAACAATTATGGAGCACATAGTAGGTATCTGACACTGTCCTAAAGATAGAGTACTGAATAAAACAAAAATCCCTGCTCCCCTGGAACTTATTTGTCCTTCTTTTCTATATCCCTCTGTTCCTAGTAGAAACTAAATAAAGAATAATCAGTGCAAAGGGAAAATGATACAGAGTCAGGGGAAAGGGTTGGCATTTTAAAGAGAATGGCCAGGGTAGGCTTCACAGAAGAGACAAAGGGCATGAAGGCCATGAGGTGGGAGCAAGCCTAGCTAGCAAACCAGTGGGGCCAACGTTACCTGGCAAACCAGTGGGTCCAACATGGAGTGGAAGAAGGACAAAGTGATAGAGGTGAAGTTAGAGTTAAAAGGGACTAGGTAAGAGAAGGCCCCCAAAGGCCATGGCATCAACATGGGGCATAGGTCCCTGTCATCCAAACTGTCCTCAGCCCACCAGTCTGCATGGCTCACCTTGCTTCCCAGGGGTCAGCCCCTCTACTTTAAGAGTCTCAGGCTGTTTCTGTCCCCACAGGGAGGGCTCAATTTCAGGCAATTGGCCTAGAAACCCAAACGAAAACCTCAGAGCAATGGGCCGGCCTGCTGTTTTCTGCCTGAAGGTAAAGGACCTTTAAAATGGCCTGAAGCTAGAGAGACCAGAACTCAGTCCTTCATGGCTCCACCTCCTAATCCTGAAAGGAGAGGAAGGGGAGGGAACAATATCCTCCTGTTAAAGTAAGAACACAGAAATCAGCTTCTCAGAAAATTATTCTGTGGCCTTGGGACATGGCAGGCTCTGACGACAGCATCTGCCACACAGCATGGCACTTAACATGGTCATTGGCAATTACTGATTTACTTTCTATTTCTCTTTTTTGAACTATGAACTCTTTGAGGAAAAGACTGAGCTTTATTTAACTTTCCTTCTTTAGCTCCTATGACATAATTTGCCACAAGGTAGGGGCTCACTAAATGATTTTTGTGTAAGTAATATCAGGGAATTTCAAGGATAATAAATATTCATGTCTCCGTGTAAGAGTTGGTTGTTTGTGAAAGCCAAAGAAAAAGAGGAGGCATTCTGAGAGAGATAGCCCAGTTTGAATGTGTGACTCAAAAATGTCACAGAGGTACTGTGTCAGAAACTACTGGTTGTCCCCAATATCCACTCTCCTCATCTAAAGTTAGAAAAATTTTAGCTGATTTTAGGTGCACCCAGAAAAACAATGACCACTTTTCCCATTATCCCTTTATTCTTGGTGTGATTAAGGGGTCAAATTCTGGCCAGGGCATATTTGGGATGGAGGGAGAAATGATGTGTGCCTTTCAGAGGAAGAAAAGTGTGATCCTATAACCCTTCACACCTGCGGGAGTGAGGATCATTCCGGCATCTTGGATCATGCTGACCACGCAATGCTCTATGGTTAGCACAGTGAAGAGAAAGAGAAATATGTTCTGGTACTCTCGAGTCTCTTATCCAGCATTGGACTGCCTCTGCCTGCACTGTGAGAATCATTGTCACTGTGGGTCTTGATTACAGCAGGTCAATCTCTATCCTAACTAACACTGTTGGTTGTTCAGATTTCCTGCTTTAATAGGACTGACTCTGTCAGGCACCAGTATAGAGTCTTACTAAGGTAAGTTGAGAATATGAGTAAGTATAGAGAATACTTAAAGAACTTCAAAACTGTCTGAATGAATAATGATTTGGAAAGATGATGATGGTTTTATCCTTAATTTGCCACAAAATAACTACAAAAATAAAAACTTCTTGGGGTCCTGTCTAGTGTGCAATTAAAAGATAACCCCATTCATCAATTCTGCATTTCTTCTTCAATTTGGCAAAAATTATAGGCTGTATGAAAATGTGTACATTTTCTCCACTCTACCTCCCCTTTTTCTGTATTAACCAGACCTGGGGGTCTATGTTGACACAGGCAAGACAAAGTCAATCAATATATGGGAAACTCAACGAGTAAAGAAAAACTGGGTAACCCTGAATCCTGGAGATTCCATAATCTAGGTAATTTTTCTGGTTTGCCCTCTGTTCTGTCACCCTATTGTACTGTCACTGCCTCCTGGTCCCCTGAAAATAAATTCACTGCGTCTAATTTCAGCTCCTTCCAATTAAGCCATTGCAAATAAGAGTGCTTTTTATAAAGTAGAAACATGCCTATGTTCTTTGGCTGCTCAAGGATGCTTTAAAGATCCCCATGTCTTCAAGATATGGTTCCAAGTCCAGAAATAAAAACATTTTTGTAATCTAGCCTCTGCCTTCTTTGCAGCCTGTCTTCCCTCATAGTCCCCCCGCTTCCTCCCCTACTCAACTGCTTGTTCGATAAATTCTGCACACTCTTTCTCACATGTATGTCTTTATGTATGCTCTTTTTTATTGACTTTAGAAGCATTTCTCCCAATGCATCTTATGGCCATTCCTATTCTTCCTTCCCTTTAATATTTTGTCTGATTTCCCCCTAAGAATTGTTGGACCCAGGGCAGGCTGCCCCAAAATGTCCCACAATGGCATATTGATTACTTTGAATTAAAGTTGACAAGCAGCCAGTGCCAGAAGGGCACACTGACCCTTCTTTGTCTCCTCAAATGCAGGAAATAAATGTGCGCTGTGAAAGATGCCTTCCTCATTCCAAGGGGGCCGAGAGAGACACCCTTAACACCTGAGTCAAGGAATTCAGGACCAAAAGCTCACATTAAAACAAAAACAAAAACAAAAACTCACTACTCCTTTGCTAATTTACTGCCCAAGTCAAAACTTTGTGTAGATTTCTCACTAATGAGCTCCCAAACCTACGTCTCCTGTCAATTCTTTACATGTTTATTTTTTTTTCTCTGAAAAGTATTAAAAGCTGGCTGGTTAGATTATTTTTCTGAGCATTATATTATGATCTTGAGCATCATCTATGATCTTCTGTGTGAATGTATTAAACTGTTTTTATTTCTCTTTTTAATCTGATTTCCTGTCAACCTTATTTCTAATCCAGCCACAAGGACACAAGAGGGGTAAAGGTAAAAATTCCCCTCCTTCCCTACAGAAAATCATTCTCCCACAGTTTTCCCACAACATTCTCTACTACCTCTATAATCAGAGTTAGAACTATACTGTTATGTATCTGCTCCTCTTCAATAAAGCTTAGCAGGCTCTTAAAGGCAAATGTCATGAGTTTATATTTTTTTCATCTCTAGTGTATAGCACCAGGCCTGCCATAAGCCACTCGGCCAATGTTAAATAAATAAATGAGACCTGATTCTATAATTCCCTCCCTGTGTCAAAAAAAATCTCCCTTTTTTCACAATAGTACATTTGGCTTTAGGTATCAGGAATACTGACTCAACTCTCCCTTTTCATTTGACTCTGTAAGTCAGACAAGGGCAATTCCAGAAAGGACAGAAGGCATCTACAAAGGACCCCTTCCAACACTGATCACTTAACCAACCCAGAAGGGTGCCTGCTTGCAAGCACAGCCATTGCCTTTGCTATTACAGAAATCCAAATCAGGACAGGAGGATTTTTGCAAGCTCAGAATTCTCACGTATGATTGTTAATAACATTTGCATAGTTATGCAAAATAACTTTAATTGGCAAAATTAAACTTTTGATAGCCAAATCTATATCAAGGTGGCTGAACTCCTGTTGGAGCTGAAGTGGCTTGGATAACAGAAATCTGATGTATTTTAAGGTCTTCTGTTACCATATGTGCTCCACTCACTATGACAGATGGGTGTTGATATTTTTTTTCTCAACTGCACAAAAGCTAGCAGAAGCATATGCAAAACTTTTAATAACATTAAAGTTTTGCCAATTAAAAACATGTTCAAGCATTTGATACAGTACTTTGATAACATGTTTCACAAGTTCCATGCTGAATTTCAAATCATGATTTTTATTACATTGTTTGTCAAGCTAGTGTGACTAAAACAATTATCCCATGGGTCATATTTTTAACCTTTTTATCATTTTGGCACCTGTCAAAATTAATGATGAAAAGCAGTAGAGTCATTAAACAGAAAAAATAAAATACTAAGGGACAAATTGTATTCATGAGGAAAAAGCAGGTTTCCTGTTTTCCCATACATTACTGAGGAGAAACAGACTGAGGTGGCAGAGGTGCGCAGGGGCTGGAGCAGGAGTAGGCCATAGGAAAAGCAGGCCTGTCAATAGAATACCCAAATTTATTTCTTTCTTTTAACTAATCATAAAATTTAGAGCAATTCCTATTTCATGGTGCGATTGGATGACTTTAAGAGAGTGAAGTTTTCTGCATTGACTTAGCCAGTTTGTGGCTTTATCTCTTTGTTTTATATTAATATCTTTAGGGACTTTTAATTTACTTCCTGCTCCCAGGGCTGGGCTGTAGATCTGGTTCTGTCTCTGATTGACGAGGAAGATCTGAGAAGGGCATTTACATTTTGATCGTCCTGTTTCTCCATTATCTATGCACATGAGTGTAAATGAGTCACTGGACTTTCTCATAAAGATAGTGAAAATTTTCAAATGGGTATGCCTGCATATTTCAATCTGTTTGTTGGTTTTTTATTAAATGATTTCATAAACTTGCCTTTGCCAAGTTCTACCTCTTGGCAATGACCTCAATGAGATATTAAGGGGAGGGAGGAAGAAAGAGAGGAGAAATAAACAGTAAGAAAGGTCTAAAATGAATCAGCATAAGATTACTTTAAATCCCTTTGGAATCAATCAGGCAAATTTATGGAAGTGAATTTTGGAGTTAATTGGTGTGAGAAAACGTGATATTCAAAGAGATGAAGACTGTTGCTTAAAGCCTGAGTCAGTTAACAGATCCGGGATTAGAATTCCCATCTTCTGACTCCTGCAGAGGCATAGTGCCTTCTCCACTATACTACAGAACACCCCACCACCTAACAGAAACTGCTGTTCTGCCTTCCAAATGGAACAATTCTCTAGTTCTATATACAATGCCTATCTGCTCCATAGGCAAGGGTGATCTTGATGGCAGGAACCAAAAAGCCATGTAAGATCAACAACGGCAGTAAGAAAAGACTGTGACTGTCTCAGTTTAGAAAATGATTGACCTTTAAGACTAGAATGTTACCCTGTTGTCTGAGAGGATTTGCTAATGTTTAACATTTATTAGGGCTGGTTAAGTGATCGTCCTCCAAAATCCCTGTTTACAACAGTGATTAGACATGAGCAGTGGCAATATTCTTAAATACAACTGTCTGAAAAAGGAGAAAAAGTCAACTGTTTCTCAGCCTCAGTTCAGTTTTTTAGACAGCAGAGAAGCATCACCAGGTTGGTAGGCCAGAGATTCTATAAGGACAAACAGAAAACTTCAGTCCATTCTAACCATGGAACTGTGGTCAAAATCTGAAAGCCTGACTCTGCAGGAATGAGAGAACAGTTGGCATGAAATAGGCTCTGGCAGTGGTGTTGCATGTAGCTACGTCACCTTTTGCAAAATAGAGCCATTATCTTTAGCATATCAAACAGACAAAATTAAATTGCAATTACATGGAGACATCCAAAAGCAAACTATTTTGTCTTCAGTTAAATTCCAAGAAGTGTAATAGAGATTACCAATTTGAAAAGAAGTTTAGACAAGAAATAAACATAGCTAGAAGAAACACGGAATTAGAAATTTTAAAACCACCAGGCTGAATTTTAATGACCAGTACATAATATTTCAGAAACCCAAGTAATATACTATAGTACATTTTTCCAGGGAAAAAGATGTGAATTTTCTTTACATTTTACTGATTTATTCACCAAATTATTTTATTAATAGACTTTCATTTGTTTTTTAAGGAGTAACTATAAATGTACTCATAATCATAAAATGTTGTAAGAAGCTCATACACTGTTAGAAAACTGCTTATCCCCCCAAAACTCTGCAGTCTTCTTGAATATGAGAATCAGGACTCTGCTGAGGGAGAAAAATGTTTTTAGAATAGATAAAAATCAAATCAGCTGCTGTGGAGGCCTTGAAAGGGGAAAAAAAACCTTATAGCTATTTAAGATTACGAAGAAGAAGAAAATATAAAGAAAAGGGCATTTCCCAATAATCCCATCTTTCTGGGGGAACTTCAGTGGGTTTTCTGTTTTACAAGCACTTGATTACATTCTAATCAAAGGAGTTAAGAGCCAGTTAATATCATAAAAATTAGTCTAAAATTTTGACCCAGCAGACTTGAAAAGGACCTGAGAAGAAGTTGTAAAAAATTCCACCTCTTTTAGCAATCTCTGATGAAGTGGTCATCCTGGCCAAGCTACAAGGGGAATCAGCAATTCCCCTTCAGACAACCCTTTGTCCTCCTTCCAGCTCTACAGATGATCATGCTGGTTCCTTTCAAGGTGTGCTGCCACGGTGGCATACAGTGGCAAAGGCGTTTTCCTGGACGTTCCCTCCAAAGGCTAGCTGGGTATGTGTATCTTACACACATGTACATATAGTACTTAGGAGAGAGACAGCAATTACTCTTTAATTAATTTTACTTCTGAAAAAATTTAAATGAAGTACCAAAAAAGGAATTTAAGTATAATACTATTCACTTTAAGACTAATGTAAATTTACAAATATAGCTACAAGAAGTTGGTATCTACCTATTCCTTACATATTTATTTTGGTGTAAATTTCACAAATAAGGTAATGGGCAGAATACATTCATTGAACAATGTGGTCACAAGTTTCCCCCATGGTCAGATGCCATTCAACCATTGCCCATAGAACTGAGAAGCCTTTTAAGTTCAATTATACAAATGAGGATTTGAATATATTATTACCTTTAAAGTGCTTCAGTGCAAAGAGCAATGCCTCCCTTTTAGCCACTTAGGTCACACATAGATATACACTTGGCACCACCTTGATGGATCCAGGAGGCACTCTTTGCCTGATATGTAAAACACTCCAATCTCCTTTGACTGACCTTTTATAATCCAAATTTTCATTTCTACAACAATTTGGTTCTCAGTTCCCATTTGCCCTCCATAGCAAATTCAAGTCACTGAATGCAGCTAGAAATCCCTCCATTTATCACCTCTACCAGGCCAATCTGAGAGTGTGAGGATCTATAATGGGCCTTGTAAATAAGTAGAAAGCTAACATTTGGAAGAGATAAGGCAGCTGCCAAAGTTGGCTGATGTCCAAGACAGTAAGTGTTTTGGTCAGTAGGAGAAACCTAAGCTCAAGAACATCTTCTAGGAGCAAAATTTCCTATAGGCACCAGAAAGGAAGAAAACATGGGATGTGAATGTCAGTTCACCCTGAATATCAAAGCCTTATTGAAAATAAACCAAGCATGGGTTAAGCATGGGACTAAAAGCAGCTGGCTTTTTATTTATTTATTTATTTTATCTTATTTATAAGCCCATCAAAGAGCTTAACTAACAAATGCACCAACTCACTCTCTGGCCTGGATTTGAGTTACAGTTGGACTTGACAAATACTGTCCAGATGTTGGCTAAATTGTGTCTGCTATCAACAGAAGGTCAATAAGCTGAGAAAACTGGCTTTGTGTTTCCTACAAATTTATTGATCCAAATCCTAGAAATGAAATTAAACCACAGTAGGGATAACCAGGACTTGAGATAGGGAGAAAAAGCCAAACATTTTTATTTTGCTTTCTCCAAGAATAACTATATTTCTCCACAAATTAATTTACATTTTGGAGAGAGCCAAATGGTTGTTAAAGAAGAAATGAGGAACAAAATGATGATGGGGAGATTAGAGGAAGAAGAGAAGAAAAGAAGGGAGGGTAAGAAACTAAAAAAAGTTAATGTGGCTACACTACCCTCAAAGCAACTATTCAGAATTCACACTGCTCCTTTCTGTCTTCTTTTGCACTTCTACACACTCCTTAAACTGTAGGACTATAACAGATGCAAGTAACAAGCAGTGCGGATACCTGTGCTTCATTTTCTTAACCCTTATAGCACTAATCTGATGTTTTTCTCTCTTAAGATCCCCATACTTAGGATTTTAAAACTAAGACAATGAGCCAGAGAAATGTAATGTCACAAGCCATCACTGGGTGTCATGTGACCATCTTTAAAACTATCTTAATTCTTTTAGATTGCCAGGACATTATTTAATATATACCATTTTACTATGTGAAATGGCATTAAATGGGACACTAAGAACATTTGATTTAGCTGGACTTGGATTTGTTTTTAAATTCTAAAATATATACATAAGTGAAAAATATTTAAATTATTTAAAGATAATCACACTTTATGATGTTTTTCTTAATCTAAAATACATACATATGAAACATACATATAATGAAATATATGTTGGGTAAGAAAAGAGAAGGATTATTTCATGTTTGATTTAGCTGAAGATCAGTCTATCATAGGCTTAATTTTTCAGAACAGAGATTGAAACCAGAAAATCATGAGTTAAACCTTTCAGCTCAAGTAAGAGTCATAAAATGCGAGATTTTATTTATGAAAAAGTCTTGAAGCCAAGAGTTGCTTTCACTTAGAATTGCTTGTAACACATGGCAGCCAATTAGAAGCAGAAAAAACACACATTGATAGTAATGAAAAATGGCTGTTGAAAGAAGAGACCACAGGGGACAAAAAGGAATAAAACTGTTTTTTGGTATCATTTGGAGTGGAGGAAAATAACCCTAACAGCTTTACTGGTTTTCTGAAGGCCTTGCTGAATTATAATTAAGCATAACATCTAGAACATTTGGGCAATATGGAAGAACAAAGAAAATATTTAGTATTACCAATGAGACAAAAGAAAATAGAACATATTTTGTAAAAATTTTCATCAAAAATCTACTAAAATATATGCTGATGCTTAAATGGATGAAAATATATAATATAAATGGGTATGAAAAACAGAAAAAGAGTAATCAATGAGATGTTAAAGGATTGTGGGGCACCTGATTAGATAATTGAATCCATGAATGCCAATATACAAGGGTGGGTAAAAGTAGGGTACAGTTGCATTGTGACATTCTTTTGAATTAACAAAGCTATTGTAATAATCATAACCTGCATGTTTTTTTTCCATATGAACAACAGTAAACCTATTTTTGCCCACTTCTGTATTTCTTCACTTCTTTCACTGTGGAGAAAATATTTTGATGAGGATATTTGGAGGATAATATTTCTGTGTGTATAAGGCAGTCATTAAATCTATATATGAGGACCTAGAAAAAGAAGGTGAACAGAGAATACACTGTTATTCCCCTGGAGATAAATCAATGTCCCTTTCACAATAGAAGGGACTCCTGGCTGGAAATAAGGGTTGGCTGGAGTATAAGGAAAGAATGGGAAAGGGGTAGTGTGAGATGAAAATTTAAGTGGAAATTTAAGTGGAGACAAGACCTAAAGTCCAGCTATGTCACAAAGCAATCAGAAAATCCTCTGATAAAGTTGTAGGTGAAATTGTAGGTGGGCAGGTATAGATTTGGAAGCAAATTTTCTTCTAACTTAATATGGGTCTTAATTATCTGTTGTGGACCCATCTCAGCAACAGAAATTGTTGGTTATTGACCCAAGCATTCCACATTCTTCTTTGTTTCTAAAATGACTTCCCTATAATATTGAGGGAAGGAGACTCTTCTCCCAGTTTTTTCTTGGACTAAACCAGTCGTGGGTTAAAAACATTGGTTTTTTTTTTTTTTCATTCCTAATAAGGCTGTCCCACTATAACTAAATAATAAAAAATAAAAACCACCCAGCAAGCTAAGAACTATGTACCTGTATTGCACGTGCCATGATTTGTATTAATTTGCAGGAGAAGGAAATTACTTCCAGAACAGAAGCAGAATTAAGGTTAACACCTTGAAAACTCCACTGTCATCCACAGCTGTACGTGGATACCATCAGCACACCAACAACCTTTCTGTACTAGCCAAAATGAATTAAATGGGAAGGTGATAGAGACCCCCATGTGCAATAGACTGTTTTAGTGGCCCTAATACCCCACCTCATCCTGTATACTCACGCTTTGTCATGTGACTTTGTAATTCTTAGTTATCCCATCCTTTAGATTTGGAATGTTCTTTTGAGTTGCTTTGGCCAGCAGAATGCAGTGGGAGTGATGTTGTCCCAGCTTTGAGCAAGAGGTCAAGAGACTGTGTGTTCCTGCTGACTTTCTCTCTTGTGTCTCTCCATGACAACATGCCTGTGCGTTAGATTAACCAGCTGGAGGGCAAGATACATGGAACAGGGTTGAGTTTCACCAGGCATCTCAGTGTAGGCTCTCCTAGATCAGTAGATGGCCGTGTGCCACCCAGACGTGTGAGTGACCCTAGTCTAAATCAGCAGTCACCTAGCTGATCCATATGTTTTCTTGAATAATACCAGCCAACATCAGCTGAGCCCAACCCAGAAGAATCTCAAATTCCTGACCCAAATAAATTATTACTGTCAGTTGATACTGAGGTTTTTGTGGTT
Source organism: Desmodus rotundus (assembly GCF_022682495.2). NCBI lineage: Eukaryota > Metazoa > Chordata > Mammalia > Chiroptera > Phyllostomidae > Desmodus > Desmodus rotundus. The sequence continues at coordinate 60,645,027 of NC_071393.1, read as the reverse complement.
ATTATTACACATTATTTTATCAAAGTTTAACTGATACACCATGCATTCATTTCTTGAGTCTGTTACATTAGCAATAATTTCCACAGTACCTCTTTTTTGTTTGTTTGTTTGTTTCTTTGTTTGTTTAATACAGTATTCTACTTGTTAGGAATGGAGAGCTCAGAGACCTTTCACTTGAATCTTCCTACCATAGCAGCCTTTACCTTAGGAGTCAGAGAGTCAAGGGTGTTGGAAGGAGATTCTGGCAGGAGCCAACAATTTCTATTCCAAACTCTATCCTAAACTGCAGATCACATATGGTCTACTACCTACTGATTGTAGCAAAGGTACCTCAATTCAATATATCAATAACTAAACTCATGATTTTTTCAGTAATCTTATTTGTCATCCTTTATTGTCTATCTCAATAAATGTCACTAACATCCTCACATTTGCTCAAGTCTGGAAGTGGGTATTGAACTCTTTCTCTCTGCCTCCAAATCTAACCAATCATAGAATGCTATAGATTCCACTTAAAAATATCAAGAATCCATCCACTTCTCTACACATAGTATTCATTATCTTGGTTCAAATAACTTTATCTCATTTGTTCAACAAAATAAATCAACTTAAGCAAATAGGTAATTTATTGGAGGATATGGCCTACCACCCCAAAATCAAAGGTAAAGCTATAAGATACTGGCTGAGAAATAACAGGACCCAGAGAGCAGCACTGAAGGTTTAAGCAGTAAGCATTAGTGGACAATCAGTTGTCTTGGGCCAATTATTTCAATCTATTTTTCCTGACCTCCTGTCACTCCCTTCAAGATATAAGGCCCAGTTGGAAAGTCTGATAAGTTTAGTTTAAGTCATGTGCTCACCTTGCCTAGGGGAATGTAAAACACAATACTTGACTATTCTACCTGAAAGGAAATCAAGATACTGTTATAAGAGAACAGAAGATTGAATGCTGCATGGCACGAACAACGTCAACTCCTCTAACACATCTGGTTTCTCTCAAATGTTCCCATTTTAATTGTCAGAATGTCTATTAGTCTGTGTTTAAATCTTAATCACAGAACCTTGGCACTGCTGGGGAATAAATTGTTTTTGCAATGTGACATCTTCCAAGTTCATTTTCTGACTTTGTCTTGAAGCAACTTTAGCTTCTTGATTGAAGAAAGACGTTTTGCATTAAGGTTACATAACAACACTGTTTCTGAATGCACATAAAATTAGGTAGGCAGTCTAAGACAAGGATTTATTCACCTGCTACCACTCCTCCCCTAACTGCCACCATCACCTTCATAATTTGCCTAATGAGCAAATTTGCCTCTGCATATCATAGATTATTATCTTCCAATCTTGAAATATGGAAGAGAGTTTCATTGGTCACATAAACCTGTTCAATACCCACATTCTCTATGCAAGTCTATAGTACTTATTTCTCCTAGAGGCAAAGAAAATGCCTTGTAAGAAATGGAAACACAGTCCAAAACTAGCTCTGATTAAAATGTAACAATGTGTGTGGGTGTAGGTACTGGAGGAAGGGAGGTTACTATAGAGTCAGACACAAGATTTCTCATGGAAGGCAGGAAGTTCTGAGTACTCAGATCTTAGGAAGTGAGCAGCAAGAATTCAGACCTCCACTTTTTGTGCTTCACCAGTAAGTTATCTCTGGTGCTTCACACATGTTGGGTGATTTCTTTTGCAACCAAATGAAGCAGTTTTTGATGTCCCATTCCAAATTTCTTGAAATATGGTTTAGGTTTTTGTTTGTATTCTTGTTTTGTGTTTTTCCCTTTAGAGGGATAGACAATCTATAGATCGACCACTTCGGGCCATGTGTCTGTACATGTTTTAGTCAGCAGGATGTGGGCTGCAGGAAGAAAGCCTTCACAGAGCTCTGGGTAGGTGCGTTCACGGTAGACAGAACCGTTGATTGCCTTCTCAACAGACATTTTCTTCATTTCTCTGCTAACAGAGCCAATGTGCCCAAGACAGTTACTTTGATTGAACTAAATCGATCACAGCGTACTTTGCCATTAGCTGACTTGGGCATGTGATCCAATTCAGCCTAATAAGATGTAAGGAAAACTCTGCTGAGAGGATCCTGGGGAATATTTTCTTCTATGATACAGGTTGATCCTAAAAAAGAATTATCTTTGTTCTTTCACTAGATATTGCCCAGAAATGCAAGACCTATGGCCGCAAAGGGACAAATCTGAGGACTAAAATAATACTCTGATTATGTTGGAGAGAGCTTGATCTACGATGACCTTGATGATTTACTGATTTAATTGGTGTGTCCTACAAGATCTCTTCTTGTTATGTAAGGCAATAATTCCTAAATTAAGATACTTTTAACTGAGTATTCTATTAGCTGTAACTGAAAGAGCCTGTTACAGCAGACTTTCTGTTTTCTGGGGTATGGGTAGGAATGGTACCCCAACACATGTCAAATATAAAAGGGTAAAGCATAGTGCTCAGTTGCATGTCTACCTAATTATGGCTATTTCTACCTCTTTGGAGATACATACTTGCCAAATTTTAGATTTATTAATAGGAGCTCCTGAGTGATTAAACCATTGTTAAATTGGCAACCTTGAAGAAACAATGAAATATAATTATTAATGTCTTCTAAAACCTAATCCCTAGCCTTAACACTCATTTTCTGTCTTGCTTCCTCCACAACTCTAAGTAAAAGATATGGAGTGAATTAGAGATCCTTTAAAGTATGAACATATTAAATACTGGTTACTAATAAATTCTGCTATGGCTTTTCTTTTAAAAAAATTTTTCAATGTATTGATTTTAGAGAAAGAAGAAGGAAGAGAGAGGGAGAGAGAGAAACATTGATTTTGTTGTCCACCTATTTATTCATTCATTGGTTAATTCCTGTATGTGCTCTGACCAGGGATTGAACCCACAACCTTGGGTATCCAGATGACAGTTTAACTGTTCAGGACTATGGGCTTTCTTATTTTCTCTAATGGCTTTTGGCCATTAGAGAAAATAAGAAAAAGTTACCTATTTTCTGTGACCAGATTCTAGATGCTAGTAGGAAGCAGAATCATTGTTTTAAGATAAAATTCTTGTAAAAATACAACAATAAGGTTATCATCTCCATTTCTAAATCACCACCTTTAAGATATTTATACTGTTATAGTAACTTTTAAACTTAAAAAATAAATTTAAGTGAGAAATAAGAAAACCTTGATTATTTCTCTTACCTTCCAAATGGAGAAAAATAGCAGTGAAAAACAATCATGACTTTTCTGAATTCATACAAGTTAATGAAATTTCTAGAATGTCTTTATCTTTAATGTTTTGGTGATTTTTTTTCTTAACTCACTATATAGTCACAGAAAATTGCAGATGAGTCTCATTTTTTTATTATTTAATTCCTTTGCAAGATTAAGAGGATTACAAATTTAAAAACTTATAAGAATTTATCTTTGAAAAGCATTTTTTTCAACCAAATATATTCTTTGTTGAGACAGACATAACCTATTTATTTAGAAATAGGTACACACATGGAATATATGAGGGAAAACAACTGTCCTGAAGTAAAGTCCACTTTTGCATTTGACTACATTTTTTGCTAATATGAATAGCCCCACTTCTCATTATAAATAAATAGAAAAACTAGTTAAAACACAATATCAAAAAACTTGTTTTTTCTTTATAACAAAATACACACACATAAATAGGTACAATTCAAAGAAAGTCAAAGCTATAATTGAATCTGTGTACATAAAACAAAACATTGAAGAATTACTGTACCTGTGGAAAAGGGAATTAGAAAATTCCCATCTAGTAGTTTGAGATGCTCCAGGTAAGCTTGCAAATTGCTTAGAACCATAGGTGGGGGAAATAGCACTTAAAAGGACTTAAAACTGCAGATCAACAGTTCACATGAGTATGATATCCCAATTTATTATATTAGCTTGATTGAGTTTGACAGAAACTTCTAGTTATCTATTCCATACTCATTTTCTCCTTCTGCCTTACAAAGAGAATGCCTTTGTTATGGGGTTGAAAATGTGCATTAAATTACTTTTTGGGGTTTGGGGGTTACCTTGCAGCTAGACGTGGTTACTTCAAAAGTTCTGCTAATTATCTATATTCAGATGTTTTGGGAGTCTCCTTAAATGGCAAGCAAGTACACTTTTTTCTTTCCACTTTGTCCAGGTTCCTCTCTTGAGGAAGATGCAATAGTTTGATCTCTAATGGCCAAAGAATATAAGCTTTGTATTAAAGGTGAAGAAGTAGAGAGGAAATGAATCTCAGTCCCTGAGGACTTCATTAAGGTGAACAACAATCATGGCAAGTCTACTTGCAAACTAATTTTATCAAGGAAGTTAATCTTTATACCTAGGATACCTATTAATAGCAACAATATCAGTTCCCAACTACTTTTTATTAGCTTATCAAACTGGAATATTTACATAAAAATTGTTCTAAGACCTTCATTGAAAGCAAAATAAAACTGCTTTACAAAACATCCACTATTCTGAACACAGAGAACTTGCATGTGCACACACATACAAATCCATCTGACAGTGTTCTCGAAATGAAATAAATAAATAAACCCATCCCTCCACACTCACCAAGTAAAAGAGACTGTCCAATAGAAGAGAAGATCAGCAGACAAAACAAACAGATTTTGCCCCCCAAAACATGAAGCTATACAACAATAAAAAAGAATCTACAATTTTTTTTAAATTTTAATAATTATTGAGGATAAAGACAGATTAGAAAACACAATAGAAGAAAAGGACAATATTATTTAAAACTAGAGGATTTGTATCCCCCAAAAAGAGAAGCTTGAAAAATCTAGCCAGTGAAATACATACACACACAACAGAGAGGTTAAACAACGTATTAGTTAAAGCTAAAGAGAGATCTTGAAAAGTGTTTGGTATGTAGAGTAAAGCAATAAAAAATGGAAAATATGGCAAAACTGTCAGTAGAAATGGAGACTAGATAAGAAGATCCAATGTATATTAATTCGATGTTCAGGGGAAAAATAAAGAATTGTGGAGGAGGAACATTTAAAGGAATAATTCTCAAGAATTTTCTGGCCCTGGCTAGTGTGGCTCAGTGGATTAAGTGCCAACCTGTGAACCAAAGGGTTGCTGGTTCAATTCCCAGTCAGGGCACATGCCTGGGTTGTGGGGCAGGTCCCCAGGAGGGGTGTGTGAAAGGCCACCACACATTGATGTTTCTGGCCCTCTCTTTCTCCCTCCCTTCCTTTCTGTCTATAAATAAATAAATAAAATCTTAAAAAAAAGAATTTTCAGGAATTAAAATAAGATCTAAGTTCTCAAAAGATATAACATAGGTACAAAATAGAAAAAGTAAGACAAATATCTATAGTGTTGTAAAAAACAGAATTTCAAAGATAAAGGTAAAAATCTTAAAAGCAACCAGTGAAAAATACAGAATACCTAAATAGGTAATCAGAAAACCTTGACACAATATCTTCAAGTGCAGAAGAAAATAACTAACAGTGTAAAATCCAATACTTGAACAACCATTCAACGGGAAGAAAACTTTTTTTAATATTCAAATATGAGCTGAAACATTTTACTACTCACAAACCTTTGATGAAGTATGAAATTTAGTAAGGAGAGAATAGAAACTGGAAGGATGGATGAGTACAAGAAGCAAGGGAAGCAACAGATTGACAAATACATTGGTATCTAAGTAGTTACAACTGGTAAATACAAATAATAATAATGATTAATTTGGTAAAATATTATGGAAGATGGGGATGGTAGAGCAGAGATAAAGTTAAGTATTTTCAATATCTTGGGAGCAGTTTAGAGATGAGAATTTCAGAATGTTTAAAGTCAATGATAAAAATTTACAAATTTAAGGGTAATCACAAAAAATAGAAACATAATAGCTAGTTCCTAAAACAATAGAAAAAATATAAAACATAAAGAAATCTAACCCAACTGAAGACGTGAGAACTGGATAAAACAAGAAAAAAATTACAGCATAAAAATATTTTAAAATTATGAAAGATAAAATAGTAGAAATATCTCAAATACATCAATAAGCATAATAAATATTAATAGGTTAAGTTTGTCTTTTAACATTCTCAATTCAAATAAAAATAACATTAATATTAAGCTACATTAATTTGATAATAGACACATAAAATAAATGACAAAAAGACTGAGCATAAAGAGCAGGGAAAAAGATATAACAAGAATAGTGTCCAGAAGAAAGATGATGTGGCGCTGGAGAAAAATAGGCTTTAACATAAAAAAAAATTATTCTAGGGTATGAAGATATCATTACTTAATTATAAAAGGAACAATTCACCAGGAACATGTATCAACTCTGAACTGTATGCAACTTACATTACAACTACACAGTATATAAAGCATTAATTAACAGAACTTTTTAAACATTTTTTAAACTAACAACTATAGTTTGATATATTATCATGATTCTCTTAGACCCAAATGATTAATCAGGAAATAAAGAAATATCAAGGATATAGAAAATTTGAATGACATAATTAATGATCTTTTTCTAACAAATGGGGAGTGTTTACTCTTTTCCAGCACACAAGATCATTTACAAACATGAAATAGACAATTTCTATTTTATATATAATACTGAAAGAAGGAAGAGAAAAATAAAGTTTCTTACTTCTGTATGTGACTACAATTACATTTAAATCAAAACCATAATACAGCAATTGAAAGAAAATCTATATCCCAATCTCCCTTATAAACCTGGTTCCAAATTTCTTAAACAAGTTATTAACAAACCAAATTCAGTTACTGAATGTGTTTGTTTACTACAAATAAATCACATTTTGCAACCATGTAAGTTTTATTTCAGGAATGCAAAAATGACTAACATTAGAAAATGTGTTAATGTAATTCATTACATTATAAAATTAAAGTAGAAAAATAATTTGTTCGCTTCAATATAAGCACAAAAAGAGATTTGAAAACATTCAATACTCCTTTTGTTAAAAAAAGAACTAAAAGAACTAAAAAGCTTTCATGACAAAATAGTAGTAGAATGTAATTGCCTTAATCTGATAAACAGTTTAAAGGTAAGAGGTCAGAAACATTCCCTTTGAAGTCAGGAAAAAACCAAAGTCACTTATTCTCTCCAACTTCTGGAGTTCCTATCCAATGCAAGGTCCCGTGGAAAAGAAATGTGAAAGAAATAAAACTTTCAATGAATAGATGATCTACCTATAAAATACATGTACACAAAATGTTAAAACTAAAATGAGTTGAGGGAAATTACAGGATTCTGAAAAAATATTTTTAAATGATATTATATATAACAACTCTTGATTAGAAATTATATGTAAATATATATCTCATTTTTAATAGCAATAAACTTTGAATATTTGAATAAATTTTGAAACCTGGGAAGACATCTCACAAAATAAGTATAAAACATATAAGCATAAATTTGTTCGTTGTGGAATGAAAAAAAGTTAAATAGATACCATGTTTGTGGAACTTTTATTATGCAGAAGAATAAAGGTACAAGAATAACATAGTTCATTTTGAAGAAGACAAAGAATATGATGGCCTTGACAGAGAAAAATATTTATTATGAAACTCTAGTAGTTGTAGAAAACTTGGTTGGTGTCTGTCTCAGTTCCTCACAGATCTTTTTTACTAGCTGCTGTGGTTCCTGGAGCTGACCGCTGATTTCTGCACCAGTTCTCAGGAGAATGCTCTTGGGCAAAGATAGCTGCCCCAACGGGGAGTGTCCAGGAGTCACCACCCCTGCCCAACATGGCCTGGAGCCATGCCTGTCTTGCAGAGGCACAAAAGCCCTCCTTTGCACAGACTGCTGTGTCACTGATGTCTCAGGCTTCCTAGAGGGATCAGGCTGAGGCTTGATTCCATCTGAAAGCACATTCTTATTAAGCTTTTCCTTTTTCCATATTCTGCTTTCCTCACCCCCTTACAGGTTTTTCAGAATGTGTACCCTTACTAAATTCTTTGCAAGAGAATTCTCATTTCATTCTCTGCTTTTAGGGAACCTGACCTATGACAGAGATTAAGAAAGTGTGTATTGACACACAGCTGGGCCACTCAACCAATAAAAGCAAAATAATATATTGAGAAGGATATCAGAAGAGCCAATAAATATATGAAACACACTCAACCTCATCAGTAGTCAGAGAATGCAAACTAAACAGCACTCACCAGTTTGGCAAATTTTTAATGTCTGAAAATCCTGTGTTGATTAAGATGTGAGCCAATGAGAAATCTCATACATTGTTGGTAGGAGAGCAAATTTGTTAACCCATTCAATAATAATTTATTAATGACTAACAAAAGTGAACATGTTTATAAATTATAACCTAGCAATTCCATTTTTAGGTATATACCCAGGGGAATTCTCAGATATGTGCTTGGAGAGATGTGCATGTGGATGTACACTGTGGCATTGTTTATAACAGTGAAAACTGGGAACAGCTTAAATACTTATTGAGAAAGTAATACATTGTAGTATATTCATAATGCTCAGCAGTTAAAAAATGATGACCAAATTTAACATTAATAGATACCAAAAAACTAATTTTTAGTGAATAATGCAAGTTGAGGAAGAAAACTTTTATGCAAATTTTATAATACAGGTATTAAAGACTATACTTTCAGGGATCATTTCTATAGTTCATTGAAATATAGGTATTAAACCAAATGATATAAAATCATGTTTGTGAATATATGAAAATATACATATATGTGTGTATGTATTTCATAAATATACATATATAATCTACTTAAACTGTATAAAATATATCAGGAAGAAAATTCAGAATAGTGACATATCTGGGGAAGAAATGAGAGGAATAAGATTGAAAAGGATAAGAGACTTTCGATTCCACTGTTAATTTTTATTTTACAAAAAAGTTATCTGAAACAACATGGAAAATGGTAATGGTTTGTTAAATCTGGAATGAGATACATGTTTTGAAGCAAGAAACATCCAAACCTGCAGAAAATTTTTTTGAGTTTATTTGAGCAAATTAATGGAAGCAAGATCTCAAGTGCTGGAGAGAATGACAGTTTTGCAGTTTCTTTTACACATTTTTAAGGAGGAAGAATACTTGAAGGTGGGAGAAAGAAAGGTACAGAATAGTTAACAAGATTATGTACTCCCTTGAGGGTGGTTATGCCACTGAGGGGTCTAAAAGAGGGGATTACCTCTGGCATTTCCAAGGTGTGTTAAGCTAGTTGCACAGAACAATGGACAGGGCTTGCTTCAGACAAAGAGAAACCTTTTACAGGCCTGGAGTGTGACTACCCACTGTGACCCGTCCAGTTAGGAGTTTCTGATCAGGTCACCCTGTGAGGTTCCTTTTCAGTCAGATATTACAGAGCCCTTTTCTGTGCCCACACATGTATTTGTTACATTGCTCTCTGTATTTTTCTGTATGTTTGAAATATTTCATAATAGAAATATTAGAAAACAAATAAAAGAGAAATGGCATTCACAATATAATCAAGCTCTAAATCCTGTTTCAATGTAATCACCCAAATTGAATTTTTTAGTCCTATTCTTGAAGCAGTTGTGAAAAAGCTATGCCGCATTATAAAACAGTCTAGTATTCACATTCCTGTATTTCATCCTTTTTCTTATATCTTCTTAGAAAAGTCAAAAGATAGTTTGCCTTTCCTTGGAATGTCCAAAGTTTTCCTTTCTCCTTCCTTCCCTCTGTTCTTCCCTCCTTTTTTCTATTTTCCTTCCTTCCCTCTCTTCTTTTCTTTCTTCCTTTCCTTTTCCAAAAGAATTACAATAATTTCAATTTCTAATCTTACCCTAATTCTTTTCCTAATTCTTAGAGTTGTCAAAATACTAGAAGCTCAGTAAAATTTGAATTTCAGATAAATAATGAAGAGTATTTTTGCATGGGACATATTTATACTAAAATTATTTGTTTTCTGTCTGAAATTCAAATTAACTGGCAGTTCTACATTCATATCTGCTGAATCTGACAATCTTACTATCTTCAATTTACCACAGTTGCTGTTCATTTACATAGATCATCTGTCTCACAAACACTCTTTTTTAATTCTCAAATATGTAAACAGAATAGGTCCAATAGTCTTCTCTTCTTACATTTGATGAACAATGTTATCTGTTAAGGATAGATACTGTTTATCTATTCATTAAAAATGCTAATATTCTAGTTCTAGTCCTAGTATCAAGGGTTCTATCTTAACTAGTTCAGAAACAAAATAACTGGATCTCGAGTTCAAGATTCCCAGACATTCAAGCTGGTTTTAGGTTCAACACCCTTGTTTGAAGGAAGCTCCACAGACTCCCCAAATTTTACTTTCTGATTTTTGCAAATGAATTAAATATTTGGCTTTATCTGGGCTTCAGATTTTCTCTGAAAGAATAATTTTTTTCTCATATAAAATATTTGTCTTATTGTGTTTATGTTTCTTTCTCTAAGAAAAAAATAACCCTCCCAGATTGTCTTTATAATGCATCATGGTTCCCTTTTGTTTCAATTTGGGTGCATTCCAGAATGTGATCCTCCAAAGGGTCTCTCTTGGGTCTGTGCTATCTACCTTCCTAGCCCATATCTTCCCTAACTGGTTCTCTTATAGAGATTTTGAGCCACTGAGCATGGTGAAAAAGAAACATCACAGAAAGATTTGAATGAGAGCAACATAGTAGGGGTTCATTACAACTTGATTAAATAAAAGAAGGAAAAAATAACCTAAAAGTTAGACATAATTGTCCTTTAAAGTATTAATAATTTTTAAAGAAAATAATAACAATCATTTAAATGGTTAATAGGCAAAAATTAGTTTTGAGGTTCTGTACCTCCCTTTTCCAGTGTATTCTTTCACAGCATTTCTGTAGAGTTGCCTTGAAATGTGCTTTCACTACAAAACACCCTTCTTTGTTTTAAAATTGCCTGTGACTTAAGAAAAATAAAACCGAGTGTGGTATTACAGTAGTGGTTTCTTGCATTCATCCTCCTCTTTGAGATATTTTTTTTCTTTTTGCAATAAAATATAAATAAAATGACAAATTTGTACCAATCTTTTATTTTCAAATTGGTTTTTGTTTATGTAGGCTAATCAGTCTGAAATAAAAAACCTTCTGGTATTTGTTATTTCCTACTTTTTTCCTTCACAAATTTTAAATCTTATTTTAAAATTGAATCAATTTATCAAAAAATTAAAAAGTAGGAAAAGAAAATAGAAAAAATAAACAGTTGTATGTTATATATAGTATAATGTTAATAAAATAAAATTGTTAATAAAATCACATATATACTTTTTTGAATTTTTTCTTAATATATGGAAAACATTTTCTTTTTATTAAAAATTTTATCATTTTTTTAGTACTGTCCTAATACTGTATTAGTTTTTAAATGAAAGCTTGACTTTTTTGAAAATTTTTCATCCTTTGAAACTCTGACCTTTTATCTATAAAATAGAATATGTGGAGAGAGAGAGGCAACGAAGGCTGAGCTGTGATGGAGTGTCTATGAAAAAAGACTGTGTTCCTGTCAGTGTAACTAATTCTACCAAGGACTAGAGGACGGTCACAATGTGAAACTGTGTTTTACAACTCCAGGGATAAAAATCAGTGAGAGGAAAGGTGAAAATGATGGAAGTCAATGTGGCAACACTGTTAAAGATTTACCTCAATGTGCTTTTGTTGGTTAGAACTCACTGTGCTGCCTGCGAGAGGGGAAAAAAAATGGATTCACTTTATTGCACTCATCTGTCATAGATAATACCCTGTACAAAAAGGTGGAAGAAAGTGGTGAACTTATAATCAGTCTGTGTACACATACAATAGGAAAGCAGTCTGGAAACTCAGCAGGCCTGGGAAATGAGTGGCTGTCATAAAGGGGACAGTGACACTCTACTGAGATCAGTGAGCTTGAAGTTCGGAAGAGAGGGGCAGGCCAACTTGATCTTTCTTTGTATGCACACTGTTGGATGTGCTACATGCGCCTTCAGACTTGGTAGGGAGTCACATTCAATTGCCAGACAAATGCAACCCACTCTGCCACCAATAGAAGGAAGTGAACTTGTAGTTCTTTAAAGGATTCCACAGAGAATACATCCTCCTGTAATAGTGATGGATGGAGCCTGCTTTCCTCAGACCAACAGAGTATATTCCAAAGCTGCTGAGATCAATGCCTGTGTGTCAGAAGCAACTCTCAGGAACAGAATTTCTAGCAATTTCTGAAAAAGCTAATTTATTTAGGTAGTATCTGTAACTTTCTAGCTATTGCCACAATAAAGGACCCAGATGTTTTTCTTATGAATTTCCCCTCAACTTTACCATATTCTTGAGAATTCCTGTGCTTCAAAAAGCAATTTCCTTAGAAAACTAAAAATGGAACTGCCTTTTGACCCAGCAATTCCACTGCTGGGATTATACCCTAAGAATCCTGAAACACCAATTCAAAGGAACTTAGGCACCCCAATGTTCATAGCAGCAAAATTTGCAATAGCCAAGTACTGGAACCAACCTAAGTGTCCATCAGTAAATGAGTGGATCAAACAACTGTGGTATGTTTACACAATGGAATACTACACAGCAGAAAGAAAGAAGGAACTCCTATCTTTTGTGACAGCATGGGTGGAACTGGAGAGCATTATGCTAAGTGAAAAAAGTCAGGCAGTGAAAGACAAATACCATATGATCTCACCTATAAGTGGAACCTAATCAACAAACAAACGAGCAAGCAAAATATAACCAGAGACATTGAAATTAAGAACAAACTGACAGTAACCAGAGAAGTGGGAGGAGATAGATAATGGGAGAAAATAGGGGTAGGGTTGTCAAGAAACATATATCAAGGACACATGGACAAAGCCAAAGCAGGTAGGATCGAGGGTGAGAGGTAAGGATGGGTGGGGTGGGGGGGAGTGGAGGGGGGAAAATGGAGACAATGAACAACAATTAAATCAATAAACAAACAAACAAATAAATAAAAAGCCACAATAGTCTTCTTCCCTGCCAGCTCTGTATATTATACATGTACTTCCTTTTATGGCATACATTATGTTAAGAAGTTTAACTGTCAGACAATAATATCTAAGAATGATGATGCATTGCCTGGTAAATGAAGTAGCACTGGTATCTCAGTCTTTGAATGTTTTCTTTACATATGGATGGTCAATTTTTCAGTCTGTCCCCTTATGTCACTTAGCCTTCCCTTCCAAATTCCTGCCTGCATCCCCTAACAAAAGGTTCCACTTTGCAGCATTCTGGGACCCTCAAGCAGTAGGATGTTCTCTGTAGGGTCTTCATATGTTTGATTCTCTTCTGATTCCCTATGAACTCATAGAGCGAAAGGTAGATACCTGATATATTTTGAAAAAAAGGAATAGTGACGTCTCCCACCCCCTGTCATCAGAGAAGGGCTCCTTGGGGAGGCTGGTGTGGAGTCAAGTTTTTGATAAGGGAATACATGTGGCTTGGTAGACAAGGATTAGAAGGCTATTCTGAGCAAAAAGGAAAGCCATTCTTTGACAGGAATAGGAGAAAAGAACATAAAAAAGGTGGCTAGAGTGAATGGTTTCTCTTTACCCCTTGAATGTCTCATTGTCCATCTGGACAAATCATATCTATCCCATTTTCCAAAGCTCTCTTCAAGGTTTAGGAAAACACCTGAAATCCACTCACATTATTGTATCTGTCACAGAACAAGCCTCCTCTTTTGCCCTCTATGTACCTTTCAGTTAATGCTAAATGTAATTTAAATTGTAACTACCTGGTTGGAGAGCATGTATACTTCATACTTTATGGGAGTCTATTTTACATTTGCTAACTTACTACATTTTAAGCCATATTCACACATAGATCCTAGGAAAGGCAGGGCTTGTATACAACACACTGAAGTTTTTTTAGTTCTGTTTCTGACATTTCCTGATGATGTGAGTTTTGGCAAGATACTTATTCTTTTTATGTCTCAATTTTCTCCTTTGTAAAATAAAGCTAATTAAGAATGTTGTAAGCATTAATGAGATCATGTTTGAGCAGCCCTTTGCACAGTTTGGCACATAGCTAAGAGTAGGAGTAGGATGTCTTTTATTATTGTTATTTTTCTAATTAATATGGCAAGTCTCCTCTCAAAAGGAACTTGATCATGAATTATGAGTGTAGGAAATATAATGGTGGGTTTATGTTTTGAATACCAATTATCCATGACCTTCGAAAAACTACTAAATTACTCAGTTTCTGACTGGAGAAGGGAGAAGGCCAGAATACACATTCTGCATATGTAAAAATAGGTATAAAAATTGTCTAATATTGTGAAATATTGACATTTCTAGTAGGTTCCTTAATAACTTATATTATAAACCTGGAATTAGGTCTCTCAGTATTTAATAACTACCCTCTAAATAATGGTATTTGTTTAAAGAGAGTTTTTATTTTTATTTTTAATTATATTTTATTGATTATGCTATTACTGTTGTCCTGATTTTTCCCCCTTTGTCCTCCTCCACCCAGCACCACCCACTCCCTGAGGCATTCTCCCCACCATTGTTCATATCCATGGGCCATGCATATAAATTCTTTGACTACCTCATTTCCTATACTGTATTTATATCCCCATGGCTATTCTGTAACTACCTGTTTGTATTTCTTAATCCTCTCACTTCTTCACCCATTCCACCACACCCCCTTCCCATCTGGCAACCATCAAAACACTCTCTGTATCCACGATTCTATCTCTGTTCTTCTTGTTTGTTTAGTTTGTATTTTAGATTCAATTATTGATAGATTTGTATTTATTACCAATTGACTGTTCATAGTTTTTATATTTTTCTTAAATAAGACCCTCAACATTTCATATAATAATGGTTTGGTGAGGACAAATTCCTTTAGCATTTTTCTTGCCTGGGAAGTTCTTTATCTGCCCTTCCATTCTAAATGATAGCTTTGCTGTGTTGAACAATCTTGGCTGCAGGTCCCTGCTTTTCATGAATTTGAATATTTTTTTCCAGTCCCTTCCAGACTGCAAAGTTTCTGTTGAGAAATCAGGTGACGGTCTTATGGGAACTCCCCTGTAGGTAACTACCTTGTTTTCTCTTGCTGTTTTTTAAGATTCTTTCTTTATCTTTAACCCTTGGCATTTTAATTATGACGTGCCTTGGAATGGGCCTCTTTGAATCCATCTTGTTTGGGACTACTCTCTGTGCTTCCTGGACTTGTGTCTATTCACCAAATTAAGGAATCTTTCTTTCATTACTTTTTCAAATAGTTTTCCAATTTCTCGCTTTTCCTCTTCTCCTTCTGGCACCCTTATTAAGAGAATGTTGGAATGCTTGAAGTTGTCTCAGAGACTGCTCACATTATCCTCTTTTTTTGGATTCTTTTTCTTCTTCTTGTTCTGATTGGTTGTTTTTTTCTTCCTTATGTTCCAAATCATTGATATGATTCTCGGCTTCATCCACTCTACTGTTGTTTCCCTATAAATTGTTCTTTATTTTAATTAGTGTATCCTTCATTTGACTGGATCTTTCTTATGCTACTGAGGTCCTCGCTAAGTTCCTTGAGCATCCTTACAACCAATGTTTTGACCTCTGCATCTTATAGATTGCTTATCTCCATTTCATTTAGCTCTTTTTCTGGAGTTTTGATCTGTTTTTTCACTTGGGCCATGTTTCTTCATCACTCATTTAGGCAGCCTCCCTGTGTTTGTTTCTATGTATTAGGTGGAGCTGCTTTGACTCTGTATCTTGGTAGTGTGGCCTAATGTTGTAGGTGTCCTGTAGGGTCCAGTGGCATTGCCTCCTATATCACACAAGCTGGGCACTCGAGGTGTGCACTTTGTGTGGACTGACTACACCCTACTCTTGTTTGAGCCTTGGTTGCTGTTTGGGAGATCAATGTGAGGAATTTACCCAGGCCAGTCAGCTACAAGGATTGGCTGTGACCACTTACCACCAACCTCCGCCCTCCATGGAGCATCAGCTGTTCAGGGGCAGGGTGGTGGTGCTCTGACATGGTCTGCAATTGTCCACTGGGTGCACTGGACCTGGGGTTTCCCAGGTGTTGTAGATCAATCTCAGCCCCCACCTGTGTTTTGCCTAAGCCATCCTTCCTGAGCATAAAGCAATGTGAGATGGCTGCTACTTGTGCTGGGCTTAGAGATTTCCAGGTGAAGCCAAGCTATGAAACTAGGTTGGCTACTTCTAGTAATCAGCCTGGGGCTCACTGAGGCTAGCTGATGCTTGTTTGATAGGATTTAGGAAGTTGTGAAGCATGAGCCAAGACCAGCCATTCATATGGAAAACCATCTTGAGCGGGCCCATAAGTTGGGTGGGGTAGAGTCTCTGGAGATCTCCAAGGCAAGTCAAATAGTGTTAGCTAGGTTGATAGACTCTCAGATATGGCACCCAGCTCTGTGGGGGAAGGTTTAGAAAAGGGACAATGGCCTCTGCTCATTTTGATGCCAGACACTGTAGTTACTTCCTGTATACAGTGTATACCACTGGTGCCTTTCAAGTTACACCCCGATGCTGGAGCTCAAAGGGAGTGAGTCTGGGTAGGTAAGTCCATGTGTAGGTTCTTTAAGAGGAACTTCTTGGGGCTCCAGAAGTTTCTTCCACCAACTCAATCCCCACTGGTTTTTGTAGCCAGAAGTTGTGGGGACTTATCTTCCTAGCACTGGTACCCTGGACTGGGAGACCTGATGTGGGGGTGGGCCTCCTCCCTCCCAAGATATCCCTCCTGAATTTTTATCCACCACACATGGGTGAGAGGCCAGCCTGTTCCACATCTGCACCCCTCCTACCAGTCCAGATGGATGTGGTTTCTTTAATTCTGTAGTTGTCAGACTTCCATTCAACTCAATTTCAGAAGTTTCTGAGTGATGGTTGTCCTATATTTTAGTTGTAATTTTGATGTGATTGTGCAAAAAGATGAGCCATGTCTGCCTACACAGCCATCTTGACTGGAAGTCAAGAAAGAGAGTTTTTAAATGTTGATTTAATACACTGAACTCTGTCATCCTTTACAATGTACATATATTGTTGGTGATTATTCTGAAGGATCTGGTTTCCAAGAAGCTTTGGAATTAGCCCTTGATCAGGAAAAAAACTATTACTGTTCAGTGAAGTTTAATATATGAAGAGTATTCAGACAGTTTGTGCTCCACTAATACAAGTTTTGTTTGTTAAATCCCCAAGAATTGCTTTACAAGCTTTCACATTAAAAATTAGTTACAACAATTATCAACAAACATAAAAAGTCAAGAAAATAATGAAAGCACATCTGTCTGTTTGAGTTTGGAAGGCACAGCATGGTGGCAGCAACTGAAAACCATATTTCACGGTGAGCTCTAAAAGTAATCTGTCATGTAGTCTTCTTTCATGCAAAATATCTAAATTCCTTCTTAAAACAAATGAATTTTTCACCTATTCATACAGTGCAGTTTTATCTCTAAAGCAGAAATTGGTCATGTGAATCATAGAAATGCACCAGCATAGAAATTTTTGAGATGGTTGATACTGTTCAGTCCCTAGTTGGAGATATCTTGGGCACAAGGACAAGTGAAAGACTTCTCAACAGTTATTTCTATTATGTTTAAACTGTTAGGACATTTGACTGTAGATAAGGCATTATGCATATGCACAATATGCATAGAAGGAAGAAACTTGTTACACTAGATTATTTATATTAGATTAATTACAATTATATTTAAAATGGTCATTTGTTGACATAAAGTGATAATATTTACTGTAAACAACCACTGTTTCAAACATATTTTAGTCCTATATGGATAAATGTGTCCATACTGACACATTTATCATACATATAAAAACCACGAATAGTTAATTTGCCTTTAAATAAAACTAAACAATAAATACTGTAAGATAGAACTGAAGTAGTAACTCTTTTATAGTCACAGAAAAAAATAAAAATTTTCAAATCAGTCATTAAATGGATTTTGAGTTTTGCCCTGGTTAGTGTGGCTCAATTGGTTGGAGCATCATCCTGTGCACCAAAGGGTTGCAAGTTCAATTCCCAGTCAGGCAGGGCTCATACGTAAATTGTGTGTTTAATCCCCATTTGGGGCACTGTGGGAGGCAACCAATCAATGCTTCTCTCTCGCATCAATGTTTTTCTTTCTCTCTCAATGTCTCTTCCTTTCTCTCTAAATCAATAAAACATATCCTTGAGTGATGATTGGAAAAATATGGATTTTGAGTTTATTTCCAAGTTATTCTGCTCCCCCAAAAGTAACGTTCTGATTAATAAACAGGTATAATTAATGAAAAGAGAACTAATAAGTATGTCAGAAAAAAATTACTGTTGGTTTTTATGTGCCATAAATTGTCTCTACTGGAATACAAATGAACTTTCAATGTCTTTGGTTATACTTTGCTTGTTTGTTCATTTTGTTGATTAGGTTCCTGTTAATGGTGAGATCATATGGTATTTGTCTTTCACTGCCTGGCTTATTTCACTTAGCATAATGCTGTCTAGTTTCATCCATGCTGTCACAAAGGGTAGGAGCTCCTTCTTTCTCTCTGCTGCATAGAATTCCATTGTATAGATGTACTATAGTTTTTGGATCCATTCATTTACTGATGGGCACGTGGTTGCTTCCAGCACTTGGCTCTTGTAAATTGTGCTGCTATGAACATTGGGGTGCATAGGTTCTTTTGGATTGGTGTTTCAGGGTTCTTAGGATATAATCCTAGCAGTGGAATTGCTGGGTTGAAAGGCATTTCCATTTTTAGTTTCTGAGGAAATTCCATACTGTTTTCCATAGTGGTTGTACAAGTCTGCAATCCTACCAACAGTGCACTAGGGTTCCCTTTTCTCCACACCCTCTCCAATATTTGTTGTTTGTTGCTTTGTTTATGATGGCCATTCTGACTAGTGTGAAGTGGTATCTCATTGTGGTTTTAATTTGTATCTCTCTGAGGGCTAGTGATGCTGAGCATCCTTTCATATGTCTCTGGACCCTCTATATGTCCTGCTTGGAGAAGTGTCTGTTTAGGTTCTTTGCCCAGTTTTTAATTCGATTGTTTGTCTTCCTGGTGTGGAGTCATGTGAGTTCTTTATATATTTTGGAGATCAAACCCTTGTCTGAGGTATCATTGGCAAATATGTTTTCCCATACGGTTGGTTCTCTTTTCATTTTAATGCTATTTTCTTTAGATGTGCAGAAGCTTTTCATTTTGATGAGATCCCATTTGTTTATTTTTTTTTTTCTTTAGAACAGGCTGACAGTGATCAGAAGGGTGAAGGGAGGGGATAATGGGAGAAAAGGGTGAAGGGTTTACAGGAACAATTATAAAGGACATATGGACAACAAGAAGGGGGTGGTGGAAATGGGGGAGGGAGGTGGGGAGGGCTGGTGTGGTAGGGAGGGGTGCAGGGAAAAGGCAGAAAACTACTTGAATAACAATAAAAAAAACTTTTAAAATCAGGTTATTAAATTTAAAATTTTGTACTCACAATTATAGAAAAAAGTATCAACGTTGTTAATATCTAGATTTCTAATAGTTTTTAAAAATATGGTGGTTTAATTTATAAAGAAATTTAAATGATCAGTATAACATCCAATTGGATAAATATGGTATAATTTTGCTGTGCATCACATATACAGTTTTTTACTCTTAATTAATTTATAAGGAATATTACCTATATGGAAGTTTAACAATTAAATAGTGTAGTTTTAAGGAATAGCAGAAAACTAAAAGAATGGTCAGAAGGTGAATTGGTTATCCTGAAGTGTCCTCTTGCTGTAATGTAACCAGAGTTTAGTATAAGCTCCAGCAAATAAGTTTATAAAATATTGCTCTGTTTGCAAAATATAAGGGAAATTTCTAAAAAGAGAAAAACGACTTAGTCAAAACTAGAACAGAAAGCAGTAAGCAACAGGGGTAAATGGAGCAGGGAACTTTAAGGGAGATTTACATTGAGGTATATGCCTTCACCAGCACTGCTCTCCAGGAATTATGCTCCTGAGCCTTGGCAAGATTGGGGCAAAACTTGAAACTCTTGCATTAATCATAAAATCACTAAAGGAAGTTAAGTGGTCCCTGGTCAGTACAAACCTGGAATTTGAAGAATACAGAACTTTTGTAGAGTTAAAATTCTCCCGTCTTAGTCCTCAAAATTCTTCGAGATTTGGTCCAATAGATATACATGTAAGTCAACAATA
This sequence comes from Desmodus rotundus, assembly GCF_022682495.2. Classification (NCBI taxonomy): domain Eukaryota; kingdom Metazoa; phylum Chordata; class Mammalia; order Chiroptera; family Phyllostomidae; genus Desmodus; species Desmodus rotundus. Next base: position 60,624,869 of record NC_071393.1, on the reverse strand, counting down.
AAAATTCAAGAAGCAAACATAAAAATAAGCATCCATGAATGAGGGTCAACAGAAATGAAGACAAGCATAATAACAAACCAATTAATTCAGAATCCAGAACTGTCAGATATGAAAAATAAATTTCCTATATGTAAATATTTTTAAAATAAAAAAATAGAATAAGAGAAAGGAGAGTGTCAAAAATTTTCAAAAATTTTTAAAATACAACTTTTAGAACCTTTAGAAATGACAAATATAATTTTAAGTATATTTTATTGATTGGTATTACAGTTGTTCTATTCTTCTCCCCTTTATCCACCCTGCATCCACCCTTTCCAGCATACCTGCCCCTTAGTTCATGTCTGTGGGTTGTACATATAAGTTCTTTAACTTCTGAATTTCCTATATTATTCCTAACATCCTCCTCTTTTATACCTACCAATTATGATTTTTAATCCCTGAATCTTTTCCCCCATTCTCCCCCTTCCCATCCCTACTGATAATCTTCCATGCGACCTACATTTCTGTGATTGTGTTCCTGTTCTAGTTGTTTGCTTAGTTTGTTTTTGGTTTTGTTTTTTAGGTTCAGTTGTTGATAGTTGTGAATTTTCTTGTCCCTTTACTGTACATAGTTTTGATCTTCTTGTTTTTCTTAGATATGTCCCTTTAACTTTTCATACAATAAGGGTTTGGTGATGATGAGGTCCTTTAACTTTATCTTATCTGCAAAGCACTTTATCTGCCCTTCCATCCTAAATGATATCTTTTCTGGATAGAGTAACCTTGGATGTAGATCCTTGCTTTTCATGACTTTGAATACTTCTTTCCACCTCCGTCTTGCCTATAAGGTTTCTTTTGAGAAATCAGCTAGTAGTCTTAAGGGAACCCCTTTGTAGGTAACTGTCTCCTTTTCTCTTGCTGCTTGTAGGATTCTCTCCTTATCTTTAATCTTGGGTAATTTAATTACAATGTACCTTAGTGTGTGCTTCCTTAAGTCCATCTTCTTTGGGTTTCTCTGAGCTTCCTGGACTGGCATGTCTTATTTCCTTTGCCAGGTTGGGGAAGTTTTCCTTCATTATGTTTTCAAATAAGTTTTCAATTTTTTGCTTTTCCTCTTCTCCTTCTGGCACCCCTATGATTCCAATGCTGGAATGTTTAAAGCCTCTCCTCATTTTTTTTGAATTCTTGTTTATTCATTCTGTTCCATTTGAATGTTTATTTCTTCCTTCTGTTCCAAATCATTGATTTGAGTCCTTGTTTCCTTCCCTTCGCTGCTGGTTCCCTGTATATTTTCCTTTATTTCACTTTGCATAGTCTTTACTTCTTCCTTTATTTTGCATCTGTACTCAATCACTTCTCTAAGCATCCCGATTACCAGTGTTTATAAATTTTTAAATGCTCTACATGGATTAAACAACAGATCAGACATAGCTAAAGTAATAATTAGTGAAATAGCAAATACGTCTATAAGAGTAACTTCAAAACCAAAACAGGGGTAGAGAAAATATCTATCCCTTTCTACAAGTAGAGAAAGAGGTTAAAAGAAAAAAAGCATAGAATAAGAAGGCCCAGATTACATATAATCAATCCTATACAGAGAAATTTGAATCACTAACATTTTTTGATGATGTGAGCTTTGGCAAGTTACTTAGTCTCTGTCTCAATTTTCTCCTTTGTTAAAATGAATATGATTAGGTTTATATTAAAAATGTTGACTAGAATGACTACAAACAGCCATTAGAATAGAATGAAGGCTAGAAATTTTCAGAACTTATCGGAGATGTAATAACGTATACAGAAAGCAAAGAATGTACCAAGAAGGAAATTTAGAAAAAAAATGTACAAATTGTAATAAAACCAGACATAGAGATAAAAAATAGAAGATGAAATATTTAAAAAAACCAGTTAGAATAATAATAGACTCCTCAAAAAGCAACCATACAGGCCAAAGGAAGGTGTAACGATATTGTCAAAATTCTGTTTAATTTCTTAATTTTTTTAACTCTCTGTCCTGTGACTTGAGATAGCATCTGACACATATTGGGGACTTAATTAAAATCTGTTTAATAAATTAATATACATACAAATGTATAAAATGCAATATAATGTTCGCAAAATATAAAGTAGCAATGAATCTATGTAATAGAACATGAAAATGGTGAGATATACCAATTTTGTAGGTACCTCAATATATAAAGATTTAATTTATCTTTAAATGAATCTTGTAGATTCAAAATAATTTTTACCAAATTCCAGCAGCATTCTTAAGAAATGCATCATTCCAATGTCAACATTTTTATAAAAGAACAAAGGCCCATGAATAGCAGAGTCCTTCTAAAGAAAAGGATAGGGAGGGGGAGAGGGAAGGGTAGCAAAACAGGAAAAGGAGGTAAAGGGGTTTGCCTTTGTATATATTAAGATATATAGTAAATAATGTCTTGCTATGAGTAAATAAAAAATGCCTAATAGGACAGAATTCAGAAACAGCTCATCACATATATAAAAATTTGAAATCTAACAGATGTGTAATTGAAGGCCACTATAGAAAAGAGAAACTATATAAGTGCTGTAGTGTTACTTTTCCAAATTGAAAAAATAAATAAATTTTTCTATTTTCACTACATACAAAAATTAATACCAGAAGAATTTCAGACATAAAGTGAATGGCACATCTGAATTCATTTAGAATATATAGGAAAATATATTTGATTTTTATAGGGTGTAGAATTTCTTTTTTTTTAATTGTTGTTCAGTTACAGTTGTCCCACATTTTTTCCACTGCTCTCCCCTGCCCCACCCCACCCCACAGTCAATTTCTACCTTGTTGTCCATGCCCATGGGTCCTCTATACATGTGACTTGCCCTTCCCCTTCTTTCCCCTGTTATCTCTCTCCCTCTTCCCCTCTGATCACTGTCAGTTTGTTCTTTATTTCAATGTCTCTGGTTATATTTTGCTCATTTGTGGGGTTTTTTGTTGATTAGGTTCCACTTATAGGTGAGATCATATGGCATTTGTCACCACCTGGCTAATTTCACTTATCATAATGCTGTCCAGTTCCATCCATTTTGTTGCAAAGGGTAGGATCTCCTTCTTTCTCTCTCCTGCATAGTATTCCATTGTGTAAATATGCATTGTGCATTGTGTAAATTCCATTGTGTACCATAGTTTTTTGATCTTCTTATTTATTGATGGGCACTTAGGCTGTTCCCAGCACTTTGCTTTTATAAATAATGCTGCTATGAACATAGGCTGCATAGGTTCTTTTGAATTGGTGTTTCTGGATTCTTAGGATCCTTGATTCTTAGGATTCAATCCCAGCAGTGGAATTGCTGTGTCAAAAGGCAATTACATCTTTAGTTTTCTGAAGCAGTTCCATACTGTTTTCCACAATGGCTGCACCAGTCTGCATTCCCACCAACAGTGCACCAGGGTTCCCTTTTCCCCACAACCTCACCAGCACTGGTTTGTTGATTTGTTTATGATGCCATTCTGACCAGTGTGAAGTGGTATCTCATTGTGGTTTTATTTTGCATCTGTCTGATGGCTAGTGATTTTGAGCATTCTTTATATGTCTATGGGCCCTCTGTATGTCTTCCTTGGAGAAGTGTCTATTGGTAGCAGCATTATTTACAATAACCACTTGCTGGAAACAACCTAAGTGCCCATCAGTAAATGCGTGGATCAAAAAAGTGTGGTACATTTACACAATGGAATACTATGCAGCAGAAAGAAAGAGGGAGCTCCTACCCTTTGCAGCAGCATGGATGGAACTGGAGAGCATTATGCTAAATGAAATAAGCCACGTCGTGAAAGACAAATACCATATGATCTCACCATTAACAGGAACCCAATCAACAAAACAAATAAGCAAAATAGAACTGGAGACATGGAAATAAAGCAAAGGGGAAAGCTTTTTAAAATAAAAAGTAAAGAATCAATGAACACCAAATTTAGTAATTGGCTAGAATATGGAAAGATGGAATAGACTACAGAAGGTGTAGCCCTGGCTGGTGTGGCTCAGTGGATTGAGTGCCGGCCTATGAATCAAAAGGTCACCAGTTCAATTCCCAGTCTAGGGCACATGCCTAGGTTGCAGGCCAGGTCCCCAGTTGGGGATGCACAAGAGGCAACCACATGTTGTTTCTCTCCCTCTCTTTCTCCCTCCTTTCCCCTCTGTCTAAAAATAAACAAATAAAGTCTTTAAAAAAAAAGAATGCAGAAGGTATAGAATATAAAATAGAAAAGGAACACAAGGATGATTCAATGATATTAGTCACATTCAGATCTTAAGTTGGATGATGAATTATTGCATATACATTTTGATAATATCATTATAAGTTACTAAATATGATAATATTCCATAATAAGAAATAAAAATAAAATGAGCAACATAAGCAAAGTCCCAATAAACTAAAGAAAAAACAATATATAATATTTCTCCAAGAATGCCAACGTTTGGAAAGTTAAGTAAATTTCTTTGTTAATAATTTCTAAAAGATACCAATTTTCAAGTTTTGAGAAACCCATTTCACTATGAGATATACAAGCTGTATAATAAGATAAAAGCTAGCATTTTTCTTTATTTAGACTTCTTAAAAAGAACTATAAATAAATCATTATTTTTCTTAAAGAAAAATATCCTATAGACATGATTTTGCCCTAAATTTTTACCTTATGAGCTGCAGAATACGCACGGTAAGACCACTGACTATATACATTGTATAGAAATATGATATAATACAGGAAATCAAAGTTAAGAATGTCAGATTTCTTTTTTTTAAATAGCCCCTTGCCTTTGAGTAAACATGGGAGGATTGCATAAAAGATTTCTATTATTAGCAATATTATTATTGCTAGTATCTACAAGGACCGCATTCTTAGATAAATTTCATAAAATTTTGGAAAAAACACTATTACTTTAAAGAACATATGCAAATGACCAGTGAAATAACAAAAGTATTTGTCCATAAATGACAAAAAAAATCAAAGTGCATTGTGACGCAGCAGCACAGGTTAGCAGTCTCTCACATCCAAAGAATAACTCCAGAAGAACAAATCAGTAATCCTCAGAAAATACATACACAACAAAAGCAGGACACAAATGCAAATAAAAGGAAGAAGAGCTCAGCCACATTCTGTGCTTATGTTTTGTAACACAAGGTCTACTTTGACTGTGTAAATTTAGGCTTTGATAAAGCAATCTTTTGTTTGTTATGAAAAATCACCCCAGACTAAGCTTTCTGTTCTTTACCAAAAACTAAAGACTTTACTTAATTCTGTCTCTGTACTTCTTTATTTTGCAGACAGTAGGTGTTCTATCTAACCTTTTTCTCAGCTTTTGAAATACTGAGCCCCTCCTGGTGAAAGAGTTGTCCTCTTGCCTGATCCACACTAATTAAATATTGCAGTGCCTTCTGTGTGCAAGTTTCTTTGCAAGAGAGTGAGACAGAGATAGTATAATAAGCAATTTTCAACCGGTGTGCTGCAAGTTTTTAAAACATGTAATACCTGACTATTTAGTCAGGGGAACTGGCCTCTTTTCTCTTAGACAGTCAAATAATAAAATGAAAACAGCCAATACAACAATAGCCATCTGGTGTGAAGGAATCAAAATTATACCTATTTTTTGTCACATCAGCAAAAATAAATTTTTTGGTGTGCTGCAAAATTTTAGTAATTAGTGTACGTGTGCCATGAGATGAAAAAGGTTAAAAATCACTGGTGTAATGTAACTAACAGGGGACATCTTTATTTATATAGACACCTAGTGTACCAGATAGATAACTGGACTAGAGTAGAGAATTTGGGAAGTCATTTTTGTACACAATACACAAAATTATTTTTCATGAGAGATTATTGCTAGAGTGATATCTCAGAAGAGGTATAAAATAAGGAGAATACATAATAGAAAAACAGTTAATTAAACAAGAGTTAAGCCCCTCAAAAAGAATTCAAGTCCTACATCAAAACATAATAAAGAAAAGTGTTTACTTTTTGGATATTTTCAAAACTTTTCAATGTGCTTTAATGCACTTTATCTTACTGTGAAAACAATAAACAGAAAATTCTTTCCAGATGTATTCTCAATATATCATCATAAGAGATACCCTGTTTTTGTTGCCCTCAAATATTTAAATATTCACAGACATGCTCTAATTTTTACAGGAAGAAAGAAGAATGGATGATAATGGTATTTTTATTCCCAAGATGGAAAAATCATGAGAGATTGATTTGGGAGAGAGGAGGCAAGATGAACTATTGCATGATGTGAAATTGAAGGCTACTTCCTCCCCACGTATCAGGTGAAGGAAGACCAGAAAGAACAGCTTCATACCAGGCTCCAGCAGCCCTTCCTAACCTTGGCTTCGTGTGCTTCTGTAAAAATGGCTATGTGTCAAACAGTGGAGAAATGTGATCATTATTTTTAGAAATCTTTAGACATTTTCCATTTTCTAGCTGACTATCATAATTTATTTCCCACAGGGCTGTTTATCATCCAAAAAAATTGTGTAGGATTTGTGAAACAATCTTGAGTTTATACCCCCTGGGATATTTTAGCGCAGAACCAGAAGAAGACTATAGTGATTTTATTTTATTTTATTTTTTCATTCAACCTGAAGAAGAAAACTATCTGTGCATGAATTGTATTGAAGGCTCTCAGAGCAGAATGACAACTGTAAGGGCTTTATTTTTATTTTTTATCTTTTGAAAGTTTAAAATTCTTGAGGTCATTTGATAGTTTGGGTGCCATGCAATTGGTCTGTGGTGTAGAAGAAAGGCCTGTCAGACACTGCAAGGGGAATGAATGGAGGGATTTAGGGGTGTTGTCCACAGGAATACTGCTGAGAATAGAGTTTGTTTTTGCTGTACCTACTCTATACTCTGTGGGAAGTATCCCTCTGTGTTCCTTCTGGAGAAAGCCCAAAATGGCTGTGGGGCCCAGATTACAAACCAACAGCTATTGCTGCTGAAGCTGGTGTTTGGATTCATGTGCTGGGCAGAAGTTCCTTCAGTCCCGAGAAATGTGGGGCCTGTCTGACAAATCAGATGCTTATCACAGGTTTTTTGTGTGTATATATATATATATATATATATATATATATATATATATATATATATATAAGTATTCATCAAATCTTAAATAATTTGCACCTAAAGTTAGGCTACCTGAATGCTTTATCAACTGACCTATTATTTTCAACACAATTGACAAGTTACCATTTAGCCAGGTGATAATAGTAACATTTGAAAAAGAAACAAACCCCAAACATACAAACAGAACAATGGCTATAAAGTTGGCCACCTGGATATTTCCTTATTTTTTCCATGCAATTTGTTTCTCAGAAAAGTAAGGCTGTGTGTTAAATAACATTAATTCAGGCAGATTCTCCCACTTGAAGCATAGAAATCTTACCTCATGTGTGTTTACTAGATTCTCATTCCACACATTCCCACAGAGCTTTAATATAAGAAAAAGAAGACAGAGTCAGCAGACTTGGATTTAAACCATGGCTCTGGCTCTGGCTCTTTTTAACTGGGGCACCTGGGATAACTCTCTTCTCTGGGCCTCAGTTTTCTCATATGTAGTGTAGGGTAATAACTAACAAGTGGGTAAATACTTAACTACTCCATTTGGCATATGTCATGTACTAAAAGTTGATATATACAATATTTTTGGCTTAAAATCTGTTTGCCACATTAAATGTCTTATTAAGATATATACAGTACCTTCTTAAAAGCATAAGTATTCTAGGAGTTTAGTGGGTAAAAAGACAGGAAACCAAAGATAGACTAAGAATGCATGCTGTTAGTGGGATGTATATGGCTAAAATTGGCATTATGTGATTAATTTTAGCATCAATTGTATGACTATAATAGCTAATATTTATTGTATACTTAGTCTTCTAAACACTTGATATAAATTAAATCACTATACCCTCAAAATAATCCTAAGAGGTAAGTACTATTAATATTTTCCTTCCACATATGAGGAGGCCGAAACACCAATAGATTAAGTAGTTTCGCTAAATCAGACAGGTAGTGAGTGACTGAGCTAGGATTCCAACCCAGGTAAGCTGTCATCAGTCTTGTGACCACTGTACCCTACTGCCTCTTCATATATTTTTCCTAGTACACATTAGACATATAGCTGGATGTTTGCATATTGAATAATCCCATCTTTAGGGGAACAAGTTAGAGTGAGGATTAGGGTTAGACCAAAACCAAAATCTTGTCCCTGCGTTGTGTTATGCTGTGACAGAATCTATCATAGACCACTTACATTTCCTTTTCATTTTCTAGAAAATAGCACATTTTCATAAATTTAAGGAATATATCATAAACCTGTCTTCATATGAAACTTGGAAATTTCCTAGATCATTAAATACAAAGAATAAAGCTGCGACCCAAATACCTAATAGTGAGAACAGATGTTTCAGAGAAGAGCAAAAGTATAACCCCTTCCCCAAGTCTTCATGAGATGTGTAAATTCCTAAGGGTCCCTGACTAAGGATCATTACAACTTTGAATTAAAAGCCTATAAGAAGTTTCTAAACTCAGAAGAAAACACCATGCAATTATTTTTGCAAACTTTAGGGATTGAACAGAGATTGTCTAGTCATGAATATAAATAGGTTTCCTCATAAATTCCAATTGATAGTGGCTGAATGGAAGTCTGTGTTGAACAGCAAGCCTGGGTTGTATTTGGCTCGCTGGGAAAGAATGCAGCACTCACTTAGTGACCTATGTATTAAATGCAGAGTTAGGGTATATCATGTGCTTGTCATCTCTTATAGAGTCATCTTCTTTTTACGTCTGTTCCTCTCTGACAAACCACCCTCTTCCCTCAAACAGAAACATACACACACACATGCACACACTCATAATTTACCACCACCTGAAAGAAAGCCTTCAAACAAAAAGTGGCTGGCCTTCAGACAACATACTTTTGTGGTGCACTTAATTTCTGGTATAATTTTAACTAATGCTTAACAGCCTACGAGAATACTGCTATTGAGCTACAAGGTGGAAAACCTACTTTTATGATACTTAATAGCTTAAAATTAACGTGTTTACTTTGAAGTCCTTGGGGATGAATAACAACTCTCTGAACTTACTTAAAAATCATGCTAGTTTTGCATGAGTGGCATCAAGTAATAATGACTTTAATGGTCTGGTGACTAAGGTGCTGGGGGACAGGACTAAGGGAAGAGTAGGGGAAAGGGTGGAGAGGTACCAAATCCGTTTTGGAGAAAGTACGACTGGAAGTAGAGTTGAGAGAGTGAGAGAGAACACTCAGAGTAAGGCATCTATAGGAGAAAATCCAGGAATAATTGGAAAAAAAATGGTATGCTGAGACAGACTTAGAGACTAGCTTTGTTCTATGATAGGACAGGGCATATATTTTGAACTCAAAGTCCAATGGGCACCACCTCCCACCCCTCCCCCCACCCCCCACGATGTGCTAGTAGAAGAAGCCACTGTTTGAGGGAAATGAGATCAGTTTTCTCTCTTTGAAAACAACTTTTCCAAGGCAAGATATTTGTTTCTCTTTTCTCTTCTTGTTTTTCAGGGAATAATAAACCCAAAAGTCCACGGTTTATATTGGCCAAAATCACTTTATAGGCTCCCCGCATTCAGACTAAGCTCTCCAAAGAAAGTGCAAAATAGTTTCTATTAATGCCACCTTCTAAGGGGACACCAACAAGAGGAATGTAATTAAACTTGTGAATGGTCTTGGTGTCACCATTCATAAAAGAAAAACAACAATTTGATAATCTTTTCAATGGCTTAGTATTACCATTAAAAATGGGAGACTGGTCTTAGCAAGTGGGTTGAGAGATAAGTGGCCAACATCAGTGGCCTTGGTATCTAATGTTGCAAAACCAAGACTACATTCTTAATGCTGGTTTAGTATGAATGGGTTCTGGTTTGGGGAGAGAGCTGTTGAATGAACTGGAGAGAACAGCAGCTATGTTTCAGATAATGGATACCCAGGCATAGACACCCAGGTAGTACTTTGTTTATATGTCATATTTTTCATTACAAACTTTTTATAAATCTCAGTTGAAGTACAGCAGGATGCTATGATTTCAGTCATTGTTAAATGTCTCTAAATAAGCTACTTTGGTTTACAGTGGGTAGAATTGAAGCAAAACAAAACAAAAACACTTTGATACAAACCAACAAAATATTCTGACTTTGGATAATTGGCCTAGTAATACCATAATAATAATCCTTAAAAAGCAGGAAGACCAATTATTGGACATACTTAGTTTTCTTTATTCTAAGCTCTATTTACAGGCTACAAAATGCAAGATTGGACAATTATCTCCTGATTTGATCAGTGTAGGCAGCCAAACCAACTAATTCAGCAGGGAGATACAGCCCTGACAAGATACCCTGATCAAATCAAGAGAAGAACTGCCAGATCTCCCTTTTATTTGATGCCATGTAGATGCTGCCTTGGGGAATGGCTTCAATTCAAAGGCTCTGAGTATTTGAAGTCCCCCAAAAGTCTGTTAATTGGAGCTCTTTGGATGCTTTGGACAAATTGCATAGCTTGGGTTGGTTCACTAATAAATCGTCAGACACTATAAATACAGTTACCTTAAAATGCTGAGGAAAATAAGACCTTCATAATAAAAATAATAATTATAACAGCCTGATTTTACTGCTACAAAGGAAATAAAACAAACTTATATTTGAAGTAGATATTCTCCCACTGGGCAAAACATTCAGGAAATGTAGAGATGAATTTTTCAGTCGGGAAGAGTGTTTCAGTTCCAAGTCCAAAATGCACAGGGTCACACAATAATTCCTTTGAGTAAAGCACCACAGTTTTTTTTAATGTCAATAGTTAACAGAACACTAAACAACAATTGTGGTGTTACTTTTTAATTTTATTCCTCAAAAATTAATCTGGCAAAATTTCCAGGGACATATTTTTTTCCTCATCTGTAAGGAGTTATCTCCTTTATAAAATAAGGAGTAGCTAGAGTGAGCAGACAGTACTGCAAAGGTCTCAATAAAGTGTGAAGGTGTTCAGGGTTAATAAAACTAACAGACACTTCTATTGCAAATACGTGGATGGTTATCCCAAATCAATCTCTCTCTCTCTCTCTCTCTTGCTGAATTTTATGTCTTCACTGTCCTCACCCTGAGTTGTAATACCACCACAAAAATAAACAAATATAACAGTTCTTTGAGTAAACCCTAGAAACTGCATGCCCATAAGATTTTTAGGGCAAAAAAATGGGTAGTTTTGATATAATCTTTCCTGGATTGCCAATGCAGATAGTACCTCTCAAGAAAACAACCAAACTATTTTGTATGCCTTTTGTGAAGGCTATGTCAGAACTAAATCATCATCCATAAAACAATGAACTCACTAACTATGAGTGTTTATTCATTTGCAGCCCAGTTCATTATTTTCTAAGGGGCATGATACCAAATCAACTTCACCCAGAATCTGGAAATATTTAAAGACAGAAAAGGAAAAACTTTAGAAAAAGTTCACTTACTAGAAGTGAATAAATTAACTGTTCATTTCACCAAATGTGTATTGTACACCTATTTAAACCTACCATAATTTTAAGCATATGAAGCATATGGAGGCTGCAAACAAAAGCATAACTTATTATAGCTACCTAGTAGTACTTAATAGTCAGATATTTTCCATTATTTAACGTAAGAACACAGTGAAATGCCTATTACCATTATTGTTTCATAAATGAGAAATTGCAGCTCAGGTAAATTAAGTGACTTGAACAAAGTTGTTCAACTAGTTGTTAAGAAATGCAGCCTGTCTTCAAGAAGCCTCACAACGAATTAAACAATGACACAACTAGTAAAAATGTGCCACCAGGAAATGTGCCACTATGAATGATTCACATGAAATTAATAGCATAAGATTGCACAGGCAGAAAAGATCAAGAAATAGTTTTTTGAAAAGGTGGGACTTAAAGACAACTGGCAAAATAACTGAGAATTGGATAAGCAGATAAGTAGTGGGAAACTTTTCATTTAAGGGAAATACTGTGAGTGTTCTGACAAGTTCAAAATTTATAATGTTAAAGGAAGGTTTGCAAAAGTAATTTGGAAATAGACTATAAAAAGAATGATGGGTTAGAGTTGGTGCTTCAACATCTAGGTCAAGGGTAGGTAAAGTATTAAAAATTTTGAGAAGGGAATGAACATGAAAATAGAGTTTGGAGGAAGATTAATTTGGCAATAGTCTACAATAGTATTAAGGATGAAAGAGATTAGAGGCAAGGACATCTATTAGGAATCTACTGGGATATTATCTTATTCTGTTTGGACTGCTCTAAGAAAATAGTATAGGCTGAGTGGCATGGTGGTATTTATTTCTCACAGATTGGGGAGCCCAAGATCAAGCCCTGGCAGATTCAGTGTCTGGTGAGAGTCCACCTCTTGGTTTACAGATGAACATTTTTTCACTATAACATCACATGGTGGAAGGGACAGGGAATTCTCTGGGGCCTCTTTTGTAAGTGCACTAATCCCTTTCATGAAGGCTCCCTGTACCCGATCACCTCCCAAAGGACCCACTTCCAAACACCATCACATTTGGTGTTAGATTTCAATATATAAACTTTGAGGTGACACAAACTTTCAGTGTAGTATTTTGCTCCTGGCCTCCAAAATTTATGTCCATCTTTCTTGTCATCAGCTCAAAAGTCCAAGTGCAAAGACCTGTCTAAAGATCATTTAAATTAGACATGGTTGAACTCAAGGTGTGATTGATCTTGAGGTAAATTCCTCTGTAGTTGTGAATCTGTGAAATTAAACGTATATGCTTCCAAAACACAATGGTGGGACAAGCATAGGATAGAGATTCCTATCCCCAAAAGGGAGAAACAGAAAAGAAGGGAATGACAATTCCTACCCAAGCAGGTCCTAAACCCAATGGGGTATTTCCATTGGTCTTTAAGGCTCTTTGGCCCCATGTTGTGCCTTCCTGGCCCACTATAATGAGGGTCCTGCCTTGCAAATGCACTAAGGTGGGGGTCCTGCCTTCAGGACCCAGCAGGGTGACAGTCCTTCCATCACAGGTTTTCTGTGAAGTCCTGCCCCCATGACTTTGGGTGGCCTTGTAGAAGTTCTTTGCCTTGGCCCGCAGCTCTCTGGTGTTGTAGTCCTCAGCTGTGCCCCTATAGCTCTGCTGAGCATGGCCTGTGTTTCATTTGGACCCACCAGAGCCACATGTGGATTGGCCGAGGAAGGTGGCAAAGAAGTGCAAGAAACAGGAGCCCCTGATGTAAGATGGTACCAAGTAAGATGCATCTAGGTGCCACAGACCCCAGGGGCCACAGGCACTCTAGACCAGTGATGGGAGGGCAGCTCTGATGACCTCCGAATTGCCTTCTGGATTATTCTTCCATTGTCTTGGACAATAGCTCCTGGCTTCTGTCTAGAAGGCTGATTAATCTCCTTATCATATGGTCATATGGCTATACCCTTAGTGTTCTTTCTCAAACAGTCTTTCTTATTCTTTTCTATATGGGTAGCCTGAGAATTTTTGAAATCTTGAAGTTGGGCTTCTCTTCTGACTAATAATTTTGTCTTTAAATCATTTCTATCTTCTTGCACTTTACTATAATATACGCATCCAGGAAAAAAACAGGTTGCTTCTTTAACATTTCACTTAGAAATTTCTTCAGCCAAATATCCAATTTCATCACCCACAAGTTCCACCTTCCACAAAACCCTAGGATATGAACAAAGTTCAGCCAAGTCCTTTGTCACTTTATAACAAAGATTGCCTTCCCCCCAGTTTTCAATAGTGTATTTCTTATTTCCATCTGAGACTTCATTAGAATGTCCTTTACCATTCATATTTCTACCAATGTTCTGTTCAGGATTACTTAGATAATCTAAGAAGACTGAGGCTTTCTCTACAGCACTCCTCTTTTCTTTCTGAGCTCTCACCAGAATCACCTTTAATGGCCCATTCTCAAGAATATAGGCTTTGACTAGCATGCACCTCAAAATTATTCCAACCTCTACCAATTATTCAGCTTCAAAGATGCTTCCACATTTTTAGGTGTTTGTCACAGCAGCAACACACTCTGTTTTTTTTTTTTTTATTCTCACCCAAAGTTTATTCTTTTAGAGTGAGAGCATGGGGGAGAGAGAGAGAGGGAGGGAGAAACATGAATTGGTTGCCTCTCATATGTGCCCCAACTGGAGATCAAACCTTCAACGTAGGTTGTGCCCTGATTGGGAATCAAACCCACAGCATTTTTTGTGTATGGCTTGACATTCCAATCAACTGAGCCACCCATCCAGGGCTACACCCCACTTTCAATATAACTTTCTGTCTTAATACATTTTGGCTGCTGTAACGAACTACCATGGACTTAGTGGCTTATAAACAACAGAAATTTATTTCTCACAGTTCAGAAGGCTGGGAAGTCCAGGATCAAGGTGCAAGCAGATTCAGTGTGTAGTGAAAACCTGTTTCCTGGTTCATAGGCAGTTGTCTTTTTCCTATAATATAGCCTCAGATGGTATAAAGGGGCAAGGGAGTTCTCTGGGGTCTCTTTCATAAGGTGAAGTCCTCATGACCTAATCACCTCCCAAAGGTTGTCCCTACCCTCAAATACCATTATACTGAAGATTAGATTTCAGCATACAAAATTTGGATGGGATACAAACATTCAGTCTATAGCATATGTTCCCATAAAATTTTGGATATCATCCTATATGCTGAGAAGGGTCCCCTCAGAAATGAGGAGTCAGGGGAAAATAATCCAAGTTGAGTAAAAGCAGAGAATTACATGATTAGGAGTCTATTGCATGAGACGATCCCATCTATTATATAATAGTTCATATAAGAAACATCATATTTTAGGCCCTGGCTGGGTAGTTCAATTGGTTAGAATATTATCCCAATAATACAGGTTTGCAGGTTTGATCTCTAGTCAGGACACATACAAGAATCAACCAATGAATGCATAAATAAGTGGAACAACAAATCAATGTTTCTCTCTCCCTCTCCCTCTCCCTCCCTGTCTCTCTCTCTCTCCTTCCTCTCTCTCTAAAAATCAATAAATAAACCTTTTCAAAAAAAGAAACATCAGATTTTAAAGATTCCAAGAATTCATAGGTATTCTGAGGGAAAGAAGCACTCATTATTAAAGGGTGTTGAAGAACTGATAGATGAGGAAAGAATAAAAATGGAAACACATATAACAGCATGAATGGTGACTGAGAGAGGTGTGACAAAAGCTAGAATGTAAAAGCTCCACAGAATAAGGGGCATCATTTTGCCAAAAGAAGACTAATAGAAGGAGATAAAGAATGAAGACGGGACCACAGGGAATGTTGCCTGACATGCAGAGCTATTGGATGATGGAGTAGACTCCCAAGGGAGGCTGTGGGGATTTCATCAGTCAGGACATTTAAGGTGAGTTTGAACAAAGCAATAAAACATCTGCTGTGAGAGCAGTTCTGCATCTGTGTGAAAAGGACAGGATGGTCAAGTGGATCATTTCTACCCGTAATGTATTTGAGTCCACATTAAGTTAAATTAAAAGAAATCAGAGTGATGCTTGCCTTGGTGACTATTTTTCACATCCTCCAGCAGGTAGAGTGCCCTTGGACATATATACCACTTCCCCGATCCCCATAAATGCTGTTTCAGTTTTTAATAACCCTCTTAAGCCTTAAGCACCCCCTCCCTTATCCTTTTCCTCTCAACAGTTGACCTTGTGTTTTGTTCATGGCAAAATTATGCCAAGAGACTGAGATTATCTTTGCCAATAATTTATTTAGCACAGGCTTACTGCAGGAATTATAATTTATAATAATAATATTTCACAAGCCAATAGCATACAGGTTAATGTCTCATAATAAGCCAATAAAGAAATAACATATACTAACCAATGATAGATTAATTACACTATTGTTCCAGGCAAAGGGGTATAAAAAGAAAATAAAGTATAAATTTAGTTGGGGTGTATCTTTCTATGAGTTGGTTCTCAGAAGTCAGCTTAGCCAAACAAGAGCTGAGATTCAACAATAAGCACTAATTGAAAATCCCTTGTGGCTAGAGCGTGATGTTAGCAGAATGAGGGCACTGGTGTTCACAGGCAAGATGATCTCCTTCAGGGGTAGCTGCATGGTCCTCACTAATGTTGGCAAAGACCAGCCTCACCACAGCAAGAGCTAATGTCCCAAGGTCTTCAGAGAGCAATTTAGATCAGCAAAGAGTAGCCTTTCCCAGACTAAACACTCTCATTAAGTCCTCACAAACTCTTGATATTTAAAGTTTCAATGTTGATTACACCACAGTTCCTTTTCCTTATGTTCATATTGGTAAGTGCCCAGTAGCACAACAATTTTGATGGCATTTTTTTGACACAGTCTCCCTAATATAAATGATTTCACCCTGTATCAAACAATGTCACCTAAGTCATGAACAAGTGGATTTGAAATCATAACACACCAATGCAGAACACTTTGCCATTTGTTTCTAAGGAAATAAAAATCATCTCTCTCTGTCTGTCTCTGTCTGTCTGTGTCTCTGTCTCTCTCTGTCTCTCTCTCTCTCTCTCTGACTCTCTCTCTCACACACACACTGCTGCTTCCTTCTCATACTAAGTTTTATTAGTTATTTAATCACCAGCCTCCACCTTTTCCATGCTTATAGAACCCACACATTTTCAGGTGTTGCACAGTCTTGGGCTTGGAGAGAGATGCACATTCTGCAACCTCAGTAAATAAAGTGTAATTAGCATATGTCGTGGTCATTCAAATTTTTCTTGCCAAGAATAGGTTTAGTCATGGACATGTGTGAGAATTCTGGCCAAGGACACATGAATAGAAGTCTGTTAGGAAGCTTCCAGGAAAGTTTTCCCCACTCTTAAAAGAGGTACAGTTCTCATTTGCATTGAGCTATTTGTGTCATGGTTACCAAAATCTAACTGACCAGAACCATCGTCCTCTTTTCATTCCTTATCCAAGATGACATCTTTGGGGCCTAAACTCTTTTGTTCACTCCCTTTTTGAATGTTGCTTGTTCTTCATTATCTTATTTGTCCTGATCTGTATCTCAGAATCCTTCCTGCTGTCTTCCTCCATTAATTCTGTATTTTCTTTACCAAATCCCATTCTTTCTTATCATTCCCTTCTTTTCCCTTCACATACTCCTCTAAAGGGATCATCTATATTTTCCTGGCTCCAAAAGTGATTATATTATCATTTATTCTTACTTAAGTCCTGGATCCATATTTCTTGCCATTTGCCAGATATTTCCATACAAACTTCATGAAAGTAACTCATTCTATCTGTCTAAAATAAGTATAATATTTCTATCCAAATTGGATCTTTTTATTGATATCTCTAGGATAATTTCCCAACATTCATAAGCTGGAAACTCTGGGTTTATTTTAGATTTCCACCTGTCTCTCAAACCCCGACTTCTAATCAGTCAAAATATTCATGAATTTTATACCCAAATATTTATTGTATCTCTATTTTTTTAATTCATGCTGTCCTACTTTAGTTGGGGTCTTTATTTTTAACATTTAAAAAAAGTGCCCTAAAGTAATAGATTAGAACTATTCAAGGTCCTGATGATGTTGCTGAGACACAATCCCATGAGAAGCCTGAAGAGTTATATAACACTGCTATTACTAGGGTCGTGTTAATCTCAATCATGGTAAAATCTTGAACGGCTGCCTTTTACCCTACAAGCCAGAAATCTTCATTGTGGTAAAGCAGGATCTTTTATTTTAAAGCCATTTTGTCACACAGCATTCTGAAATAATCATAGTCACAAATTTCACTATTTTATTCCACAATTAATCAAGATCAGGACGCATATGCTAACCAGCAGCTGTTTCCTGTGACTAAAGCAATAAAGCACTTTTATTCACACAACAGCATCCTCCCTTCCTGCTGGTGTACCTTTTGTACATCACAGTCTATAAAATAATCTTTAATGAAATAAAAATACATTCTCTTGTGTAAACAGAAGAAAAAGTCATTGAGCACATCTTCCTCTTATATGTCATACACATATGCCAAGAAATAATTCCTACTCTGAATCTCAGTGGCATCATTCAATATTAAATTTGCAGGCCAATAAAAACAGACTGTTTTATGTAGATTGTTCAGGTAACATTTCAATCAAAACTCACAAAATAAGAAGAAAAGAATTCTAAGTAAAATAAACATAAAGTGTAATGGCCCTGGAGTAGGAGTAATCTTGTTCAAAACACAGGAAGATGGTCTGTGTGGCTACATGGTATATTTTGGAAAGAAGGGCAGAATAACACGTTTGGGGTAGAAGCAGGGACTGGCTCCTGTAGGGTCTTTGGGCCAATGTAAGGCTATGGTATTTCAATGTAAAAGTATAGCAAAGGTGGGGAATGATGAAATTTGCATTTTAAAAGGGTCATTCTAGCTGCTCTACAGAGAACAGGCTACAAGAGAGCAGCAGAAGGGGCAGTTAGAAAATAATAACCTATAAGACAAATGGTAATAGCTCAGATCCATGTCAAAAGTTTAGAGATGTTGCAAAGTGATTGGATTTAGGATAATTTTTTAAAATTAGAGATACAATTGATAAATTGTGTGGAGTTTAGGGAAGAAAGTAAATCAAAGATATTTTCTAGTTTTTAATCTCGTGTCTCTTTTCGATTTAATTTTTACTTTATTTTTTCCATTACTGTTTAGTCCTCTTATGCCCCCTTCCCCAGCAATCACCACACTGTTGTCCATGTCCATGAGTCCTTTTCCTTTGTGCTCGATCTCTCCATCTCCTCACCTCCCCCACCCTAGCTGTCATCCTGCCCTCCATCTATGAGTCTGTCCCCATGCTCCTTGTTAGTTCAGTTTGTTCATTACATTCCACATATGAGTGAAGTCATATGGTATTTGCCATATGTCCTCTGACTGGCTTATTTCACTTAGCATAATGACCTCCAGGTCCATCCATACTGCTGCAAAAGGTAGAATTTTCTTCTTTTTTGTGGCCGAGTAGGATTCCATTGTATAATTGTCCCATAGTTGTTTTATCCACTCATCAAATTTTACTTGAAGTTCTTACAAAAATCTCAATTTTAATGTTTGAATTCTCATGTATTATCTTCCTTCCCAAACCAGCTCCTCTTTCTGTATTCTCATTCTCAGTAATGGGCTTCTCTATGGATCCATTTACTCATGCAGGAAACTTGAGATCTGTCCTTGATACATCTATTATCCCTGCCACGTCTGTTGCCATTAACCCCCACAATCTAATCAATGACTAAGCCCTGTCAACCCAACTTCCAAATTATCTCAAGCCTTATTATTTCTACTAAAAGCACCAGTTTAACCCATAACTATCTCTTTCTTGGAAATGTATAATAATTAGCTAAGTTACCTACATCTGTTTTTTGTCTGCATATATTCATTCTATAGTAATCAGAATGACCTTGTTAAAAAACAAATTAATGTCAAGCATCTTTTAAAACACTTCAAAGACATCGTTTGTTCTTGGGATGAAGTCCAAATATTTGAACTAATGTATAATGTTCTGCAGGACCTAGCTCCTGTCCACCTCATCAGCCCTATCTCAAACAACTCTCCTTTCCAGTTCCAGTGTTTCAGTGACTCAAAAGCTCCCTACTCCTCCCTGTCTCAGGACATTTCTAGATATTATTCCTTCTACCTGCCTTGATTAACACTTTACTGCTGACATTCTTCCTTAAGATCCCAGAACAAATGTTATTTTCACAGAAGAGAGACTGCTGCTGTCATGGGTTCTCATAGCATTCTGTACTTTTTCTTTATCACACTATTAACAATGGCAATTATCTGTGTGAATATCTGTCGGAAACCATTGTGTTTCCCGATACACTGTAAGTCCTACAAGTAATGGAAATGTGTCTGGTTTGCTTCTCCATTTAAGCGTTTCCTCCTCTCCTAGTCCAATAACTGCTTCTATTAGAAATATAACAATCTGTCTTTTAAGTAAAATAAAAGTCACTGCATGTTTTTAACAGGGGAATAATATGACCCAATGTGTATAATGAAAATGCAGTTCTCCGGGTGCTCTGTGAAGAATGACCAGGTAAGCTAGAGGAAGTGTGGTGATGAGGAAATTAGAGAGAAGTGAAGATGCAGGGAGGAAGGAGTCTAGGATGGGTATAGATGGAGATAATTATTGAAGGAGCTGAGAATGAGCCTCCTCAAAACATACCATTTTGGCATGTGGATTATTTCAAGCAGAAGGCAATCAAGACCCAGCAGATTCAAGAAAATCTTTTACTTGTTCCTTAACTACCTAAAAGAATTTATATAGATGGCCTGGTTCAGAAAGAGAACTATCATCAGAGATAACTACAACGAATATAAGCTAGCTGTTGTAAGGTTAGGAGGAGTTTAGCAAAGCCTGGAGATGAAATTCCTCTTGTGTCCCATCATCCCTGCATGTCACGGCAAACATTCATTCACCAGACATTTGCTCTTCCCATCTACCTGTCAATTGCCTTCCTACTGTTTGAAGGCCCCCAAACTTACCCTTTTTTCCTTAGTTCAGTATGACATGTAAACTTCAATTTTCTGACTGCCTGTAGGCCTCATATTCCCATGGAGCCCGATATGTATGTTATTAATTTATTTTTTTCCTGCTAATCTGTCATATTAATTTGATTATTAGATGGACCAAAGGACCTAGAAGTATAGAAAGAAAATTTTACTTCCCCAACAGTAAGTACAGAAGGAGTTTTAAAAAGGTACAGGTAGCAGGGAAGAGAGATGGTTATGTAAGAATTTTTTCATGATGGCCTCTTTTTCCCACTAAAATCTGGCCATGGAGGGAAGTAGAGAAATGAGGAAGTAGCTCAAGGGAGATGGGATATCAAGGGTACTCATGAAGATGAAAGATGCTAGATCATGTTTTTATACTTTTTAGGGATATTCTATAGGGAAAAATTTGATGAGTTAGAAGCCAAAAAGGATAACTTAAAAAAGCAAGTTCCTTAGCAGGTGGGACAGAATGGCACACAGAGCACAGGTGGAGAATTGTTATTCAACGAAGTTTGTGGGGCAAGAAACGTCCCTGTAACTGGAGGGAAGGAGAATGTGGGTGGCATGCGAAAGTTAAGTTTGGTGATAGAGAAATGGAAGCCTTTACATCTCATGACTTTTAATTTCTCACTTGAATATAATACAATGTCACTAGTGAGAATGAGAAGATATAGGGAGCAGGAGCTTCCAGGAGAAAAGATATAAAACAGTTATTTCTGACAGTAGGACAGTAAACCTACTAGAGAAACATAATTGGGATTCCAGGCAGTTGATTCTTCAAAGATCATGAACACAAATCTAGAGTGAAACTGATCAGCAGGTATTCTTGCTAACTAGGTCCAGGCATAGAAAGGAAGATAGTTAAATGCATTCAGTGCTGCAGGTTAGACGATGAGAACAGGAGAGAGGGAGGACAACAGGGTTGAGCGTATCCATAAGGAAGTTTTTACAATGATGGTAGTAGAAAGGAGATGAAAGCAGAAAAACATTACCAGGGTCAATGGATTGGAAGTCTAGATGAGGTGAAAGGAATGTTACAGTGAGAGAATTTGAACAAGGGAGCTGTAAGGCACTGAGGCAGTGGTACCGACTTGGATATCTGATACTCAGCCTCAGAGGTGGTTCAATGTGTCATGATGACGAGATGCAGAATGTGACAAAGGAGTGGGTGGCTGAGATGCAGTGTATTAAAGGTAGATGGAAATACACAGAGGGAAGGGCATTGGATAGATCCTTCAGCAACAACTTAGAATTATGAGGCCAAATGGCAAAAGCTGGAGACATGAGAATGACTGAGGATCCAAAGTTTCAAGTGAATGAAGAAATGTCCCAAATCTGTTACTGCAGGAGGAGGATAGGAATGTAAACATATGGCATGCACATCAATGAGAGAATCAGATTTATTTTGTTTTATCTTTTTTTTTTTTCTGGAGAGTAGGAGAGTCTGAAATTAAAGAGTATCAACAACTAAGTAAAACAAACTTGGATTCTGCCATTATGGAGCTTACAGGCTAGTGAGGGGAAAAGATACAAGTCAAACAATTAAATAAAGAAAGATATAGTTACAAACTCTAACAAGTGTGAGGAAGAAACGGTACAGACCACTGAGAGCATGAAACACAATGACTGAATTGATCTGCCGGCTGAGAGTAAACCCTGAAGATGTTATCTTTGAGCAGAGATCTGAAGGATGAGTGGGCAGTTGAGAGGAAAGATAATAAAAATTAGAGGTTTGTAAGGTTAGATAAGACAGGAAAACAAAAGTTCAGAAGAATAAGGTAATTTCTGAGAGTGTCAAAATGACAAATAACATAGACCAAGGAGTGAGCTGAACTATCAAGAGAATATGAATTAGCCTGGGGACTAGGGATGATGTTAAGTAAAGGCAGCATATGAAGAGTAAGATAGTGAGAAGGCTACTAGTTAGAGTGGGAGAGCATTCTTTACCAGTATGACAGTGAAAGATCTTCTGAATCAAGAATGTGTCCAGAATAGTGAGTTGGGTGAAGAAAGTTATCAGATGGGTGAAGAAGGTCTACTAATGGTTTCGCTAAACAGTTAGACTTAGAAATAATAGCATAGTCTAGATACCAAAGTCCTCAATAAATTTGAGTTAGTGTGACTATATAAAAAAGAAGGTACAAAAAGCAGTGGTTTTTAATGAGGATGAATTGTGTTCATCCTCACAATATGTTCTGGACAAATTGTGTAAATTGTATAAACTCTAACCTCAGTTTCACCACACATAAAATGGAAATAATAACCCCTATCCTGAAGAGCTATTGTGAGGATAGAAAGAATGTGAAACACCTAGCAGCATCCCCAGCATATATTAGAAAATAAAAGATAGTTACCTAAATTATCATGTTTGTACTTACTATTAGAACGAGTTGCCAGGTATATTATTGATTGTTTAAAGAAGATCTCTGTTATTCAGCAGCCTAAAAATATAGTACTATTTCATTTATGTGTCTATGCAGAAAGGTAGCAGCATTAAGAAACTGTTGGTTCCTTCTTTGACAGTGCTTCTCTGAAAAGTACAGGCCTAAGAGGCTCATCAGCTAGCAACTATTATAATTCTCCAGTCAAGGACATGAAAAGCACAAAGAAACTCTGCACAAAATCACAGAACAGCTCAACAGCAAAGACAAGACCAGAGACCTATGGTCACTGACTCCTACATTACTGCTGTATCCACTTCCTTAATCCTTGGATATGGTGTCTGCATTCCTCCTCATCTGAGTGATTCAAATGGACATTCCCAGGTCTGGGAGCCAAGTAAACACTGCTTATCATGATGTTCTTTATTCTGGAACCCACTGTATTTTAAGTTGTGTAAAGAAGTATCTAGACCATGATTTGGGAGACAAATAGACCTCCAGAGAGATTACTGATGTGCTGAATCCCTTCATACTCCTCAGCCCTGGCTCTCCCTACTACGGCTCTTAGAATGCCATAGTCACTTCTGGATGAAGTGGCCATGGTTATAAACCCTTGCCCTCACCTAGACTCCTAGAAACCTAAATGGGGTGGGGTAGCTTCAATCCACAGGGTCACTATGAGAGGGGACAGCTAGCTTGTAAGGTAGCATTCTGCCTCTTATTTGGAAGCCCACTTAAGGCTAGAGTAGTGGTACTCCAAAGTCAGTATGCACTCCTCCTGTCTGTAATATCCTTAGCTATTATCACAATGAGCACAGCACATTAGGGGGTAACCCACTGATACAGTTGAACTTTACTCAGAATGTACAGTAATGAACTGCGGCAGCTGTAGTGCTCTAAATCAAAGACTCCCAGCACCCGCACAGGAATGGGAAGGGTAGTACATCCTCTCTCTGTAAGAAGATTCTTTGCCAGACAGCCTGCCTGCTACCTTAAAAGCAAAATCCTATTATACCTGTAAAACCCCCACAGCAAGGGACAGAGTCAGACAACCATCACAAAGCAACTTGGGCAAATTCCTGGGATGCCAGGCCACTAGGTAGAGCTTTCAGGGACAATAATTATCCCATCTGCAGACTCTCTTGAAAAGCACTGTAAAAGTGCAGGCCATGACATAAGACCTCTGCAGGCACTATTGCTCTCTTGGGCCATCTCTGAGGGCCAATCAGAGCAACAAAGCCATGAACCCTGCAGAAATTTCCAGCTAAAGAAATATATAGATTGGATAACAAAACAGTTTTGAGTAGACCCAAGTAAAGGATTTGAGAAAAGTGTGGTTTCTACTAAGTTTATAAAACAATCCCTATGCAGTAATGAATGGGGAGATTTGGAGCCAGTAGAAAGCAGAGAGAGTAAAATCTATTATGGACACTCTGGGAGCCCTGACTATATTAATGCAAATTCATTTTAGAGGTTGCTAAATTATTTACATAGTTGTGGAACTCGCTAACTTCCATATACTCCCAAAAGCATTTCTTCATTAGGATTCCCTGAAAATCAGAGGTTGTTGCAAGCACAGAATTAGATCAGAGTTCTGTCCATTAATTGGCTACCAATGTTCACCTATAAATTGATAAGGTAGAATGAGGACATGTCCTGATGAGGTAACACAAGACACCAGAAGAATTATAATCCTCCTCCTGCCTCTTCTCTCCCTTCCCTTCTAAATGTTCAGTCCACAGTGAGGGGCCAGGCATCCCAGGACTGAGCTGATCAGAGCTCTGCTTTCAGAGAAAGGAGAACAGAAAACTCCAGGCAGTATTCTTCCCTGCAGAACACAAGCTGTCTAACTGTTTTCCACAGAAACATATTTTTTTAGAACTGAAATCATCTAACCTCAAGGTTAGGGATGAGAGCAGGAAGGAACTCTTTGTTCCTCTCTCCCCTCACCACATTCCCATTTCGACATCATTATTCTCTCCTTTTCCTCTCCCTCATTGTTAAAGCTGGCATATCACCACTAACATTCAGAATAAAAAGCAAATTATTACTAAGCCTTAGCCTTTTTCTAAAATTTCCAAAAATTCACACAGGAAAATTACTTATGATTTCAGATTATAAATCAATTGTTCGCATCACAGTGAACTCCTAATCGGTAGATATTCTTTCCATCTTCTTCCCCAAAGCCTTCATTGATCCAGATGTTTTTTGTTCTTTTAATTTCTAGTGATTAAACCTTTCAGGTTATGTAGTCCAGTCATGATATGGTTTACCTCAGTTTCCTGAGACAGCATCTAAATTTTTTCTCCTGGTAAAGTCAGTCATCTTTATGGACTCATTTTTGACCTTGTCGCCTCTTTAGTATTCACAGTACCTTTTGTACCGTGTTCTCTCTGTTGTTCCTGGGTAGCAGCTGAGACCTTGTTAATTCTCTGAATCATATTCCAGGGTATTTTGCTATTTTAATTTTATCACAGTATATAGTTTTGCTTAGGTACATTAGTTTACTGGGAGACGTATCAAAGAGTTAACTTCACTTTCTACTCCCAGTTTAACAAAGCTATCACGATATACTAAATTTTAAAAATTTCCCATATTTTGCATTCATTGCATGTTGCCTACAATATAACAAGGCTTTTTTTGGATTATGCTAAGAAGATAACTTCAGAAAGTTCATATTCTTTTCCTTCATTGGTATTGCAATGCAGTAATTCTTGGGATGACTAAAATGAGAAAGGTTAATTTTCTTCATGAGCAATGGACTGAAAAACAGTGTTCCTATAAAATTTATCTTGGATATAGAATACCACGAGTGTAAAAACTAATCAGTCTTTACTGCTAAGAAAGTGGGTCATCATTCTTTCTCTCATTTCAAACATAAGCTACATACCTCTGGAAGTGTTACTTAGTAGTATGTGTCTGTCCTTAGCACTGTCTCCAGATATATGGCATCTACCCTCTATGAATTTATGATGGGCCAAAGAAAAGGGGCCCATGAATGATAAAGCACAAATTCCAAAATTTAGTTACAATCATTCTGTGAACTCAGTGGTACAACTTAGAGATCAGTGGCATAACCAAATGCAAACACCCAGTCCCCTAGAGTCTGCTTATTACTGTCAAATATTAAATAAAACTCAAATGAAGACAAAGGCCCTAATATTTTTTAAAATTAAATTAAAATTTTTTGAATAGGCAATGCATTCACATGGTTAAAAAATAAAATAATATAATAAGATATGAGTCAAGAGCTCTATTCGTACTTCTGCCTCTATCCACTTCTTTCCCCCGCCTAACTCTTTACTGGTTAGTACCTTACATAGTTTCTGGAAATATCTTTCCAGGGTTTTCTTGTGTGAAATGAGTAAATATAAATATTTTACTTTTTTACACAAAAAATAGCTTACTGTGGATAATTTTTGAGCTTTGATTTTTCTGGTGGATAGTAGATCTTGAGATCTTTGGATGAAGTTATAGAGAATAGATACACCCTTATTGTGATTACATAGTATACCATCGGCAGTTCATCACTGAGTGGGCATAGCTGTCTGTCTCACCAGGATCCAAACTGGATTCTGAATTACGCTTAGCAAGGAAATCCTGACTCTTGTTAGCTAAGGTGTTTACAGTGAAGACCCTTCTTTCTGTACAAACTAAAAGAGTGATTTTGAAAAATTGATACTCAAGGCACAGGCAACTTTTCCTTTTAACCGGGCTCACTCAAAGGTCAGCTTCAGAAAGATATCTTAGAGATCCCACCAGTGACAGATGGTGGGTCCTTTGGCTGTGTTTATAAGAAGTCTACATTTTCTCTAATCTGGTTTATTCTTGGTCTGTTTGGTACATGCACACGCAGACACAATGCACGTACTTTTCTGAGACTTTAATTCACACATATTAAGGGAAAAGGGTGATGGGTGACTGGTGATGTAGATAGTGACAATCCCTACAAAGAATCAAGGATACTGCAGTTCGTTATTTCCCCCCAAAGCCGCTGCATGGTGGAGTTATCAGACCATATCAGGCTTAAGGGACATTAAATGTCAAGAGAGCAGACCTGCTATAGAAAGCTGATGGGAGCTGCGGGAACCTTTAGTATCAAATGTTCTCCTGTATAATAATAGGCAGCAGCATCAATCTCAGAAATGCTGCTACAAATGTCAAAGAAAACCTTCCCCGTATATAGATTAAAGTTGCAGATAAAAACAGAGGACCAAATCAAAGCCCCAGTGTTCCCTTCTTTAAAACCACCCTGCCAAAAATGCAATTTCTGGGTTATCAAAAAATAGAATCTCTCAAAAAGCATTCATAAAGTTTCACATTTTGGTGTTATCACAGAAGCTTATATTGAGAAAATACTATTTCTTTCTGCCCTCCCCCTTCAAGGTTGAAGCAGCATCCTATCTCTTCTCCCTAACAAACTCTGTTCACTTCAGAACAGAAAGCCTGGAGGTAACAGCACTGTGTTCTGCAGAGCCATAGAGCCACACGCCAACATGTATTGGCCATTTGCTTGAAACCCTCCTTTTCAAAAGGAGCTGGGAAATAAACATTTTAAAGTGACCTTATGAAGTCAACATCAAAGCCCCGGAATAAAATTACATTTGGTGGAGCGATTTAGACACCATAAATACAATGGAGTGTCAGTTGAGAAATCTGGTGTAAAAATATAAACAGCAAAGTTTGGATTTATAAGGCCTCTTTTGGATGTGACAATTCAGACATTAAACATTAAGAATTTGATCTATCAAGTAGAGGATTAGGCTGGGAGAACTGCTGGTTTGTTGTTTTGTTTTTCTAAAAGGGAGAGTCAATAGGACAAAAAGAAATTTTCATCAGCTTTGGTTAAAGGACACAAATACTCACATGCACATACACACACACTCACATATCTACACAGATAAGCCTATAAACACAAAGACACTGTTGCTCCAGAAGGGTACCTGCCTGGATTGACTTGTCATATATTCCAGAGTAGGGAGTGTCTGGGAAACAGAGTCAATGACTCTTTCTTCTTCCCCCATACATACTAAAAATGACCATAATGGGTTCACTGACATGACATACTGTGATTTACTCCGATGTTGCCCTCAGGAATGTCTTGTTCTTTGACATCCCTGTACAACCTTGGTAATGGAAAGAACTCCATACATTTTTTGATAATCTACATGTTTATTATAGAATGCAGCTACAGGAGTTCTTAAGGCAGTTCTTAAGGAGTTCTTAAGTTCTTAAAATTTTTGAAGTTAAAGACCCTTAGTATTATCACTAAGATCAGAATGGTTTCAAAGGTTCTCTGTTAATCTCTGATAAATGATCAATAAGTGGTACCACTTGTGAACTATGTCTTCACTGTCTCCCCAGTTGCTTTTAACTTGGATAATAGTCCATATCACTTTTAAAACCATGGTCCTATAATGGTTATTGTTACTTCAGGCATCAAATGTTAGAACAGAATAATCTTCATGGGTTTTTTCCCCCAAATTAATGTCACATTATTAAAATAAAATTATAGTTTTCTACTACATTAAGAGGAAATGTTTTCTTAAGTAAGATATTTTAATATTTAATGTATATAGTGTAAAGGGAAGCAGAATTTGCCTTTTATGTCTTTTTTGCTTTATTGTGCTGACAAGAACTTCCGAAAGTACTATGAGTACTATGAGTACTAAGAGTAGAATCTAGATCTTAGGGGGAAGGCACTCAGTCTTTCACCATTCAGTATGATGTTAGCAGTAGATATTTTAAAGATGCTCTTTAGCAAGTTTAGAAAGTTCCTTTCTATTCCTGGTTTGCTGAGAGATTTAAAGTGTTAACTTTTATCAAGTGTTTTTCTGTGTTAGTTGATATAATCACTTGATGCTTTATCCTGTTAATGTGGTAGATTACATTGATTGATTTTTTCTTTGTTTTTTTCTTTTTTTTTAGTTTTTAACCAAATTTACACCTGGTTGTGGCAAAAATCGTTTCTACATATTGCCAGATTCAATTTGATAATATTTTGTTAAGTATTTTTAGTCTATTTTCATAAGGGATATTTATCTGTAGTTTTCTTTTTTATAATGTCTTGTTTTGATATCAGGCTAAGACTAGTCTGATAAAATGAATGAAAAGTGTTCCCTTGTCTTTATTTTTCTGAAAATAATTGTGTATAATTGGTATTAATTCTTCAAATAGTTGGTAGAATTCTATAGTGAAGCCATTTGGGTTTATCTGAGATACTTTTTCTGGAGTTTTAAACCTATTAACTCAATTTTTTAAATAATTAAAACACTATTCAAATTATTTTATATTGGGTGATATTTTTTGGTATTTTATACACTGTGTTTAGTTGTTTAGGTAGAAGGATTCATTTGATACCAGATACTCCTCCATCGCTCCAAACAGGTATCTTCTTCATTTATTTTTAAGACAACACAGGTCACACTTTCAAAAATTGTTGGCAAGGGAAGTAGAGAGTCTGCCCTAGTAAGGCCTCAAGAAATAAACTACATAAAATACTGAAAAGAGAAACTTCTCAAAAACACAAGAATTGTTAACAAATGGTTTGAAGCTAATAAAACACATTTGCTGAGTACTAAGAAGATTCAGGTGAATAATATCCTCAATTATGAAACCTGCAATAATCACAAGAAGATGTAACTACATATCTCCTAAAGATCAAGTGCAATTCCTTTAAGTAAGTATACATTACATTAGAAGTTAAGCAATACCCAAGTATACCTCATAAAATTTATTTCGGAAGGTCCTGGCAGGTAAAGAACTGTTACCCTGGAGTGGTGCAGGAATAGGACCTAGCACCTAACTCATTCTTGAAAAATCTCACAGACTCCAAAGTGGAATTATTTGGTTACCACTATTCTTACATTATTAAGTGGGGAAAATAGTTCTTGAAAAGTATGGAGTGCCTTCAGTTTTAAAAGCATCTGGCTTTGCTATGGTTGCTGATTTGCTAAAATCCTGCTAACAGTAGATTGCTTAGACAGGACCCAGATTTAATAAACATTTAAAAATAATCAAAGATCAGAGTCAGCTCAAATATCAAACTCAGGCAAATGTCAATTTCTTTCTTCTTTGCTTCAACTGAAAATCAAAAGGGCTAATTTTACTAGTATCAAAAACATTTCCCCTCCTTAATAACCCCATGTGACTGAGGCCAAATCAAATGTGATATTTGCTGTTATATCAAAAACAAAGTGAACTTTCATAAATCAGATTTTATGCAGTCTATAGTGTAAAGAACCAATGAGAGAGAGTTATCTCAAAATCTATAAATTGAATACAAACTCACAAAATAAATTAAATCAAGTATGAAAGAAAATCAACATCTAGGTTTGTGGAACAATAAAATATGTAAAAAGGTTGAAAAATAATACAGCAAGGCAATTGAAACCTCAAGTAAAAAGGGTAGCAAGGGATAGGTCATGCAGAAAAAAAAATAAAATGAGAAACAATAGTATTAAAAGAATTTCCACATAGAAATCAGAAAAGAGCATGATGCCCCTCATGATATTGCAGCAGTGGTAGAGTTTCTGAGCAGTGATTCTGCTTCCTTCTCTACAGGGCAGGAACCCTCACTTGTCCTCAGGAATTAAAGCTTGTTGGAAAGTTATTTTATAACTAGTTATTTTAAAAGTATGTTTTACAAAAACCCTAAAGTTTAAGAAACCGAAGCTTTTCTAAAAGAGAAGTGACAGCTACTATTAGCTGGCTGTGTGATGCTGAAGATTTGAATTAGCAGGCTATTGTTCTCACAGACTCACAGTGGCTGGCTAACCCATCATAGTCAATGGAGAAATTGTCCCCATATCCCGAGAGCTGTGCCTCTAAGATAATAAACCTTTAGTTCATGTGTGTGTCGTGGTGTGCAAAAGACACTGGTGGAATAGAAGACAAAAGAAAAATGTGCTGTTTAGTTATTTCATTATGTCATTTTATTGGGGAAACGGAAGGGAAGGAAAAAGTAAAGGTAAAAATTGAGTTATCTTTGACACTGCCTTCTTAGACTCAGAATTCCTATGGCAATTGATATCTATGATGCTAGTGTGACACTTCCAATCAGTTTAGCCTGGTAGTAATAATCAGAGTTACCATTTAATGAGCACTTATCACATACATACAGAATGTGTCTATAAACATTTTGAAAATCTGATCATGTCTAATACTCAAAACAAACCCTGAAAGATATGGTCTTTATAGGGTGAAACTGAAGTCTTCAGGTGGTTAAGGAGATTGCCAAAGATCACACAGCTAGTAAGTAGCAGAGTTAAATTCACAATCCCTATTTTTATCAATGTGGTCTACTAGATTAACATTTTCATATATTTCTTCGTAAAAACAAGCTTTCCTTTTACCCATGTAGATTATAAATTTTTTCAGATCAATGACGAGGCATTACATTAGTTTTATTTCCTCATTTGCTAAAAATATTATTGTTAAGTGCAATCTCCAAGATCCTCCCAAGCTCCACCACACTCTTTAGGTTTCCCCTTTGTAAAACACCCAGCTCTTGGAAAGATTCCATCAACATAATAGGTGTTCAATAAAGTATGAAAATAATGACTTGTTTAATTTAAGGAAAATAATGCCATAACATCAACAACCACTAAATTCTCCATTTTGTTTGAGCAACTCAAAATACTTAATAGAAGGAAAATTCATTTGTTTTATACTTCATTAATCAATAAATCTTCAGAATATTTTATGAGATGCCTATTCCAAATTTTATTATGTTTTAGTTTGTCTGTATCTAGTTTCCTTCTCACAATATAATGAACTTACCCTCTCCAACTCCATTTAATATTCCTGTTGCTACCTAACATTTTACAAAAGACAAGGGCTCTCAGTAATTAAAATAGTTCAAATTATGCTTATTCTATCATTGCTATTATTTTGAACTGTATGACTTTTATACAATGAGATGCCATACCAAAATGATCCCAAATACAATTTTAAAATTCCAATCCATTTTCTGCTGGACCGTTTCAACATTCATAAAATATTTATCAAATAGTTTTTAAAATCATACAATATTTTTCTAAAATGTTTAGTTAGGAATCAGTGCTTAAAGTATTTTATCCAATACTCTGATAATCAAGAAATGTGAATTTCTCCAAACTAAGCTTACTTGTTAGTCTCATTGTCTATCTTTAGCAGTGACAGAAAAAAATAAGTCTAACATTTAAAATGTTATTCAAAATCCCAGACTACATTTTTAGGTTGACTAAGTATGCAGCAAATTCAAAACTGCAGAGTTGTTTTGGGTTTTTGTTTTTGTTGTTGTTTTTTGTGTGTGCCATAGCACAATCCAAAGCTACAGATAAGTGGTGAGTTAGGTAAGAAAAGAAACTGATTCTGGGTTGCCATAGGAACACCGGGAGGGAGACAGTAATCATGGTTTTCTTATAAAGTTAAGGGGCGCCAACATAAGACTTGCTTTTATGGGAGGGGCCATTTTGGATTGGTGAGGGAAAATTTACCAAGAAGCTTTAGAAAGACTGTCCCCTCGAGGACCTCTCCCAGGAGGTCAGTAGTTGCCATGGAAACCCAAGAACTCACATCAAACTATGAAGTTCAGGGATCCAAACTCAGAGGCATATTTTTTAACCTTTCTCCATGCTCTTTAGTACTGGAATTGTGCTACTTTGAGAAAACCGTACAATGAGAAGCATCTCTTTGTGGTCACAGTACTATCATCATATGTAAGCCCATTGGTTTGTTTTTCAAATTTTGTGCAAGTCTGAAATATATAATAAACTATCCATCAGTAAAAACATATTGGTTATGTAGTTATTTGAAATACCTGGATGATGCTAAAGTCTTGGTGCTATTTTATTTGATCTTTTCTCCCCTTTGAGAGATCTCTACTAATCAGTCTTGATGATTAGACTCACTTCTACATAGGACCAATGTGCTGGCCTAGATTTTTTCCATGGTATCTTGATAATGTGGGAGGCTGCTATATTTCAGGACCTAAAGCATTTTAAGGAAAGTTTCTTGGAGTTGGGCCATCCAAGCCAAACAGCAAACATTAACACTCAATTGTCTTAAAAATCTTAATTAACCTCATATTCCAAAAGGTTTCTTATACTTTCACACAAATGAAGTGTTAATGGGTATAAAGAAGTTAGAAAAAGCAGGCCAAGGATTCAGTATTTCTTTCAGAATTTTTAACCAGGTCTGGAACTGATTCCTTGTTTTATTTATATTGAGCCGTTTCATTTCTTGAGTCCTGACCTCTGGGGAGCCTACTCCCTAAGCCACTTTCTTAGAAATATGCTTCTAGTTTGAAAGTAAATCTTCTAGGAAAAGAGCTAAGAAAATGAAAGAGAAAGCAGGAATCAGAAAGCACAAAAGACATAAGAGAATAAAAATATTTTTAAAATCAGATAAACAGAACAGTAGAAGTCTGGAAAACAAGAAAACCCAAGGTGAAAGAAAATCTTTCTGCCAATTCTAAATAAAACTCCCAAGGCTTATTCCAGGATTTAAACATGAGTATTACATCTGTGGCAAGGAGCAGAACATTATTAAAATTTTAATATTCTAACACAATTTTTCTTCTTCCAGAATACCTAATTCCCATTTCCCTTATTACCTGCATCTGAGAAATACATTAATTTTCTAAGTCAATTTACATTTTTATAAAATGATATAAAATGTCTTTCCTTAAATATTTATTAGAAAAAAGTTTCAGAGAAGTGGAGTGTTTGAGACTAAATTTTTAAATAATCAATCAAATATTTTCTTCTCAAATGAACAGATAAAATGTGTCTATTGGCTATTAAATCAGAGTGGTTAAAAATGGTGAAACCAAACAGTAATATTTGGCTTTGCCATTTAGTAGCTATATGATCCCAGGTCTCTCTAATGCTTTACTTTGATTGTTTTGTAAAATTAATATAATAATAGTACTTTTTCATTTTCAAGTTTAAATGAGGAAGTAATCTGGTAGCTGGAAAGCAATAAATTCACAATATATGTTAGATGTTAATATAACTATTACTGTTCCTTTTATTGTTACTCATTGATATGATTAGCAGCGAGGTGATATTTTTTAAATAAAGGGGGTGATGAGTATATAGTTCATTTTGATTCCTCATATTCTTCACCAATTTACCACAGATTCATCACTTCTGAGACCTGGTGAGAAAGACAAAATAACCTGGAATGGGAATGAATGAAATACGTTTGCCTAACAACTACTTTTACTAATTTAATAGTTCCCAATTTAGTTATGTTATACAGATAGAGTAAAGCTGTTGTAACTCAGTATGGCTTTTTTTTACTTTACCAATTAATTAATGTGGCACTAACATTTAAGTTCTTTGAAAAACTGCATGTCTTGTGAGAATAATAGACATACAATGATTGTTTCCCTAATTCAAGGGACTGCACACTTTAGTAATATCAAAAATAAAGGAAAAATAAAATCCTCGATTAGGTTTTTGTTAGCTCAAAGATATTTTTTTGTTAGAGACTTCTCACCTGGTGAAGTAGGAAATACTGTATTAGTCTCCAAATGACTTGCTGCTTTGGTCGCATCTGCCAACACAATCGTATGTATTCAATCTGGACACTTTTATTTCCTTAGGGTTTCTGCCTGAACTACTTTCCTAAAAAACTCTCCAGAACTTCAAAAGGAAATCCACTGAGATATGAAATAGGAAAAATAAAATTCAGAGAGAAAGGATAACAAAGATAAAACACATTTGAGAATAAAGGCAGAAAAGTAGAATCCCAAAGCCTAAGGACAAAGACATTTTGTTCCAGATTCAATACATATTTTACAAGCTGATGGCAAAAATCCAAACCCATCTGTAGGCACAACAGAGACATGGCAAAAGACAAGGCATACTTCTAATCAATGGAATTCTAATGCGCATTAACCTCTATGCTCAAGTTTAGATCATTTCAAACACAAGATATGATTCCAACAAAGTCTCGCACCCAAAGAAAATCATCCACTAAGAGTTTTCCATTTTTGCAACACTCTCTTTCAACAGTTTCTATAACATCCTTAAAAAATACACAGAGAACTCAGTTAGATGAGAACAACTGCATGAATTCAGTTCTTCTTGACCGATTTTCTATTCCTTCATTTCACCCCCTGAGGCAATTCTTAGCACTGGGTTGGCCAAAAAGTCTATATGGTTTTTTCCATAAAAATAAAAGATACATTTTTCATTTTCACCAATAACTTTATTGATTTGGATATTTTGAGTATGTTAGCTGTCTCCTGCATGGTATAACATTGATTGTTCTCAGTTGTCTCAATTTGATTGCTATCAACTTCAACTGACTTACCCATCCATGGAGCATCATCCAGCAAGAAAGTCTCCAGCACGAAAGTTCACAAACCACTTTTCACATGTTCAGTCAGTCACAGCACCTTCTCCACACACTGCACAAATCTTTGTTTGGGTGTGTGTGTTTCAGTTGCATTTTTACTTTTCTTGACATAATACAGCATAATATGCCAAAAATGTTGCATATTTTCTTCCATATTCAAGATTAATATGGCTACACAAAATTCACCAATTTTGATGTTTGTTTAAATGCATGCTGATATGACACAATACATGATATCACAAAACAATCTGACAAAGATTGTTTTGAATGAAGTTAGAAACAACTGAGTACTACTGAAACCATCTAATGAAAAAAAAAAACGCAAATGAACTTTTTAGCCAGCACAATATTACAAGGAATAAAAAAGAAAGAGAAAAAAATAAACAAAAGAGATTAAGAAATATGTGATATACTAAGTTCTCTTAGGTGAAATTCTTCCCTACAGTTAAAGTGAATAGAAGAGAATTTTAATGAGCCATGAGTTTTTAATCATTTCAAATTCCATAAAAACCAGCAGAAATAGGTCAGTATTACCAGCAGGTCACACAGAAAGGATACACTTGCTATGGATATCTGGAAAAGGTGGTCAGAGTGCTTGATTCTCAAGATTGTGGTTAAATTTCTCGCTATTGCTAGAGAAAGTTCATTAAGGGGCTCTTATGTACTGAATTGTGTCCTCCTAAAATTCATATGTCAAAAGACTCACCCCCAATAACTCATAATGTGATTGCATTTGGAGATGGGGTCTCTAAAGAAGTGATTGAGTAAATGAGGTCATTCGGGAAGGCCTAATCCAACAGGACTGGTGTCCTTATGAGAAGATAAGGAGAGGAGGTTAAGACTCAAGTATTCACTTACTGAAGACCATGGGAAGACAGAGGAAGAAGAAGACCATCTACGAACCACGGAGAGAGGATTCAGAAAGTTACCAACCCTGCTGATATCTTCACCTTGAATTTCCAGCCTCAAAAATTGTGAGATAAACATTTCTGTTGTTTAATCAACTCAGTTTGTTATACTTTGTCATGGCAGCCCAACCAAATTAATACAGTTTGACAACTGTCACTGTGGTCAGTTCTTAAGTTTTTAAGGAACAATAAATTAACTAGCTTCTTTCTTTTTCCCTCCATTCCTGTTTCCTTAAGATATCTCCCAGAAACTGTTAGGAGGAATTAAAAGAAAATTAGTTTGGTAAAAAGATTTGTTGTGAGATTGTGATTTCAGGGAAAAATATCTGTCTTTTTTCTCCTTGAATTCCCCCTGGGCAGAATTAGGTAATCTCTTCTACTTGCTGCTATTTTGACACATAGAGTATTAATGCTATAGCTCTTTTCCAGATGATGAGCTTCAAGCAAGTAAGAATTCTTCTATTTTTTTTTGCATATGTATAGATGCCCTCATTGCATCTGAGTCTGGGACATGATATTTCTAGTATCTTGGGCAGTTCTTAACACTCACTGGACACTTAAATATAATAGGTACTCAGTAAATATTGTGTAAATAAAGGAACTCTACAACATTGGTAACTTTTTTTTTTTTTTACTAATGCAGAAACGGAACCTAAGTGACTTTCCCAAGATTTCATTACTTTTGGTGTTTGACAGGACCTAAAAAAAATTGACATCTTTTTTCCTTTCTGAATTCTTAACTATCAATGGAGAAAAAGGAGTCTGAAAATAGAGATTGGAGTGTCATCCTTATTGTTAAGACTAAACTGAAGAATATGATACAGGTGTATAAGAACCAAGGGCTTCCTACTACAGAACCCTAAAATTACAGAGACTTATCTATAAGTATCAGAAGACTAGATTGGCTGGAGTTATAATCATGTAAAATATACAGCATGGGGGCAGGGGCAGGGAAACAGAATGACTCCTTCCTTTGCAACTGGATCTTATAGTCAGGAAGAAGGAAGAAGTGGCACTTTGATACTCAGGAACAAGAGAAGCCACTGCACCTCTCCTGGAGAGTGGTATGAAAGCATAAAGAATGATTACAAGGGTTTTCCTGGTGAAGCGCCCCTCTGCAGAGAAGGAAATGCCAGGAGTAAGTGTTCCCCAGCCCTCTCCTTCCCAGCTACCTGCCATATCCACCATTGAGACTCAAGTCTTCTGAACCAAGACTTCCCTTACTATGGTATTTGCCTCCTTATAATGACTCAGCTGAATTGGGAACAAACAGAGAGTTGACCTAACCTGAGTTTGAGTCCTTATCTAGCATTCAGTTGTGACTGTTAGTCTCTTAAAAAACTTCTCTGCAACATTAACATAAATACCTTACTATAAAGCTGTGCATTTGGTGCATGATGGAAACCAAATAATGAACACAATGATGATTTAGTAAAAATACCACAAAAAGCCATGGCTGGTATGGCTTAGTGGATTGAGTGCTGGCCTGTGAACCAAAGGGTCACTGGTTGGATTTCCAGTCAGGGCACAAGCCTGGGTTGTGGGCCAGGTCCCCAATAGAGGACATGCAAGAGACAACCACACATTGATGTTTCTCCTCCTCTCTTCCTCTTTCCCTTTCCCTCTCTCTAAAAATAAATAAATAAATAAATAAAGTCTTTAAAAATATATACCACAAAAAGAAACAACCTTGGAGTACTTCTGACCTGGAACAACCTTGAAAGGGAAGAGATTGGAAAATGGAGGCTGCAAATGGAGGGAGGTGGGGGAAAGAATTTTTTTCCTAAGACATTGTTTTTAGCTATATTAATGTATCTATTAATACTTGCTGTTTTCAGAAATAAGGAACAAAAAAAAATTCTTTGAGTTGTTAAATGATCCCTCCAATTAGCCCCAAGTGCCATAGTAAAGAATTATTGCCTACCGCCAATAAAGGTTTAACAACCAGCTCTTGGGGTGGGAGGGTCCATGATTTGTAGTGTTTGCTGATTTCTGTGTTCTAAACACTCCAACAGTGGCCCATTTTAAGCTCCTACACAGCATTAACCAGCTTACAAAGTTCCTGATAATTTAAATCAGCTGTCACAAATAATTACAGGATGGGTCCAGAACACCAAAGCCAACAAACAGAGATGCCAGGGAGAGAAAAGCTCCATTGGTAAGGGTACATATTGCCACCTGAGGATCTCCGCTCTGTAATGGGTCAGGTGAAACAAGACTCTTGGGAGCCCACACAGCTGTCCTGGGTACACACAGGTCTCATGCTTTACTGAGGCGATGGACTGAGTTCTGACACACCAGCTGTTGAGGAGTAGGTCCAGGCTCAAACTGAGAGGGCTTTCTAGAGGTCTTCTGTCATTTCGTAATTCCTGGCATTTGAATTAGGAAATGATTAAAAAGAAAAAAGAGAAAAGAAAGGAAAAAGCAGAAGTTCTTCATGCCAAAATAACAGCTACTGTTACAGCTACTCATCACAGCTACTATCCTGATCCTACTAAGTAGGAATTTAGTATGACTCGTAAACAACCTCCATAGTTGCTGGCTGCTGAGAAGGCTTTGACAGAAACAGGAACCACCAAGGTTATTAGTGCAAACAATACACTGAACATTTCCAGTGACCATATACCGAGAATAATAAAACTCACAATTTATATCCAGTGTGTGTAAAATGATGAAGTGTAAGCATTTTCTGTACATAGAAGGCTTGTATGTGCTCAGAAGCACAGGATGAAAGTTTAATTTAATAGTGCTTTTTTTGGTTCTAATTAAGCCAACTATGGATCTCTTTGTGAGAGCACAGTGACTTTCCTCAGGTAGTTAATTAGACACTGTCTGAGCCCAATAGAGACCTGTAAAGGTAAATGAAGATTGGAAAACCTCAGGTGACAGAAGAGATTACAAATGCTATTAAAGATTTAGCAGTAGGAGGGGGTAAAGGAATGCAATTTTTTTACAGTTCTTGGATATTTGAGTACTAGATTACTATTGTTAAACTTGAAAATATGGTGATGAATACAGAAGTCAGGTGAAGAAAGAGATTTTGCTTCCATGTAATTTGATAATATGCTATATTTCCTGAGCAGTACGGGCTTTCCCTCTGTCTTTCCCTCCCTCCCTCCATCACTTCCCTCTTCCTCTCTCTCATTTAAAACATGGTCGATGAAGTCCTCTTTCTTTTTGGAAATCTTTGAATTTAGCCTTCCTAATGTTCTCTCTTAAGAGATTATTCCATCCTTTGAAATGACTACCTTTTGCATGTGTGTCTTTTGACTCTGAACTCATCAGAGAGTTCCTGTGCCATTACAAGGATTTATTTAAGTGCTTGGTGTAGAAGCATTTAAATGGATGGTTAGAGTTGCAAGCTTTTCAGGTCACACTCATAAAGCCTGGACTTGAAGCTAGACCGGTAAATTCAGACCATAGCTCTGCTCTGGCTGCCTGTAGGAGTTGGAATGAGTGGTTTAATCTCTAAATTTTCATTCCCCGCTCTTTGTAATTTGATAGTAATATATTGTGATAGAATATTTGTGACTCTTAAGAAACTATTATATAATTTTTGTTTAATTATGTAAGTGTTAGTTCAGTGCCAGGACCAGAGCAATTGCTCAACAATTGTGAGTATCCACCCTTCTGCTAAATTTTTCAAAATCTACTTTCCTAACATCAGACTATTTAACCTAAGACTAGGTTACATATCTGATTGTTAAATATCTGATGTGAAAATCACATATCCTTTAACAGCCTATTGCTTTGTAGTGGTTAGAAGCCTATCTAAAACACTGGTTTTCAAACTGAGGGGACAGAGTATCTGAATCACTCTGGGTTGGATTTTGCAAAGACAAATCTCTTCCTCCACTGCCACGCCCAACGGGACACCTCTGACCCAGCATATCAGTTCCAGTGGTTGTGTGTCCTCAGCCCTCTGAAAAATGGACCAATCATCAATGAAGCAAAGCAGCAATTTGTCCGATATTCTGTTTCTGGGAGAAAAGGTTTTCCGCTAATGTCTGAGTGTTGACTCAGTTTTGACACTGAGATCTTGCAGAGAACAGGATCCTGTTACCCCCAACATTTATAGATTTTTTCAACCTCATTATCTTTTCCACTTTATTTTTATTCAACTATCTCTATCAGGCCTCTATCTTCTAATTTGTCCTAGAAAATTTTCTTTCTTTTTTTCTTTTTTTACATATTCCTTTTTCCTGTTTATTGGATCTAATTTTTAAGCAAAGTATTCTGTTTAAATATTTATGGGCCATCTGTTCCAACATCAAGGTACCTAAAGAGAGTATTTAGCATATTAAATTTAAGGCACACTTTATAACTTATATTGTATATTGATATTATACCTGTTTAAAGCTATTACTGCAAGTTTTGAATTCCTTTTTAAAATTTTTTCTGTGAAACACTGCTCTGCTCTTTCATTATAATTTCATAATATAGCTGTTGCCACCACATAGTAAGTTTTACGGCTTTACCTCCTTATATGTCTTCACTAATGCCTTCTTCTCAAATTTGTTTGTTTGATCAGAACAAATGAAACATTTTCTAATTCCATTGTTTGGGCATCCTAAGTTATGGCTCAGAATATCAAATTCTGATGTTTTGTGTTCTTCTTACATTCTTGTTTGTTTTCAAGGGTCACAGCCTGAAAATTAAAAAAGAGAAAAGTTAAAGTACAGCCTTCCTCTTTCTAACCTTCAGCTTTCTAACAGAACTTCAGATTTGCCAGAAGAATAAATGAAAAAAGTTTTACAGTCTCATGAAAATCAGCCAAACTGGCCAGTAGTCCACGAGTTTTAGAAATTTCACTGGGCTCTCCAGCAAATCTCTGATACATGCCTAAGGAATACCACACTCACCTTTAAACAAGTCATTTCAAAACTGGGTGCAGCAACCTGTGTGTGCCTTGGCTGATGTCGGTACCTGTTCACTACATTTGCAGGTCCCTGTGAAGCCTTCTTATTAGCCTCTGATTCTAAGAAAAGATCCAGTGGCTCAGAGTTTTTCTTTCTTCTCCTCAGCCATGTTCTTCCATCCAACAGCCACTTGACACTGGTCTCCATTCTCTTCCATCTTCTCAGATGTTGTTTTCATTTGGCCTAGCTTTTTGGATTACTTATCCCATCCTATGTGGAAGTAGCATTACTTGCATTTATTTACAAATAACCTGAAGCAGAGAAGATGGTCGTCCTTCCCTTTACCTGCTTACCTAGCAGGCAGACTTGGTCACACATGTTTAATTGTTCCCACGTCAGGCAGAAATCCCATGAGATGTGCCTCAACTGTGCACTCTCAGCTGTGTGTATAACTTAAAGTTTTGCTCAAAAGAAGAAACAGAAATATATTTAAACCTCACACCCTCAATTAAAAAAATTACATCTCATACATTTTGAAAGCGATGATAGGTAAACATTGGATCAACTCACTGAGGAAAACAGGGAATTTTCCTCGAAAGACTGGTCACTTAAAAATAGATAAGATGTTGAGCTATGTAGTTTATCACTGGCACACAGCCTGGAACCTAAATGGGCAAGTAACACTTCATTAAATATTGAAAATATATTACTCGCAGCAGTAGTATGTTCCTTTCGGCTTCTTACTCTGGGTGTGTAATCCTTATGGCAATGATCCCAAGGAAGCAGTCTGGGGTGCACTTTGCAGGCCAGGGAAATTATGTAGGTTTTTGTAAGAAAAGCTTGAGAGAAAACTAAGACATTTTCCCCAAAATTATTTATAAGGAAACAATAGCTTGGAATTTGAAGTACTGGTTTGAAAAGGGTATTTAAGGTTCAGAACATAACCAGACCAGCAATTTAACAGACACCTGATTTGCCAATGCTAGTAGTCTGAATTAGGTTTTAAAGGAAGCTTTCTGTTAATTGACATCTATTGCCAGAGATGTGATTTTCTCTGTGCTTTTCTGGGCAAGTGTTTGGGGTTTATATTTGGCATGATCTACTCTGAAACTAGAAAGAGTGCTAAAAGGAGACTTTGTACTATGAGCTCAACACCAAAATAAAAACAATAGCCATGCCTCAGGGCTATTTTCTTAAAGATTTATTGGGCCTTATAAAATATGGAGTCAGTCAAGAAGAATACAACAGCTGTTGTGAATTTCAAACAAAAGCAAAACATCCTCTTCTCCGTTTCCCTCCTCCGTAGTGTCCCTGTAAGCTGGTAAACGCTGGGCAGAAAGTGTCTTACTTATGCCTACCAACAGGAAAGTGGTGTTTCCGTACATAATGTGATACCAGTAAGAATAATCCAAGAGGTTTGTTTTGATTTACTTCCCATTTCAAGGCATTTAGGAATAGCTTATTTTAAAAAAAGAAGAAGAAGCTAAACTATAAATTCTACAATATATGTTAGATTTCCACAAAATCAGTTTTTTGGAACTGTTTTCTGTGCTGTTTCTGCCATCCTCCATATCCTAAATCTTCACTAAGAAATTCTAAGAACAGATTAAAAAGTGTAATAGTGATATGTAGAAACAGATATTGGTATTAATTTCATCCTATGCCTCAGGAAAACTGAAAATGCTGAAGTAAATTTCCAGTTATCTATTCAAAAGCACAGTTCAGACTGCAATATGATTTTGAAATAGTGAAGCAAAACAACAACCAACCAACTTCACAATACAAAATTTTGGGTTTTTTTTTTCAGTTTTGGAATCAGGTTTATTGGAATATAATTTACATACAGCAAAATTCTCTCCTTTTTTGGTGTACATTTTAATGAGTTTTCATAAATGCACAGAGTGATGTAATTACTACCACAATCAAGATACAGAATATTTCCATCACACCAGAAAGTTTCCTTGTATTCCTTTGCAGTCAGTTGTGTCTCTCCATCTGCAGCTCCTGACAACCATGGATCTGATTTCTGTCCCTTTGGTTTTACTTTTTCTAAAATGTCATATAAATAGTACCATACCACATAAAATTTTTTTTAGTTTATTCCAATTATTTAGCATGGTGTTTTTAGATTTATATATTGTTGAATGTATTGTAGTTTACTGTTTATTGCTGAGTAGTATTTCATTGTAAAGATGTACTATGATTTGTTTATCCATCCCCAGTTGGTAAATATGTGTATTGTTTCCCATTTTGGGTGATTATGAACAAAGAAAATATATACATTTGCTTACAGTTCTTTGTAAGGAAATATATTTTCATTTCTTTTGGGAAATATCTTTGAGTGGGATTGCTGGGTTGTATGGTAACTCTATGCTTAACTTTAGAGGAAGGTGCCATACTATTTTCCAAAGCGTCTATACTGTTTGCATTCCCTTGAGCAATGTGTGAAAATTCTAGTTACTCTATATCTTCTCCAGGATTTGGTACTGTCAGTTTTTTAAAATTTTAGCCATTTTAGCAAGTGTATAGTTACAATATTGCTTAAATTTGACTTTACCTAGTGACTTATGATGAAGCTCATCCTCTTATGTGTTTGTGTATGTTCTTTTGAAAAGTGTTCAAATTTCATACTCTTTGGGGGTAAGGGTAAGGGGTTGCTTGAGTTCTTTATTTATTCTGGTTGTAAGTCCTTTATCAAATATATGTTTGAAAATATTTTCTCCCACTCTTCTCTTTGATCTGGTGTTTGTTTTTTATTTCCTAACAGTGTATTTTACAGAGCATAATTTTAAATTTTTGATGAAATCAAATATGTGAAGTTTAAATTTTTTTATGATTTATGCTTTGTAATTAAATTTATTGGGGACACAGATTTATGCTTTTATATCCTGTGAGATCTTTGTCTGCCCCCAGGGTCACAAGACTTTCTCTTATGTTTTCTTCTAGATGCTTTAGATTTTAGGCTTTACACTTAGGTCTATAATTAATTTCCAGTTAACTTTTTACATATGGCATGAGGAAAGGCTCAAGATCAATTTTTGCATGCTGATGTTGAATATTCCAAAACCATTTGCTGCAAAAAATACTATTTTACCATTAAATTATATGTGTGGTTCTACTTCTGGATTCTCAATTCTGCTCTATTAATCTCTATCTATCCCTATATCAATACCACACTTTTTTGATTACTGTAGCTTTAGAAGCAGTCTTGAAATCAAGTAGTGTGAGTCCTTTATTATTATTCTTTTTATAAAATTATTTTGGCTATTCTAGGTACCTTGATTTTCCATATAATTTTTATTATGTAATCTAGATAATTTTTCCTATATAAGTAATATCCAGCCTGTGATCTCGAGGTCAAATGGAGATCACCTAGGATTTTAGGGGGGGAAATTGTTTTCTTAATTTTATTAGCATAAGGAATAATGTTTTTCAGCAATGAATTTGAGTTTAGTCTAAATATGAGACAAATGAGTTACTTGCTATACCAGACACCTAGAACTGGTAAAAAGGTGTGAAAGGACTTAAC
The DNA here is from genome assembly GCF_022682495.2 of Desmodus rotundus. NCBI lineage: Eukaryota > Metazoa > Chordata > Mammalia > Chiroptera > Phyllostomidae > Desmodus > Desmodus rotundus. Next base: position 60,580,320 of record NC_071393.1, on the reverse strand, counting down.
AGATAAGTAAAGTTTACATGAAAAACCTTACCATAAGGATTATACTCTGAACCTTCAAATGAGGCTCATTGGTTGTTGTGAGAGTGAAAATAATGAAGGTGGTACAGTCGGTTTGAGACATTAATGAGTTAGGAGTAGTATTTAGGAGAAGCTGAATTAAAGTCTTATGTTTGAGTTTATTTTAGTACAACCCTATGGCTATGTCACTGTATCAGCAATGGTCCATTCAGAAGATGGAGATCACACCTGTTATTCTAACTGTGAGATTTAATATAAAGAATTTTTAGGCCAGGCATGGGAAAACTCTAAAGTCAAAAAAGAAGTGCTGAGGCATCAAGGAGATAATAACAGCAAGAAGTAGCTACAACCTAGGCTGGAGCAGGAAGAGGATGAGCTTAGAATTATTATAAGTTAGAAGCTTGGAGGAGAAGGAGCACCAGAGAATTAAGATGCAGAATCTCTGAGGAGGGGGTCTTTGGTCAGCTGGTACTGCTATCTCTAATACTCAGAGGAGAGACTCTGTGTAGTTGGAAGCCAGACTTTGAGAAGGGGACACCTGCCAGCTGTTGCTGGTATTTCTAAAGGGGTTCAATGATCCTGGTTTGGGGACACATTAAAAAAACACTAAAATACCTGTGACTACCAGAAAAAATATTTTTACTGCCAGAGTGAGGAAGCATTGCTGGGGTAACAATGACAGAAGCAAGGAATAAAATCAGGAATAGAAAATAAGCAGGAAGGAGTCTGTCCCTTCTTTGTCCTCCAGCCTCCTGGTCTTTCTCTAGTGCCCCCTGTAAGCCAAGTCCCAGCCTCAGCCTCCTAAAGCTGCATATGCTGTCTTCATTGGTCTGGTGCTCTAAGAATAGTTTAACAACTGACACAGCCACTGAAACCTGACAAAAGATTCACTGAACTGCTTCCCCAGATCAGGCACTTTTTGGAAATAGATGTCCTTGGGATCTCCAACTTGTTGGCTCACCAGTGGTTCACAAGATTGTATTTTTTACCAATACAATAGGGTAATCCAACACAATGAACTTGAGGTTGCAGGAGAAAGTACAAGAATATTGCTGACTGGTTCCATGAAGTTGGGTTGTTCGCATGGCATTGGCCAGTGCCCACCATAGATTCCATTCCCTTCCATTGCTAAACTTTTCTTTGGTCAATGGAACCATGGTTACTGAAGAACTACTGAGTTATTAACTGGAAATGCAGTCACAAATTCAGGGAGGTTCATAGACTTTGAGCATGAATCAGGCTTTACATTTTATGATTGCTTTTGAAGCATGACCCTGTGTGTGGGTGACTGAATTGCCAAGTATCTGCCATATCATTTCAAGATGATTTTATTCTGGCTGATTATATATAAAGGAGACAACTTTGGATATAAATAGTGTAAATATAGAAAATTCCAGAACTATTCTGTAATTTCTGGCTATGTACCCTCCTTTGGCTCTGCAAAAGTATGTTCTCTTTCTTAAAAAATAATGAAACCAAAGCTTATTGTCATCTAGTCATTATCTGAATGGAAAAAATAAGATACGGCCTGATTTTCATTCCTCAAAATCTTGAGAATAATTTATTAAGTACCAAACAGAATTTTTGTTGAAGTTTTAAAACTTGAATAACTAATCATAGAATGATTTTTATGAAAAAAACAATTAAACTTTTAATTTTTGATTTAGTTTTTGATAAATTGTTTTTATATTACTGTTACAAGGTTTCATATTACATATTTGCTATGTATACATAGCTACAAGAAATGTAGGTCAGCAGACAATTCCCAAACCTTTGAGGCCAGACATGTTTCAGAACTCAGATCTCTGACTTTGGAAAAGTAACATGGTACAAATACTCAAATACCATTTGAATAGTCACATCAACTGAGATCAATAAATAGTCCCTTTTTTGTGCATACAAAATCAGGATTTATCATCATTTATTATCAAATGAGTAACAAGGAAACCTTTTGATGTTTAGAAATGTGAGTTTTTGGAATTATGAATAATGTGTTGTAGACTTCTATATTATTAACTACTTCCATTCGTAAAATATCGATATCTTAAAATTGGTATATCCAATCATATAACCTCTAATATGACATCAAGAAAGCTTCACAAACATGATTCTTCAATAGGAAAGACTTTAGTATGTTTCTATGCAAAAGCAGAGAAGTTAGTTGAGAGCTGAAGATATGAGAGGTAAAAGTAATAGATTATCAAAAGAACACACACAAAATAAGATGAGGGAAAATCTTCCATTTTGTTTCCCTCTAAACATTTACTGAATGACTTCTATATGCCAGAATTGTGCCAAATATGCCCAATACAAAGACAAATAAAACTCAGTTTTTGCCATCAAGAAGATTTCAGAATAGTTAAAGAAATGAAATAAAATATCAAAAATAATCTTAGATTGGAAATCCATAGAAGTACAGTGGAACAGAAAGGATGAAATAATTGATTCTTTCACAGACGGGAGAGTCAAAACATTATGTTGGTAGGTGATGCTTGAAAAATAAGCACCTAATTATTTTTTTAGGTTAGGGGTGGAGACACTGAGGGGAAGGTGACTTTTAGGCAGAAGAATAGTTTGAACTAGTGCACATGGTAGTGTGACAGTGTATCATAAGAAACTTAATCAACAGGGTAGATGAAATTACCTTAAAATAAATGCAAAAAAATGTTTTTGAGTGTCTAGTATGTGCTATAACTATGTTGTACAATATGGTAGCTACTCAAACTTGTAATTATGAAGTACTTGAAATGTGACTAGAGTGACTAAGCAAGAGAAGTTTTTATTTTATTTAATTTTCTTTTAAAATGTTTATTATTTACTAAAGATAATCATAATAAACCCATTATATGTTAACAGATAATATACTTCTTATGAAAATAACAATAGTTTTCAAAACCACTTAGAGATATCCCAACCTTGGACCATTTCTACCAATCTAGTATACCCATTTTTTAGTTGCTTGGGATGTTTCTGGCAAGGTTCTTACCTGCAACGTTTCCTGAAGAATAGCAAAGACTGCCTTTAAGCTAGTGGCTCTGCCATATTCAAGGGTGCCTGGTCACCTTCCCCACTCTCCTGGTGTATGTGGCACACAGTGTGGCATGGTGTACAAAAGTCTCAAACCAGGATATATTCTGCAGTTCAAGTTACTGCCCAAAGTTCATTGGGCGTAAGGATGAGACCAGAATTCACTTTTAACCATACTTTGCTTAACTTTTTTGCCCTCCCTAGCTTGCCTTCCTCACTCCCTTATAGGTTTCTTCTTAGAACATTTCTTAATAAGTCACTTGTTCCCAAATGTTCCTCTCAAGACCTTCTTCTAGGGAAGCTAACCAAAGAAAATATGTAAAATTTGATATCTAAAGACAGCTAAGTAAACATGTTAAATAAAAGGGTGGATCTTAACCCTGGTGCTTAGAGAAGCAATCTGGACTTGGGATATAAATTAGGAAGTCAAGAAATCATCAAAATATGTCATTTTAATCAATAAGAATTTGTGTTACATATAAATACAATGTTAAATGCTAAGAGAAGATAAAATCCCGACAGTAAGGTATGAGGAAGAGAAGAAGCTAACAAAGAATGAAGAGTAAGGGTTGCAAATAAAATAAGGAGAGAACTATAAGACAACAGGATAAAGAAATTAAGAAGGAGATATTCAGAAGGAATGGTGTTCAATATGACAAATGCAGATGTATGATTGTACAGCTCAGCAAGAGACAACCCAGGCATCGTAGAATGAGAGTCACCATTGGATTAAGAGACATGCAGGTGATTGGTGGAATTTTCAAGGGAAGTTCTGATGAACTTGGTCATGAAAATCATATGATATTGGGGAGAAGAGTGATAAGAGATATTCAGGAAAATGCAGTTTGTGGGAAAAGTGGGGCAGTTTGACTATTTTAGGCAGCAGAGAAATGGAGTATCTGAGATTGATTCAATAGAAAGAAACTGAAGTTGAAAAAAAGGGGGTAAAAATCAAAGAAGTCAATTTTTTAAAGTAAGGCCCACTGCTTAATCCCGATCCAAAGGTACATATTTGAGGTTTTTACAATGGCCTAACCAACACCCAGTATCAACGGCATTTAGAATTCAATTAAGAAAAGCATAACAAACATGACTGATGTGGGATAGGAGTTCATTACAGGGATTAGACTGTACCTAAAAGTGGGGGGTTGAATCTGGGGAAATAATGATCAGGAAGGGGATAGTCTGATGACCAAAGAAATGTCACTAACCAGTGACCACAAAGGGAAGATGAAAAAAAAAAGTCGGATAAAGGTTGCTGCCTTGGCGTGTGAGGGGCGGTCTAAAGTCACTGTCAGTCATCAACAAGGAAGGCAGTCAGGAAGGCAACTGGACATGTAGCACAGAAAAGCTCAGACAAACCGGAGCTTTTGAAGACAAATGGAATCCACAAAGACAAACTGCAAACCATCTTTTTCTCTCACTGTATCTAACCTCAGTAACACAGATGGCCACAGATAGAGCTGGTGCAGATTTCTGTGGAGCTGTATACATGCCTGGTTCAGCACTCAGAGAACATGAAGGGGCTGCTCTGGCTGCTCCGCCCTGAGGAGGTGAACCAGCCTGAGGCACTGCAACAGCCGTCGTTGGAGCCCGGCATCTACCTGGAGAGCAGGGCCCAGAGAACTCTTTCTTTACACAAACAATATATAAATAAGTGCGGCTACGTTCCAATACGACTTTATTTACAAAAAATAGACAGTGTATAGTATCTGACTCACGAGCCAGTCTGTCAACTATGCTTTAGAGTGTAATGACTACTATTTCACACCCATTTGCCAGATCCTGCACAAATTTATCTTGTGGCCAACCTTGAACTTGTACCATACAGATAAGGGAGTTCTGGGAAATATAATTCCACATTACCTATGGTGACATAATACAAAATCACCAAACCATGTTCTTGAATTTTCTGTAATTATAATACCTTACTCCTATAATCAGAAAAACAAAAGCAAAAACTAAACAACTCACAAGCACTATAAAAATACACCTGTAGTGATTATTCAAATCTTTATGGCCCCGTGGGTTTTGGTAAATATTAACGAGAAGACATGGCCCTGGCAAGACTGAGAAACTTTCATAGGAAATGTCACAAGGGTGATTAACTCTCCAAAGGAATCTCTGACTTTCACAGGACTATCCCACTGGGATGAACAATTGAAATGGTAATCCTTAATTCAAAGATATTTTTGGAGGATGATATTTTACCTCATTCTGGATCATATAATATGTATAGGTCAGTGTTTTTAAAAATATTTTTCAATAGAACAATGCTCTCTTGAGATGAAATCTTAATCAGAAGTGGAACTAAATAAAACATAGAGGGTAAAGAAGTGTAAAGAAATGAAAGAGATAGAAGTTGATCACCTCCAGTTAAAACAGTACTAGAGAGGAGTATTTGCATTACAAATACTGTACACTATTCACTGCAGGCCTTATGACTTTTCCATATAATTTAAATGTTACCATATTTTGGTGCATTCCTAAGTTTTCATAAGCAGTACTCTCTGCCCATGCTGTATACTGACATCTCTTTTGCCAATGAGGACAGGTAAGAGAAAACAGGTAAGAGAAAATGTGAAGCATGGAGTCAGGGGCAAAAGTAAGCTGAAAACTAAAGAAACAAGCTGTCATAGTTTTTCCTAACTCTGACATTATCTTTTGCTCCGATAACCCAGGCTACTTGGTATCCTGGGAGACCAAGCTAAAGATATTTCTATACCTAGATTTTCACTAATACCCTGAAAAAGGGTGGCGATTTTAGTAAGACCTCTGAAAACAACTTTTTCCTGTAATTTCTAGGCAGATTGGGTACATCAACAACGGTGATGAAGGAAAAATCATCCCTTAAATATTTTTTTCAGATATTGGTAGAGAACACAGATTGCTTCCTGAAAAGATGCCTAAAGATCTGAAAATTCTAACCCTGTATCCTCTAAACACCTAGTAGAGCTGCAAAACAATTTGTCTGACTGACAGGAGAGAACTATTTCAAATGCCAGTGGGTAGCCTTCCAGCGAACAAGACTACAACAAGGCTTTTCCCCCTGCTGCTAATGGCTAATCCTGGCACTGAGCCTTCAGCTGCTGCTTCTCAACATGGGTATCCTTTTAGGAAATGTGCCTGCCACAGCTTGCCTCGAACTGATATGGTGTCAAGATGCAGAGAAAAGAAATGAGTGTAAGAAGGAGACAACTGGACTCTATTAACATTGTATCCATTAATGCGCAGGGTGGAGTCAGCTGGAAGGGCAAACGGCCCTTGCCCAGACAGAAAGTCCGTTTGTTCACTGTGAAAAAATACTAGTTTCAAATGGTGAAATATTTTAACATTCTAACCTCCATCTATGTGTATTTCTCTTTTATTAGTATTTTTTTCTCCTCTTAGCCTTTGATCTTAAGAACAGAAGTATTGAGAAACCAAGAACAACAAAATATCTTAACCAATGTGGAGTTTATATAGTTTTCCATACTATAAGATGAGACCACAGATAACAATTGAGACCCACACTTGCAAGCATGACTTAGAGAAAAAATGTGTTTTATGATTCCACAGCATTTGGACACAGATTGTCCTTTGTCTCAGCATTGTCACTGCTGTTTGGAAACCCTGGTGTGATTCCTGACTGTGCCTCTTAGGCTGAGTCATCGTGAAGTCTTTCCTGAAAAAAATTAGATGTAAGATATAATAACTACCATCCAAACTGGTACAATAAGAGTAGGATTAAACAGAGAATATGATAGAAACAGAGAACATTTAAGTCCCCCTTCTGGAAAGGCCAATTTCCTCAAGAAGGCTTTGCAATATTTTCTGCATAAATTGTCAATATCGTAAGTGTAAGGTTAAAATTGGGTTGAATCTAACAGACGCTAATCAAGTAAAACTAATACATGTTCATAAATTTTAGAATAATATATATTTTTCTAGGGTTTCAAATACCTACAAGAAATGGTTAAATAATCTCAGAAAGGAATACTAACTTTTAAAAGTAATATTTATCAGATGTTTTTATAAAGGTTAGAAAATTGGTACTTGTCAGATCAGAACAGGTAGAAAATCAGGAATATGCACGCCATCCAAAAGCATTTTAATATATAACTTTGGCATCCTTCCATTGATATAGAATTAAATTACATTAGGCATTTATTGAAGCCTACTATTTACCCAGCATTGAACTAGATGCTAGAAATAGAAAAACAAATGGCATTTATTTCTTGCCTCAGACTGGAGCTTGTAATTTAATGAAGGAGACAGAAACCATCAAAGATTGAATACAATGTTGAAATTCTTGTTTGGTTAGGCTCACTAGGTAAACCATAGCATGTAACTCCACCTTCCTTATTATGCCACTTTAGCACTAATGTGTTAAAACCATCATGTGATACTTGCGTGATAGACAAACAGTGTGAACCAAGTACTCTGGAAACGTGCCAGATGACATGGGAAGGGTTCACAAAGGTGAGAATGACTGAGTGGATCCTGGCTCAATGAAGAAGGAAGGGAGGAAAGGGGAGGTTGGAGTGGACTGCTCTGTGGCGATGTGAGAGTCCTGAGGGGAGATAACCCATTGTAAACGACGTCTACGGAGGTATGGCAGGGATTGTGGAGTGAGAGGTAAATAAGAATTGCAATCATTCCATAAAGGAGCTAAATAATTTTTGACTTAATAGGTTCCACTGATGTGATAACTCTATCTTCTGAACTTTGTAGTTTTAGAATTGACAGTGACACAGCTCTTTGTTTTATTCAGAGTTTTATTTGTTTTCCTGAGCTCCTGCATGTTTTATTTCCATTTCACAATTAAACAAGCCACAAAGGGTAAATCATAGCTAAACATCCTGATTAATGTATTAATAATTCTTTAGAATATAGTATATATTTTAAAATAATAAGAGTCTGAAGATAAGAATCTGTGAATCTTTGTAGTGTATTTCTATTTGAAAGCGTAAAACAAGTCAAGAATGAGGTGGAAGAGGCTTACACTAAGGTAACAGTAGTGAAAAGGGAAAGAAAGAGACAAATAAGAGTGGTGCTTTGAAGTTAGAATCAAAATCATTAAGAAGAACAGTAGGTGATGCTGAGCATCTTTTCATATGTCTCTGGGCCCTCTGCATGTCTTCCTTGGAGAAGTGTCTGTTCAAGTCCTTTGCCCATTTTTTAATTGGGTTGTTTGTCTTCCTGGAGTGCAGTCCTGTGAGTTCTTTATATATTTTGGAGATCAGGCCCTTGTCTGAGGTATCATTGGCAAATATGTTTTCCCATACTGTTGGTTCTCTTTGTAATTTGGTGCTGTTTTCTTTAGCCATGCAGAAGCTTTTTATTTTGATGAGGTCCCATTTGTTTATTCTTTCCTTTATGTCCCTTGCTTTAGGGGATGTGTCTGTGAGGATGTTGCTGCGTGGACAGTGGGTAGAGGGGATTACAGGAACTACTATAAAGGACACATGGACAAAACCAAGGGGGAGGGTAGAGAGGGGGGAGAGAGGTGGGTTCACCTGGGGTGGGGTGGAGGGATGGGGAGAAAAGGCATACAACTGTAATTAAATAACAAAAAAAAAAAAAAAAAAAAGAAGAACAGTAGGTGCCCTACACTCCAAATTCTGGGAGAACAGGCTTTCCCTGCCATTGGGAGAGCTAAGAAAGTGAGGCAATGTCATCTGTGTGAGTGTTCATCACCCTGTACCCATTGGCCACCCTTCTGTGTTCTGCTGTGTTGGCACCTGATAGCCTCTCTTGCTGGCTGACTTCTAGTTAGGTCCTGCTAGTAGAGGCACTGGTGGGTAGTGGACAGTGAGAAGAGAATCTTTCAGTACTCACAAGCCACACTCTGTTCCTCAGTCCTAGTTTCTGTGTATCATAACCTCTTAACAGTTCTGGAACCTGGCTGCCCAGAACCCCCTTGACATCTTCAGTACTCGTTCCAGGACTGTATTTGTATTTGTGGAGTAAGAAAATATTTTGAAGGACTTTATGGCACTTCTGCATGGTTTCAGTCCCTCCTGGGGTGCCAAGACCTTTCTGTATTCCCAGTCACATAGGAGAGGGTTGGTACTAACCTCTTATAACACCAATCATTCTTTCTTACCACTGACTTAAGGATATTAGCTGCATCCTGCATTAATTTCTGGATAACATCACCTTCTTTTTTGTTGTTCTTGTGGTTCCTCAACATATTTTTAACTAGCTACCTATATTAAACACATCTGTTTGAAAAATAAAGCATCATTTCTCTTACTGACTAGATCCTAAGTTATCTAGTACTTGTTACCAACATTGGGCCAACAAAACCCATTCACCAAAATTGGATTCTTAAAGTAAGTTGCTGAGTTGTGCGAGCTTAAATGCAGGGATGCCATAAACCCCACAGGAAAGCAGGGTACCAGTAAACTATGGTGTGCATTGGAAATATGACTTCTTAAATTACCAATTGAGATTACTTGGGATGAACTTCCTATACGAGGCAATAATTTGAGAGAACAATTGGATGCTTCATTGAATTGTTATGATAGTATTGGTGATTTTTAAGTACTATGGGGTGAGATGTCTGCTTCTGGGGAATTTACACAAAGTAATAAACTCAGGGCTTTAAACTCTCAGTACAAGGCATGATCAAAAATTGTACATAGGCTCCAACTGGTGGGGCTCAGTTGGTTGGACATGATCCTGCAAACTGAAAGGTCACTGGTTCGATTCCCAGTCAGGGCACATGCCTGAGCTGTGGGTTCAGTCCCCAGTTGGGGCACGTACAGAGGGCAGCCAATTGATGTTTCTCTCACATTGATGTTTCTCTGGCCTCTCTTTCTCCTTCCCTTCCCCTCTTGCTAAAGTAAAAAATAAAAATAGAAAACAAAAATATTGTATAGTATACCTAAAAGAATCATTTATTTATTTACTTATTTCAGTGTAGGGCACATATGGCTGAAAAGTCCATTTTAAAATCTAGCTATGCAGGATGCTATGATAAACTCAGTCCCTTCTGAAGTATGTTAGTTGAAAGTAAAGACATTGATGGGGAAAGAGTGGTGATCCTGCAACTTAAAGTGGAAACTTTGGAGTGGATAAGAAAGAATCTGAGACATATGAGCATCCCTGGCCAAGCAGAACACCTCTTTTCTTGACCAAAGCAACTAATCTTCCCTTGCTTTAAGATCCTGTAATAACCTTGCAGGGGGATAACTATTCTCCTTCAGATAACCTCACCACCCATCATTGCTTCTATATCCGTAACTAGAATATACTTACATATTCTCCAGTGGGAGCAGGTATAAAATCTGACCCAGGAAAAGATATCTGAAACACTAAGATAGTTGCAAGATTTCTCTAATAATATATCAGTAGACACTTGGAGACTATGGATAGGAATATATTCTAAGGGTAATAGGCCAAGAAGAATGGAATACAATATTACATCAAACCAATTTTTTGAGTTTATTTATTTATCTTTAGAAAGAGGGGAAGAGGAGGAGAAAGAAAGGGAGAGAAACATGTGCAAGGTCTATTGGTTGCCTCTCACACACCCCCACTGGAAACCTGGCCCACAAACAGGCATGTGCCCTGACCGGGAATAGAACCTTCGACCTTTCAGTTCACAGACCATTGCTTAATCCACTCAGCCACACCAGCCAGGGCAAACCAAGTTTTTAACTTTGGGCACATTTATTCAAGAAACTGAAATTAATGTTAGCTTAAACAACAATAAATGGCTATGATGGTTAGCTTTGTTAGTTGATTAAACCAGGAGTCAAGGTGACCTATATTCAATGACCTTTATTTACTACTTAGTTGAAAAAACTTCTCTAGCATAATGTAGAGGAAGGAATCCCAAAACTTAACAGACAGAAATGTTAAAGTGGATTTATGTGTGATTCATCCCATTTCCCAGTTTCTCAGGAGGGCCCAGAGCCATTAACTTCTGAGGTAGTGTAAAATGTATTAGTGAGGGGAGAACCAACACACTGAAAATCTCTGTGGTTTCTATCCCCTGAAGGTGACAGATGGTAACAGAGAGAGCTATCCCATTAACCCGAGTTCCCTGATTTCAATGGAAAACACAGGGTGTGGAGTGACAGAGGACAAACACCAGAGAAAAGCTGAATCCACTCAGTGTAACCAGCAGAGGGAGGGAATGGCAACCAGACAAGAGTTCCTATTTTGATAAGGATATTTGATGTCAGCTCAATAACAATGGTGTCTTTAGGAATAAAATAAATGGATTAAATAATCTATATATCTACAAAAACTCTAGCAATCCAAAAATGCCTCTGTAGTAACACTAGTCAAAGCAGGAATTTATGATGTTAAATGACATGGAATTTAGACCTAGATTTGCCTCAAAATGTGCTCAATGTCCATGGTTTGTTTCTTTGTTTTGTTTTGTTTTGGTTCCAGAATATATATTGGAAATAGATAGAATTTCCATATTGACTCCTTGACCATAGAGTGAGACACTAGAAGAGTAGACCAACATCACATTTTTAAGGAAATTGCCAAGATTATTGTCATCATGAACACTTGGAAAACGTAGTAACAATGATGATACCCACCAACTCCAAATGTTGCCATCTGAACAAAAGGCAGGGGGGTGCTGGAGAATAACTGTAGGTTATGATGAATTTAATTATGCACTGATTCTAATCGCAGCTGCTGTTCCATATGTGGGATCTTCAGATACGGTCTAGGTGTGAAGCAAATCAATTCAGAAATTAATTGTGCAATTTCCTTCTATGCCAATTATAAAGAACTACAAGAGGAATTCTCTTTTACCAGAAAGGGTTAGCAGTATCCTTTCATTGCACATTTTGAATTATATCAGTTCTCCTGCTCTTTGTTATAACCTGGTCTTCAAGGATCTTGATAATCTGGACGTTGCGTAGGTGTGTTAGTGAACTCAATGATATCTAAATGACTTTCTAAATGCGATTGCTGACACATTGCATTCTTTGGAGCAGTTAAAATACATTGCTAATCTATTTTTCAAAGGTTTGGTAAAGAATAAAGTCATGCGAGGTAGTAAACTGACAAATTTCTCTATTTCTTCCACAGAATTGTTCTAGTTTTTCTACCTCTTTACTGGTTAATTTTTGTAAATTATGCTTTCCTACAGAATTATTCTTTCTTTTATATCTTTAATTTTTAAGAGTTTATTTATTTATTTTTAGAGAAAGGGGAAGGGAGGGAGAAAGAGAAGGAGGAAAACATTCATGCTTGGGAGAAACATTGGTGGACTGCCTCTCACACGCCCCCAACCAGGAACCTGGCCTGCAACTCAGGCATGCGCCCTGAGCGGGGATTGAGCGGTGACCTTTGGCTTTGCAAGAGGACGCCCAACTCACTGAGCTGCACCAGTCGGGATTATATGTTTAATTTTTACTACTATCATAGGCTAAAAGGTGAGTTAAAGTCTTCTATTGTGTATTCCTCTATCTTGCAGTTTTTGTTTTATGAAATTGAGGCATTTGGCTCTTAGATATTTAACACTAATATATTTTCATTTCAAATGGCTCTTATTAGCACTGCAGAATATCCTTTGTCTCAGTTAGTGATTTTTGGTCAGAAATGTGCATTAACTAATAGATTATGAGGCCACTTTCTTTTTGTTTACCTTGTCTTGTATAGTTTGCCACTCTTTTAGTCTCAATTTTTCTGAGTTATTTTAGTTATTTATTATGTATATTTATGTAGAGTATATTTATGTTTATATAAAGTATTTCACTTTTTGAATGTTTTCTGAAAATGTGAGTTAAATTCATGTATATTTATTTATATGAAAGACATTTCTGATCTTATTTCTAGTGTATAATTGCATATTATGTTTTTCTTTTACAGATTTTGAATACACAATTGTGTTCTCATTTCTTCACTTTATTCTTTACATGTAGTTCTTCTGATAGTTATAAAAATTGATCTTTTGTTGTAGCCATTATCTTTATGACTTTACATAAACCCTTACTTATCTATTTCTTTTAACAGTAATTATTCCTAGTTTGAATAATAAATGTTCAGTTTTATTTCCTTTTCCCCTCTTCTTAATTTTTCTCAATAATATTAACTTTATCAATATTTACATTTATACTTTTAAACGCATCTATAATTTTATTACTGGTTTTCAGCTTTGAAAAATTCCTTTGGCACCAGGCTAAGAGAATACTTTCATAATCAGTACACTGATCCGCCATGTGCTTTCCTCCTCCCTTCCAATGTTCATTAGCTGCTTATTCCTACATACATGAGCATATAACTTTTACATTTTATTCTGGTCTTACAGTTAATATGTTCAATACTCAACAAAGCAATGTCAGCAATGATTTTACCAAAATTTCCCCAGTTCATGTCGTGGTTTAAATTCATTTTCAACTAGTTTTCTCAAAGAAGACTCATGGTTTCCCTTGATTTTTTTTAAATGTTCAAAATTGTTTATCTGAGGTCTTTTAACTTGAGAACATCTTGGTTCAATAAAAAATGTCCTTGGCTCAGTTTCTTCCCTGGAGTATTTTGTAGCACTTCCCCTCTCTCTGTTGATGTGGAGAAGTCTATTTTTTATACTACTGCCCAAAGATTATTTCTTTATTTTTGAAGTCCAAGAAATTAATTTTACTAGGCTATTCCCAATGTTGAGTTTTCTTAGTCAGTTTTTTTGGGGGGGTTTGGTGAGGGGGTTCTGGAGGAAGTGTGCCCTTACAATATGTAGATTCAAGGTTTTTAATTTTTGTGTGTTTCTTACATTTCAAGACAGCTTTTTTGAATTGTATCTTTAACTTATTTTCTGTTGTATTATTTTCATTTTATTTTTCAGATACTGCAGCTGTACATCATTTGAATATTTGTTGCCTGTCTTGTAGAATGTCTTTTTCTCTCTAAACTTCTAAAACTTTTTAAAATTCTGCATAATTTTGTTCCTGTTCACTAAACTATTTTTGGAAGCTTTTTATATGTATATTTCATCTATAAATTATATCTATCCATAGTTTATCCCTAGTGAATATACAGATCATGGGTCTTTATTTAAATTTATTTAATTTTTATTATACTTTTTCCATTACCATTTAGTCCCCTTAAACCCTACTCTGGCCAGGAAACCCCACACTGTTGTTCAGGCCTGTGAATGCTTTTTCCTTTTTGTTCAATCTTTCCACCTCCTAACCACCACCCCCCGACTAGCTGTCATCTGCTCTCCATCTATGAGTCTGTCTCTATTTTGCTTGTTAGTTCAGTTTGTTCATTAGATTCCACATGTGAGTGAAATCATATGTTATTTGTCTTTCTCTGACTGACTTATTTCACTCAGCATAATGTTCTCCATCTATACTGTCACAAAAGGTAAAATTTTCTTCTTTTTTACAGCCAAGTAATATTCCATTGTGTAAATGTTCCATAGTTGTTTTATCCACTCATCTACTGATGGGCACTTGGGCTGCTTTGATAAATCGATGATTGTAAATAATGATGCAGTGAAAATAGGGGTGCTTATGCTCTTTCAAATTAGTATTTTGGGTTTCTTCAGATATATTCCCAAAAGTGGGATTGCTAGGTCAAAAGGCAGATCCATGTTTAATTTTTTGAGGTATCTCCATACTGCTTTCCATAGTGGTCGCACCAATCTGCACTCCCACCAAGAGTGCAAAAGTATTCCCCTTTCTCTACACCCTTACCATTACTTGTTTTTTGATTTATGGATGATAGCCATTCTGACAGGTGTGAAATGGTATCTCATTGTGGTATTAATTTGCATTTATCTGATGATTAGTGATGTTGAGCATCTTTTCATATGACTACTGGCCATCTGGATGTCTTCTTTAAGGAAGTGTCTATTCAGGTCCTTTGCCCAGTTTTTAATTGGGTTGCTTGTTTTTGTGGTGTTGAGTTTTGTAAGTACTTTATAAATTTTGGATATTAATCCATTATCAGATGTATCAGAGAATATGTTCTCCCATTCAGTGGGTTACCTTCTTATTTTGTTGTTGATTTCCTTTGCTGTATAAAAAGTTTTTAGTTTGATATAGTCCCATTTATTTATTTTTTCTTGCCTGGGGAGATATATCCAATAAAATGTTGCTACAAGCAGTGTCCGAGATTTTGCTGCCTATATTTTCTTCTTGGATTTTTATGGTTTGGGGTCTAACACTTAAGTCTTTGATCCATTTTGAATTCATTCTTATGTGTGGTGTAATGAGGTGGTCTAGTTTCATTTTTCTGCACTTGTCTGTCCAATTTTCCCAACACTATTTATTGAATAAGCTATTTTTAGTCCATTGCACGTGCCTGCTTCCTCTGTCAATATTAATTGACTAGAAAGTTGTGGGTTTATTTCTGAGCTCTTTATTCTGTTCCATTGTTTTATGGGTTTGTTTTTGTGCTGGTATCATGCTGTTTTGATTACTATGGCCTTATAGTATACGGTACTTTGATATTAGGTAATGTGATTCCTCCAACTTTGTTGTTCTTTCTCAGGACTGCTGTTTCTATGCATGGTCTTTTGTTGTTCCATATAAGTTTTTGAAATATTTGTTCTAGTTCTATAAAATGTGTCACTGGAACTTTAATAGGAATTACATTGAATCTATAGATTGCTGTGGGTAGAATGGACATTTTAATGATGTTAATTCTTCCAATCCATGAACACGGTATGTGCTTCTACTTATTTGTATCTTCTTCAATTTCTTTCTTTAGTGTCTTATGATTTTCCAAGTACAGGTCTTTCACATCCTTGATTAGATTTATTTCTAGTCATTTTATTCTTTTTGAAGCAATTGTGAATGGGGTTGTTTTCTTAATTTTCCTTTCTGTTAGTTTGTTATTGGCATAACAAACAAAATTATGGTTGTCAGATGGGAAGGAAGCTCAGGATATGAGTGAAAAGGTAAAGGGATTAAGAAATACAAATCGCCAGTTATAAAAGTAGTCATGAGGATATAAAGTACAGCAAAAGGAATATAATCAATAATATATAACTATGAATGGTGTCAGGTGAATACTAGTCTTATTGGGATGGTCACTTTATAAGTTATGTAATGTCTAAACATTATGTGGTACACCTGAAAGTAACATAATATTGTATATTAACTGTAATTGAAAATTTTAAAAAAAATATTTAAAATAAATAAATAAAATATAATAAAAAAGAAGGCCTTCTAAGTATTTAAATTAAAATCAGCAACAAGATAAGGCTGCTCTCTAGAACCACTGCTACTTAAAGTTTTAGTAAAGATCTTGGCACACAGTACAGAGAAGAAACGATAGTCAAAACAATTAGAAGGGGAAAATAAATGGTCACTACTCACTAATATATAATGTTCTACATAAAAAACTCAAACTAATTCACTTATAAATTATTTAAATTAAGAAGTTTAAAAGAAACTAGATAACACACCAGTATAGAAATATCACTTCCATATCTGTATCACAAAAACAATCAGTACAAAAAATGTAAAGCAAAAAGATTACAATAGTGATAAAATACAAAAGGTACCTAGGAATAATTCTTAAAACTGTAAAAAGGTAAAAAGTGTTGTATGGAGAAAATCATAAAACTCTATAGGATAACATTAAAGAGGCTTAAGTTGGAGGGAATCATAGGATCTTTATGGGTGACCAACTATAAAGAGATCAGACTTGTCCACATGGCACTAAAGATTTAAAATGATTGAAGCCACAAGCGCAGTTGGATCTAAAACAAAAATTTGACAAATTAATAATAAAATTCATATGGAAGAGAAAAGGGTCAATTAGTGCCAAGGCAATCCTGAAGAAGAAAAATAAGTGAAGGGCTTTGCATTACTAATTATCAAGATATCAATTTATACTATTGTTGTACAGTTTGATATTGACACAGGGATAGAAACCCTGGAAACATGCTTATGTATATAAATTTGTTATATGACAGAGGCTGCATTGCAAATCAGTGGTAAATGAAGGAATATTCAACAATTCATGCTGATATAATTGATTGTACTTATAAAAAGAAAAATAAATTTGTTGAACTCCTACTTTAATTCCAAATAGATTGACACACATGTAAAAGTATAATTCTGTAAAAGCTTAGAAGACATTACAGAAGTATATCTGTATAACCTTAAATAAGAATGACTTCCTAAATATGACACAAAAACCATTGACTATAAAAGAAGAGGTAATAAATACAACCACAGTAAAATTTTAAAATCTCCATTCATCAACTGACATCCTTAAAAGAGTTAAACAATGAGCCACAAAATGGTAGAAGATATTTGCAAAACATTTAGCCAGTAATGGTTTATTCCAATAAATCAAATCAATAGAAGGAACAATCCATGTAAGGACATGGAAAAATAAATTACAGAAGACTACACAGAGTGTACAAGCATGTTTGATAAAACTCTAAAACCAGCAAAAAAAGAAAAAAGTTCTGTTTAGGGTTATGTACACGAGATGCAAACTAGTTTTTTAAAAGAAAGGGAAAATTAACAAAAATGCAAACCAATATAGTCATTACTTTTAAGAAGAGGAGATAGAGATGGACAAAGTGGGAGACAGATAAACAAGTTCAAGGGTATTGGTAAATTTTAATATTGTTATTTAGATAATACTTCCTGGTGCTTATAAAGACTTTAAAGAAATCTTTAAAGATTTTCTGTATGTTGCATACCTAAATATGTATTATTTATATTCTTTTAAAAATCAACTTTATTCTTTATCATAATGTGCACACAGAAAAATGCACAATTCATAAGTGTTTATATAAGTTAGTAAATTATCACCAAGTGATCACATCCACGTAACCACCACCCAGGGTAAGAAATAAAATATTACCATGAACCAAATGTCCCCCAACCTAACTACCCTAACCTTCCTCCCTGTATAACCAGTCCAAGTATGCTTTTGCATTTATGCAATTGTACATATAAATATCATAAAAGGTTTTAAGTGAGGAAAGCATGCTTTGCTGAAGTCACCTATTTCTAGGAAAGTTTTCATCTTCAACCAAGTAAGAAATTTTATATAGTAAGGGAGGAAAGAGACACCTGCCCTGCCTGCCAATCAAACTGTTACATCCTAATTGTTAAAGGGGTAGCAAAAGATAATTGTTGGAGTGCCCTAATATTTCCTGCATAACTCATTATAGTTTGGTCTCAGGAAAATCCTCAGTTTAGGTTTATACACTTTTCTGGTTGAGAGCTCACCAATGTTTGAAGACAACTGTAATATGTCCCAAAATGTTCTCTTTTCTGAGCTATCTATGCTTCACTTTCTTTAGCCATTTTTTATGCTAGTTCCATTTTATACAACTTTACCATCTGGGTGTTTTCCTCTGGGCATATGGCAATTTGAAAATGTCTGCCTTAAAAACATGGGGCCAGGAACTGAATCCAAAACATCAGCTGTGCTCTGACCATTGCAAAATCCATGGGAATGATTACCTTCTTGGCGCTATACTACTATTGCTGTAGCATAAAATGAGATTATGTTTTTTTCCATCAGTCCTGTAACTGACTTGGCTATCATAAATCACCAAGTCTACTGTCACATAAACTCTATTATAATTTTAACCTCTGTTCTCCTGCTCTTATTTAAATAATTAGCTTATTTAATTATAGCTATGTTGGGGCTTGTCTCATTACATGGGAGTCCATCTTTGGTAGTCCATCTTCTAGTGTTTTGACTCACGCGATAGATTGACATTAACTCTTATATCTATATGATGACTGCTTTCCAATTAAAAAAATCACCTGCATTATTTCATTTTCACAAAGTCTTCTAAGAAAGCACAAGGATTATTATTCCCACTCAATAATTAGGGGAACTAAAAATCAAGAAATAGGCAATTTGTTCCAAATCAGGTTTATTAAGTGGCAGATCCTACACTTGAGCCAACATATTTTGGACCCAGAGTTATTTTTACTGAACTACACTGTCTTTCTAAGAGTAGACTGTTTTAGACTGATCAAACTTATCCTTTAAAAACTCATTAACTATAAAGACCTAGAATGGAAAGTGTTTCCTGAGAAGAATCCCCGAATCTCTTCACTTTCATAAGTAAGTGCTAACAATATGGGTGATTCCAAGAATCATCTAAGAAAATTACAATACACATTTTGATAGCATAAGTCAAAGCACACATGTCAAAGGAAATAATTAGATCATCTTGGCTTCAATTTAGGAAATTGTCAAGGTTTCACAACCCTCTTAACTTGTAAGGCGGCTCACATGCCGATGTTCCTATCCATTGCGAGAAATAAAGTAGGCTGAGGATGGGAAGTCTCACCTGGATTAACTGGAAGAAAGCCTGAAAAATCATGCAGCAGAGTCCTCAGAGGCATTGTATGAACAAATGTGGGACAAAAGTAGTGCTCTGGAGCCTAGTTCAGAGGGAAAGCCTGTGCATGTGAAATGTAACAAACTAGATGGTCCAAATTTCTGTTTGGCATGTTTACAATAGATGTGCCTGAATGATTGCAGTGCTCTTTGATTTGACTTTACCGGTCATCAGGGAACTAAAGGTGATAGGTGTTCTTCAAGTTAAAGAAATTTATCTTGAAAACCAAATAGCACTAATTGTAAAGATGCATAATGTACTAGCATGAGCGAGAAATTAAAACTAGTGTGTGCCCTTGGTCAAGTCATTTCACTATTTTGCACCACTATTTAACATCTAAAGTATGAAAATTCAGAATTATTTTCAAAGCAAAACTACAAAAATGTTCACAATATATCCAGATAAAACTGATATAAAGAGAGGAAGGAAAGCCAATGAAATTGTAAGGTCCAAAATTTTAACAAAGAAAACTTTAGTTGTTCCATTTATCTCTAATACATCACACTGTCCTCAACAATTGAAAATGAGTCTATGTACTAAGTAAGTACTGTAAGCATTATATAATTGTGTATTAACTGGCATAAGCAGTCCTGGGTAATATCAGATGTGTTTTCAGAAAAGAACTTCTGGAAGCTCATATTTGAATGAACAAACAGAAGGCAGTTTGGAAAGTTCTGTCTAAGAAAGACAAACCAGAACTTAAAACAAGAAGCAGCCTATAGTGAGAGACTGTCTACTGTTGCCAAGAGTTCTCACTCATTGTGTGTCTCTATCCATGTTTTTTCTCCCTCTGGCATCATCAGCAAGTCTGTAAGAAAGATTTACAAATTAATTATAATTAATCTTAAAAAAAACCTTAGGGTAAACAGAGATAACATATTGTATTAACCTGAACTTTCTCCAACAAACACAATGGCTAAATATAAAATTAGGCTTCAGTCTCCATCAAAACCAGTGTCAACAAACAGATCTGACATTTTGCTCCTAGATAAATGTACTACAGTTTCTGCTCTTCCACCTTATCTTCGGGGGATACGTTCCAAGACTTCCAGTAGATGCCTGAAACCAAGGATACTAACAAATCCTATATATATTATGTTTTTTTCCTATATATACACACCTGTGATAAGGTTTAATTTATAAATTAGGCAGAATAAGAGATTAACAATGATACCCAATAATAAAATAGAACAATTATAAAACTATAATAGAAGTTATATGAATGTTGGCTCTCTCTCTCAAAATATCTTACTGTACTCACCTTTTCACTTAAAGGAAGCACTTTCTGCCTTCTCTTTGGTGTATCTAAATTGCCAGCATCACTCCTCTTGTTCTTTGGGGCCATTACTAAGTAAAATAAGGGGGACTTGAACACAAGAGGGCTACAAAGTGACTAGAGAGCAAGGAGTGTGAATACTTGTAAATATACTTGAAAAAGGGATGAGTCATGTTCTGGGCAGGACAGAGCAAAACAGTGTGATATTTCATCATGCTGTTCAAAATGGCCCTCAATTTAAAACTAACAAACTGTTTAGTTCTGGAATTTCCCATTCAGTATTATCAGACTGCAGGTCCCTGAAACCATGGATAGCTAAATTAAATGAAAAAACAGTGAGGGGAGCTACTATATTTCTTTTCTTTTCTTTTAAACATTTTTACAACTATTGTAGGACAGCAGAACCAGAAATATTTTAATTAGCTCTCTGATAACCAGTGAACGATGAAGTATTCTCATTCTAATGGCTAGAAAGAGAAACAAAGAAAGGGAGAATGAAAGTTTGGATGAGCCAGTTCCGTTCACTATGAGTTTTCTACTTGGTTTGAAACATAAATACACTCCAGCATATTAACAACTTAGGCCCTCCTCATTTGTATTTTCATGATGCCGAGAGGAAACCATCAGACCCAGGACTCAGCCAGGACTTACATCTGTGAGGTCTGAGCAATTCACATATGCTAAGCGTTCAGGAAAAGCCAAGGCATCTTTGTCCTCATCAATTGCCAGGGGCATTGGCAGATTCTGCTTAACACGAGTAGGACCACCTGGACCCCTGAAAAGTCCCACTTAATTAAGACATCAGCGCCTAACATACCAAAGAAAGCTTCCTAAAGTCATTGTTGGGAGTAAAATGAGGATTTCCTCACTGAGACATGTTGAAATTTGCTTGCAACTCGCTTTTGTGTGCAGCAACCTGCAGTGCGCCTAGTGTCAGCCCAGCTTTGCTAACTTTGTTAGAGGGAGGGCCAATGACAACATAGCTGATGATGAAAGAAAAGGAAGAGTCTCTGAATGATTATAGAATTCTTATAATGTGCGTAGTGTTATTATGGCACTCTGCCCAGGGCTCATCAAAGATAAATGAGGTTTGAAGAGAGGATTTTTTTTTTTTATGTTAAACTCAACAGACATTTCCTTTTCTTTCTTTCTTTCTTTTTTAAACTGGCAAGGGAATGGGAAAGACATCAAAGCAGTTTTGCTATAAATCTATACAAAAATGAATTTCAGAGTCAACTTTTCTGCTTTTATTACTTATGGTGTTTTTATTTTTTGGAAGCTGAAAGGGAACATAATTTAGCATCTTTCAAATTGCTTTAGAGAAATATAATAAATCTATATATACGGAAAAGTTTATAGGGTTGGGGTTTTTTGCAAAATATATACAACTCAGATCTTTCTTTGATATTAAGATTGTCTCTAAAATAGTTTTCTTCAAAGTTCTTTATATATATTTTATTAGATTTGTAGACAGTTAGTAATTTACAATTCTGAAATCCAATGACAGGAGGCAAGGTTAATATTTTGACTATATATAAACGGTCGTCTCTCCTAACCTGCTACCCCTAAAATCCTTATCTAAGTTTTAAAATACAGTAACAATCTCTCATTTTAGTTTCCAAGGCTAAAATTTTGATGGAAAATGGGAAGGGGGAGAATGTCCATTAAAATCGCAACATTGGCCTCTAAATGTGCTCCTTGTGTGTGAAATTATATTTTTATGACACTTCTCTGGTTTTGTTTGAATCAGCTCAATTGAAAATCATCTTGAACACAATTTTTGTCCAGTAACTGCCTCTCAATACACATTACTTTTATAACTGTTAAAGATTTGTTGGTTCAGCTTTTCAGGCAAGCCTATTTGAATGCACAAGGGGTTTGCCAGAAAGTTATGACTATGTTAAAGTTAAACAAATCCAAAGTTGCTGAGTTATATCAGTGGTTAAATCTCCATTACAAAGCCTGTATGTTAAGAGAAAGTTCAAAGTTGAGTGCTCCAAAAAAGGATCTTAGTGCTAGTAAGATAGTGTAAAATCCATATTAATAAATCAAAATGCCCATGGATTTGAAAGAAAGTTTCTTTGAGTGGAAGGTAGCCGCACAACCTAGATAAATTCTTTTGACCAGAGTTCTGGGTAAGAATCTTAATTGTTCCCATAACTTTCTGAACACCAGGTTCATCATTTTATAAATGGTTTACCATTTAAAAAAATAAATACCATTGTGTAAATGTACCATAATTTTTTGATCCACTCATTTGCAATGGAATTCTATGCAGCAGAGAGAAAGAAGGAGCTTATACCCTTTGCAATGGCATGGATGGAACTGAAGAGCATTATGCTAAGTGAAATAAGCCAGGCGGTGGTGAGGGACAAATACCATATAATCTCACCTTTAACTGGAACATAATCAACAAAAGAAAAAAGCAAACAAAATATAACCAGAGACATTGAAATTAAGAACATTGTAACAATAGCCAGAGGGGAGTGTGGAGGGGATAGTGGGGAGAGGGGTCTATAGGAGCTACTATAAAGGACACAAGGACAAAATCAAGGGGGAGGGTAGAAGTGGGGGAGGGAGGTGGGACTGACTGCGGTGGGGTGGAGGGATGGGGAGAAAATGCAGACAATTGTAACTGAATAAAAATAAATTAATTAATTAAAAAATAAACAAATAAATAAATAAATACCAGTTACCAGACACATATGATAAATACCTAAACATCATCAGCCCTCCTCTCTCTGTTGGACCTAAGAGGATGCTATCTGTATTGACTGGAAGAACCACGGGTCAGAGACAGATGTTTCCTCGAGTTTCTTTCATTTACTTAAATTGCAATTGCCTTACAGAGTGGGAGGAGGGAATTAATAGGCATAGTAAACTCTAGTGCTTTATATTGGACTCCAAATCATTAGTACAGCAAGGAAAACTTTAAATAGATGTTAAAGAATTGAAAAAGGTTTACCCTCTTGAAAGCCAACCTTTCTTAAGTGTTTCAAACAAAGTTGGCAGCCACTCAGCAGTGTTAATGGTATGGAAACCATCCCAGATTTAGAAAAGGGTGGTTCACAAGATCCTTCCCACTGGGTTTGACCAATGTTCCTCAACCCTAGCTAAACATTACAACTGCCTAGAGACCCTGTGACTTAATTAATCAGGGTTGGAGAGGGGTATGTTTTCCAAGCTCTTTAGGTAACCCCCATGTGCAAAGATGGAGAACTATCAGACTGAAAGTCTTCCAAACAGATTAGTAAATAGCAAATTTAGTGGAAATAGTAAAGAAAAATTTCAAAATATTCATAATTAAGACATATATGTATGCAGGCTTACACCACCTCCACCACATAGAATAGCATCTCTTTCAAAGAAAGAGTATATTATTCCAGAGTGCATGGAAGAAAAATGATTGCATTAGTAAATTGAGACCTAGTAAGTAGCAGGAGAATTTCTCCTTTTTATGTCATCTCCACCAGACGTAGCAGTCTTACAAAATTTAATATACTTAGTTAGGTCTGCAGAGAAAATATATTGCCTTGATTGTGTCTGTAGCTTCCTTCAAGATAATATCCTTTGGATAGCAGGAAAAATTCATATATTTAATAGAAGTTTAAGCTTAGTCTTAGTAGTCCTGTCAGGTAGTATTGTCTTTTTTGAACAACAACAACAACAACAACAAAGCTCAATTTCACAGGTATCCTCATTTCCTATTTGCTTTCCCAAGATACTGAGCATGATGTGGTGTGTGACTTGTGAGTGTTAATGACATGAAACAAAGGTGGAGGGGAATTCTGGTGACATACAGGTCCCCAAGTGTGCATGGGTACCATCATTGGGTCTCTGGTAGGCTGGTCCACTATCTACTGTTCACTAAATAGCATATTGTTTTGTTTCTCACCTCTGGCTAGTGATGCTTTGATGTGGCTTTGGTCAACTGCCTTAGGCTGACTTAGCTTTTTTTCATCCTTGCATTTTTCAGGCTCTTGGATATCTGCGACATGGTCCATCCAACCTTATGCCTTCATAATCCACCTCTATCCTATGCTGTAGGCTAAACTCATACACCACACTTTTTAGAAGGCAGCAATCCTTCCATCCCTTCATTTTCTTTCTGGAAGATATGATAATTTGGTATTTAAAAGCTATCTTACATTGCAATGAAATAGAATAACATTCAAATATATGTAGTACTTGGAGGGCTCTAATTTCATCACTTTGTTGCAAGCTTCCCTCACTCATCACTCGCTTTTTCCTGTCTTGGATTTTTTTTTAAACTTCTATTCTCTTTTTGCCTAGAAACATGAGGATATAAAAGCTGGTTAGAGTTTATCCTTTTGGGTATGGAAAGAAGCAAAAAGGGATTGCATCAATTTTTGCTTTTGTTTTGTTTTTTATTCCAATCACTTCTCAGTTTGAGGGCCAAAGCACCATGTCAGCACAAGCCTCAAAGCTAATTAATCAGAATAAACAAAAATAGATCACCAATGACCAAGAACATTTCAATTCAACTAAAGATGAATTTTTAAGTATTTCTCAGTTTTCATCCTAGAAATGAGTATACAGTGCATGTATCCAAACATCTTCTATATCCCACATTTTTGTGACACTGGCCTGTGTCTCAATTTCTCCATCTGTAATTTAGAAATTAAAGAAAAAAATTTCTTCCTAGCTCTCTCACTGGACCACAGAATGGAATTTTTGATAAGGATAATACACTATTTACCTTTGGTTTTTCACAGATAAAAATCATGTAATATATACAGGGTTGGGCAAATATAGATTTACAGTTTTTCATATGGAAAATAATGCATTAATTAATCAATAATAATACAAGAATAAGCTTTGTTTCATGTACTCACAGCTATCAACTTACTTTTGCCCCACCCTGTATTTATATATATAAAAGTGTATATATATGTGTGTGTGTATATATGTCTATATGTATGTATGTATGTATGTATATATATGTATATGCATATTTTAAAATTTATTTCATGGCCAGACTGTGAACTTCTCAAAGAAGTTCCTAGATGCCAAGAGCTTAGCTGACCACATGATAAACTACAAAATACCTATTGACTACAAATAGACACTCTATTTGTAACTCCATGCCGAAAATATTTTTTAATATGCAACTGGCTACAGAAAGCCTATAAAACTACCAAATATCTGTGTTTATGCAATGATAATGACTCCAACAAAGATTAATTTGTATTCATTGTGAGAGTCTGTCCAGCTCCACTCTGTCATTCACCACAGACCCATCCTAAAGAAAAGGAGAATGAAGAATAAAAACAAAAATGCATATCCAAAAGATGTACTATTTCCAAATGATTCCATGGAGTTTCACAAGCATGCTGTTGTTTGCTACATTCATGGAAAAAAGCACAGGATGATGGTTTCTCTCTGCTACCAAAAAGGAGATTTAGGTTCAATGTGACAAATGATTCAATCATCACATCAGGGAAGCAAGTCAGGATCTGAGTGGGAGGCTTTTGCAGCTTCTCTGTTTGAAGAGATTAAGTTGAGCTCAACAGTCATTGAAATAATAGATTTGGATAGGTCAGATGTTTCCACACAGCAGGAGGGAGTGATGTAAGGCCCTGAGGTCCTTTCAACAACTATTTCCCACTATTTTTATTATCTCATTAATTCTGCCAATTTCCTTAGGAGGATGTTATGTGGTATTAGTGGGTCTATTTTACTGGAGGAAAATACCCAGGAAAGGCGAAGAGAAATTATGTGTTTGAGGTCAGGTGAGTCATCGGCCAGGCCTGGAACAAGCCACCTATGCACTTGCCACACTAATGTCTGTGGTCTCTCTGATAACACAAATTTCAGGGTGGTTTAGTTCTAGACCCAGGTTTCTCCAAGTTGATCTACTTTTTTTTTTCAATAATACAAACGTATTAGAAATTAGTCACAAATGAGCAAACATCATGCATGGCTCCCTTAACCAATTAACATGTCAGGTCTAATTTACTGTTAGACAAATAATTTGAAATATTTTTAGGAGAGCGGCATGAGAATTTATTCTCTGCAATTAGGCAGCGATTTCAGTAAATTCTTGATATTCCTTGAGGGAGTTTACAACCAAAAATTAACCACCATTTTTGCTGTCCCTGGGTTGTATAAGGAGAGGACCATGCTGGGAAGCTACACAGGTTTTCAGTCCTCATATTAGAGGGAAACTTAAACACACCATCAGGTTAATAAGCACACAAGCTGATAAAGAAAGTTACCAGGTCATAAAGATCTGAAGAGGCAGAAGCTACAAATTCTTTAAATATGAGATTCTAAGGTGACAAAATGTTTTCCTTGGGTCTTAAATAGGTTTTTTCGACTGTAATTACAGGCTGTTTCTTTTAATCCTATGAAATAGAGTAATTAAGGAGTCTGTGATTTCACCTAGAGTTCCTAAAAATATTAACTAAATTCCTCCCAGTATAAATAATTTAAAAATTGTGTCACTTCCTTCACCAAGGGTATTTGCTAGTCATTCTGTGATTTGGATGACGGAAAATCTGGAGGACACATCATAGTCTATGTCTACATGACTATAGACTACAGTCTTTCCGCTGTTTGCCTATATGGTTTCCTAGGTCTGAACCTTTCCTAGGTTCATCCAAATGCCAGATTTAAAGTGAACTGAAAGGACCATCATATCAAAATTCACCTTTCTTACTATTCTCTCACAGTATCAAAAATAGCTATGCTATTTTTTTGGAACAAGACGTTACGAGTATCATGTTAAGATAAAAACTATTATCTAGAGTGACTTAAGTGCTGGAAATTATCTAATATTTAGGTAATTACCTAGTTTAAAAATAGCTTAATCATATAATTTAGAATTTTTTTTCTGCAAGATTTAATTAACTCTGGTCACTGGGGCTCTAAATGTCTGGGATACTGGACAAGTATATTCTGAGGGAACTTGGAGAAGTTTCAGCACACACACGTGGAAATTTGCAGGAGGCTTGAGTTGAGTGCCAAAGCATGTATTGTGGCTGCACCCAAAGGGAGACTAAAGGCCAATGAAAGAGAAATAGAAAGACTTTGAAAATAATTTCACTTACTTTATACTTCTGCTTAGAGTTGGCCATAGTTACTATATACCCTCAGATGAAAGAGTGAATTCAATTTTCATCATTCATAATGAAAAGGAAACGTTTTTTTTGTGATTTTCTTCATTTTGGTTCCAATTATTTTAGAATCGTACAGACAAAGAAGGATTCTATATCCCTGCATTTTTTGTCTTCTATCTATCGCCTCATCCTCTTTCCACATCCCAATACCTTTGTGTTGTATTCCACTTCCAAGTCCACAATGCCCCTTGCCAAACACATGGTTTTTTTAAATGACTTCACCTCTTCACACACACACATTCACCTAAGAGAGATTTGTATTTCTTGTCATAAAAATAGGGCAATACTGTAAGTATTTACCTACCTCACAACCTGAAACCCAAGTCCCCAACTTGAAGGAAAGGGAGCACAGATTTGAAAAATTCCAGCACAGTGTAAATTGTAATCACTCTCTTCTTAGTTCAAACTTCATCTCTTAACTCTTCATTTTTTTCTGTCCTTTTCAACAGCTCTAAATAGTTATAGAAACCAGGGTTTTCTAAAATAATTTGGGTGGTAAAAATAGTAGTTTTAAAGGTAAAGCAATACTTCAAGGAAAAGACAGTGAGCTCCTCATCCCCTCTTCTTCCAGCCATCTAAGACAATTAGACTCAAAAATCAAAGTCCCAGTCACATGGTTGAACCAATACCCTATTGCTGTGTACTAAGCAGGGCCATTCATTAACAGGCCCTCTGTGCTAGCTGGTTATGAGCAGGGAGGACTCTCAGGCTGATACTTCTCTGCTCTATGTTCCTTGTTCCTTGATGAAAGTTGACCGTGGGCATTTCATTAACTACACCTAATAATCACACATGAAACAATGATCTAATATACTCAGAAATAAAAGCCAAATACAATATATTCTAAGTAAAGGTACACTATCGATGTCAAAGTTACCCTGAATTTGCTGAGCTCACGGTGAGTGCTTGTGGTGCTTCTCTGTCAGCTTCTTCGCATTATTTACACGTTTTCAAGTATCAAGCCAGTGCTGGCCATGAGCAGCCCCGCTCAGGCCATATTTGACAATGAGTGGCAGCCATGCAAGAAACTGACATTGTTACACATAAAAAATATTTAATAACTCAATTAATGGTCAATAAGGAAAAGTATAGGTAGAAAAAATAAGTCATATTGCATTGAAGAATGAGATCTTAAATGGCCATTTTTTGGTTGGCATGCGTGCAAGAGACAACCAATTGATATTTCTCTCACACATCAATGTTCTTCTCCTTTACTTTTTACCTCCCTTGCCCTCTCTCTAAAAAAATTAAATGAATAAATATCTTTAAAAAAATAAAAATAAATGGCTATTCTTCATTAGTTTCCTTTTTCATTAGGGTTCATCATAAATTCCATCCACAGAAAAAAAGAAAGCCCAATGACTGTTTAATGAATGCCAACGATGAGGAAAAATTATCAAAGACAGTAGGCCACCATTGCTTCCTCTGTATCTCTTACATGTCCAGTAAAGATAGATTAAGTTCACGGACATTCCATCCTTTGATTTGTCCAAAAAGTTTGGAGTCATTTTTTAAAATTCCCTCTTTCAGGCCAAATCCAGTTCATCAAGAGATTCTCTTGCCCCCAGCTTCAGAAAATATTCATAATATGGATATATTCTGGATACATATGTATGTATTATATCCATATATATGAATATATTCTGAAGTTGGGGCTTCCTACTCAATAAAATTGATTGCCTTTGTAAAAACATTATTCTGAGAGTTCATAGACTTCACCAAATGTCTCAAGAGGTCTCTGACACAAAACATTTTAAAAGCTTCTTATTTAGAAGAAGATCTGGAATGAGCTTCTCTCTGGGATCCCATAGAAAGCTAGACCCGACAACAATGTCCACTACCTAAGATGTGAAGGAAGGCCTTTCGTTGTGTTAGGGTGTGAGTCTTACATTGTGGTTTGAATAATTTTATTATTTATTTTACCACTGCCCTGGGATCTTCTCTCTTTGCTGCACATTCTTAAAATATTCTTAAAATCATTTCTTGTCCTAAAAAGTTTTCTGGAGTATTATTCATTCCTAATATAGTAATGACCCTAATCTCAGAACATTGCCTACAAATCTGGGACAAACTTTGAATCCAGTGCAGCTATGTAAGTAAAAGGAAAGCAGACATACAATCCCAAACCAGGAAAGCTATCCTAGGTCCCTTATGCTCACGGCTCCAAGTTGGAGAGAAAACTAAAGTGATGGTAAGTATCTTTTTCAGGATACCAATAATCAGATTTATGGGTTTTGTTTTTTGGTTTTTTGAGGAAAACTTCTTACCTGAAATAAGTTTCTATAGTGCTGCAGTAAATGAAAAAGCCTGAGATTTCTTTCAAAAATTTTTATAAGAATAGGATCTATTTTGTGTGTGTTTGTGTTTTCTGTTAACCTTTCTCAGCCTTAGCTTGTTTTTTCACAGAAACTTACTTCTCTCATGCCCACCCTCCTCTTTAAGTTCTTTATTTTATTTTTATTTTTAAGTGTATTTTATTGATTGTTATTACAGTTGTCCCATTTTTTTCTCCCCTTTATCCCCTCCACTCTACACCCCCCTCCCTCCAGGATTCTCCCCCTCCTTAGTTCATGTCCATGGGTTGTACATATAAGTTCTTTGGCTTCTCCACTTCCTATACTATTCTTAGTGTCCCCCTCTCTATTTTGTGCCTACCAATTATGCTTCTTAATCCCTGAACCATTTCCTGCATCCTTCCTCCTCCCCTCCCCACTGATAACCCTCCACATGATCCCCATTTCTGTGACTCTGTTTATATTCTAGTTGTTTGCTCATTGTGTTTTTGTTTTCCTTTTGCTGTTTTTAGGTTCAGTTGTTGATACTTGTGAGTTTATTGTCATTTTACTGTTCATAGTTTTGATCCTCTTCTTTTTCTTAGGTAAGTCCCTTTAACATTTCATATAATAAGAGCATGGTGATGATGAACTCCTTCAAATTTACCTTATCTGGGAAGCACTTTATCTGCCCTTCCATTCAAAATGATAGCTTTACTGCATAGAGTAATCTAGGTTGTAAGTCCTTGCTTTTCATCACTTGAATACTTCTTGCCAGTCCCTTTTTACCTGCAAAGTTTATTTTGAGAGACCAGCTGATAATTTAATGGGAACTCCTTTGTAGATAACTTTCGCCGTTTCTCTTACTGCTTTTAAGATTGTCTCCTTGTCTTTAATCTTGAGTAATTTAATTAAAATGTGTCACTGTGTGTTTCTCCTTGGGTCTAACTTCTTTGGAACTCTCTGAGCTTCCTGGACTTGCATGTCTAGTTCCTTGGCCAGATTGGGGAAGTTTTCCTTCATTATTCATTCAAATAAGTTTTCAATTTCTTGCTCTTCCTCCTCTCCTCCTGGCACCCCTACAATTCAGATGTTGGAACATTTAAAGTTGTCCTGGAAGATCCTAAGCCTCTCCTCATTTTTCCAAATTCTTGTTTCTTCATTCTGTTCTAGCTGAATGTTTATTTCTTCATTTTGTTCCAAATCATTGATTTGAGTCCCAGTTTCCCACCCTTCACTGTTGGTTCCCTGTATATTTTCCTTCATTTCACTTTTCATAGCCTTCACTTTTTCCTTTATTTTGTGGCTGCATTCAACCATTTCTGTGAGCATCCTGATTACCAGTGTTTTGAACTCTGCATCTAGTAGGTTGGCTATCTCCTTGCCACTTAGTTCTTTTTCTGGAGCTTTGATGTGTTCTTCCATTTGGGCCATATTTCTTTGTCTTGGTGTACCTGTTACATTGTAAGGGGTAGATCCTTAGGTATTCTACAGGATGGGGCAACCCACTTCTCTGCACTGTGGCACTGTATGTGGAGGAAGGGTCAGAAAGGGAACAATGCTGTTTGCTGGGCTCTTGGCTGACTTTCAGTTTTTTCCCTTGATTCCCACAAGCAGATTGTGCCCTTTCAGGTGCTGATTCCCAGGTTGGTGGGCTTGTGTACATTCTAGGATCCCATGGGCCCTTCCAATGGACTCTCTTGTGAGACTGGGAGTCATGTTTTCGCATCTTGCTTTCTTACCATTGTTTAAGTGGACTATCAGGTTAAGCTTCTCAGTTCAAGTTCTATTTTTAACATGTAGTTTCCAAATTTAATTTTTTCTATATTTCTTAAGCAGCATTCAGTCAGATGTGTGCTTATGTGTGAACATTTGTATGTATGAGCTGTAAGTGACTAAAATCCCTGAATAACCTAGGAATTATAGACAAATTAGATACTATATCTTAGAAAATAATTTCTAATAATTGTTTAGAGTCTTATAGTGTGTAAACAAAAAGACAGGTACTTTTTTCTTTCTTGCTTGCTTGCTTTCTTTCCTTTTTCTTTCTTTCTTTCGAGAGAAGGAAAGGGAGGGAGAAAGAAAGGTAGAGAAACACCAATGTTTGAGGAATGCATTGATCAGTTGCCTCTTGCACACCCCAACCAGAGACCTGGCCCGCAACTCCAGGCATGTGCCCTGGCTGGGAATTGAACCTACAACCTTTTAGTTTGCAGGCTAGCACTCAATCTACTTAGCCACACCAGCCAGGGCTGGTCCTTTTTTTCTTTTTTATCTTGTTGCTTAATCATATAAAAAGTTTCAGTACCATTAAGTAGTTTGATTTTAAGTAGTTCCAATTTAGCTACACATAGATGTGACTTATATTAAATAGAACAAATTAAATGGAAAATTTAAGTAGACACTACAGCCACATCTATGATGAAGATGGCCAAAATTTTTCATTCTAACCTTTTTTGTTCAGCTAATGCTGCACTCTGTGAAAAGCTCTCATTTGATAAAAGATCTTTCTTGTCCTTTCCTCAGCTAAAGATGATGACATTTTGAAAAATTTCATTAAAATTAGTTCAGCAAGTATTATAACTGTGGAGAAGCAAAAGCTGTCTTCTGATAGTAAACGTGAGAGCCAGTCAAATGTCAACTGATACGAATGGCTGAAAATAAAATGTCAGAATTAGTAGCCCTTGCTGAAAGCATGGTACTTTAAATAGCTGTCAAGGACAGGACTTGGGGGACGTGACTGTGGCCACTCTAGACAAGAGCTGCAGTCCAGAAATCAGGGAAGTGTAGGTGCATTCCTCATTCTATAAAGGAGAGATTTATTCATAAATCACATACCTCTGGGCCCCTCCCCTCCCTCCTCAGGGTAGACCTCCTATAAGGCCCATCAGTAATGCAATCTGCCTGTCTTCAAGGGCAAGTAGGATCTGAATGCCAGAGCACTAACACCACACACACACACCACAGAGCCACCATGTGCACTTGTTATTAACTAGATGCAACTTGTTAACTTGTTCATTAGCTATTTATTTTTCTCCTAGGACAGTTGCATCTTTGGCTCTTACAGTTCAAAGTCAGCCTTTCCTTGCTGGACCACAAACCCATTTGTTAACTCCAAGCTGAACAGCTCTCTCTGCAGGGCTCCAAACTCAACTCTGGGCTTCTATTTCTTTATCTTTCATTACCTTGGCTCCCCACTCCCAAACCAATTTTAATGGAGTTTCCCTCCTCTAATTTTGTAAAATAACACCTCAAATAACAACATTCTGCTGCAAATCTTGCAGAATAATTTAGTTTCTGCTAGGCTAATTCTTTGCTCTTCTTATTTCTACCTTAAAAAAATGCATGCAAAAACCAATTGGTTCTGAAAAGGATATTAATCTCTTTCTTCTAGAGCCAGTCACATTTTCACTTTCCCATCTCTTATTCTGGGTTTCAAATTTTCTGTAAAAAAAGGCCAAATACAGATTTCTCATCTTCATTGACTTTAAAGCCCAGTTAAATTACTATTATTGTTCTCGTATCTAAAGAGTGTCACATTAAATCCACCCCGATGTAGGGCCAGGGTGTTCAGCAGGCTGTCCTCAGAAGTTGCAAATGCACTTATGGTTTTGAAAACTAGTCATATATTAAATATCATTAAAGTGCTGTACACTTAAAAAAATCTCATCAAAATCTTTTTGTAATTTGAAATCACCACATAATTTATCTTCCTTTGACTTTTAATATTAATACACTTGATTATTGTAAAGCAAGGCCCACTTCATCTGTAAGTACCTGAGGCACTAAAGATAAAGGCATCACTTCTTACTTCAGCTCTGTTCTGCTTAATTTATGGGCCAAGGATTCTCAAATTCTTTTATTTTAGGATCCCTTAATATTCTTAAAAATTATGGAAGATCCCAAAGAACTTTTTCATGTTGACTATCTCTATCAGCATTTAGTATATTAGAAATTAAAACTGAGAAATTTTAAATATTTTATTAATTATTTGAAATAATAACCTAATTATATATTAATACAAATAATATATTTCAATTTTAAACAATCACCATATTTTCCAAAAGAAAGAAAATAGTGAGAAGTTGGGCATTGTTTTACATTTTTTGCAAATTCCTTAAAGGCTCATTAATAAAAGACAGCTGGAATATTCTATCTGCTGCTGCATTCAGTCTATTGACATATCACACTTCATGTTGCTTCTGGAAAAACATACTTCACACTTGTGAGAGAATAGGAGTAGAAAAGACAAATAACATTGCAAAAACACAGTTTTGAGCTCGAGGACCTTCTGAAAGGGACTTGAGACTCTCCCAAGAGTCCCTAGATCACACTTGGAGAATGGCTGCTATTTGTTCTATTTAGGAAATCAAGACTAAATGGAGCGAGCAAAAGTAGAAGAGGTAGTAAATGCAGAACATCCTGCTGTAGCTAACTAAGAGAGGACAGGGTTGTGTTTCCGATGGAGCAAATTTGCTGGCAATGAACTGGTAGAGTCATGCTGTGTTATGGGATGGTAACATGGGACCAGTTACAAACAGCGTTGGAGGACTTATTTGACAGAGGGGTGGATGGTGTGGGATGGTGGAGTGCTCTAGTAAATTTAAGGCTGTCCTTTCTTCTCTGCATTTCCATGGGGAATGATCACCTTTCCCTGGCAAAGCCTCCCATGTCTGAAAGAATCCCATTTTACTTATCACTCAGCTCTAAGCACCACTTTGCCCCTTTGTTTCAATCCTATTGGGAAGAGACACTTGTCTGGCATAGTAAACACAAACACAAAAACAAAAACAAAAAGCAAGCAAATAAGCAAACATTGACACAAAAAGGCCTGTTATACCTTTGCTTGTGGAAAAGAAAACTCTGGAGTATCATCAAGTTTTATTAATTTCCATTTGACAAATTTCAGCTTGACATCATAATTTTCTATCTCCTTATTTCTCCAGTTGTTGCTTCCCTGTTTGCCATGGAAACAGAAAACACCTAAATAAACCTCCTCACAGTGGGAATTAAATATTTTCCTGAGAAAATATACCATAGCCTTTCTCTGGCTCTTTGATCATTCTCTTTGTAGGTTTCCAATTTCAGGGAGGGCAGGGACAGTAAGAAGGGGAATGCTTTCTAAGTTTGGAGATGAGAGAAGGGCCCCAGTTATAAAGTGGATTCTGCTTTGGGTAGGTAGATGCAACTTTCTTTCTATCTCCACTCAAAAGTTACAGGAGATATAGTCCATTTTCTACAGAGTCCACTTGTTGGTCCTGGTTTCTTTAATAATATAATTAGACATGAGTTTCTCTTTGAAGCAATGATTATACATAATTTCTTTCTTACAGTCTTCATAGAGTGAGGAGCAGTCCTAAATTTTAAAAAAATATATTGTGTGTGTATGTGTGTGTAAGATAAAGAGAGAGACAGAGACAGAGAAAAGAAAGGATGATGTTGTGTCCAGGATTAAGAAGCTATGTCAAAAACGATCTACTGTGCTAACTTTCCAAGGCCATAATGTGGTTTGGGCTACAAGAAACTAATCTTTTGTTGAACAGCCTAATGTAATAAAATGCATTCGGAGGGCTTTAGGTTTCTGTACAAACTTTTCAACCAGATCTAATTGGAAATGCTACTCACATAGCCAGGGGCATTCCGGGGTGGGAGGGTGGCAAGAGCAATGGATTAACACCATTTTTAAAGTGAAGAAGGCTTTTCTTCTCCCAAGAGAGAGTTTTCCAGACATTAACTTCAACTGCCTAAAATATAAAGTCTCCCTCTTTTTCTCTCCCTTGACACTCTAGTCTTCTCTTTTCTTTCCATCCTACCTCCTTCCATTCTGCCCCCTCCTCTCTCCACTCCCTGCTACTCTGCCACCCCAGCACCAGCCACCAGTGAGTGGCTGCATTGGAAGCAAGGCTTACATCATAAATGCCCTATCAACCAGCTGTTTGTTAAATGTTTTGGATGAAGGAAATGAAGTTTTAAAAACCTAACTGCAGTCAAACACCCTACCATTGAGTTTAACTTCAAATGTGCTACCAATCATTATAACTTCAACAATAATTGGTCATTTTTATAAAGTCATAAGTTACAGAATTTTCCAACATACCTGCTACTTTAACATCACCGACTTATTTAGAGTAAATTTGTTAGAATAGTGGGGGGTGGCTTAAAATGAATAAATAACCTAAGTTGATTTCTAGTCAAGTAAGAAAATGTTCAAATATATGTCTGAAGCTTTTGTTAAACTAGAGAGTTAGAGGTAGGAATTACAACTTAGATTACTGCAAAAAATCTTTTAGTCTTTTTTCTTAACCTATAACTTTTCTTATGTGGCACCACTTGATTTGCCAATTTTTCTGCCCAATTGGAATAATTAATGCTGTAGACATAACCACATTTAAAATGACCACCTTTGATAGAGACATACAGGGTGGGCAAAAGGAGGTTGACAGTCAGTACATGAAATAGCTTATTCTTGTATTATTATTTATTAATTATTGTATCATTTTCCATACAAACCACTATAAGCTTACTTCAGCCTCACCCTGTATAATTGAGGGATAGCAGACTTCTCCAGCCTTTCCTGTTATTTGCCCTCATTCCCACCCATCACTACATTCTCTCCCAACTCTGGAGCAGTTTCCAACAAGTGTCTAATGAAAATAAGAGCCAGAGGTAAGACAATAGCAGTTTCAAGTTAGCAAAATAAAGTTTGAAAATTGGAAGTAATACAGAAAAGTGAGAGCTTGCCTTCCAGAATCTTCACAATATTTGCATTGTCTGCAGAGGATTTGCAAAATAGAAACCAGAATATTTTGATTGATCACACAAAATATAAGAGATGGCAGAGTTTGCCAGAGGAAAACTGAATATATGAAACATTCAAAATATGTGGCAAAACACCCCAAATATTAACGTGTCCTCAATATTCTCAGCACGTCTAGATTTTGCATGAACATTTTATTTTCTTGTCAGTGATTCAGAATTTCCACCACTCCTGTTGAGCAATGAGGGAAAATCATGCCAAGTGGGAGAAAGCTTTATTTTAAGGTTGAAGGCATGAAATAAGCACTAAGAAGACAATTGTACACCTGTTTTCAAGAGTAAAAAAGCATCTCAAATCTGCTTTGCTTTTGAAAATTTGGCCAAGGAGTGTATTTCAAAGGCCCAATAGCTCATAACATTATTCCCAGGGCTCCATGCTCTCTGCCTAATTGGGCTTCTCCACATTTGCATAAGCATGATACTTCATGATTAATGCATAAGAGACAGCATGGAGCTCCGTATCAATTCGTCTGTGGAGGCCTTTCCCCCACTGAAAACAATCATTGTGCCTAAAATATAATCCATCATATTTGTAGGTTCCACTGCATTGTAGAATATCAGACTACTTAAATGCCATGATAAAACCTTTACAGAACTGCAAACCTCTTCTGTGTGAGACTTTTTATTTTAGGATGCTCATGGCACTGCTGCCTGGGAACCATTGTGGATGCCTCAAAAGGTTTATTTGCAAATGAGGTGTCAAGGCCACAATTTTTTTTGCCTATTTGTCCCAGGCACTGAATAAAGAGGAAACAATATTAAAATAACCACCTATGATTACTTGGGATTACAAAATAAACAATAGCTCTGCCCTTGGCATCTTCAAACACTAAGAAACAGCAATGATGACTTCTAGAATGAGGAACCAGAAAGGTGAGGGGAGACTAGGTCAACAATGCTAGAAGGTGTCCAGCTTCAGGAATGAAATCATTGTAGCCGGGATGGACTGCCACACAGTTAGGGTGTGCAACTCTCAGTGTGAGTCCTGGTGTTCCAAACTGTGCTGCCTTTGTCTTCCCTGCTGGCTGGGTTGTTTCACTAGGCAGGAATCCATTCCCCATGGTGGGGAGCTGGGAACCTGGAGTTCAACAACAGATCTCAGTGTGATATGGGAATAAATACAGAAGACTCTGAAAAAACCCTCTCTAAAAGCATCTAAAATGGATTTTTAAATAAAAAAATATATATTACATTAAAAACAAATAAACCATTTGGAATCCTGTGAAGTTAAAAGAAATAATCTGACATCTCCATCCTTTTCCATGCAACTTCCCAGAGGTGACTTCTTGAATGAGGTGTGTATTTTTTCAGATGTTTTATTTTATAGGTGTATGAGTATGTGTGTGTGTGTGTTGATAAATTGGAAGACAAAATGCTACTATACATACTTTCTGTCGCTTGCTTTTCTGCATCACGAGAGTTCATGAACTTCTTCCTCACAGTACATTTATGTTTATATCATTGTCTTTAATAATTTCGTGGTATGTTGTATGGATTACCAATACACACAGGTTCTCCTACCATCAGATTTTTTTTAAATCATTGTAAGTGATGCCACATTTCATTATTTTTTAAAATCCTCACTAGAGGATATGGTTATGGTTTTGAGAGAGAAAGAGAAAGAAACATCAATTGGTTGCCTCCCATACACGCCCTGACTGGGGATGGGACTGGAAACCTAGGCAGGTGCCCACACCGGGGATTGACCCTGCAACCTTTGGTGTATGGGATGACGCTCCAGCCAACTGAGCCACCCAATCAGAGCAGCGATTACACATTTTAGATTCTTAGTAATATAAGAGCAAAGACTGTCTTGGTCACTGCTATATCCTGCATATTCAATACTGAGAATTGCACATAGTACATATTCAATAAATATGCATTAAATATATAAATAAAATCTTCAGGGAAAACCCCCAGTCTTTCTTTATATAAGAGGAATTTAAAATGTGTATACAAACTGCCTGTTAATCTCCAAAATACTATAACATTTTATACTTACACAAAGTATATCAGTTACTGTATATTCTATTTTGCAAACAATTGGATTATAGACTTGTTTAATTTGTCCTATGATTAATGAGAAAGTGTTCCATTACTTTAAATTATATTTTATTGATTTTGAAAAGTGTTAGGAATATTCCTGAGGTTGTTAGCCATTTGTAATTTTTCCCTTTGTCTATTTGTTTATATCCTTTGACCATTTTTCTATTGGATTGTTTGTTCATCCTTTTCACATTGGTTTTGATGTGTTTTTCTGTGTATGAAAGGATTCAATCCTTTTGCTACACATACAATTCATAAATATTTTTGTTCAGTGAAAAAAATTCTTTTGATTCTACTTATGTATCCATTCATCTATGTTGCCAAACAGAAAAATTTTAATATTTATGTTCAAAATGTATCAGTTATTTTCCTTTAAGGTTCCTGGGTTTATTTCTAGAAAAATATTCTCCATACAAAAATAAAAAGTAATTCAGTCATGTGGACTTTTAATATTTATAATTTTCACTTGTGCATTACACTTTCTGCTAATCTGGAATTTATTGTGATATAATGAGAGAAAGAGGTACCAGGATTTATTTAAACTTGTGCCATGCAAGTAGCTAATATCCAATTACTGTATATTAAGAAGTACACATTTCCAAAGATGAGAAATGCCTACTGCATTATAGCCCAGATTCTCATAGGTGCTGGAGTCTA
Organism: Desmodus rotundus; assembly: GCF_022682495.2. Lineage (NCBI taxonomy): Eukaryota > Metazoa > Chordata > Mammalia > Chiroptera > Phyllostomidae > Desmodus > Desmodus rotundus. The sequence goes on along the minus strand of NC_071393.1, from coordinate 60,540,774 downwards.
TTTTGACTTCCTGCTCTGCTTCATTGTCAGCAGGTCTATTTCTACCTTAGGTCCATACTGTTTTAATGATCATAGCATTCATGTACATTTTATTTTTGGATACAGTTAGACTGCCCACATTACTTTTATTTTTCCTCTTAGTATTCACCCAGACTTATATTTTAGAATTATTTTGTCAGATTCAAAAAGTGAAAAGTAAAACAGTTTGGTAATTTGATGGGAGTATGTGGTTTCTGCAGATTAATTTACGTGGAATTAGTATCTTTGTAATGTTGAGCTTTCTAAACAAAATACAAGGTATGTCCTTTCACATCTTTGGAGATTCTTTGTTCACCTCATCGGTATTACAATGTTTTCTTCATGCAGTTTTGCATATTTTCAAAAGCTTTTGAGGGTTTCATTTTTCTTTTTCTTTTTTGTGGCTTTTGTGGCTAAGATATTTTCTTTCCTATCAGTTATATTGTTTTTTAAATAAAATCCAATTATTTTATAAATTAATTTTATCACCAGCCACTTTATTAAATATTCATAGTGCTTCTAATAGCTTTTCAGCTGATTCTTTGGGGCTATGTAAGTATATTACCATAAGAAACGTATTTGTCTTCCTCTTTGGAAAGTTTACGCTGTTATTTCATTCCCTCATCCTCCTTTGATATATTAATATGATAAATGGTTTTGAGATGAGCCCCAGTTGCCCATGATTTATTACTTAGAAAATTATTCATTGAACTGTTTTATTTTAATATTTTATTTAACCTTTTATTTAGAAGTTTTGCATTGACACTCATTAATAAAACTAGTTTGCCATTTTCTTTTTATGCTGTTTGTCACATTAAGTGATGAATTTGAGTGGGCTTTATGGGAATAATGCAAAAGCTTACTTTCTGTATGTCAGGTTCCAATCTAAAGCACAGAAACCACTCAGGGTACTTCAAGCAGAGAGGGAGTTAAAATAGGAAATTGGGTCTCAACATATTTGGAAGGGCTGGAAGAGCACAAGAAATGTTTGTTTCATGCTGAACTCAGGAAATAGAGGAAGCAGCCACAGCCTCTGAAAGAGAACTATCCAGGCCTTTGCTGTGGCCACCACTGCATCTAGAGCCCCACCACTGCCACTCCTGACATGCTCTGCCCTGCCCTGGACCTGCCACCACTGCCAGAGGCAGAAATTGGCCTCTCCTTTCCTCTTCCCACTTAATCTTGCATTAGTATCTCCACTTGGCAAAACTAACCAGAACCCTGCTAGCAAAAGCCCTGCTTCCAGACCCTTGAAATACAGAGCACAACACAGATGGTCAGACAAGAGGCTAAATACCAATAAATAATACCTGGCACACCCCTTTCTCAATTTGCTGGGATCATGTAGATAACATTAGGATTATCTGTTTCTTGTAGGTTTGAAAAAAATCAGCCGTGAAACCATTTGGACAAGTGCTTTTGAGGGAAATTTTGATATTCTTAATTGCTTTTCATGGATAGATTTTTTTCTGCTTCTTGCAAAATTTAGCAAAATTGTACTTCCTTTAAAAGCATCCATTTCAGGAGGTTTTCCCACTTATTTGCATAGATTTGTGCTTTACAAATTATTTTATGTTTTTCTGCATTGATGGTTATTTCTCCCTCCTCATTTTTTACAGTAGACAGATTAATGCCCTGTTTTCTTGCCCACCCCCACCAAGATGCTCATGCCCTAATCCCTAGAAGTTGTGAATCTGTTACATGACAAAAGGGACTTTGCAGATGGGATTAAGGCTATAGACCTTGAGAAGAAGAGATTTTGGGGGGTTATCCTGGGGGACACAAAGTATCTGAACCCTTAAAAGCAGGGCATTTTCTCCAACTGGAATCAAAGTGTGGCAGAAGGAACATGAGGGAGAAGCAGTGGACACATTGGTGCTGGTTTGAAGATGGAGGGGCAAGTTGAAAAAGAATGCAGGAAAGCTAAGGAGCTGAGAGGCTCCCCACTGACAGCCAGCAAGGAGCCAGTAACCTCAGCACTACAACCATGAGGAACTGAATTCTGCCAACACTGAAATGGCCTTGGACACAGATTCTTCCTCTGGGCCTCAGCATGAGAGCCCAGCTTGGCTGACACCCTGATTTTATCCTTGTGAGTCCTGGGCCAGAGGAGCCAGACAACCAGCTGAGCTCACCTATACTTCTGACCTACAGAATTGTGAGGCAATAAACTTGTGTTGTTTCAAACTGCTTTGTGGTAATTTGTTAGAGCACCAATAGAAAACTAATACGTTTTTAATCGGGCATATATGTTCATGTTTGTTCTACTTTGTTTCTTGAATACATTAGACAGCTTTCTGGTTTATGGTTTGGTTTTGATTTTTCAAAAATCAAACTCTTATATTTATTCATTGATTCTGCCACTATTTTTTCTAGCTCAATAATGTCTGGGAAATCCCTCAAACTTTGCATTTATATCCTATGTGTCTCGCCATGACGGGCTTTGTTCCCTCACATTATGATCTGGAGATGGAGCCATGCTCTCGCAGTCGATGCAATTGTTCCTTCACACGGGTTTCCAGATTTCAGTGAATGTACCCACAAAGCAGTCCTTCATTCCATTCCTGAATGATATTTGGTTATTTCCAGGGTTGGTTTGCTTTTTATTTTTACAAAGTGTGCTGCTGCAAAGATTCTGATACTGTGCCCCAGTACTCACATGCCTCATTTTCTCTGGGGCACATCCGGGAATTGGGGGAGCTGGGATTGTTCAGGAGATACTGCACACTGTTTCCAACACAGCTGTACTGATTTATAGCCCCACAAACAATGCCTAAGGCTTCTAAGTGCTTTAAAACTTTGCCAACACTTTCTTTAAGATATCTGGTATAAGCCGAGGTCACTAGTTTTATTTGAATCAAATTTATCCATTTTTTTCCCTTTAGATTCTACTCCTCTATGTTTTATTTAAGATCTCTTTCTTTACCTAAGATATTTAAACAATTCTCTTCTATTTTCATCTTAAAATTTAATAATTTTGTCACTCTATCTGTAGGCCTTTAATCCACTTGAAATTTATTTTGCCTAAGAATAAGTCTGGAGTCCAATTTCTTTTTTTTTATGTCTAATTATCTTAGCACTATGGACTGAAAAGTCCATTTTTCAATACTGATCTGCCATCAACTCTATCATAAATCAAGTTTTGTTATGTAGGTTGATATATTTAGGGATTTTCTAGTATGTTAAATGTGTGTATTTGTTCAGTCTGTGCCAATACTACACAGTCATAATTATTCTAGATAATTATAGCTCTAGTAAGGCAAGTCCTTTCATCTTCTTCTTCAAGAGTGTTCTGGTTATTGTAGGAGTTGAGAGCTAGTTACCCCAAGATGTGCCTTTATGGTAAGTGGATTGTTTTAAGCCAAGGACAACTTTAGCGGCAAGCTCAGGAGAAATTTCTGCCCCTCCCTTGACTTCCTGGAAGAACTTGAATTAAGGGCTTTACCCATAGTGGGAAATTATCAGAGATAACCTCTTTAACCCATCCTTAAAGCAAGACTGACTTCTATTTGCTAAATATCTGCTCTTATTATCATCCTGCAATGACCCTTTGAAGCCACCAAGGCACCTTACTTCATCCCTGGCTCAGAATGTCTCATGTAGCCATGTTCCCTTTCTGCCTCTGCACGTGGGGTCTCTGATGCTCTCATGTGTGCAGGATTCCCATACATAAATCCCATTCTTTTGTCCTGTTATTCTGTTTTATGTTTATTTGAGCATTAGACCAGCCAAAGAACCTTGAAGGTAGAAGAAAATTTCTTCCTCTCCCACAATTCTTTGGTATAAATTTTAAATTCCTTGTCAAATTCTATGTATACTTGAGTGTGCATAGGTGTACATGTATATAAATATACATCCCTGTCCACATGCACTTGATGTTTTTAGTAAAATAACATTAACTCTATGGGTCAGATTAATATTTTATCCTTGAGGGATATATTCATTTTCAGAATTTAAAACCAAGAATCTTTCTCTTTTTGTAGTGGGGTGAGGTCTGTTCTCGAAACTTAATCATCTACCCAGCATGTGTTTATATGTTCTCTGTCAACAGATTTTTTGGTTTAGACTAAGGATTTTTGATAAATAAGTTTATATCTTTTTTTTATTTCAAGGGAGTTTTCCATTACACCTTTAAAAATAGTCTATTTTAAGTGTATGATTCTCCACTTCAGAACACCAATTATTGACATATTTAGTCTTCACTCTATATGTATTAGAGGCCTGCATATGTATTAGAACCTCTTTTTAAATTATTTCTTTATTTTTTCTGCTGTTATTATTCTGAGAATTTCCCCACGTTACAGATTGCTAGGTACCCATGTTAATTCTACACTGATCTATTAGTAATTTATAGATTAATCAAGTAGTGTAGCTATTTTTACCCAATATTGACTTACAGGTATCCACATGAATTTAATATTCACCTTAAATTTTGAGAGTTCCCAGCATTTGCTATGAGAAATTTTCCTCTGTTTCCTGTAGCACATTTTCTTCTAGAATGGTCAATTTACTTGAAATCATTATTATATTTTACCCTTTTTGTGTTTTTTTAAAATAATTTATGTTGTTTCTTTCACCATACATATATTGTATTCAAAACTCCTATTGTAACTATTGATTATGCTTCCCCAACACTTCTTCCTCTGAATTTGAAATGCATGGTGCTATGCTCCAAGAGTGGCTATGATTCTTCCACACCAATTAAAGCATTTTCATTGCATTTGTTAGTGTTATTGGTCAAAGCGACAGGTCCACTAGTTGACAGTGAAACCAACTTGTGCCAGTTTTGACAAAAATGTTTCCTGAGGGTTTCAGATCTAGAGTGTTTCTCATGATTCTAAGAAAGCTACTAAAGAGAACTTGCAAGGTGGGAGTGGTGAACACCCGCTGGAAGAGGAAACCCACCAACAAAGGAGCTGCCAACCGATAACAACAGGAGAAGGTGAAGAAGGGAATGGAAGCCACACTAACCTCAATCCAGGACAGATCTGGAAATACAACTAAATGGTGGAGAAATTACCCACAACAAACAACTGAACAAGAGCAAGAGAGAAGCCTCAAATCTTGCACACACAGAAGAATCAGCTTCAACACAACCTGTCCACACATACACAACATAATACAAGACATGGTAGAAGGAGCGAGCCTCAGTTAACCAGCTAGATGGAAGGACACACCAAAGAAAGACCTAACAACAATCAAAACCCAAAGACATACACAGAGCCAACATAAACAATAGCCCAAGACTGGCAAGCTCAGGAGATTAAGGAGACTGCACCACTGAATCTCACAGGTCTTCTACCATAGAAGTTCACACCATAAATCCAAAGAGTTAGAACAGATCAATTTAAGAAGCAGAGGCTAACAAGAACACTCTCACAAACCATGGGAAGACAAAGGAACAATCCCCAAATGAAAGGAAAGGAGGAAGCCTCAGAAAGAATGCTAACTGAAATAGAGGCAAGTCAACAACCAGATATTGAATTCAAAACAATGGTTATCAGGAAGCTTACTGAGCTCATAGAGAACTACCAGAAACTAGAGGGAAATTACAATGAACTCACTGCAAACTATATCAACATGAAAACGGAAATAGAAACTATCAACAAGGGCCAAGAGGAAAGGAAGAATACAATTGCTGAACTGAAGAAGACAGTAGAAGGAATCAAAAGCAGACTTGATGAAGCAGAGGATCGGATCAGCGAGCTGGAGGACAAGGTAGAAAAAAACACCCAGAAAGAGCAAGCAAAGGAAAAGAGGCTCAGAAAGAATGAAGAGGGGTTAAGGGAAATGCAGGACAACATTACACCTAATAATATCCATATAATTGGGATACCAGAAGGAGAAGAAAAAGAGCAAGGGATAGAAAACCTGTCTGAAAAAGTAATTATGGAAAACTTCCCTAATTTAATGAGAGAAAAAGTTACACAAATTCAGGAAACACAGAGTCCCAATCAAGAGGAACCCAAAGAGGCCCACTTCAAGACACATAATAATTAAAATGGCAAAATTCCAAGACAAAGAGAGGATCTTACAGGCAGCAAGGGAGAAACAAGAAGTAACATACAAGGGAGCCCCGATAAAACTAGCAACTGACTTCTCAATGGAAATGCTCCAAGCCAGAAGAGAATGGAAAAAATATTCCAAGTAATGAGAACCAGAGGCCTGCAACCAAGGCTACTTTAACCCACAAGGCTCTCAATCAAGATAGAAGGCCAAATAAGAAGCTCCCCAGACAATAGATGTCTAAAAGAATAGACCTCCATCAAACCAGCTCTGCAAGAGATGCTAAATGGACTGCTTTAAGGAAAGGAAGGAAAAGAGAAAGAGAGGAACAGAGATATGAAAAAAATGGCAATGAATAAGTACCTATCAATAATAACCTTAAATGTAAATAGATTAAATGCTCCAATCAAAAGACATAGAATAGCTGAATGGATAAGAAAACATGACCCACACATATGCTGCCTTCAAGAGACACACCTCGGGACAGAACACCTACACAGACTGAAAGTGAAAGGCTGGAAACAAATTTTCCAAGCAAATGGACAGGAAAAAAAAAAGCAGGGGTAGCAATACTCATATCAGAGAAAATAGACTTCCAAAGAAGGGCCATAAAGAGAGACCCAGAAGGTCACTTCATAATACTCAAAGGAAGAATCCACCAAGAAGACATAAACATTGTAAATATATATGCACCCAACATAGGAGCACCCAAATACACGAAGAAAACCTTGGAGGACTTCAAGAAAGATATTGACAGCAACACAGTTATAGTAGGGGACTTTAACACCCCACTGTCAAAAATGGACAGGTCTTCCAAACAAAATATCAAGAAGGATATTGTGTCACTTAACAATACCCTAGAGGAAATGGACTTAACTGATATATATAGAGCTTTTCATCCCAAAGAAGCAAAATACACATTCTTTTCAAGTGTACATGGAACTTTTTCAAAGATAGACCACATGATAGGACATAAAGCAAGCCTCAACAAATTCAAGAAAATTGAAATCATACCAAGCATTTTCTCTGACCACAAGGGACTGAAACTAGAAACCAACCCCAAAGGAAAAAACCCAAAACACTCAAACTCATGGAGATTGAATAGCATGCTATTATAAATGAGTCAAGAATGAGATTAGGGAAGAAATCGAAAAGTTTCTGTAAACAAGGGAAAATGAACTCACACAATCCAAAATTTATGGGACACAGCAAAGGCAGTCCTGAGAGGGAAGTTCATAGCAATACAGGCCTACCTTAAAAAGATAGAAACATTTCAAACAAACAACCTAACCCTACACCTACAAGAACTCGAGGAACAACAACAAAGACAACCCAGAGCAAGTAGAAGGAAGGACATAGCCAAGATCAGAGCAAAATTAAATGACATAGAGACTAAAAGCACAATTCTAAGGATCAATGAATCCAGGAGCTGGTTCTTTGAAAAGATAAACAAAATTGACACACCTTTAAGCAGTTTCATCAAGAATAAAAGAGGACCCAAATAAACACAATTAACAATTAGAGAGGAGAGATTACAACTGATACCACAGAAATACAAAGGATTGTAAGAAATTATTACAAAGAACTGTATGCCAAAAATTTGAAAACCTAGGTGAAATGGACACATTTCTAGAAAAATATAATCTTCCAAAACTGAATGAAGAAGAAGCAGAAAGCCTGAACAGACCAATAACAGCAGATGAAATTGCAGCAGTAATCAAAAAGCTTCTGACACACAGAAGTCCTGGATGGGACTTTTCACAGGAGAATTCTACAAAGCACTAAAGGAATAGCTAACCCCTATCCTTCACAGATTATTCCAAAAAATTCAAAATGATGGAAGACTCCCAAACTCTTTTTATGAAACTAGCATCATCCTAATCCCAAAACCAGATAAAGACAAAACAAAGAAAGAAAACTTCATGCCAATATCGCTAATGAACATAGATGTTAAAATCCTCAACAAAATATTGGCAAACCGCATCCAGCAATACATTAAAAGGATCATACACCATGACCAAGTGGGTTTCATCTCAGGGATGCAAGGATGGTACAATATTTGCAAATCAATTAACATAATACATTACATAAAAGCAAACACAAAAATCACATGATTATATCAATAGATGCAGAAAAAGCATTTGATTAGATACAGCACCCATTTCTGATAAAAGCATTCAGCAAAGTGGGAATGGAGGGAACATTCCTCAACATAATAAAGGCATGTATGAGAGATCTATAGCTAATATCATACTCAATGGGCAAAAACTAAAATCTTTCCCACTAAGATCTGGAACAAGATTAGGTGGTCCACTTTCTCCACTTCTATTCAACATAGTATTGGAAGTTTTAGCCAGAGCAATCAAACAAGAAAAGGAAATAAAAGGCATCCAAATTGGAAAGAAGGAAACAACACTGTCAGTGTTTGCAGATGACATGATACTGTACATAGAAAATCCTATAGACTCTGCCCAAAAACTGTTCGACCTAATAAGTGAATGTGGCAAGACAACGGGATACAAAGTCAATATCCAGAAATGAAAGGCATTTTGGTATACCAACAATGAAACATCAGAAGCAGAAATCAGGAAAAAATCCCATTTGATATAGCAACAAGAAAAATAAAATACCTAGGAGTAAACTTAACCAAGGAGGCAAAAAGCCTGTACTCAGAAAACTACACAACACTGAAGAAAGAAATCAAAGAAGATTCCAACAAATGGAAACATATACCACGTTCATGGATTGGAAGAATTAACATCATCAAAATGTCCATACTACCCAAAGTGATTAATGGATTCAATGCAATACCTATTAAAGTACCAACAGCATATTTCACAGATATAGAACAAACACTTCAAAAATTTATATGGAACCATAAATGACCCTGAATAGCTGCAGCAATTTTGAGAAAGAAGAGCAAAGTTGGAGGGGTCACAATACCTGATACCAAATTATTACAAGGCCACTGTAATCAGAACAGCCTGGTACTGACAGATAAAATCACAGATAGACCAATGGAATAGAACAGAGAGCCCAGAAATAAACCCAAGTCTCTACAGTCAATTAATTTTCAACAAAGGGGACAGCAGTTTAAAATGGAGCAAAAATAGCCTCTTCGATAAATGTTGTTGGGAGATCTGGACAACTACGTGCAAAAAAATGAAACTCGATCACCAACTTACACCATACACAAAAATAAATTCAAGGTGGATAAATGACTTAAGTATAAATCGTGACACCATTAAAGTCCTAGAGGAGAACATAGGCAGGAAAATCTCAGACGTTCATGCAGCAGTATTTTCACTGATATGTTCCCTAGATCAAGGGACATAAAGGAGAGCATAAACAAATGGGATCTCATTGAAATAAAAAGCTTCTGCATATCTAAAGAAAACAGCATTAAAATGAAGAGAACCAACCGTATGGGAAAACATATTTGCCAATGATACCTCAGACAAAGTTTTAATTTCCAAAATATATAAAGAACTCACATGACTCCACTCTAAGAAGACAAGCAACCCAATTAAAAAGTGGGCAAAGGACTTGAACAGACACTTGTCCAAGGAGGACATACAGAGGGTCCAGAGACATATGAAATGCTGCGCAGTATTGCTAGCTATCAGAGAGATGCAAATTAAAACCACTATGAGATACCACCTCACACTGGTCAGAATGGCCATCATAAGCAAAGCAACAAACAACAAGCATTGGAGATGTTGTGGAGAAAAGGGAATCCCAGTGCACTGTTGGTGGGATTGCAGACTGGTGCAACCACTATGGAAAACAGTATGGAATTTCCTCAGAAAACTAAAAATGGAACTGCCTTTTGACCCAGCAATTCTGCTGCTGGGATTATACCCTAAGAACCCTGAAACATCAATTCAAAAGAACCTATGCACTCCAATGTTCATAGCAGCACAATTTACAATAGCCATGTGCTGGAAGCAACCTAAGTGCCCATCAGTAAACAAATGGTTCAAAAAGCTATGGTATAGTTATACAGTGGAATTCTATGCAGCAGAAAGAAAGAAGGAGTTCCTACCCTTTGCGACAGCATGGTTAGAATTGGAGAGCATTATGCTAAGTGAAATAAGCCAGACAGTGAAAGACAGATACTATATGATCTCACCTTTAACAGGAACCTAATCAATAAAACAAACAAACAAGCAAAATATAACCAAAGACACTGAAATTGAGAACAGGCTGACAGTGACCAGAGGGGAGAGGGGATAGCATTTCAGGGGGAAAGGGTGAAGGGTTTGTAGGAACAATTATAAAGGACACATGGACAATAACAGGGGGGGAGTGGAAATGGGAGGGAGGTGGGTAGGGCTGGGGGATTGGGCTGGGGTGGGGGGAAAGGCAGAATTCTTGAACAACAATAAAAATAAATAATTAAATTAAAAAAATTTAAGAAAAAGGAAAGCTACTAGACAACAGACCTCTTTTTTTCTTCCTAAGGAATGGTGCACATGTGAAATCTGGACCGACTACAGCAATGCTACTCCTCTGACAGGTGGTTTATGGTTTTGCAGAACAGACCTGCCTTTGATAACAGAGTCGAACCCCAGAAGCAAACTCACCCAGAAGTCTAGCCCATCTTTGGGCTTTCCAGTTATTGAGCCAATAAATTCTCTTTACTGTTTTAATCAGTTGGAAATAGGGTTTCTGCTATTTACAACACATAGTGTCCAAACTGATATAACTGTTACTTGGAGGGATGTGCGTATAAATTACCCTTGCAGCTCTTCCCACCTTTTCCTTGGTCCTGTTCATATCCTGCCATTATCGATTAAACTCTAAGGTTCTGAATGATAACTGTTTGTATCCTATATACTACTCTCTATTGTCTATCTTTAAAATTTCTGGACCTGTTTTTCTGTGTGTGTATGCATCCTTTTAATAAAAAAAATACACAGGTACAAAAATGTGTACAGTCTCAAAATAATATTATCTTCCCCACTCAGTGAGAGTAAAAGCAGAATGGCTTCCTCTAATCCAGGGCTGAGCTGAGTTGAGAGCAGATTTCAGTTTTAGGAAGCCTCAATCTGCCTCGGTCCCACTGCCCCCACCGCTGGAGAGTACAGTCCTCTACGTACGCTGACTGAGAGCATGGGGTATTTGCTGGGATCCCTCTTCTTTGACATATCCTGAACCCTAATTTTTTCCTCTCCTGGAAATCATGAGAGTACAGACAAATCCATGTTGTTTTCAGCACACTTTTGCTTAGCTTCTTAAATTCTAACCTTGAGCAGTTTAAGAATTTCTCATGTTCCCAAAAGTGAAAAACACAGAGGGTCAGGCTAACTTCCTTGTGTTTCTCTTCACTCCAGAAATTTGGACCCTCAAGTCCTGGCTGCTTTAACAACCCTGAATCCAAGTTTTGTCTGTCCAGCCTCACATGGTCGCCAAAGCTTTGCTGGCTCCTCTTTCTCTTAGCAAGAGTTCCCCCCAGATTCTCAACCACCTACCTAAAATCAGCTCATTTCCAGAAGGGATAAGAAAAGCATGTGATATACTGGTCTCTTTTCTCTGAAATCCTGGCTGTCAGGTACTGGCTGCTTCTCTCTAATGGCTTCAAACAGTTGTTTGTAGTATTTTATCTGATTTCCTTGTTACTGTCAGTAGGAATGTTGGGTTGATGCCAACCACTCTCTCACAGTTGGAAGTACAAGTCTCAAGTCTGAACTTCTCAAAATGCTCCACTTTCTGCCTTCTTTATTTTTCCATCCTTATTTCTTACTACTTTAGCTTCTAGTGGCATACCTAAAATTTGTAGAGCATAGAATCATACAATTTTAAACTATAAGAAAAAGATTATCTGACTTAAGAATCTTATTTTCCAGATGAGGAAACTGGGGCCACAAAAGATTAAGTGGCTTATCTCAGACCATAGTGCAGAGCTGGTAGAAAGCTTGAGTACTGTTATTCCTATACAGGAGCTAGCAAAGCAAGGTACAGAGCAGAACAGAATGGCATGCTTCATGTCCAGGAGAAATGTTGCAATGAGAAAATGTTCTTTTCTCCAGTGAATAAGATCTATTGCTTTCTAACACACACCTTCTGACACCACACTTGTCTCCTAGCATAAACTATGATTTTCCCCCTCATCATTATTATAATGGTCTTTTCTGAGTCCAGAGTCAGAGGTAATCATCGTGCTGAAAACCAGGGTGTTTCTTAGACTGAGAATGAGGAAACTTGGTAAACATCTATCAACCATCCCTCCAACCTGGTTTAAGTCAGAAAGAGACCTATGTGTCTCAAGATTTGGTAGTCAAACCTGTAGGGGGCAATTGGCAGAAAGTCATATGGTTTAGTGTCTAAATGGAATGCTTGTTGAGAGTGATAAAGGATGCCATTCATAATTATGCCAGGATAACAAGTATATACCAATGCTGGTCTAGTCACCTGGTTACCCAATAATTTATCTCAAAATTGCAAAAGCAGTTCTTCTCCAATACTTCCTTAGAGTTCCAATCACTTTCATATGTGAAAAGAAAATTTTATTGTCAGAGAATGCATTCTATTAAATTAATAGACTATTTTTAGAACAGTTTTAGGTTTATGGGAAAAATGAGCAGAAAGCACAGATAATTTCTACCCTGATTCCTCTTGACTCATTTTCATCTACTGTTAACATCTTGCATTCATGTAATATGTTTATTATAATTGACGAGCCAATACTGATACATTATTGTTAACTAAAGTCCATAGTTTTTATGTTAGGATTCACTTTTTGTATTTGTACATTCTATGAGTTTGACAAATGTATAATGCCATGTATTCACCATAACAGTAAAAACAGAATAATTTTACTGCCCCCCAAAATCCCCTGTGCTCCATCTCTTCATCCCTCCCTCTCTCCCTAAGCCCCTGGGAACTTCTGATATTTTTACTGTCTTCGTGGTTTTGCCTGTTCTAGAACATCACATGGTTGAAATCATGCAGTATACAGCCTTTTCAAATTGGCTTTTACCCAATCATATGTTATTACAATTTTAAATTCTTGGTATTAAGTGAGATCTCATCCTCATGAAGATAGGGTATTTCAAATTAGGCAATAGGATTTAAAGATTCCTGTGCAAGAATTTGTTTTAAAAGAGGAGAAATTTTCTTTTAGAATGTATAAAAAACAGGGTTCATGGAAGGAAAGACATAAATTAAAAACATTTATAAGACAATGTAAATGAAATAAAAAGAATAGCCACAAATTAGAAGATATTTATAATTCTTACATCTAAAAATAGGTTGTAATACAGAATATGCAAATATTCTATGCAAATAGAATAGAACTATGCAAATATTTTATGACTCAATAAGAAAAAGACAAGTAACCCAATAGAATAATATAGGCAAAGGTACAAGGAAACACAGAGTAAAAAGGACTTGTTGATAAAATATTTAGAAGTTGTCAACTTTACTAATAATCAAAGACATAAAAATTAAATGATGAAACACTCTTCCAATACCCATTAGGTTGTCAAAAATAAATAGCCTGTTAATACTACACAAATGGGACATGGTTAATATGGAAATTCGTGTGGGAATGTAAATTATTCCAATTATTTAATATTCTAACATTAAAATATCTAAATAATAGTAGTTACTACAAAAATCATAAAAAGGCATAAAAAACCTATGAGAATAATATATCATAACCAGGATAATTTGGGAATAAGAAGGGGAAAAGAATGAGACATAGTTATAATTTATGTATTAAAATACATATGTGAAATAAAATTTGTAAAATATTAAGTTATTTAAATGATGGTTGATATATAGATTTTTATTATTTTCTGTAGATTTTTGTTAATCAGGTGTGACTCACATTTAAAGATTTAAAGGGTTTTGAAAGGCTAACTTTTCCTCTAAACACTCTGCAAGAGGTGCTAATTAAGGGGAAAAATATTGTACACTATAATACACAAAAATAGCACAGAGAATTATTTGGAAATGAGTAGTCATGAGACTTCAAGCCCTAGCTTTTATACTGGTTGAACATGAAGTTCTTGCACAAGTCACTTAGCCATTAATTTTGTCACCTATGAAATGGAAACATAACCATGTTAATAGTATTAATATCTATTAATATCGTAATTTTGGAAGAATTAAATGAAAATGTGAAAACATTTGGTAAACTAAAATCAAACATAAACATTAATTTTTGTTATTGTTATTATTGCTTCTGATAGGATAGAATTAAATTGCTGCATCTTTTTATTTCTCCTACATGGGTTTTGTCTGAGATGTTTTTGATTAAAGAAATGACAAAAATAAAAACCAGGATAAAGAACAATAAAATTAAAAAGGGACATATAATTCACAAACTATAAATATAACATTAATATATAGTGTACATAATATGTAATGTGGTATTGTAATACCACATATATGATAAATAAAAATTATCAGGATCTTAATGCTTATTTAAAATTTCAGGCAGGATTTAAATTCTCTCATACTATTCTGCAAAAATTGCCAAGTATTTTCAATATGTAAAATACAAAAGTGCAAGTTGAAAAGTAACTTATGCTTTTCTATATCTTAGGAAAAGAAATGTAAAACATTTAAAATTATCTCTTCTGTATTTGATAAAGTTCTTTATATTTTTAATTTAAAATAGTATTACAAAAGTTATATTTCTGTATTTTTGTCAGCTATAATTAGATTTTTATTGTTTATATCTCATAATGTATGTCACCATATAACATTTTGAAAATATAAGTGAATATAAATAAGAAAATTAAAATAACCTGAAAATGTAATTATAATTTGCAGTACTCGAGATATAAGGTGTGGGCAAAAATAAGAGTTGTAGCGGTAGAAATTACAAAAACAAAAAAAATGTTATTGAACAAGAATCATTGGAGAATAACTTGAGCAGCACATTCACTTGCTTCTACCTCATTTTTTTCACATCTCCTTTCCACTGCTCTGCTCCAGCATCTCTAGGGCAATGACCTCAAAAGTAGGCAGGTGAACCCCAGGGGTTCCTCTGATGATTCCCTGGGGTGTGGGAAGAAAATACTAGATTGTTCTACTTTTTTAACCTAAAAGTTAGAAAAAATGAGCTTTACTTTTATGTAATATAAAAGTTTATTTTGTACCCTTTCTGGTCTGCATAATAGATGTTCAACTGTCACATTAGATTGGCAAAGGAGTCTTGCAGTAAGTGAGCGTTCTATGACATGGTGTGGTTAACATTGTTTTAGCCAACATTTTTATTTACATTTAACGTATCCTAAGCATCACATTCCTTAGCAAATGGGTGTCCATATCATATTATCTCATTCTAACAAAATTAGCATTTACCACATGACACAGAGCTTAGAAGGATTATTGCCAAAAAGCAAAAACCAACATAAATTAAGGGTAAGCCTAAAAGTGCAAGCACAAACAAACCTCAAGCAAATGGAAGCACAAACCATTTATTTCTAGAACAAGGTCTTTGTCAGCTGCATTATGAGTTATAAACGATGAACATCTGTCATATCTGAGAAAAATTCAGAAAGTTATAGACTTTCTGAACTAAGAATTTATACCCATATCTTTCCAAAGTGTGTATCATGCCTTGAGATTCTAGTTAATTATAATAGAAAATAGTGTGACAGAAAAATATTGCTTTCTTCAACTTTATAGCTACTTTATTATTTCTATTTTGTCTATGCATTATGGTGTATACAGTAGATGAGCACAATATCCTACATTCATAGTCATACACAAATAAATTGGAGGGTATGTAAATCAAGAGTTTTATTTTGATGTTGTATGATCAAATGTTTTCAAGGCAATTATACGTATCTGGTCCTCCTGCTTTACATTCTTCCAGCTCAACTTCCACACTGCAAAGAAGGTGCTTTTTCAAATCAAAAGAATTAATTGACTTACGTGCCTATCATATGTCAGACCCTGTGGTAATGGATACTCAACAAACATTTGCTGCATGAATAAATGACTTATGGGGGAATAAATGAATGGGACAGTGAGGGTGTGTGAGTAGATGAACTTTGGAGTCTTGGTAATTTATATGTTGGTTCTAACACTGAGCAGAAATCGGCCTTAATGACAAGAGAATAAAGAAAATTAAATAAATTTTTTAAATTCATTTAAAATGGGGTATTATTTGAGTTAAGATTGCTGATTTGGGAGTAAAAGTGGAAATCAGTAAATCAATCAATGAGCATTTATCTGGAGCCCACTGTACAGAAGTTAACCCAAAGCACAAGAGGAATAAAGATTTAGAATATAGCTTTAAAATAATGTGTTTTATTCCTACACTCTCATTTTTTTCTTCCTATTCTCCAAATAATACAGGCTGACTTTTTTTTAACTATAATGCATATTTCTTACCACCTAATCCATTGTTTCTCCTGTTTTTGCATGCCAATTCACCTATTATTTATTCAATCAATAGTGATTTAAGAAAAACAAAAACAAATAACATTTCTCCTGTTACTGAGCTTAATATCCTGTGGTTTAGATGATAGTCATTAAACTTTATTAAAATCCAGTGTTGTAACTTCATCATGAGAAGGGCAGCTTCCTTAAGCGTTCAGAACCACGTCAATGGAACCTTTACTTCACAGTTATATATTACTTCCTTTAATCTGTTGATGTTCGCTTAGCCATTGACTCAACAAATATTGATGGAGCACTTGTTATGTGCCTCAACTGCTTAGGCAGTGGAGATACAGCAATGAGCAGGGGAAGGCTCAGCCTCCTAAGCTCTATCTTCTGGTGGGGAAGGCAGGTGAGGCTTTCTCCAGGGACACCTGAGGACCAGAGTGGGAAGTAAGCATTCTTGTCATTCTTCTAAGTTTATCTTCTCCTCTGTCTTTAATTAGCATAACTTCTAAACATATTCTGCTTGATAGGTTTCCCCTTCCCTGCCAATCAACTATTAAAAGGTTTGCTGATAAAGGTTCTAACTCTAACTGGTATTTTATTTTTAGTAAAGTCTCATAACTAATAAAAACTACAAAACTTAAAAAAAAATTAAGGAACTGTTCTCTGACTCTAAGGATACTTTAACATATTTGGCTGTGTTAGAATTGTTTTCTCAGAATGGTTCCCAAAATGTTGGGAGCGGGCTGGTCAGTTATTTCGAGAATAGCCCACCATGTGACAGACTATGGGGGCCTGGTCCACAGCTCATGATATTTGGCAGGTTACAAAGGAATCTTTGAAGTATGGTTGTTGTTAATTTATCTGGTTTTCCATTTTTTAATTTTAATTAATTATGAGGAAAATCACTTAGTCTTAGACACTCCATGTCCTTATCCATCTGAAAAGACAGCATACCCTTTAGACCATTTGTTTCTCTTTTGTCTGACACTATTAAGATTTTACATGAAGCCCAACACTTTGACACATCAAAAAAGGAAAGGACAGTTTCTATATCTGCGCTGAAAAGGTTTATTCCTCATTGGAAAAGCCATTGGAGTCTTAGTATCACAGTGCATCTAAAATAGGAAAACACAATTAACTCTCACTGTCCTTCAAGTTGCTTGGATTGAAATCCTAGCTGGGTGGCGTACCAGCAGCAGAACCTGGGCAAGTCACTTTCCTCAACTTCTTCATTTGCAATAGGAGGAAAATTAGAGTATTTACATGTAGGTATTAAATGAACCAGTGCATGGGGGTGGGGGACTGTGAATGTTATACAGTCAATGCTATATAACTGTTGGCTGGTTGACCAGAACATGTGAGCCATGAGGGCAAGGGCTTTTTATTTGTATTTTTTTAACTGATACAGCTCCAATACCTACAAAGAACCTGGCACAGAATAGCAGTTTAATAAGTATTTGAATAAACGAATGTCAAAACAAACATAACTCAATTAGACACTTGGACATATGTATCTAATGTATGGGGTTATCAAATGAATTGTGGTTCTGTCTCTCAGATCAAAATGAGGGCTGTGCTGCTTCTGGGTGACAGCTGAGTGTTCCCAAGGCAGAGAAGGAAACAGAGCAGAAAGAAAAGTGTGAAGACTCAAGGGAGGCATTGGATTTCTTTCCTCTCCAAACCTCTCAGAATAACAGTAAAATAAATGCCTTGGGACACTCACAGGAAGGGAGAGTGGGAGAATAGTATAGAACACCCCACATGGCCAGCCTCTTGTCTGCAGTGACATAAGCCAGAGCAGAGTCAGCACACGGAGTGAGAAGGTGAGTGGAAAGGACTCCAGGTTTCCACAAGGTAGGAAGTGTGTGTGTGTGTGTGTGTGTGTGTGCGTGCGTGCGTGTGTGTGTAGAAAGGCTTGATGGCAGGAGTAGCTAAGGAAATCATGATAGACGTCAGCATTTTAGAGCTGCCCCACCCTCCCTCTGAACACCAGATTCTCCACCCACCAGAACCGTGCTCCCAGCACCTGACAGGTATCCTTTTCTTTAGTGAATTCACAACCCTCCTGTGTTCTACCACTCCGCACAATGCACATCTATCTGCCTGCTCTGCACTTTATTACTCTGAGATTTTCCTCAGCTTTCTGCCCCACTCAGAGAATCTGATAAGCCATCTAGGATAAAAGACACATGAGTGATAAGTGTTCATTGATGACAAAGGATCAATCTCTGCTGAGTTGGCTTATATCAGTTATGAAAGGCTGGGGTGGGGCTTGAACATGGAGGCGGCCCTCCGTAGTAAGGGAGTCCTTAGCTCTCAGAGCACCCTGAACTGGCAATAATTCAGACTAGCCTGCATCTAGGCTATGAACAAATCAGGAGAAAAAGAGGAAAGTGAAACTGAGCAATATAAAACAGTTTGGATGAAGCCTGCTAAGGAGCAGAGAATACAACACATATTTAAAGTAGACCAATCAGAAATATATGTACCATCTGACACTGTTTATCCTCCTATGGAAAAAAGGGCAAAATCCACTGCATCAGTTTTATGGACAACATTTATATGGAATCTGGTGATTATGAGTTAGCTCTTTTGGTAGCATTTGTATTCATGAGAGAAAATGCAGCTAAATTGCTTGCTGCAACACCTGATCCTAAGAGCAAATATTGT
Organism: Desmodus rotundus; assembly: GCF_022682495.2. Classification (NCBI taxonomy): domain Eukaryota; kingdom Metazoa; phylum Chordata; class Mammalia; order Chiroptera; family Phyllostomidae; genus Desmodus; species Desmodus rotundus. Next base: position 60,521,727 of record NC_071393.1, on the reverse strand, counting down.
TGGTAAGATGCTCATGTGACTTCACTGCCACAGTGCAGAGTAGATTAGGCACACTGGCCCAGACACAAGAACACTGCCTAGGGCAGAATTCTAGCTCAAACACAGCAAGACCTAGTAGATGAAAGAGTCACCACAGCCATTTACTGGGAAGGTCAGACTCACTACAGATCATTTCTAACCCTCATGAGAATCCTGTGAAATATTATTATCCCTACTTTTCAGAGGGAGAAACAGTGCCTCAAAAGTCATCTTCTACTAATTGAACCCACACTCTGCTATCTCAGGGCACAGTCACACAGCTGCATGAGGTAATGTCATAAACCCCTGCTCCCTAATTCAGGTATATGTGCAGATAAAGCAAGATAACAGGTGGAAATACTTGGAAAATTAAACTATACCCATGAGAAACATTATTATGTACAAACTTTTCTTGGATGGGAATAGACATTAAAGCCTTGGCCATGTGCAAAATTGTTCTTAATTTAAAAAGTTGTTCAACCCTGTTTTTAGCCCCAGGATTCTCTGCTTCCTATGTATGAAGAGGCAAATGAAATATAGTCATGCAAGAGGCTATTTCTTTAATTTTCTGGATTGTCACATTCATTCAGCATGAAATTTTCTACAGAAAGTCAATTTTGGAAAGTTCCAAACTTAATTAGATCTCGCAGTGTTGTGATCTTCATTATAATTATCAAATACTGAAGAGCTAATAGAGGATCAACCTCTGGGCTGCTGAATAGCCTAATCTATTCATACCTCAGCGACATCCTGAATTATAGTCAGGGGCTGATGAACTCCAGTGCACCAGCCAACCAACCAGTCAGCAAATTCCTATATAAACAGCCTTGGTCTGACCAAGATGAATACATGATGTGCAAAATGATCCAATAAAGTTTATCAATAATATGCGGGCAATTCAGATGAGATATACACTAGTGTAGCAAGTCTAATTAAGAGTATCTCTATGATAAACTGAAAACCTACTTCCTGCTATAATGCAATTATTCATTTGAGTCTATTGTTATAAGAACAACGAGCAGTGAGTGCCCTCCTTATTAGTGACCCTTCTTCCTGAAACTTGCAATTTTACCAAATAATACATATCACCCTTTTCATATTCCAAAGGGTATTTCCATACCCAGCTGTTCCCCTTCATGTAGATTTTGTTGGAGACAGAGTGGTAAATTTTGGATCATTTTTTTTTTAATTTTGTCTTTTTTTCTTTTCTTTTCCTTTCTTTCCTTTTATTTTCTTTTTTGAAGATAGCTACAGATAATTTGGGGGGGGTTTCTATAATTTTGGGGGTTAACTGTATTTTATAAATAAATTCTACCACAACAAAGCCATGATTCTAGCAGTACTAAAAACCTCATTAACTCCTTCAGATCATTAGCACCTTAATTTATTACACCTCTGCAATTGTCTCCCATACTCTTAATGTTCAGGAGCCAAAGGGGTAACCCAAAGATTGCGTGGGAGAGAACTCTAATTTAACTAAATGTATTGCTGTACATTGATGGAAACTCAGATTCTAAAGTTTTGGGGAATTTAAGATAGAGGCTGGTGAAAAAACACACATCCATTTAAAAATTTACCCTTTTTTTAAGATATATATTTTACATTTGGAAAATCTTTTTAAGTCTTTGAATAAGCCACTGAGTTATGCATGTCCTGAATTTTTTTAGCTCAATTATCTTTAATGTGAATGCAAAAAATGTTCAAGCTAGGACAAACTCCTTAATATTTTATGCCTTTGAGGGGTGAGTAGTAGGAAGAGGTTAGAGATGCTTGGAGGCAAAAATCATGGTCCTTTCTTTTTCTGTATATGGATAGAGAAAGTATTGTGCCTAAACTGTCCTTTGATTCTATGCAACTAATATGGTTTGTTTTGTGTTGCTTACATATGTCTGTCTGTCTATTTGTTGGAAGCATTCCTTCTTGTTAGCAGAATCCTTGGAGAGTTGCTTGTACGAAATAAAGAGAGGGGGAAATACTGAAAAGGCTTCGTGAGAATCTTTTTCAGATGCTGAACACAAGCAGAATTGCTTTGGGGTCCAGGCAACAAAGTATGCCTCAGATCCAGGCAGAGGATGGTTTTCCCAACTCCAAACAAAATCCAACTGTATGTACCATCATGCGAAGTGGAAGCTTTGAAGGAGAGGAATAAAGTCTTCTTGTCATGGACACTAGTGATCTCATGAATGCTATATTAAGAATGGCAAAAATAAAGCTTCTTCTTCTGGCTTTGAGAGAAGATGAGTTTGGCCAAGAACAAATTTAGTAGGAGTGGAAGAATGTGAAAGATCCTTAAGTTATCAGGCACTCATATTGACTTGTAGCAAACAAAAAGGCCAATATGGAAACGCACCTAAATGAATAGGGGAAATTTTGTTGGTAGACGGTGCTGAAATCAGGCAATAGATCCACTTGGGTTCTGAAGTGACTGTACACAGGCACGACAAGTTAGAGATCATCTTACAGTCTAATCATAGGGTGGTTTCATCAATGACTTCAAACCAGATTTTCTAGTCAGTCTTTATGCATTTTTACTTGATAAATTCTAAAAGAAAGCTAATCTATTATGCCAAAACATTTTATAAATCTCACATCAGTTTTTCCTAAAACTTGAATTTTAATATATAGTTTAAAGGCTTCTTAGATAATGTGCTTTCCATTCATTTAAAGGTGTTTCACACTTCTTAATACAAGAAAACAATTGTTTTTCTTGTATTCAGCCAAACAGATTGGCTTGCAATTTCTTGAACTGAACTTATATGTTGCATTCTTGTTGGAAAGAAGGTTCTTCTTTTTCTCCTCTGTAAAACCAAACCTATCCTATTTAAAGACATCACTTTAAAATTTCACCTCTTAAGTAAAAAACACAGGCCCAACTGAGGATAAATTTATTCCCTCTCCCTAGATATTCATTTATTTATTCAGAAAAATATACAAAGTTTGCATGGAAAAAATCCAGCCATTGTTAATATAATGAGAACAGTTTGTGCAATGCATTGTAACCTGGCAGCCAAGGAGGATGGACTGGAATGAGCATGCATGAACAATGACAACTTCACTGTACTAGTCAGTGGGGGCAGTAGATGCTGTTGAGTGAGCATGTGCACTGTTTGGCCATAACATTCAAAATGACTGAGTCACTCTGGGTGGTATGGCTAGGTGGATTGAGTGCCAGCCTGCTAACCAAAAGGTCACTAGTTCTATTCCCAGTCAGGGCACATGCCTGGGTTGTGAGCCAGGTCCCCAGTTGGGGACATGTGAGAGGCAACCATACATTGGTGTTTCTCTCCCTACCTTTCCCTCTCTCTAAAAATAAATAAATAAAAAACAAAAACAAAAACAAAATGACTGAGTAGAGCAATGAATCTGCATGAAATTTTTCATTAAGCTTGAACATTCTTCCACAGAAACTATTCAGATGATTCAAAGGCTTTTGGGGGATGACGCAATGAGTGCAGTGCAAATAAACGTGTGGCGCAAACCCTTCAAAGATGGTCAAGAAACTACGGAAAGTGATCCACATTCTGAAAGGCCTGCAACAAGCAGAACACCTGAGAATGTTGTTCGTGTACAGGCTGCAATTAACAAAGATTGGCTATGGACAGTGTGAGAACTAGAAGCTGATTTGGGGATTCCAAAAACTATTGTGTCTGAGATTTTGACACAGGATCTTGGCATAAAACTTGTTGTGGCAAAATTTGGTCTGTGGCTTCTGCTACCAAAGCAGAGGTTGCATCTTGCTGCAGTTAATGACTTGATTCAAGCCGCCACTAGTGAGCCAGTTTCCCTCAAGAAGGTCCTAACTTTGAAGGGGACTGAGGCATCATTGTCCTATATACAATGTGTCTTGTATCTTCTTCAATAAATATCTCTTTTTCATATCACATGGCTGGATACTTTCTGGACAGACCTAGTATATCTATTGAGGATGATGTTTTGTCAAGCACCCATTAGGAACTCACTTATGTTTTTGAATTGTCAGTTTTCTTGTTGTGTGTCTGATTTTGTGTCCTTCAACTAGATTTGAACTATCAGAAAAGGTACAGCATTTCACATATCTTTGCTCACTGCCTTAGTGCCTAATTTTTTAGACATAAGTGGCATTCAACAAGTGTATGATGTATTTGACTTAGATTTCAGTCCTTGAATTAAAAAAATGGCAATTACATTTTATTCTTTTAACAAGGGCTAGAAGACAATGCTACCATTAACTGAGTGCCTCTTGTATGTTCAGATCTTTCCACAGGCGATCTCTTGTCCTTAAGGCAGTCCACTAACAAAATTCCAGTAGCCCAGTGTGTCTGTGAGGTAAGAGATACTCTGAGAAAAGGCACTATCCTGCATTTCTCTGCTGGAACTGTCTCTGAAATCTAGGCCTGGTGATTCTTAAAAACCAAGAGGATTGATTCTCAAGTAGGGAGAGATTCTGCCTCTGCAGTTGTTACCGTGACAGCTTCCTTTATAGATGAGACAAGGGAAATACGTCTTAATATCATTCAGAAAATGTCATGTATGTCCTGCTTTTTTTCCTGTTTCTGTGCCTTTTTATGTTTCTGTAGCTAAAATTTGAATGATGTATCCTTTTTAGAGACTTAAAAGCCACTAAACAATAAATATCACTCTCACACTATAAAATAAAAACTGCTGAATAAAAAAATTAATAAAAAGTTTGTTAATCTGTGAATACATTCTAAATAATGGATTGTAAATTTATTCAATACTACCCATACATATCAAAATACTATATCTAGGTTATAATGATTGGATTTGTTATAATTGTTTTGAAATCGTAAAAACATAGACAAGTATTTTATATAATCAAGACATGTACATTGAAAAGAAGTGAGACACCAAATTGATTTTCAAACTAGCTGCTATTCCTCATATATGATAATATAGCAATAAGAGAGAGATTAAAATAGTAAAAATTTTATGAAGCAAAATAATTTGTCATTACTTAATGATATTTGTTGTGTAGTATTTGTAATTCACATCATTATTTTTAGTGTATTTGTTACAAATGGAGACTTTTCAAATGATTTCTCTAGCTGTTGCCAATACCTGCAGAAGCTCAGCCTTAAGACCTTCGATGCCTCACAAGATCCAAGAGGATATGGGTTATATCAGGAATAAGCTTGGCGAGGGGAACAGGAAAATGATCTGTAGTTTCAAACACAGCACCTAAGGACCCACTTCCTTGCCAGAAGCGATTCATCAGTAGCTATTTATATTCAGAGAGATTCACTGTTCTTAACCCTCTGGTGTGTTAGAGATGAAAAAATACAGCTGATTATTACTAATCTTGTCACTGGTGAAATGTGTACCCAGATGGGAGGTATAGGTAGTAGCATCCAGGCTGAAGAACAATCATTCTGATTGGAAGCAGGTCTACATCCTTAGTCTTTGCCCTAGGGAGAAATTGGCAAAGATGACAGGTCACCAAGTCCAGAATGAGAGGACATAGGCAGGATGAGTTCTCAGCAGTTTGTTTCTCAGGAAACAAAAGACTAAGGAAGAAAGACTGAGGATCAGAGGCTTTCACCATGAGCTCAGGAAAACATTAAATTCCCAATTCCCCAAATGTTGGAAAAGGGCCTTGTAATATATTTCTGGACTTGGTTGTAGAAAACTAGATATAACTCATTCTACAAATTGAGGATATTGAGAAGGGCTAGGAAAGGCAGAAACTTAGGGATAAACACTATAAAGACTTGACTATAAATCCTTACTGTGACAACACAAGACCTCTGGGCAGTAAAATATTGTTGTAAAAATGTATGATAGGCAATGACCTAATGGCTGTTGCCACTACTTCTATGCAAAACTTTCCTGGACATCCCAGGTAATACAAAAAGATGAGGGAAAATAGAAGTAACTATCCGGTTTCAAAAAGAAAGACAATTATCCTTTATAGACAATATGATTTTCTATATAGGAAATCAGAGATAATCTAGAAATAAATGTTTAGAACTAATATGATAATTCAACAATGATACTAGATACAAAATAAATACACATGGAACAATTGTGTTCCTGAATATCAGCAATAGCCAAATAAGAAAATAACATTAATAAGTATTTTATTCATAAGAGAAACAGTAACCATTAGGTATGTACAGAAATTTTTTGAACAAAAAAAGCATGAAAAACATATATGGAGAAAATTAGAAACTCATATAAAAGGTCAAGTAGATAGACCTAAATAAATGGAACTACTTATCAATACATATACTATCACAAACATGTCAATTCTTTCTAAATCAATGTCAAAATTCAACCCAAAATTCCAAAATAAGATTTCATATTTTCTGAAGGGCACAACAATGCTAAGTTTGAAGAAGAGTGAGAATAGAGACAGTTCTACTCATTCTACTGTATGAAAAGACTTAGCATAAAACCACAGTAAAAGGGTGGCTTTGGCACAGATGTAGACAAATAGGCCAACAACACAGAAACTGCACCAAAACAGACTTTACCAGATTGAATTCTACTCCACACCCTCCTCAAATTCACGTCTACCTAGCCTCAGAATGCAAACTTATTTGAAATAGTTAGCAGAGGTAAATAGTTAAGAGGAAATCATACTGCACTAGACTGGGCCCTAATCCAATGACTAGTGTCCTATGAGAAGGTCAGTTGAGGACCAAAGACACCCAGGGGAGAAGGTGATGAGGAAGGCAGAGATTGCAGTCAAGCATCTACAAGCCAAGAACACCAAGATTGATGACAACTACCAGAAGCTAGGAAGGGGACGAAATATCTTCCCTGAGAAGCTTCAGAGACAGCACAGTCCCTGCCAATACCTTGATTTAGGACTTCTTGCCTCCAGAACTGAGACAATACATTTCTGTTGGTTTAAGCCACACAGTTTGTGGTCATTTGTTTTAGCAGCCCAGAAAACTAATACACCAGCAAACACATATATTGGAGATTTATACAAAGCTGCCACATTGTACAGCTCCAGGGGACACCATTTACTTTATATTCCATGTGCTCTGGGATTGTTCCATTCACACAATAATGTGAATGATATCCCCCTAGGCTTGTGCAGAACAGCAGCCTTCTTTATGGAGGAGAGAGAATGCAGTACAAGTTAATATGAAAAAGTTAACTTTCCAATAAAGTGTGATGACTAATCATGTGGAAAAAGATAAAGTTAGAACCTGATTTTTTACTTTATAAAAAAATAATCCTAGATGGATTGATGGCCTATATAAAGAAAAAAATTAATTCTAAAAGAATTATTCCCTAAGCAAAATACAAAAAAAACCCCTAAAACACTGCTTTGATAAGTCTGACTATATTAAAATTAAAATATTCTGTATGACAAACAACATCATAAAGTGAAAATACAAGCAACAGAAGACATTTGCATATGTATTCCCCATAAAAGATTAATATCCAAAATATTTAAAGAACTCCTATAAATCAGTAAAAAAAGATAAATGATTCAAAAGAAAAAAACCTAATATATGAACAGGTAAATCACATAGGAGGAAAGACACCATATTTATGAGAAGATGTTAAACCTTGTTTATGATTAATTTAAAGAACAACATTTAAATACATGAAAGTGTATTTCATAGCCTGGAGATTAGGAACAATTAAAGATTCTGATGATACCAATGAGTTGCTAGAACATGGGCACATGAGAATTCTCATACATGGCTGGAGTGTGTCATTGGCATCGATCCAGCACTCTGCAAGGGTATTGGCAATATCTGGTGAAGTTAAAGATGTGTGTCTTCATGCTCCAGCCCATGTACTTCAAGGAGTCTATCCTAGAGGAACTTAAGCAGGAGTATAAGGAATTATGTAAATTTTGTACTATTGGTAATAGGAAAATACTGCAAACAATCTGAATGGCCATCAATAGGGAGTGAATAAATTGCTGTATATTTATATAATTAAATATTTATTTATTATATACTTATATAATTCTATATTTATTAATGAACTAGGACTACATTTACATGATTTTTAAAGGATGCTGTAAAGCATACATGCTGTATAACATCACCATGTAGAATTTTAAATCTCACAGTATTATACTAAACATTGCAGAAATACATGCTTTTTTGGATAAATGCATATGTTCTGATGATATAGCAATGCACTAGAAGAATACATACAAACTTCAGGATAATGTTCATTTATTAGGAAAGTAAGCAAGAAATGAAATGAGGTGTCTTTAATCAAATATATATTTTGATTATATTTTTAAAATCCAAAGGAAACATTGCAAAATGTTACCATATATAAACTCTGGTTTGGGGCACTACATAGATATCTGAAATTTTTAGTATGCTTGAAATATTTGGTAAACAAAATAGAGACAAAGAAGGAAAGGAAAAGGGGAGGACAGGAGGGGACAGAGGAAGATCCACATGGTCTCTGGACACTGAAGCCCTGTGTGCTAATTGTGGCAGGTTGTGTTTTGTTGGAAGAAGTTTGGCTGGGGGCTCAGGTGGACTTAATTCTAGCTTCTTTCAATGTGGACAAACTAGCTAATCTAGGATTCTGTTTACCCATTTATAAAATAGATTAAGCTCAACTAAAAGTGTTCTGTGAAAACTAAGTGGCAAGGTACATAAAATGCCAGTGAAGTGTCCAGAAGGGTAAAGCCCTCTCTAAGCAGTGACAACGAAAAAGTCTGTGTAGAAAGTGTAACATCTTAACTCACTGGATAGAATTGAATTCTTCCTTCTGATGCAGTCTTTTTTTCTTTTCATTTCAGTAAAAGTAATTTTGAAAAGAGATTAAATGCCTTTGGCATGAACAAAGATGTAGACTATAGAGAAAATTGTAGGGCTTCTGTTTCCACCAAAGTATCCACTGGAAAGGTAGGTGAGAAAGTTCCCATGGCTCTGCGTTTAAGCTCAAGTCACTTATTTAAGGAGATCATGGCACAGGCCCTTCACCCTTGGTTGTTAATGACCTTACTTTGAATCACTGAATGGAACACGCAGTAGGGTCAATTGCAGTTTCAATGACAAGAATTAAAGCGCAAAGCTCCCTAATGAGATCTGTGCTTATTCCTTGTGGTTCAAGGAGCACTGTGGTTAATAGTTTACAGCCTGCAGGGTCAATCTTCTTGCAGAAGCGAGTTAACTTAGGCACTCCCTGGGCTGTGTAAACAACACTGTCTGTAGCAGGAAGCTTGACCCGCCTTTTGTCATGCCAGGAAATTCTTGGAAAGCAGCCACTGTCTGATATTTATGGTTCCATAAGCATTTGACTCTGTAAAGTCCCTAATTCTGGAAAATGGCCAGTGGTTAGTTAGTTGTAAATATACAAGTGAAATATGTGTGTGCGTGTATCACCCTTTAGAAGGAGAGAGAAAAAAGGAAAAAAAAGGGAAAAAAACTTGTAAAGCCAAAGTGTGACAAGTGTGATGTCATTGTAGAGACTAAATGAATACACATGTTTAATAGATACACATAGAAGCCCTATGTTTGTAGTTTTATATACAGAAGCTAAAATGAAAAAGTAAATGCTTTAAAAATTTTAATTAAAGAGAATTTACTTTTTGTCTGATTAAAAAAATGTGGTATATAGTATTTCTCAAAATAGTGAAATAAAATAGTCTGAACTCCCATAGACTTTTGTACCAATATAAATTCACTTTCTCTGGCTCTTCGGACTGAAAGAAACCTTGAAAAGTTCCTTTATCCATTCTCTCTTCTCTGCATTAAAATGGATCTTCAGGGCAACCCAAGCGATTGTTTACATTATCATTTTTAAAATGGAAAAAACTATTTTTAAACTTCTTTGTACATACATATCTCCTTGTCTAAAAAAATAGTCCTTCATTTAAAACCCATCATATCCCTTTCTAAAGCATGTTTAAATTAAGCATAGAGAATACATAAGATATCTAATAACTGAATCAGAGGTAGCGGTTTCATACATTTTCCAAATGTCCTGTCTCCAAGGTAACCTATTTCTTCCTGACAGGCTGGAGAGGCTGAGGAAGTGAGAAGACGGAAACATGATGAAGTCGCACCCAGGGATGAGGTGGCCACTGGCTGATGGATCGATTCTGACAAGAATAAAACAATTCACAGACATCAATGTCACCAACCTGCAGGTGCACCCAGAATTGCTGCTGCACTGGAGATGAGTTGCAAACACTGCACTGTGTCTCCCACTACCACTAGCATTCAATAGTCAGATTAGAAACTGCCTATTAAACCCGAACACCATAGTAAATTATCACCCAAAAATCTTCATCAGGATAGCCTGGCCTAAAAAATCCAAGCAGGGGCATGGCTGGTGTGGCTTAGTGGATTGAGTGGCAGCCTGTGAACTGAAAGGTTGCTGGTTCAATTCCCAGTCAGGGCACATGCCTGGGTTTCTGGCCAGGTCCCACCCTGGGGCATGTGAGATACAACCAACTGATGCTTCTTTCACACATCAGTGTTTCTCTCCTTCTCTTTCTCCCTCCTTTGCCCTCTCTCTGAAAATAAATACAATCTTTTTAAAAAATCCAAGCAGGTAATAGAGAAATGAGAGGCACTTTACTGAAAATAACTGATAACTTACTAGGAATTTTTGAGATTATTACAGAAGTGATGGAATCTCCTCTCCAGAAGTATTTGAAAATATCCAACTTGTGTGCACAAGGACACTTTTACCAAGGAAGTGGCCCAAGTTTGAACAGAATTGACTGGTTATTACAGGCCCATGCAAGATGGAAATAACCTCAAACTTGGCCCAGCCTCAAGCATTCTCGCACTCACCATGGGTTAAAACACATCAGGCAGGGCATCTCACTGCGCAGGGTTTGTGATAGAACGAAACTCAATCCTCTGCCCAAGAGAACCCAGATTTGAATGAGTTTGCCCATGTTGGCTCTTCCTTGTTCCAAGTCAGCTTTTGCTGCTTACTAACCTAACACCTTACTCCTACTTCTACTACCACCAGCAACAGGAGGACACAGCACTTCTGGTCTGAGAGAGCTGGAGTAAAAGAGAACTGGCCTGCAGAGGCAGAACACTCAATAACACCAGCTCATATTTCTTGAGAAGGCACTACAGGCTGGGCACTGGACCACATGTCAACACTTAGGTATCACAAAATCTTAATGAGGGAGTATCACCATGGCTTCCATTTTAAGGAAAAAGAAACTGACACTTGAGAAATGAAGTTATTCAAGGATATGCAATAAGTAAGGGTTAGAGCTGGGAATCCAGCCTTGGGAGTATACCTCAAAGTTCATGCTGTTCATAGTACATTCTATTGACTAAATTTAACAAGACTTTGCTATTAGCTAAATGTAGGAACTTGGGCCCCTCAAAATCTATCTGAATTTAAGCCTTCTGAATAGGATAATTATTCTTTCTTCTTATTTCAAAACATTTTACTAAATCTCTGAGAGGGAGAGAGAATTGTACAAAGACTTAAGAAAGAAAGATAAGAATGAAGATTGTGATAAGGTCCTTTTATGTTAATGAGGTGACCTTCAGAAAGCTCCTAGATCACTTAAGGATGGGGATTGGTCATCAGCATAACCAAGCATGTGATTAGAGGGTTGTAACTTTCAGTCCCATGCCCCTGACCTTCAAGGAGGGAAGAGGGGCTGGGCGTTGAATCAATGGCCAATGGCCAATGACTTAAGCAAACACATCTACACAATGAAACCCCCATAAAAAACCCAAGAGGGTGGGATTTTAGGAATTTCTGGGTTGGTGAACACACTGAGGTGCTGGGACAGTGGTACCCTTGGGGAGAGCATGGGAGCTCTGAGCCCTTTCTCATACCTTGCCTTATGCATCACTTCCATCCGGCTCTTCCACTTACATTCTTTTATAATCTAGTAAGTAAAATGTTTATCTGAGTTCTGTGAGTTGCTCGGGCAAATTAATAAGACCAAAGGCACGGTTTATTGGAACCTCTGGTCTATAAACAGAAGCACAGATTGAGGGCAGTTTTGTGGGACTGAGCCCTGAACCTGTGGGATCTTGTAACAGAGTGGTTAGGCCAAATCTCTGGAGAAAGCAGAGACAGGGAGAAAAACCCAGGGTGGAACTGAAGATTAGAAGCAGCTTGCCCTCCCTTTGTAGGAAGGGGTGGCTGGAGGAGGGAGATTGCCCAAGGTAGCTGGGCAACTTGTGACTTGGCAGAAATAAGCTTGTACAAAGCATGTGTGATTGGAGGCTTTGCTTCCTCAGGGAACATGGCGGCCAGGAGAGGGGCAAAGGCAAACAAGGGCAACACTGGCCCTCATTTATTGGAAAGCCAGACTCTCCCACTGGCTTCCCACTTTGTGGGAGTCTGGGAGAGGACTTTTAAACAGAGAGCACCAAGAAGCATGAGGTGGGCTCTTTCCCCTCCCCTAGAGAGCCTGGCTGGCCACAGGAAGCCTGAGTTTCTGAGACCTGCAAGTTTCCCAGATGCTGCACAGCCAGGCTCCAAGCCCCTGCACTCCTCGCGCACAGAAAACGGCAGCACTGGCTGAACCATGATCAGGAACCTGGTGCAGTCATCTGCATTTCATAAAAGGTGGTACTTTTAGGAGTGGCAAAAGGGATTTCAGGTGCATTCCTGAACTGGCAGAGGGTGGCAGAGCTGTTTGTCTTTGGGTATTTCAAAAAAGAGGGTAGGTTTTCAAAAAACCTACCACCATTTCAAAACTATATAACCTTTAAATAAACAATCCCTTTCCTTGTTTCCAAACTCCTATCTCCAGAGTTATGCCTGTAGGCAGAGAACAATAGAACCTCACTGACTGTCCCGCCCCAGCACAAGGCAGTTGGTAACAATTTGATGCTATCTCCTGGTAGACAGTGTCATAATTGAGTTAAACTGTAGGACACCCAGCTACGCAAAAGACTATTCCTAGTCAGTCGGGATACCATGTACAAAAGCCCTCAAAACAGGAATTGTCTTTGTGGCTGGAATAGGATCTCAAGTAGAACGTGAGGGGCCTGAGGCTGTAGGTTTCTGGAGGCTCTTCTGGGGAGTTTGGATTCAAGTCTATTCTATCTTATTATTTCAAAAAATACTTGTCTATTGCCCTCAATTTATCAATGCAATCTAGAAAGACCAGATTCCTGTAAAAAGCCTCTGATGTTGAAATATAGAGATAGAAATTGATAGATGATGAGTGTGAAATGCTTTGGGAAAGCTAGTTTTAAACCAGTTTAGGGTATTATTGTTAATGTTTGTTTTGTTTTGCTTTGTTGTCTTGTTTTATTCTTTCCTTCTCTTTCAACCGAGGAAATACACAAACTGAAGTGGCTGGTGGTGGGAGGGTACGTTATTTCTTTTTTTTTTAACTTTTTAATTATATTTATTGATTATGCTATTACAGTTGTCCCATTCCCCCCCCACTGCACTCCATCCTGCCCACCCCCCTCCCTCCCACATTCCCCCCCCCATAGTTCATGTCCATGGGTCATACTTATAAGTTCTTTGGCTTCTCCATTTCCTACACTATATTTACCCTCCCCCTGTCTATTTTCCACCTATCATCTATGCTACTTATTCTCTGTACCTTTACCCCCCTCTCCCCCTCCCACTCCCTTATTGACAACCCTCATGTTCTAGTTGTTTGCCTAGTTTGCTCTCGTTTTTGTTTTATGTGTGGTCGTTAATAACTGTGAGTTTGCTGTCATTTGTACTGTTCCTATTTTTGATCTTCTTTTTCTTAGGTAACTCCCTTTAACATTTCATATAATAAGGGCTTGGTGATGATGAGCTTTTTAAACTTGACCTTATCTGAGAAGCACTTTATCTTCCCTTCCATTCTAAATGATAGCTTTGCTGGATACAGTAATCTTGGATGTAGGTCCTTGCGTTTAATCTTGGGTAATGTAATGATGATGTGCCTTGGTGTGTTCCTCCTTGGGTCCAGCTTCTTTGGGACTCTCTGAGCTTCCTGGACTTCCCGGAAGTCTACTTCCTTTGCCAAATCGGGGAAGTTCTCCATTATTTGTTCAAATAAGTTTTCAATTTTTTGTTCTTCCTCTTCTCCTTCTGGCACCCCTATAATTCGGATGTTGGAACGTTTCACGGTGTCCTGGAGGTTCCTAAGCCTCTCCTCATTTTTCCAAGTTCTTGTTTCTTCATTCTTTTCTGGTTGGATGTTTGTTTCTTCCTTCTGGTCCATACCATTGATTTGAGTCCCAGTTTCCTTCTCATCACTATTGGTTCCCTGTACATTTTCCTTTGTTTCTCTTAGCATAGGCTTCATTTTTTCATTTGTTTTTCGAACAGATTCAACCAAGTCTGTGAGCATATTGATAACCAGTGCTTTGAACTGTGCATCTGGTAGGTCGGCTATCTCTTCCTTGCTTAGTTGTATTTTTTCTGGAGCTTTGAAGTGTTCTGTCATTTGGGCCATTTTTTTTGTTGTTTGTCTGTCTGTCTTGGTACGTCTGTTACTTTAAGGGGCGGAGCCTTAGGCGTTCACCGGGGCGGGGTAATGCTGGTCGCTGCGCTGTGACGCTGTATGTGGGGGAGGGGCCGAGTGGGAGCAATGGCGCCCGCCTCACTCTCCTCCGGATTTCAATCTTTCACTCCGATACCCACAATCAAACTGGGCCACTCTGGTGCTGGTTCCCGAGTAAGTGGGCTTGTGCACACTCTAGGCCCCTGTGGGTCTCTCCAACAACCTCTCCTGTGAGGCTGGGAGTCTCTCCTGCTGCCGCCCCAACCCCCAGGGGCACTTTCAATCAGAGGTTTGAGGCTTTATTTCACTGAGCTGGAGCCCTGGGTTGCGTAGTCTGCTTCGCTGCCCGCCGTTCATCCGGTTTATCTGTGTACGAATGTGGTGTTGTAGGGTGCTACCCGCCACTCTGCCTGCCCCACTCTCCGCCACTCTGAGTCCGGCCCTCTGGGTTTATCTGTGCAAATGTGGGGCTGCAGGGTCTGCTAGTGCTCGGACTGTCTGCGCCATTTGTCCCACACTCCGCCAGTCTCACTCCCGCCACAGCCAAGCGAGTCCTCTCCACCCCGGTGCCCATCTCCGCCCCTCCTACTGTTACAGAGCAAGAGGGTGGGGGTGGTTCACGATAAATTATTACAGAAAGGATTCCGCCTTTCTGTCTCTGGAGGTTCCTTCCCCCCACGCCCACCTGCTAGGTTCGCAATGCCCGCCGCCAGAGGAAAGACGTCTCTCAATGCCAGAGACTGGTGAAAAGGAAAGGAATTGTTTATTCAAAAGTTACACAAACTTAGAATAATGACCTAATGTCTTCAGTAAGATACTAAAGTCCTCTAGAATACCCACAGATGCACAGTCCTTCCCTCTCCCTGTGCCCAGTCTGGGGTACCGTGTCTCAGGAAAAGAAGTAGAAGTCCGTGATTCAGGCTCCCAGCACCATCAGCTGTGTGGCTGCTGCAATCTCCAGTTAATCCAAAGCCATGTGGCACCTTCTCATGGCCCAGCAGCAAGAGTCCTTTCTCCCCTTTCTCTATGGCTGCAAAGTCTCTCCTGCTGCCTAAGCCGCGTGGCAAGAAGCACTCCAAAACCTCGTGGTCCTCTTTACTCTCCTTCAGAACTGCGTGGTCCTTTTCCCCACTTCAGAACCACATGGACCTCTATCTATCTACTTGCTTCAGAGCCTCGTGGTTCACTCCTTCCTTCAGAGCTGCATGGTCTCTTCTTTCTCCCCCATAACCTTGTGGTCCTCCCTACTCTTTGAAGCCGCGTGGTCTCTCTCCTTCCCTTCAGAGCCGCATGGTCTCTTCTTCCCTTCAGAGCCACATGGTCTCTCCTTCCCTTCAGAGCCACATGGTCTCTCTTCCTACCTATGGCTGCCGCGCCTAGGTTTAAATCCCAGTTCCCATCTTCCTTTGCAGCCCATTTCCGACTCCTCCTACAGTCAGCTACACCTGCCAGCATCCCTGTATTCTTCCAGCTTTACTGGGCTGCCATAGTAAGTCTGGGCAGGTGTGGCCCCATGGCTTGGATCCAATCATCTCCAAGCTCTCACGCAGGCCCTGTAACCAGGGGGAGTTGCTTCCCAGTCCCATCTTGGGTGGAAGCCACTCCCATCTCCCTGGCTCAAAGCAGGGCCACAGCTATTTAACATATCCATGAAACCAGTTAAAGGTTATAGATATGTTAAATGACTGCCAGGGGTTAGCTACAAAGCTGTTGCTACCCAAAACAGCTCTGAATGGCCCTGTTCCATGTGTCCCATCCCCCCTGGCTCAGGCCTGTAGGGGTGAGGACATCCTATATACATTTTTCTAATGTTTCCTGGACACCCCGAGTCCTGGACCCCATTACAAATCCCTTCTTAGGGGCCCTCCTCTTGGCTGCACCCTGCTTCACTACCAGTCTGGATGAATGTTTATTTTCTATTTCCTTGGTGTTGGTCCCCCTTGCTGTTCGATTCTCCATCAGTTCTGGTTGTGCGAGGAGGCGCAGTGTGTCTACCTACGCTGCCATCTTGGTTCCTCTCTGTGGTTTTAATTTGTATTTTTCTGATGATTAGTGATGTTGAGCATCTTCTCATGTCTGTGGGTCATCTGTGTGTCCTCTTTGGAGTCGAGGGTACATTATTTCAAGGAGGTGCCTTAAAGGTGTTGTGAGGCAATAAAGCCAAGCCCCCAAAACCTTCATTAATTCACCCAATAAACTTTTATTAAATGTGTGGCAGTCACCAACACCCATTGGCTTTGTGTTCTTTGCTCATGGTATTCTGACACTTTTGTGACATCTTATCTTCTGTCCCAAACAGAGTGCTCAATTCCAGTTTCCCAGCTTCCTTCCAAAGTAGGGAAAACCATACGACCCAGTTCTAGACAACAAGATGTAAATGGAAGGTTTCTGGGAACAAATGGGCTTACCTGATATGACATTGCATTACAGGCCTCCAGTTACAGGGGATGCAGCTAACCAATGGGCGACTCTGGATGAGGGCTCCCTGGTAGTCTTGCCAACTGTACCACAGGCTAAGATGGATCCATTTAGCTTTCCTCTGTCTCTCTAACTCAGAGTCAGACCTGTGTTGTGGTCTGATAATTGTTCTAGTCCCTCTCGGCTCCTTCCCACTTTCTCTCACAGGCGGCTCCTATCGAATACTATCTTGGCATCTGCTTCTCAGAGGATCTAGACTAACACAAAAATATGTAGTGTATGTAATACTACAAGAAAACTTCCAAGACATATTGTCAAGTGAAAAAAGAGATCAAGGTTCAGAACGGTATGTAAACTGTGCTACTTGTTGTGTTAAAATGAAGGGGGAAAAGAGTATGAATGTGTATTTGTTTTTATATGAAAACATAGTGATTATTTATGAAGGTGAGTTACAGCAGGACCTGGAAGACAGATGATGCAAGATGGACAAGAGAGAGAGATTTTTTTCATTCTATACCTCTTACACCTTTTTCCTGGTTTTTAATGTATACACTTTTCTAAAAGATAAAAGATTCAATATTTTTGGAAGATTATTCAAGATTTTCTGGTTTCTGGTTGCTCTGGAATGTGTGACACATATTCTTAACAAGGTAATTTAAGAGTTAGAAAGTTTTTTTGCAATTTATAAGAACACATCAATTACTCAGTTCTCTTGCATGTTAGAGCCCCAAAGCTGTGACACTTTGTGAAACTGAGAAAACCACTTGGCAGCCTCCTAACAGGATTCTGCTGCTACTCCAGTGCACAAAGCTGCATCAGCAGAGCCTCTGTTCAGAATCTGAAGCTAACATTGAAATTGATTCCTGCTTAAGTTTAAATATATGGTCAAACAGCTTCCCATCCTAGTCCACAAATTCTAAAGATGACCTGGATTAACATCCGGCTGTTTATTAAGAAGCAATGTTGCTTTGCCTGTGAGGTGAACTGCCAGGGACTGTAAGATGGGCTTTCTCTTCCACCTAAAACTACTTTGCAAGATTATAAGAATGAAAGCCAAATTATTATAAATACCTTATTAATATGTTTAATAAAAGTTATATAAAGACTTGATACATGAAATGCTTTCAGAGATAGACAGTTTTGGAAGACAGTGTCTATGATCTCTTTTGCCATTTCACATTAAGATTGGTAAAAATTATTTGATTATGATGGGGTGGGGTAGCTTATATTGTCATGTTTAAATCTTTCCAAATTTTAAAAATTTCAGAAATTAATCTAATATATTTGGGAGAAGAGACTGTGAATGATTTTAGAGTAATGACATATGAAACTTAGACTATAAAATTTTGATTTTTCCCAAGCCTCTTCAGAGACTTTCTTAGGGAGAGATAGCACTGGGAATAAGGGCTACTCTTTGTGGAGCTCCTACTATGTTCTAGGTGTGAGGGACTATACATATATTATCTCCAAATTTTATAACTATTCTATGAGCTAGGTGTTATTTTTACCCCCCCTTGTTTTTCAACAGATGAAGTAACCCAAATCCCAACGTGGGGAGAACAAGGATTCAAACCCAGGACAGTCTGGCCACAAAGCCTAAGTTCTTTTCCTTGTGCCCATTCCCTTACTACACAGACAAGTGGGGAAGACTCATCACTGTATCTGCCACAAAGCACCTGACTGGCACCTGACTGGCAATTATTAGCATCCCCAGTACTTGTGCCTTATTCTCTGGGTTTAGAATTTGCCCATCTGTCCTGAACTTGTCCTCATCATTGTATATCTGTTCATCCCAACTGCATTTGTGGTGGATCAAGGGAAGCCAAGCAGGAGAATATGCCCTCTTCCCAGTCATTCGGGTCATATTATCAAGCCATATTGGAGCCAGCATCGTTGAGTTTTGCTCTTTGAAGGGAGGTCCCCACATTGTAGGGAAGACAGCTTGCCTGGCGCTACTGTTCAGGCTTTAACAGCCAGAGTCAGAATTTTAACTCTACCAGGAAACTTTCTGCACCAACGCCAGGAAAACAAACAGGCAGTGGGAAAGGCTGTGCGGTACCTATGTGGGCGCCAATGCCCAGCTCTGGTTCACACCCACCAGGCAGGGCTTCCCAGGAAAGCCCTGTGATGAATTCAAAGAGTTAAAAACAGGAATACAGTACCTTGGAATTCTGTGATTGTGATACTTAGTACCAGTAAATGTTATTTTTATTTAAAACTTTATTTTACTGCATAACACTGTTATCTGGCAATCAAAAAGAAAACACAATACAGAAGACGTGTACAAAACGAAAAGGCAAAACATTTTTTCTGTATATCCTTGTATCTGGAACTTTGTAATCATGTATAAGGATAGATCCTTTATACTATAGTC
Source organism: Desmodus rotundus (assembly GCF_022682495.2). Taxonomy (NCBI): domain Eukaryota; kingdom Metazoa; phylum Chordata; class Mammalia; order Chiroptera; family Phyllostomidae; genus Desmodus; species Desmodus rotundus. The sequence continues at coordinate 60,502,525 of NC_071393.1, read as the reverse complement.
ATTATTCTGCGTCTCTTCATTAAGCCTGTCTTTGAGCTTTTGCTGTATGAGTGCTTCAAGACTGCACCAGTCAAGGTGGGCCGTTGCGAGCAACAGAAATCTGCTTGACTGAGGCAGGCTAACATGTATAAAAAGTAAAACAGTTGCTTTCAGAATTGAAATGGCCAGAGAACAAGGCATGAGACCTCTCACAACAGGGGATTATTCTGAAACTTCATCACTAAGCCCCTCTACAGAAGGTACCAACCACCACTGAGTATGGCCACTGGGCTTCCCCAGCTGACTTCAGAGCCATCAGAGTCACCTGAAGGCAGCTGCCAGAACACTGCCCATATAGCCCCTGAAGGAAGAACAAGCTGCCACCGCTGCTGTCACCACCCTCATCAGAATGGACTCCTTGCCACCCAGTGTCTTTCCCTTATGAGCTTCTTGATAGTCTGTGGAAGTTCATTCTGAATGGGAGAGTTGAAGGCCTATGCCCACACCACAGGGAAGGGAAATTTGAAAAGTGTTTCAGCATTTCCCCTTCTGTAGTAAATGTGGGCCCAACTTTGAAGGCCGGCAGTCCCCAGTTGTAATTAATGGGTCAGGTGTTGTGCAAAGAAAAAAAAAACATATAACCATCCAGTAAAGAGATGCCCCTTTGCTTTTACATTGGTGTATGCCATACAGCTCTACCAAAATAAAGTTCATCAATCCCTAATCGTGTGATTGTGATTCTATAGAGCAGTGCTTCAATGGACATCCTTGTACAAAATTTTGCAATTATCTCCATAAGGTAAGTTCATGGCAGCAACATTTCTGAGTCAAAGAGCATGTGCACTATTAATGTTGATAATTATTGCCAAAAGGACTTCCAAAGTGCTGTTCCAATGCACACTGCAATCTGACACACAACAGTGGCTCCTTGCTGCTCCAGACTCAACTTACTGAAAAGTAGGGTGAGGTTGAGATTCTTTTTCTCACATTTCACTTCTTTCTCTATAAACTACTTTGTTATGTTTTAAAGTGAGACTGCATTTTCTATTCCTAAAGTAAAATGGTGGCTCACTACAGTTAATTTCTACCCTGAAACCTACTCCCTTATTGGAAAAGTGCTAAGTTGCTACCTTGAAATTGCACAAAAGACCACAACTTCTCATTGATGAGGATCTTTCCCCAAAATAATTATTTTAAGTCAGTGTCACCAACAACATATTGATTTAAAGTCAGAAAGTACTGTATATGAGGTCTGTCTAGAATGTATCTAGCCATGTAATATGAGAAATAGAAACATTTATTGAAGAATATTCAAGATACAAGAAACATTGTACATAGGGCAATGATGCCTCAGTCCCCTTCCTAGTAGGCACCTTGGAACCTCACACAGTTCTTCCAATGGTCATTAGCTGTTCCTCATATTTTCCTGAATCTTATTAATGGTCTGAAATCTCTTCCCTTTCAAAGGTGATTTTAGTTTTGGGAAAAGCCAGAAGTCTCAGGGCACCAAATCTGGGATGTAGGGAGGCTGAATCACCTCGGCAATTTGATATTTTACCAAAAACTTCTGCATGAGGAGTGATGCAGGAGTGGGTGTGTTGTTATGATAAGGTCAATCACCAGTTGCCCATAACTGTGGCCTTCTGAAGCATCTGAATATTTTCCGCAGAGGAATGTTTGAGCTTAACACAAAATTTGATGCAGATTCATTGCTCTACTCAGTCATTTTGAATGTGACGGCCACACAGTACACATGCTCACTCAATGGCATCTACCACCTCCACTGACTAGTACAGTGAAGTCATCATTGTTCACCCATGTGCATTCCAGTCCACTCTCCTTGGCTGCCAGGTTATATCAATGTTATGCAAGCTGCTCTTGTTATATTAACAATGGCTGGACTTTTTCCGGACAGACCTCATGTGTTAAAAGCCAGGTTCCTTGACAGTAGTTGGGGAAAGAAGAAAAATGATACTTCTTTTTTAAGTCTAATATATAGCTCTACGAAGACAGTCAATAGTACTGCATAAAAGTGACTCCTTCATAAAACCCATCCAAGTATCAAAATTTTGTGTTCTTTCAACCTTCTGAAGTGGGAAGATGAGTAATCCAAGTCTTCACCAGCTCAAGAACAATGTCTGTAATTTAGCATTTCTCATCATGTGCTTTTGTTACAGTAGAATGAGTGGCCAGAGGGGAAATACAGGTAGGCAGTTGCAGTCTAACAAAGACCTTAATACAGGAGGCTGAAAGCAAAGGAAGTAGACCATTAACAACTTTGGGTACTCACACCATTCCCTCCCCAAAGCTGGCACCACCTTCACCTGTCATTCAATATGTACAGCATTTTTCCATGTATAACGCGCACTTTTTGCCCAAATTTTTGAGGGAAAAATAGGGATGTGCATTATACATAGGTAGTACCTAAAACACCTAGTATCTGTTCTTGTGTTTTGTAATTATTTGTTACATAAAATTTCTTGTACCATAATATGTTCAAAAATAAATGCTAAAATTCCTTTATAATACAAAAATCAAGTATCTAAATATAAATAAACAAAAAATTGAATTAAAAAATTAAAACAACAGATTTTTTCCCTGAAAGTTAGGGCCAAAAACATGGGTGAGCATTACACAAGGCAAAACTATGGTAACTTCTTCACCCCCAACCCACCAACTATGTAAGTCCTCAGAACAAAGGACTGCATGTGTGCTTTCCACCTCGGCCTTTGGTGGCCCTTCCCTTTGCCACCCTTACCCTTCTTTGCCCTGAACCTACGCTTTTCACTGCCCCCACCTGGGTATGAGCCATTTTCTTCCATGAGAACATATCACCAATAAACCCTGCTTGCACATTGATAGATTTTCTGGTTTGTATTTCTTTATGGCATTGGCAAGAAGAACCAGGTCTCTCCTGTTAACACTTTGGCAATCACAAAGCATGTGAACTTGGGCAAATGGAGAGAGGCAACCTGCTTGTTTAAGGTGAAATTGTGTTTGCAATCAGGTGAAGGTATCCAAATTGGATGGGGGCAGGTCACGCATCAGTGCACTCAAAGTGGGGACCCCAGGCCAGCAGCAGGGCCATCATCTGGCAACTTGATAGAAATGCAGATTCTTGGGGCCCACCCAAGACCTAGAAACTCAGGGTGGGGAGTGGGTCCCAACAATCCACTTGAAGGAGACTTATAGGTGATCCTAATGCAGGTTCAAGTTTGAAAATTGGGTTGTGCAGAGAAAAGCTGCGGCAGGTGTTCAGCTTTCATCCCCCATCTGGTAGTCTCTGTGGGCACGTCTCCTCTCAGAAGAACACATTAGAGGGGAACTCACTGTCCCCCAAAGCAGTCATAAGTAATCAAAGCCCCCTTGGATAACCCCGTCCTACCCAGGAGTCACAGCAAACTGCCAAAGCAAATACCTGGAGCAACTTTTACTTTCACCCAAGCTCTTTCAAGTTTTGCTGTGACTCTAACTCTGACATACCTATTTAAGAAAGGAGTGTTCATGGCATGTGTATTTACACACACATACAAAACTGCATCCACCAGGAAAAATTCCTGAGAAGCAAAGCTGTCCCAGGGAAGTGAAAGGTCTGCCTCCATTAAGTTTGCTCACTGTGTTGCAACTGTATTTTTGGACTTCCCTTATCACAGTGTGATGTCCATTTGCACACCACATTTTCCCAGTGACTGAAAAGTGATCGCCACAGCTTGGCAGCCTGCACTGCAGCACAATCATTTATTTCTCACAGCACTCCATCCTGGACATTCCCGTTGAGCACAAAGTCTTTGAAGTCCATGGTGCATATAATTCAGCTGACAGTGGATTGGATTGGAGTCCATCTAAATAAAGCCCAAGCTTGAGCAGGCATCAAAATATCTTCCACATAATTGGCAAGTGCTATTATTCTACTGAGCCATTTAAAAAAAAAAAAGACATTTTCTTGGCTAGATATTTTATCAACTTCCACTGTAATGAATATCTCTTTAGTTTTGAAACTGTTTTGTTTTCTATGTCTCAAAATCATCTTCCGCTCAAACAAGCTCCTAAACTTCGCCTCAGTTTATATTTACCAACTTGCCACTGAGAAAACAGAGTATGTTTTAAAGAATTTCTCAGACTTCTTGACCTATGAGGATCGCTTTGGCTTCCCTTGAGCTTTTCCATCTAATTTGTGTAAATCCTTTTTAAATTGGGGTTCATTTACTTAATGTTCGATGTCTGCAATGACTTCCTAAAGCTAATTTCAGAAGACAGGGGCGGTTCCAGCAGAGGGCTTCTCTGAAAGGACCTATAAAATACAGAGGATGGTAGGGGAATCTGGAAACACAGAGACCAAGGATGCTAATTTATTGTAGCCATAATATAGCAAACATTGAGATAGTTCCAATAATAACCCCTAGCTTTCTCCTTCTTTCCCTCATGGACCCTAAATTAGGATTTGAAATATTCTGCCTGTTAGTATGTTTAACTCTATGTTGCAATATAAGTAAACGTAGCCTAAGAAACACTTGGGGTAATTTAATAATAAAGCAGGACACAGAGGATGCTAACAGTTGGCACTAGGGCATAAAAACACAGAGAATATAAAATGTAATAACAGCAATTGCAAAATGTAATACAATTGCATGAAAATGCAATTAAATCAGGTTGGATAAATAGCTTCCAGGATATAATAGCAAGAAGAGAGAGTTCATTTCAATGAAGTGAAAATGGCAAAAAAAACTGAATAAATAATTTAAAGCTGGAAATGAAAAAAGTTCCGTGAGGAGTTAGGAGACAATTGAGCTCATCTGACCTTGTACAAGTCGGTTAACCTCCTGGGGCTTCTCTTTCCTTATTAGGAGAGGAGGGGCCAGGAGGGAGGGTTAGACTACAGGATCTCAAAGGTCTATTCAAGTTCTAAATTCCCCTCTTGGGCATGGAAAGGAATGGAAATGTAGGGCATCAACACAACAACATTAGTGGCTCTGGAAAAAAAATGCACTTACACAAATTGTGAATTTGGGTTTCATATGAAACATTGATTTTATCTGCAGGGATCCTTTGTTAGGCTTTATAAAAATAAAAGATAAGAACAAACGCTTGCATTGGTTGAATCTCCCCATTTCCATCTTTTCCTGGCTACAGTTGTCCCTTATCTAGGGTTACAAAGAAGGCAGTCTGCACACAGATAAAACAGCCCATGTGAATAATGCTATGCTTCTGTTTCAGGCTCACTCTTCACTTTCTGCCCATCTGCTGCTTTTCATTCTCCTGATCCTTCTGCATACAGAATTTAGCGGGGTGCTAATCCGTGGACAGGGAAAGAAGAATGTGTTATTGCAACATGGATGGATCATGGATTGTGGGTCAATCAAGCAAGGACTCTATGAGGGCTCTTAGAGATTCAAATCATTTCATTAAGAAAACATGATAAAGAAATGCAGTGCCTTTATGCAATGTGGAGACACCAGTCAATCAGACACCAGGGGGAATTGTTATGTTTATAATGTTTGTTCATAAATCCATGGGATCCTGAGAAAAAACAAAGAAGTGTTTTAAATCTCAAGGGGGTTTTGTTGTTGTTGTTGTTATTGTTTGTTTTTGACAACATTATACTTTAATAGAAACAAAAAAATAATCAGTTCTGTATTCTTCATTGTCAGTTAAGGATATATTTTCTTCCCCTCTCTACTCCTAAGTAACTAATCCAAAACCATATTTAAACCCAATCTTTGTCAATGAAAGGCTATCACCTGTGTCCAATAGTCTAATGTTCAAATTCCTGATTAGAAATGCATCTGCTTGCAGTTATGTGATGATTATAACTATTTAATGGCATTCATAATTTTTCCTTTGTAGGAGAAAAATGGGGTATACTGGTGATGTAAGTCACTGCAACACCATAGCAAGCAGACTAGAGGACGGACCCTGAAGTGGGTCTACCCAACTTTCAACGTGGACCACTGCTTCCTAGATACATGACTTAGGCAAGGTATGTGACTCCTGGGTATTAGTGTTCTCAAATGTAAGGGTGGTAATATTAACAATAGCACTTATAAGTTTATTATGGTGATTAGATGAGCTGCTATAGGGCAGATGTTTGAAATAGTGCCTGGAATATATTAAGTACTGTGTGTAAGCAATTAACACAAGGAAAAGGCTTTAAGAGGAGCCAAGAACAGCAATAAGAATAATCCCATCATTTAATTCCAGGACTCAAATAGTCCTGAATCATGTGCCAAAGTCCCAGTTGCAGGATATCTGTGTAGCATTTAATTTTTTTAGACAAATACTGTTCACCCCAGTTGTATTATAAATTATTTTAAAAGTAATTTGTTAAGGAACCTTGTGTGTATATATTATGAGCTATAGTTGTTGTTTCGCTTGTGGGAGCAAGACTGGGGAAATTATGGGACATCCCCAACAGAGGAAACTTGAGCTTGCCTGGTTCTTTCAGGATGCAATAGCATACTCATGTTACTGAAGATAATAGAAGTTAATCTTACAGGAATAAAGGGAAGAAATGTAGCTCAGGAAGCCACCTAACTTTAGAAAACCAGAGCTTATGAAGATTTGGATCATCATTCAGAAAAGGGCAGCGACCAAGAAGTCTTTTCTCATGATTCAGTGCTCCAGTTCCAATGTCTCTCTCTATTTTTTCCACTAAAAACCATTCTTATTTCTTATATTCACACTCCCCTTGCAAAAATAATCTGATTAATTCTGCCAGTTTTTATTTTTGTTTGCTTTGTTTTTGTAAGAGACTACGTATTCATTGGGTGGAGTTCCCAGTCCAGAGCCTCCATTGGTCCCCCTCCTGCCTATTCATAGCCTTAAATTCAAGCACCCGTCCTGCTCTAATCCATGTTCTCAGTGTAAAGTCTTGCAGTATAAAGCATGAAAAATCATACCCACAGAATTGTTCCCTGATGGTATTGTTCGGTAGCCAGAAGCTGTGGGTGTGAGAGACATTCATAATGCCATAAACTTTTTTTAAGTGTATGATCCACAAGACTTTTGGGGGGCTGGCCTCAGATTGTGTGCCTCATCTTGCCTTCCTGGTTGCAATAAGCTAAAAAGCAAACATAACTGATCTATAAATTATCTGTAATTCCCCTTTATTTTGCTGATTCTAGAGCGTTGCAACCAAGGGAAGGTGGTGTCTGGGCACTAAAACTAACCAATGAAAACCCCTAACAGTAGCGGCAGGAAAGCTTTGATGCCTACTGTTTCAGAGGATTTGTTTAGTATATAAACAAAGATTAGCTAAGTTACTAACCCCAAAACAATTGAATTACTCCTGAGTTTAAATAAATGTTATTATGAAAAATGGTCTTTCCAAAAGAAGTTTAAGTTTACTACTTAAACAAGTTGAACATTTTTAAGTGCAGAGAAAGTTAAAAAAAAAAGTACAGGCTGTGGTCAACTCCATAATAGCAGCAGGATTTCTCCTGTTTTTTAATCCTCACCTGAGGATATGTTTTTACTGATTATTAGAGAGAGAGGAAAGAAGAGAAGGGGTTGGGGGAGAGGGAGAAAGAGAAAGAGAAACATCAATTGTTTGCCTTCCATACGTGCCCTGGCCAGGGATTGAACCTGCAACCTAGTCATGTGCCCTGACTGGGGATTGAACCCACTACCTTTTGGTGTACAGGGCAATGCCACAACCAACTGAGCCACTCAGCCAGTGTGCTGGACTTCATCTTTTAGGGATTTTAGCTGTGCTCATCTCAGGACCAAGTTTCACAGGAATGCAAAATAAGCCCAATATGTGATACTTATCTTACTTGTAAAACCACAGATTTACACCCATGAAAGTATTATTATGATACATATTACACATAAGAACCTACATGAATGACATGGTTCATGAATTCTCTAAGACAGTTATTCTCAGTCTTGATTCTCTACCTTGGAATCAACTGAAGAGCTTTTAAACAAGGTGATGGAAGGGATTTGATTGATGTGATATAGTTCCAGGCATTGGTATTTTTATTAAATAGGAACTTTTTAATCAGAGCTCCTCAGGATTCTAATATGCAAGCAGCACTCAAAGTACAGAGGGGATTAGTGTGCCGCAGAAGAGTTTGAGAAGACTTTGGGAAAACGTAGCTTTCAAAAAAAGCTTTAAAGGATCCTATGGACATAAAAGGGGACAAAGATGATTCCAAGACAAGAACAGTTTGAGCAAAATTGATCATTGTGATTCATTTTTTAACTATATGAGTTAGTTGTGGTGAGGCAGAAATATGGAGAAATATAAACAACAAACTGAGTATTTGGGGTTTAACAAACAAACCATTGGAAAAGAAAGGGGAGATGGAAGAGGCCTTTGAAGGAAAAACCAACAGGACTCTGGAAGTAATTAGATGTAGTGGCAAAAGTGTAGTGGAGGGCATCATCAGCTCATCATTGCTTTGGAAGTTATGAAATATTTCTTTCATTCTGAGGGATTCTCTGATTTCATTCAAAGCTCAAAAAAAGATAACAACCTAATGTTTGTTTGTATACTTAGATTATCTAGTTAATGCTTGGTCACAATATCACCCTTGACCAGTAGGTTCTACTCTTTGAAACAAGTGTATTCAGTCTATGAAGTCTTTAATATTGAGGCATCAGGAAATAAAAAATAAATGATAGTTTTTTCTATCTTTCAAGATCATCTAAAATGAGTAATATCTGTGCTATCAATCACACACAAGGACATATTCTTTCTTGAAGTTTTCTGTGTCATTTATAATTGAGCTGCTGTTTGGGTGGCTTTGGTCTAGGTGCGATATCAGCAAGCAGCAATCTTATCTTTATGAAAACCTTGAAACTGTCTGACATAAGGGGAAGTAGCAATGGATTTAAATCAAGTTTTCCCATCAAACAACTGTCTGAACTCTGAGAAAGTCAGTTAACCTTATGGGACTTCAATTTCCTCATCTTGGAAATCAGGAAAGTGACCTAGATCATGTCCACCATTCTTTCTAACTCTAAAACTATGATTCGCTTGGTCCCCTAAATTCTCTGTCACTGAATGGTTAATGGTCTTGAAAATAAATATTTTTTGCTTATCTACTTTCATAATATTTTTCTATCTCCAAGGATGTCTGTTTCCTTTATATTTAACATATGCAAAAGCAAATATCATATAAGTTTACTCAATGTACCCACTGGACAGGGTTTAATCAAGGTCAGTGTCAAACCTTACCATATAAATAGCTAATTGGATTGTCACTGCCATTGTCTCAACCTCATCAATATCTTCTTTTTTTGGTATTGTCAGGACCTAAGAGTAGATACCCCAGAAATGCCTTCCCCTCTAATTTTTCATTAAGGATTCTCCTATGTGTCCCTTTCCCACCACCTGTTTTCAGGGCTCATGAAAACAAAAGTATTGCCTCCATTCAAATAGAAGGATTTCTTAATACTGGTTGCCTGGAGTGCCGTAATGAAAAAGACAAATGCAGAGACAGAAAATTGTGCAGGAATCATTCAGAAAGGTTTACCATGACCATATTATAGAGGAGTTGTAGCATTCTGCTGTATAACTGCCAAGGTGACTTCAGGCCACTGAATGTATAGTCATGGGATATTGTGATCTACAGTAAGAAATGCATATTTGATCTTCATCTTCATTTCTGGCATAGAGCTCCTGAAACCCCTGGAATTTCCTAAGTGAGGAGAGTGATAAATTGTTCCCTTTTTATGTTAATGAGGACAGAGTTGCCTGCCAGGGGAACCGACCTGGTGGTTAGGGGATTGGGTGTAACCTACAACTCACAAGCACCCAGATAGTTGCTGTTTCACTTAATGTCGAAAAGAGTAAAAGTTGAAAGGTAACCATGAAAGTGATTCAATCAGCATGATTGCTATAGAAATTTATACTATTTCAAAAATTTTAAGTCCACAATGTAATCTCAATTTATCTGGACTAATTTTCTGAAGTGATTAACTGTAAACTAATTGCCCCCTCTTTTTTTTCATTTTGTATGGTCTTAGAAGTATGATCCTAGTTAAAGTGTAAATTTCTTTTCTCTGTAAGGAACTGTCCCAGGCTAGAAGGGAACCACAGCTATGGTTGCTTGGCTCCACTGCTGTCTCTTTAGAGTTCCCTATATTCTATCTGGTCTGTTGCTCTTCCTGTCTTCCTTTTCCTAAAGTTTTGGTGGGGCACTTGGTATTCCAACTGGCTACCAGGAGAGGTGGTCTCTGACAAGAAGCAGTAAGCTCTAGATACTATAGACATCTTTAGTCTGACTTGCAGTCAAAGACAGAACTCCAGGTTCAAACATTTGCGTAGTTCACAAACCTGTATGGACTTGTAGATTTAGACAACTCTGGGTCATCACGACGCTGAAAGACTGGGGTCCTTTGGCCCCTCCAGAGCCTGCCTCCTGTTTCCTTCTCTTCCGACCCTCATCCCTTCCTCCATTCACTACAACATTTCACTTTGTAAAAATATTCTGTTATTAGTGATACATACACATTATGAATGCAATCTAAATATATAATTAAGCAAAATAATAAAATAACTATTCATGAATTCAACACTATAATTAAAACTGCAACATTATGAATTTCACTATTACTGCCTGCAGACTCCTCCTCCAACAATCCCATTTTCTACCATTCACCACAATTGTAACAGGGTGCAGAGTGGGGGACCCTGAAAAGAGCGTATTCCCCACAGCCCATGGTTGGGGACTGGGGGAAGTGATTCACCACTTAAGATACTTTGCCTAACAAAAATCAAGTTAATAGCTGTGCTACCACCCTGGGCAAAGACATACATGACTTTCAGAATGTATTGTGACTCACGACATAGCCATGCCAGTCTACAGTGAAGAGGGCAGCCATGTGAGAGAGGTTCTGCCATGCTGTCTGTAGTGACAGAGGAGCTACTCTGCTTCTCTGAGGAGGCAGTCATGTCAACCGGGAGTCAGGATTCAGCCCTGCAGCCTGCTGTAGTAAAGAAGGAGGCATGTAGTCTATAGTAAGGAAGGAGCTGGAGTAAGAAAGAGGAGACCTGCTGGGAAATGTGCCTGGAATGTATAGCCGCAGAGCTGATGGAGCTGGGAATTGCCGGGACCTGCCTAACCAAGCACACATTAGTGTGAGATGCCTGGAATGCTGCACTGAAACCAGGGAATGCTGACTTCTGCTTCTCTGAAGGATGTGGAGAGAAGCCACTCTCTTGTGAAGTGTGCCTTCCTAGACTTCATCATGATCCAGTGCAATATGGAACATATTTTCCTGACCTATTACATAGAGGTTGAGAATAATGTACCCCAGATCCTGAAGGAGAGAGCTGCTGCAAGAGGATGAAGATTCTGAAACCTACAAGTGTGCCTTCCAGATGGATGGAAAACTGCCCAGCTGGCTTAAGAACAGATAAGGATATGGGAAACTTCTGGGCATGGTTTTAGCTTATTGCCTGGTGGAGAGCAAGGGAAGTGCCAGCTCTCGTGGGAGAACAGGGATCTGAGCGGGAGTGCTCCCAACCCCTCCAAGGTTGGGATCCTGTAAATAAAAATCTGTTTCCCTGAACACTAATTGCTGGGTCATGCATCAAGTCACCACATGCATGAGCCTTGGTTTGCTTGGTTACACTATCATGGAATTAGTGTTTACTGTTCTATTGCTTTTATTTAAAGTTCTACCACAACATGTAAGTATCCTTAAACTGTTTTTCCAATTTCAGATCATCATGAAATAAAATTAATAGGTTGTGGGGGAGCTTTGACCACAGAGCCCCCTGTCTGCCATGGATGAGAATAAGTCTACCAAAACAAGATCTTCTTGGGGAGGAAAGGTGGCCAGTCTCTCAAAAAAAAAGGGCCAGAAGCCTGTTCCTCAATGAGTTTTTATTGGGTTAATTTGCATAGGAATACAGGGCATATATACATAAAGCTCATCAATCATTGTCAGGCAGAAATGATCAAATAACAGATAACATTAAAAGAACTCTGAGGGCTTATTCTGAGTCAGGGTCAGAGAGTTAAAGGGACATAAAACTTTGGGGAACAAATTCATTTCATTCATACCCTTATCATTTAAATTGAGGGTATTAGCAAAGTAGATTTCATAGGATTGTATTCATTCTTTCTTAGGCCTGATAGCCCCAGGGAACCCGCCTTTTCCAGCACAGGGCCGCACCCACCTCCAGCATTGTTTCAGGCTTAAGGCATTGTTTCAGGCTTAAGTCAAGGAGGGGAAGTAAGGCAGCCAAGAGATTAGGAGACTTCTTGCAAACAGAATGAGGACTCGGGCTATGTCAAAGCCGAGGGGTGAGGGTCCATCACCCCCTTTTTCTATAGCCCCTCAAGTCCTTTCTTGAGGGCCCCTTTACAATGGTGCTTGGTCTTAGGTTATCCTTCCCTTGAGGAATCTTATCATCATTGGCTAACCAGTCATCCACCCGGGGCCAAGCAGGGTGAAGTAAAAGGGGGTAGAGGCTGCAGCACTGCCAGGGAGATAAGCTTCGTCTCCTAAGTGGTTTATGGCCCCAAGGTCTTAGCCATGGTTTGGCTAAGTTTCAGTTTCTGAAATCAGGCAGGGCTATTTCCAACAATAGGTCACTACCAGAATTTTGTTTTAATGATATAGAATAGAATAAAATGAAAAGCACCAGAGTGTACTGGACATGATAAAGATAAGTAATGTTGCAAGAAAATCTATTTCACTCTTATGTGCATATAGTATTGTGTGTGTTTGTGTGTGTACATGTACGAAATTATTTCCTATGGTAACCCATGAATCACAGTGTAAAATAGATTTGTTTCTTTGGTCAATTATCAAATAGTTTTTAAAATACTGCCCTAAACAATATATAATTAATTCTGTTTGTTTTGAGCTTTATAAAAATTATAAAATGCTATATATATATTTTTAGTGACTTATTCTTTATGGTCTAGGATTCATCAATGTAGGTTTTATTTCACTGTTGAATAATATTTTATTATATAAAATTCATATTCCAAAATGGAATTTATTTATAGATTTTTGTGTCAATTGTCTTTGGGTTGTTTCCAATAATTTATTACAACAAAGAGTGCTACTGTGAAAATTCTTGTGGTCTCTTGACGCACTTGTGTAAGGTTTTGTGCAGAGAATGTTACATATGATAGTGCTAAAATATTTTCTGAAGTGGTTTCTTCTTTTGTGTACTTGCTTCTCTCCTCCTTCCATAGACACCCAGAAAACACCACCATACCCCACAATTCACGGCACTACACTTACACTATGAAGCGACACTGACCTTAAAGCTTCTTTCCTAAAGCTTTATCTGCTGCACTTGACAGGCATTTTATACCTGGGCTGTGAACACTCCCTTTGAGATAAACCCATTTATATTCTGATGGAGGCCTCAGCAACTCTGATCTCCCAAGAAGTCTTTCCCTCACCTACAATCTGTTTAATTCTTCAGAAGGGTATCATCATACTACTCGCTGTCATTAAGTCAAGTCCTGTCCCCCAATTCTATTTGATTTCCTTAGTATTTGCCAAGGACTGCAAAAGGCCTGAGATTTTGCCTGACTTGAAAGCTAACAAGATACTACATCATAGTTTCCAGATGCTCGTAAAAGATATGTGAGTTCTGGACTTCAGGTCAAGATGACAGAATAGATAAACATGGCTCACCTCCTCGAACAACCACATTAAGATTACACTAAAGTATAGAACAAATGTTATTCAGAATCATCAGAAATCAAGCCAAATGGAAGTCCTACAACTGTGGAATTAAAGAAGAAACTACATTGAAACTGGTAGGAGGGGCAGAGATGTGGAATGGGCTGGTCCCACACCCTCATGTTGTGGAAAAAAAACTCAAGAGGGATATCTCAGGAATGAAGGGTCCTAGCCCAGCACCAGAGCCCCCAGCCCAGGGTCCAGTGCCAGGAAGAGAAATCACCATAACTTCTGGCTGTAAAAACCAGCTGGGGTTGAGGCTGTGGAAGACAGAAACTGCTAGAATCCCTGGAAGTTCCTTTTAAAGGATTCATGCATAGGATTGCTCGGACTCATTTGCTCTGAGGTCCAGCACAGGGGCAGCAGCTTAAAAGGTACCAGGAGTATATGGAGAGGAACTGAATTACCCAACATCAGGGCAAGAGATGTGGTGCAGCTTTCTCACAGACAGAAGCCACAAAGCCGGCAGGCGAGTGACTTATCTGAGACTCCACCAACCTGTCTCACATTTTTTGCCTTGCCCTGGTGATATCCTGAGGCCCCACCTTACCCAATGTTCAGGCCAACCCAAGCTATTTCCAGTGGCTTTTCTATATGAATGGCTCAGGTTTTCCTAAATTCTCTCAAACAAGCAGCATCTAGCTTCAGTTCACCCCATACCTTTCACTAAGTTGCCCCAGGCCCAGCACTAGCAGCAACTAACCTTGGTTCACAACTTGGTCTCACTGAGGCACCTCCAAGCCCACAATTAATAGCCATCTGTAGATTGATTTGTAGCTTATGTTGTGTGACTCTGGACAGAACACAGGTGGTGGCTGACCTTGGAAATGCCTAAAACAATCAAGGCTCAACTACAACAGAAGAGTGTACACAGCCCATACAGTGGGCACTCATTGAGTATCCAGCTTGGGTAATAGGGGATGCTGTGCCACTGGGCCCTACAGGACATCTACTACATTAGAACACTGGGAGATGTAGCAGTTCTACTTAATACAGAGAAACAAACACAGGGAGACTGCCAAAATGAGGAGATAAAGAAACATGGCTCAAATGAAAGAACAGAACAAAACTCTAGAAAAAGAAGTAAACAAAATGGAGATAAGCAAGCTACTAAATGCAAAGTTCAAAACGCTTGTTATAAGGATACTCAAGGAACATAGGGGAAGAGCAGATGAACTGAGAAATCCAACACCATAAAAAGGACATGAAAACAATAAAAGAGAACTAGTCAAAAATGAAAAATACACTAAGTGAATGAAGAACAATTTATAGGGAATCAACAGTAGAGTGGATAAAACTGAGAATCAAATCAGCAATTTGGAATATAAGGAAGCAAAAACAACCAATCAGAACAACACACACACACACATACACAAAAATCCAAAAAAATTAGAATAGTGTAAGGAGCTTCTGGGACAATTTCAAGCGCACCAACATTTGCTTCATGGTGGTGCTGGAAGGAAAAAAGAGAAAGCATGAAATTGGAAAACTATTTGAAAAAATAATGACAAAACTTCCCTAACTTGGTAAGGAAATAGACATACAAATCCAGGATGCATAGAGAGTCCCAAACAACACGAATGCAAAGGGGCCCACCACAAGACACATCATAATTACAATGCCAAAGTCTAAAGACAAAGAGAGAACCTTAAAAGAAACAAGAGAAAAGCAATTAGTTACCTACAAGGGAGCCCCCATAAGACTGCCAGCTGATTCTTAAAGAAACTTTGCAGGCTAGAAGGAAGCAGGAAGAAACATTTAAAGTGATGAAAAGCAAAGGCTTACAACCAAGATTACCCTATCCAACAAAACTATCATTGAGAATCAAAGGACAAATAGAGAGCTTGCCAGACAAGAAAAAACTGAAGCAGTTCATCACCACCAAACTAGAATTATACGACGTGTTAAAGAGTCTTCATTAAGAAGACCAAAAACATGAACAACAAAATGGCAACAAATGCATATCTGTCAACAACTGAACCTAAAAAATAAAATAAACAAGCAGAACAGAAATGGAATCATAGATACAGAGAACATTTTGTTGGTTGCCAGATTGGGGTGCAAGGATGGGCGAAAAAAGTTGAAGGAATTAAGAAGTACAGATCAATAGTTACTGAATAGTCATGGAGATGTAAAGTGTAGCGTAGGAAATAAAGTAGCCAAAGAGCATATATGCATGATGCATGGACATGGACAACAGGGTAGGGATTGCCTGAGGGAGTGAGGGGAGGCTGGGTGGAGGTGGGAAAAGAGGGAAAAATTGGGACAACTGTAGTTGCATAATAGATAAAATATAATTAAATTTTGTTGAAAAAGATATGTGAATCTTGGGTCAGAAACAAAGGTCTTATTCACAGCAACAGCACTAGCCAGCGTATCAGTGTTTTCTTGTGCTGATCTTCAAACCCTACTCCCAGGGGACAACATGAAGAGTGCTTGTAACGCCTGCACATGCAGTGGGTTGCATAAGGAGGAACTCTGAGGCTAGGGAACCGGAATCTCTTATATGGATATAACATAAGCACACTGTCTCATATCTTCCAATGCTCAATGTAACCCTGCTTTTTATTCCAAACAAAAACATTATTTCAATTTTTCAAGGATGTTTACTATACAAACATCTTTGAAAAGATTGTACAGAGAAAGAAACTTATGAGTTCCTCTCCTCATAAGACATGCAGACACATATATGAGAGATCCATGGAGAATTGTCTCTCCAACAGTATTCTATAGAAGAATTCAGGCTAAACGTCCTTGGTGAAAGACAGTATCAACTTATCTACATCAAATTACTATCATCCAATTTTAACAAGTCCATTCCTATTTCATTGTTGTTTTTTCTAAATCTTTTCTGTATTAGTATGATCTAGATAGAACACATTATGTTTCAGTAACACCCCTCATCACTCCTCCCCCCAAAACTCATAGGTTTAATACAACACATTTTATTTCTCATTCATATTAGTCTGCACAAAGGTCTGTTCCATGCCATCACCCAAACTGATAGAACTGTACCATCTTGTAGATGCAACATGTACAGCATCATCTCCTCAGGTGTCCTGGCATCAGAAGAGAGAGAACCTTGTGCATGGGCTTATCACTACCTTATCCTGGAAGTGACACATGCCAGGACTGGTTACAAGTCCTCTCTAGCAGCAAGGGTGCTGGGAAATGTGGGAGAGCTGATGGAACACTGAGTGAGTGTTCCTCTCTCAGTCACACTTTATTTGGACCTACAATCATTTTCCTATTTTCTGATTTATGGGCAATTCTAATCCACTTCTTAGCTTAGCTGACCAGATTTGCTTTGTCCAGGTTCTACAGGAATCTTTTTTGATGATGTATACATGCTCAGTCCCCCAGAACATGAAATCAGAATCCTATCTCCATGTATTTTTATTAAATGTGCTTCATGTTTGCCATTCTTTACAACAGGTAAAACATACTTTTCATCAAAGATAAATGAAGTTTGCCCCCTCAAAATCTAAGTTTCTTCTTGTTTTGATCCCTTATTGTATTCCAGACATTAGGCTAGGTCTCAGCAATAAAGAGATTAACAAAGTGAAAACCAGGACTCTGAGAGTCCTTAGTACAGTGGAGGGAGAGAGACGCAGGTAAGCCACACTGAAACAACAGTGAGGGGTAGTGGCTGTGATTGAGGCATGTAGCTCTCAGATCAGGGGGTTCTGAGATGATCTGATTCTCCAAGAAGTAACTGAAGTGAATCTTAAAGTTTAAGTAGCAGTCAGGCTAAAAATCAAATATCAAGTGGTTGGCAAGTCATTCTAGAACTAGAGAACAATTGGCCCAAGGGAAGAAGCATGAAAGAGTTTGGCTGTTTTTAAAATTAGTATTTTGGTATGATTGGGAGCATAAAGTGTGTGTTAGAAGTTTAGAAGAGATAAAAATGGACAGAAGAGTCAGAACAGAGTCTTCATTAAAACAATGAGAAACTATTGAAGGACTTTAAGCATGATGAGACATTCATATTAAAAAGATCACTCTGACAGCAAGGTGAGAGATTGGAAGTAAGTGAGACTGAGTAAGAAGAAGTGTCCGGAGGCTTTTATAACATCTCAGATATTGGTGGCAGTGTGGGCAGAGAAGACAAAATGGATATTTATGATGTTAAACAGAAAGAATATCAGAATGTGGCCATTAAATGGACGTTGGGATGGGAAAGAGAGAAGACTTAAGTGTAACTGTACAATTCGAAAATTAGGAAGAATGAATAGAAATTTTATTTGAAAGTGCGTTCACTCTTTGGTAGGTAGCTGTGCAATGTCATGGTGTATATTCTCGTCTGGAGCTCAGCTGAAGCCATGGACTTAGAGATTTCTCAGGGAAAGGCAGATGAAAAAAGAGGAGAACATAGAGGTCAGGGACATGACAGTATCCTAGCTGACGGGAACCACAGTAAAAGTGTGTCCACTGATAGTATATGAAAGCTGCTTGTGCATTTATGAGTTTAACAATATAAAATTTTTTAATCACGAAAATAATTTTGAGATACTTTGTTTCACCAACTTTCACATTCTAAGCACATTATAAATTCCATGATGAAGGAAGTCACAAATTTAAACTAAGCGGCAAACTGAAAGCACGTTAGTCACCAGCAAACACTATATTTTATACTTCCAAAGCTCTTGTCTTCTCTGGTGCATTGCTGGAATAATCATGATAAAATTCATAAAATCCCAGGATGTCAGAAACAAGTGTGGCAGTCCTCCGTATCCTCCATGTAAATATGCAGAGATGCTCATCTATCCCCAAAACCATTCTGTGACAAACTGCCTCAAGTCATAGGGGGGTTGAACAAAGGATATCCCAGTTACCTATTTGTCCCAGCTCAAAGACATTGGCATTAGATAGAATTGCTGTTGAACCAACTGGAGTGTGGAAATCTTGCAGAGTAACATTTTGGAATATTAGGACCATGCCAAGGAGCTCAAAGCACATCTGAGTCATTGCTTCACTAACACCAGGAAGTCCTTGTGGAATAGGGAATGGCTTTGGATACAATTCTAAAAGATCTGAATTCTTAAAGTCAGCGAATTTGTGGCCAACTCTGAATCCCAGTGAAGTTCTCTTTTTACTAAACGCAAACACTTGGCAATGTCAGAGCAGTACCTAGAGGGATCTTGGAGGACGCATGCCTTAGAAACTCCCTCAGTGAGTTCAGTTTGCTTGGTGCAGAGCCATGTTGACTCACCACCTAAAAGCTCTCAGAGAGGTGACCCGATCTCCACTCCACTCTCTGTTCTTTTATCCTCTTCCAAACTGCTGCTGCTCTTTTTAGCCTGGTTCCAAGCCAGAGACCCTGCTGTTTTTGCTGGAGACAGAAAATAAGTAAGGAAGAGTGATAACTCCCATCAACAAGTACCCTGGGACATTCACCTGTTGCTTAGGCATAGCACCTCATGGCATTTTGAGCTACTTCACCGCAACGGGGACTATGATCACACTATCCTACCTCCTAGGCATATTATGTGGTTCTTTAAAAACTAATCAAAAGCATTTAAGCTCAGTGGCCTCACATAGTTTACAACTTGGAAAGGGGGAGAGAGAGAGAGAGAGAGAGAGAGAGGGAGAAGGAGAGAGAGAAGGAAGGAAAGGAAAGGAAAGAAGGAAGGAAAGAAGGAAGGAAGGAAGGAAGGAAGGAAGGAAGGAAGGAAGGAAGGAAGGAAGGAAGGAAAGAAGGAAGGAAGAGACATTATTTCTCCTTTGAAAACAGAAGAGTGGAATCACATTATTATCCATTTTTACTCACAGCTGAATTGTTCTTGTGAGAATCTTTCCATTGTTCTTTTAAATATTGCATTATGAGACATCAAATCCTGTTTTAATGCAACATATTGATTCTCTTATAGGATAGGGTATTATCGTCTTAAAGAGATTCAAAGTAAATGATTAAACATAGCTTAGCATTGCAGTCACCAGCAATTTAGCTTTCTCTTTTGATTGGTATGTTTTATGGCTGGCTGCTCAAGTGATGAGGGACAGAATATCTTACACTCATGGCTATGAAATGAAAGTAAAAGGCAACCTGAAGCTGCTCATCCCTCACCTTTCAAAAAATAGCTAAAATATATCAATTTTAGAATACAATAGTCTTGCCATGGCCAGGTGGCTAAGTTATTTGGAACATTGTCCTGTATACCAAAAGATTACAGGTTCAATCCCCGTTCACAGTACATGCCTAGGTTGTGGGTTTTGTCCCTGGTCGGGAAGCATTCAGGAGGCAACCAATCAATGTTTCTCTCTCACATTGACCTCTCTCTCTCTCTCATTCTCTTCCTCTCTCTCAAATCAATAACATATCATTGGATGAGGAAATAAATAAATAAATAAAAATACAGTATGCTTAGCTCCTTTAGGATGGAAGGTTTATTTCACCACTCTTGGTACAGCTGAGAAAGTCAAGAGGAGAAAGTGAAATCATCTTCGATTTACTCAGTGACCTTATGCGGCAATGACGAGGGGCATGCGATGTCCAACAACCTTCGCCATGCTTCCAGTGAAAGCACACCTTCTCTGTGGTTTTTAGAAAGTATGGCTTTGAGAGAAAGCACTGAGGCTAGCACAGAATTTCCTGACAGGAGCAACAAGGAAGAGGGGCCAGTGTTCGTATCGTAGAAAAATGCTCGCCGGAGAAGATCTAGGATGGAAGAAAAAGATCAGAAGTGTTTCTCACTGACTTATTTGGAAAGAGCAATTTGTACCAGCCCTCTTACATGAATGGCACTGTTGCCAGTGGCATGAAGGGCACACAACCCCAAATGATCTCCCTGTGGAAATGGGCTGACTAGAGACTGCTTGCCTACCATGGGTTCTTCAAACCAGCTACACCAGTCAGCTGGATTCAAGTTTTCTTCATGTCATGCTGGTCATTTCTGGGGCCCGAGTGTCTATCAGATTCAGAAGAAGGTGCAGTAATGGAGAGGGGAGTAGAATCAATGGCATATGGGCTATAAAAGTTGAAAGTCAGAAGACATCACTACATAAAAGGCAAAGAGAATGTTGGAAAGAGACTTTTTTATCCAGGATAGGGGTGTATATCTGCTTCACTCGTTTGGACTTGGTATCCCAGGAGAGGCTGCTTCCTAAGGAGATTGTCCTGGTGATCCTTAGAAGATCATCTAACTCAGCTTTCAGTCTACATTTAGAAACACAAGATTTGATTAGTTGTGACTTGGCCTGACTCCCTCAGTTGGTCGTTTGTAGAGCTGGGACCATACTCCAGGCTGACCTTCCAGTGAACATCCGCTTTCATGATGATATTTCCATTTCAACCCATTGCTGTTTGACTGGAGGTTAATCTCTGTTTTTCAAAATATGCAGCCCATTTTAGATATTTCAAAGCAAACATAAGCACAAAATCAGAATGGCTAAATGAAGGAGATAAAGAATACTTTCAGAAGAGTCACTTCCAAACTAGTGGGGGATTTAAGAGTATGCCTGAGGCATCGACCCATTCTAAAAAAGGGGTATGCCCTTCAGTGGGAGGTATGGGGTGGGGTGAGTCAGTTGTCTGATTTTAAGAATGAAATATACCCTGTAGTGGGCAGAGTGGGGTCTGTGACAGAGTGAGGAGAATGGCAAAGACTAGTTTGGCAGTGGCAGCCAGGGTAACGGGTGTTCTGATGAAATAGGCTTTTCTACTATCAGATGGGTGTGTTGTTCAGTGGGCATTTGGGAAGAAGGAGAAAGTTACAATATCCTACAGTAACCATTCTAGAGAAGCACCGCTGGGTTTAGACAAGGGCTACCTGTTTTTAATTGTAGATTTTGTAATTGTTCAAGTATGGTGAGGCCAACAGATCAAGAGAGAATTGCCGCTAAAAGGATAGTTTGTTACTGTTCCCACAAAGAGGGGTAAGCCAGGGTGCACCAGGGCAGGAGGCAGGCACAGTGGTGGGGAGAGTGGGGAGAGCCTGGGTGTGAACCTTTATGTGGTTTCCAAGGGAAGGAACTGGAGAGGCTGGGAAAGCATGTTCAGGGTTGGACACTTTAAGTAATTGTAGTGTGCTCCAGGGTGCAGGGCTTGTGTCCAGCTGTCTGGTATCTGGCCCTGGAGTGAGAAGACGGGGGAATGGTGTGACCTAGAGTGTAAGAGCCTGAGAGAGGTGGCGAGATGTGGACTGGTTTGTTTAGTTTGCATAAGAAAGACCTTCTAGTAGGTAGGGTGTTTGTTTTCTCTAGGAATTGGCTACAGAGTCAGCAAAGTCCCAGATATCAAAGCATCAGAAATACAGAAAATAATGAAGCAAGAATTACCTAAGGGTAATGTCCCTAATTTAGGGAAGGAAAGGGACTTTTGGTGACATAACAAAAAGTGGTGTCTGTGCAGAAAGAAAGTGCTTGATCTAAGTAGACATAGTTTGAGGATTAATAGTATCTAAGAGTGTGAAGGCAGTTCTGAGAGAAGAGGCTGCCCCAAGTGGGTAGAAGTGGTCCTCTGCAGGAAAATGTCCTAAAAGGAAGCGATGTGGGTATCCTGCTGAGTTGTGAACACATGGGGAAATGGACCCACAATAGGAAGTGACAAACCATATATGAAATTGTAGCTTTCTCAAATGGAAAGTAGGCACCCTTTCAAAAGCATCTTTGTGTCAGTGTCCTGGGCCAGTTAGGAGAATCACCACTACATTTTTCCTGATGTTATCACCAGAGAAACAGAGGATCCAAAGTTGGTTGGGGAAGGCAGTGTCTGCACAGAACCACACAACAGGGCTGCTTACACCTGACCTTGAACTGATGGGTGTACAATAACACTTTCTGGAGCCCTTTAAAAGAATTTTACAGTACAGTGTTGAGCTGTTAAAAAAAATGACTTTTTATTACTTAATAAAATCATGAGAAGACACTTGGGGTGGGGGGAAAGTGTATGAAAATAAATAGGAAACAAAAAAATTATTTTCTCTGCCCCTTCCCTCCAATGCATTTACCAAACAGACACTCTCCCTGGGAGAGCTCCTGGCAACAGAATCCCTCCAGATCCGAATCTAGACATAAGCACGTGAAACAGAGGAACATAAGTAATTGAGCAAGTGGCTTTCAGCCACCTGGTGAATGAGATGTGATAGCCAAGGAAACAAAACCATGAGTCTACTCCCAACTTAGAAAAACAACTGACTTTCATTTACTATTTTAGCGGCCTGGGGAAAGTAAAAGCTACAAAGTGATTTGTAGTCAAATGTTCACAGTATCTCTGGAAGTTACAATGGTGAATGGTGGGGGCAAATTTGAGACTCTAATGATCTGGTTAGGCAGGTTTTAAGGCTGAATGAAGGAGAGGCAGGCAGGGCTAAGGAGAGAAACTGGAGGTGGAGTGATGGACTTTGACTCATGGTCCCTTCAAGTCAATGTACATAACTGAGCAGCCCGCCTCCACCACCAGAAAAACCCTCCTCACCTGACTGGGCTGTGGCTACAGGATACAGATAATGCAGCCACTGGATGCTAAGAACCACTAGGTGGCATTTGTGATTTATTACTTTCGAAGCTAAGATTTTAAAATGCCTCCGCTGATCCTTTGCTTAGACTGAACAAGACATTTAACATTCCAAAGCATTTCATTCAAGAAAGGCAGAGTTCACTCTCTTTATCCAGCTCAGAAGGGGTGGGGGATGGGGTGACTGGTTTGAGAAGTTGAATTTCAGATCATCTACATTCTTCTGCAGGTCCTCTCTGACCCCACACCATCAGCTTACATAAATAATTACTTGTCTACAATTAAGCTATAAATAATGCAATCATTCCATTCTTGTCCCGTCACTCCAGTCCCCAACACAACAAATAGTGCTAATCACATACTTATTCAAGTGTGTAATTATTCACAGTTAAACTTCTGTCACTTTCACCCTGTTTGGAAACAGCAGAACACAACCTGTAATTAGCAAATGTGGCTCCAGGCACTTTTGCTTGGGAGCACGCCAGGGATTCCGCACCTAGGCGCTCCTTTGATCTGGGAGCTGGCAAGGCGCCTCACCCTGAGGCCAGAGTGCTATCAGCACTCTGCAAGTCACTGAGATCAATGAATATGTCAAAGGCATCTATCCCAAATCACACATTACTCCTCTCTCTCACTGTAGTTTCTGCCTTTAGTATATATTTCATAGACTTGCCTTTTCTTTTTGAACCTTTTGACTCCTGTTTAAAGAGTTACCGATAAGGTCTGCAAGCCCCGGTGTTTCCAGCTCGGGTTAAAAAGGAAAGCCCCCACTGTCCTGCTTGATGGTTGGTCCCTGTTCTTTCTTAACTTTGCAGTTTCCTTGAACACAAGCACAGTGGAGGATGGATGACCTTTGCTGCCTCTCCTGGACCACAAGGAAGAGGAAACCAAAGACTTTTGTCCAATCCCTGTGTGCACCACTTCTCTCCAAAGCCCTGCTAGACCACCCAGCCAAGGGGTTGCAAGGGAGCACAAGGTGCCCTCACATGTTTCAGAGCGAACACGTTACATCTTGTCAGCGGAACCGCTGTGCAGCACAGATTCTTCCTGGGGAGGGGTGATAGTGTCCCTCTAGGTGGAGAGCAGAACTTGGTCGCTCTTTCTCCATAAAGACACTGACTGCCTTGAACTATAAGGTAGTGCTTTGCATAAAAGTATATCAGGCCCATAGAAAAGCACAATGAGTCATAAAGGCAGAGTAAGTACATCCATGAATTAGTCTTTTGTTTGCTTGTGGTATTAAGAATGATCATTTGCCTGTTTGAGGAAAGGTTATTCTACCTTCATTAAGACTCCAATGGCAATTACCTAATGAAAACAAGCTGACATATCTAACCCAGTTTAATATCCTCCTTTCCTGACATATTCAATTAAGACAGAGGTTTTTTACTTCAGTTAAACATGAATACTCCTCACAGTAGAAGGGTAAACAGAAGCGCAGTTCTGTTCTTTGTATACAAACAGTAGTCAGCCTTTGTTTCTAACCATAACAAAGCTGGTTTTTAAAATGCTGCTTGGAGGTCTCAAAGGGAAGAACAGCTATGCTAGCTTCTCTATCAGAGGAGATTGTCCTCAGACTGGAACACGCGGAGAGTGATAGTAGAAGATGAAGTGTGAGCCACGTAGGAATGCTGCCTGGCCAGCTAGCGTACCCAAATGGGCCGAATCAGCCCTGGCAGACAGGGCGGTGACAGATGTGGGAGCCAGATTGCCATCATGTTTTTATTTTATCATTTTTTAAAAGATGAAATTCTATGACTGCTTCTACATGAGCAAAGTGGAATGTAGTGAGTAGTTATCTGGTGATTTTGATTAATACAGACTGACAAGCAATCTGGAGGTGTAGTTTAAAAACAAAACAAAAAAGACTTTTTTTTCCAATGTCAGTGGTCTTTAACAGAATTTCACTGATAATAATATTGATAGTTTTAAATGCTTCACATAATGTAGCCCATATGGACACAAGCGAGACTCTCGTTCTTGGTTTTTTTTTAACTAATTTTTAAAAGCTCGTAATATACGGTCAACTAACCTAACAATAGGATGACAAATGATACCAGTCCTGTTTGTTTGGACAAAGAGTGCAAAGAGGCCTTCCCTGCACTGCCCTGGTCTGCCTCCCAGGAGGACTGAAAAACTTTTTACAAATGCATTTCCATCCTGACTTCAGAGCACAATTACGACATTTAGTTAAGAAACTGCTTTGTGTTTTCATGCACGTAAGTGCATGTATGTATGCATGCATGTGTGCATGTGTGTGCATGTATGGGTGCATGCATGTGTGTGTGCATGTATGTGTGCATGTATGTGTAGCTCAGCAGAGAACTAGAACCCAAACAGGCACGCTTAGTGCCCACTATAATGCATCGTTAATCAGTCCGCTTCTGCCCAGTCCCACTGCCAGCACCTTGCCCTGGGCCTCTGCTACCTCTCACTGGGTCACTCCATTTGAATTCTGGCACTCAGCCTATGCACGCTCACCATAACAGGGGTACTGATTTTAATCTGTTCACGTCTCGCTCTGGTCGAAAACTCTTCGGTGCCTTCCCATTAGATTTAGAATACTGCTTGCCATGACTTATAAGGTACCCCTCCGATCCTGTTCCTGTCTGGATTTCCATTTTCATTTTGTGTTCCACTCCCCAGCCAGCCTCACTAGCCTTTCAGCTGTTTGCGTATCCCAGCGTCATGCATGCCTTGTACCTTCCATTTGATTGCTCTTCTCCCAGCTCTCCAAATAGCCTCAGCTCCCATGGCTGACCCTTTGTGACCACCCTACATAAGATGGGTTGTCTCCTCAGTCCTTCAGTCTCAGTCCTGTCGTTGATTCTTTCACGATAGATCACTAGTTGCAATTAGTCCATCTATTTGTTCATTTTATATAGGTACTCATTAGAATGTAAGCTCCATGAGGCAGACTGCATGACTGTTCTCAGTCACTCGTGGATCTCTAGTGCCTACTCTAGTGCCCACTATATGAGGTATGTCCCGAAAAAGTCCAGCCATTGTTAATATAATGAGAACAGTTTGCACTACATCTATGTAAACTGGCAGCCGAGGAGAGTGAACTGGAGTGTGCATGCATGCACAATGACAACCTCACTGTACTAGTCAGTAGATGCCATTAAGTAAGCAAGTGTGCTGTGTGGCCATCGCATTCAAAATGACCGAGCAAGTAGAGTAATGACTCTGCATCAAATGTTGTGTTAAGCTTGGACATTCCTATATGGAAACTATTCGGATGACTTGGAAGGCCACGACTATGGGCAACTGGTGAATGGCAGCTTCATTATGACAACATACCCATTCATGAATCACATCTTGTGCAGAATTTTTTGGCAAAACATCAGATAACTCAGCCCCTGTACAGCCCAGAGTTGGTGCCCTGCAACTTCTGGCTTTTCCCAAAACTAAAATCACCTTTGAAAGGGAAGATATTTCAGGCCGTCAGTGAGATTCTGGGAAATATGATGGGGCAGCTGATGATGATTAGGAACTGTGTGAGGTCCCAAGGTGCCTACTTTGAAGGGGATTGAGGCGTCGTTGTCCTATGTACCATGTTCCTTGTATCTTCTTCAAGAAATGTCTCTATTTTTCATAGTGCAAGGCTAGATACTTTCTGGACAGACCTGTATAACAGGCCCCCCAAAACTGTTTGTCAAATAAATGAATACACAGAATCTAGTCAATCTAAAGGAAAAAAGCACATAATGTGGACACTGCCTTTTGAGAGTTCTCTGATAACTGCAAGCAAACAGAGGCAGTAACACCCTTTTTCCTACATTTTATTTTGCAAATTTTCAAACATATAAGTGAAAGAATTTTATAGTTAACACTCTCCAGGTTCAACTATTAACATTTTTATTATGCTTACTTTATCACATATTTATCGGTCCATCCAATGCTCTATCAATCCTTATATCCATCTGATTTTTGTCACTTTACAAAGCAAATTGCAGACACTTCAGCATGTATATTATGAACTAAAATTCAATACTTGTTTATAGTTTTGGGGGGCATAAAGTTTAGATATCCTAAGATGTGTAACGCTTAATAGGATTTTCACTAATTTTTAACAAATATACAAATCTACGTAATCCAAGTTGCTATCCAGATAAGAGTATTGTATCTATGCCTCTTAATAGCCAATCCCGAATTCCAACAACTTATAGTACTATCCACCACTGATTAATGGAA
This sequence comes from Desmodus rotundus, assembly GCF_022682495.2. Taxonomy (NCBI): domain Eukaryota; kingdom Metazoa; phylum Chordata; class Mammalia; order Chiroptera; family Phyllostomidae; genus Desmodus; species Desmodus rotundus. The sequence continues at coordinate 60,475,233 of NC_071393.1, read as the reverse complement.
TCACCTGGCATATTTTGTTCAGTATATGGCCTCTTCCCCTCAAATATAATATTTTTGAAGTTCACTGATGTTGTTGCATTTATCAGTTTTTAGTCTCTTTTTATGGCTGAATAGTATTTGATTGTGTGAATATACCATAGTTTGTTTATTCATTCTCCTGTTGATAGACACCCAGGTTATTCCTAGTTTGGGATTATTGTTAATGAGTTTCCATGAACATTCCTGCACAAGTATTTTTGTGAACATAGTTTTCGATTCTCTTGGGTGAATACCTATGTGTGGATCAGGGATTATAGGTAATGCAGGGTTATAGCATATAAATTTAGTGTTGTCAGAATCTTACGGAACATATTAAAATGTGTAAGTTCCTCTATAACCTTGCCAACACTTGATTTCATCAGTCTTTTACTTTTTTAAATTTTTATTTATTTATTTTTAACCAGAGGGGAAAGGAGGGAGAAAGAGAGGTAGAGAAACATCAATGTGTGGTTGCCTCTAGCACACCCCCTACTGGGGACCTGGCCCGCAACCCAGGCATGTACCCTGACTGGGAATTCAACTAGCAACCCTTTGGTTCACAGGCTGGCACTTAATCCACTGAGCCACACCAGCCAGGGCTTTCATCAGTCTTTTAATTTTAGTCATTCTCATGATGTTTAGTGGTATTGCATTGTGGCTTATTTTATTATTGAGGTGTATAATGATTTCTTTTTGTACCCTGGATATGAAGTTCTCCTCAAATATGTTTTGTAAACAGTTTCTCCCAGTCTTTGGCTTATTTTTATTACCTGAGTTTTTAAATAAACAGAAGAGAAGTTTCTAATTTTGATTATTGCTTTCTCAATTCATGAAGATATCTTCCTGTTCTTCTTTAAAATCTCTTACCTTTAGGTATGTTCCATTTTGAATGAATTTTTCTGTATGGCAATACAAGGTAGGGATGATTTTTGCTTTTGTTTTTGTTCTCATATAGATACCCAATTGTTCCAGCAACATTTGTAAACATGACTTTCCTCTTGGCTTGCTTTGGCAGCTTTGTAAAAAATCAAATGACTATCCAAGTGTGGGTTCATTCTTGGGTTCTCTGTTGTGTTCCGATGATCTATATGTTTCTTATAAAAACATCTATAAGAATCTGATGATTCTTATGCCAGTACTACTGTTAACTACTGTAACTTGTAGTAAGTTTCACTTTGCTCTTTTGTTTTCAAGACTGCTTCGGTTATTCTAGGTCATTTGTATTTCCATATCAATTTTAAAGTCAACTTGTCAATTTCTATATGAAACCTGCAAAGATTTTGGGTTGGATTACACTGAATTTGTGGCTACCACTTTCTGATGCATTTGTAACAGTCCTGAAAGGCATCCCCTTGACCAGTCTTCTCTTGCACATTGAATTTATTTGAATTTATTTATTTGGATTGAAATATTGTGTCCTTGGGTTTCCTCTGCTACAAACAACAGCTGGCAATTTAGATGGCATTTAAGAGCTTTATATTCATAATCTTACATGCACAAACAAATCTTTTAAGTGAACAATTATTTTTCTCCAAATTATCTGTAAGATGCCTGAGGCCCAAGGAGTATAAATAATTTGTACAAAGTCAGACAGGTCATAAGGAAGGATTTGAATTCATGTTCCTCTTACTCTGAAGCTTAAATGTTCCATGAAACAAAATTTTATTATTCTTCACTGACCATTATCATCATGTGAGTCCAGGGGGCAGGGAGGTTATATCAGCTAGGATCCAAATGCTAAGTAACAGAAAGATGAGACAAAGCCATTTTGTGATGATGAAAGAAGCAAAGACCTTCAGGAGCCAGTCTGGGTGGCTTTATCTGGAGATATCTAGGATCAGGGGATGGATACCATTGAGGTGTGGGGACTTGGAGCCAGCTGGACCTCAAGGAGATTGAAGGCAGACAGCCTCTCTCCCAAACTGGCCTGGGGCAGGGGCAGCCCAGATTAGAGGTGACCATCTAAAAACAGCCTGTTCTAATGCCTTTGGCTGCCTGGGAATATTTATATCTTGAGAAACTCACATGTGATACGCTTGGCAATAGCTGCAGGGACCGTCTCCTCCTCCTCCCCTCAGATGCACTCAGGGCAGCAGAGAGAACACAGAGATTCACAAATGAGCTTTCTTTGTAGGGGCACTAGCTGTTTTGAAATTCTTCATTAAATCTTTTTCACAAATAAATTGCCCAGTGTCCATGGGGAATATTTCCATCTTTTAATCATATGCAGTTCGAATTGACTCTAGAGCTGCAGTGTGCAGGGGTTGGTGTGGAGGGCCTTGGCAAGGGAGGAGGGGGCGGGCGGAAGGAAGCCTAGCCCTTGCCATCTCTTTTGAATGTAAGTAACAAAAGGAGGGCCCAAAGGGAGCAATTGGAGTGAGCTTATGTTTTGTGATGTGTTTAGCACCTGTCCTGCCTATGGATTTTTGAGACACTGAAAGTTAGTTATGCACCTTACATACTGGTTTGGTATTGGTTCCAGAAGTAAAATCGTGGAGTTTGACTTTCATAGGCTGGTGAGCCATTCTAGATTAATAGTTTAAATAAAATGTCAAGTATCTGATTGCCATGGAAACATTAATGCAAAGTGGACCCTGTAGCACTTCATGCTGTAGAATTACAATGATAAGAATTACCTTAGTCTTGAGACACGTTCTGAAATGGCCAGACTTATATCCCTGAAAAATGAGTCATCCATGCACAAAGCAAGAAATAGTGTGAAATGCTCCCACTCAGTCATGTCACCATGCACACAGTTATGAGTTGGACAAATATCAGGGTTTTTTCAAAGGACAGGAACAGATAATGCAGGCAGGCCTTACTGTGGTGTCGTCCTTGCTTGCAGTGGAAGAACCGGCGAAGACAGGGTACCAGCTCTAATGCTCTTCAGTCCTGGGGAGGGGAGTGTCTCAAGGGATGCCAGGCACCTGGGGTTAAGCTCAGGAATGTACAGCAGGTACTTTGGGCTTTGCTTCAGGACATCTCCACGGAACACAGATTCCAGCTGCCTCCCCCAGCCTGATTATCAGAGCCCTGCTGATTATTTTATGCAAATGAGGAGAGATGGATTTCACATTTCCCCCAGCCAGGCTTTGCACAGCTTTGCATTTATTATCCCCCTTTAAAAATACAGAGTCCTCAGAGAAGGGGAATGGCTCATTTTATTTGTTCACCAGCAGAGTTGGCACAGGCTCGTCAAGCAATCATCCTGGGCTGTGATCTGCAAAGCTGCCCTTTGTTGTTCGACTCACTTACCCCCCAGATTGTTTACAAGACACACACAGACAACCGCATGCCTCAAAACAAGTTATTTCCTGATTCAGCAAAACTTATCATCCTGAGTGATGAAAATGTTACAGCATTTGCTGACAAGCCATCAGATACACCTAAAGTTATGTCCCCAGCACCTTGTCCCCATTCACATCTCAGGATGGTAAACACTTAGCAGGTCCCAGATCTGGATGATTGTGCAATCAACCACCTGCCCCTTAGCTCTTCAGATACTGCTTTGCCTTCATTGGTGTTGGTCCATCACTGGGAAAAGAGTGACTACATTTCCCTCCTTTGGGAAATAGGAGAAATAGCTTGTGTTTTCTATATAACCAATGCAATCTGGAAATTAAAATCGGGTGTCTTGCTTTTTGGATAAAATTCTTTAGACTCCACAATAGAAATATACCTGAACCGATTATCATAGTAAGATGTTTTCTTCTCTTCCTGCTGTAACTGAAACCCAAGAAAACAGTGTGCCTTTCCATTAACCTTTCCTCCCTTTCAGGTTCTCCATCATTCTTCTTCCAGCTCCCATCCTAGGGAGGAACTAATATAATTTGTATAAAATGAGCAACTGGAAATTAATGGTGCAGAGATCAGCTGACATATCCAATTCCTCCAGAAGAACTTGTGTGATGATTTCCCCTGATTTACAAGATACAGTCCAGCAACAGTATGAGCTCATCAAAGTGGGGAAAAATGGCTTCTTGTCACAACCTGGAAAGAGTTCCACAGATCTCTGTCAAGTGCAAATAAAACTCTGTAGCTCTAGAAAGGTTTATTAAATCAGAGATTTATAATCCAGCTTGGCAAATAGGTCTTTGCTACCTACTTCTGGTGAATCATGACTCATTCCAGACCTGTGGCATAGAATATTGACACATGTGTGTATAATGCACACACACATATATGTTCACATACATACATGTATTTATTAACAATCAGTGCTGACAGTTGGGTTGAGTATCTATGAATGTGTGAAGCACTAGGACTTATAGATAACCTAAATTGATAATGATAACAGTTGCTAACATTGGTTGAGTCCCCTTATGAGCCAGGAGATATATAGATGTCTTTTATAGTTATATAAACTCTGCAAAATAGATATCTTCATTTTTCAGATGAGAAGACCAAGACAGAGACAATGAGTTTACTTGACTGTTCAGGCTGATATGAGATGCAGTCAGGATTCCGATATAGGTCTGTGCTGACTCACAGTCCCTGCTGGACACATCAGTAAGGAACCTTGTAGTTTTCAGTAGTAGCAAACCCAGTGCAGAATGGCTTAAATAATACAGGAAATTAATTGTGTCACATAACTAAAAAAGCAGAGGTTGGCTTCAGTGGCAGCTTGTTTGGGCAGTTTAAACGCCATCACGAAGGCATGATTTCTCATGGTCTATCCAGTCTTGTCTTTCGTAAGCAGGGTTATGTTGGTCACAGCAGCTCTGTCCCCCTCTCAGGACACCAAACACCTCCCCAGTGGTTCTGGCTGGCACATCATCCACACACCAATCAGAAAAGGAAGACTGATTCTTAACTTTTAGAGATGAGAGAAGCTCTTTTTTCTTAGAATCTCAACAAGTATCTTTTATTAAGTCATTGAGTTTGGTAAGATTACATTCCCATCCTTGAACCAATTCCTTGGCCAGGGGGAATGGGCCAATTAAGGCACACATCTAAAAGTGAGTGTGGATCGATCCCACCCAAACCCCTTGGCTAAGAACGGATAGGAGAGATGCTTTCCCCCAAGCTACTTCTTTGCTGATACTACTATTAAGGATTATGAAGCAAATGACATATCTATGCAATGGATTTTAGAGTACCCACACAGCAGCATTCAAACAAGGATAGTAAATAAGAGCTGAGAAAGATAACTTAAGGAATTATTTGTCAGAAAAGAAATAAACAAGAGAAGAATCCTAGAACAGAAAATTTGAGCAGTTTTATTGTTCTTGTTGTTGGTTTATTTTGCTCTGTTTTGCTTAGTGGGAAATAGCTAGAAGTTGGAAGAGAAAAGCTGAAGTGTAGAAGTGGAGAAATCAGTCATCAGGAGGAAGAGAGGACCGTGTGCCTGTTCCTTTGGGTACAGCAGCAAGATAAATTGTTATGGTGAGACGGAGTGATGGAGAGCAAAGGGCTGAACAAGTTAGGCTGTCTAATAATATTGACTATCAAGCTGCTGCAAATTTTTGAACTGAAAATTAACATGGCAAAAATATTGTTAGAGCCATATTTTTCTATTTTATTTTACTTTGTATCCCTTGAGTTAGAAATAAGAGGTTAGCAATGAAAGGGAAAAACAAGCAGAAGGAAGGCAAGCCAGTGCCCAGGATGTGAGGTTATCATCTCAAAAAGCATGTGTAAGCACACGCTAGACCATGTGTCAGGCTGTGTGCTAGGCACAAAACTAGGAGAGAGCACACAAAGACGGATCAGGCATAGTACCTCAAGGAGCCCACAGTCTGAAAGTGTAGGTAAATATGTAGATATCATTGGCAATACAACATGGTGGATAGCATATGGTGCACAAGAACAGCAACTAACCCTCAAGGAATATGAGAAGTCCACATTGGAGATGCAACAATAGCCTTAATTAACATGTGACCTGGGAATGTGAATGCTGTGTCCTAGCTAAGCTATGTTGCAGGGAAGACAAGTCTATTTAAAAGAAAAAAAGAGGAAGAAAGGAAGGAAAGGATGGCAGGTGGGAGGGAAATATGGGTTTTTACTTGCCTGGTTGCACTCATTTGTCCTGTGGTTTAAGAGTTCAAGCCTCGGTTCTGGCCAGTGTGGCTCAGTTGGTTGGAGTGTAGTCTCATAAACTGGAAGGTTGTGGATTCAATTCACCAATTGGGACATATGCCTAAGTTGTGGGCTCCTTCCCTGGTCAGGGTGCGTACAAGAGGCAACCAATCGATGTTTCTCTCTCTCTCTCTGTCCTTCCTTTCCACTCTCTCTAAAAAATCATAAGCATGTCTTTGGTTGAGGGTTAAAAAACAAAAAAAGAGTCCAAGCCTTTTCTTTTTCTGTTTTGAAACTTTTCAGTTAAAATGTCACCAACAGAGGCAGAAAATGGAAAAGACTGAAATAACATTTACAATTAGAGTGAGCAAGAGAATGTGGTTGTTTCTGGGTATTGTAATAGAATTTAGTTTGTATACATTTCATATTTTTCCACCCTTGACTTGTTCTATGTGGCAATTCCTGATACAGTTTGTGGTATTACATAGAGGAAAGGGACAATTTTTTTTAAAACTGAAACATGGATTTGGCACTAGAGATGGAAGACAAATCAATTAATGACATTATTTTTCCACTAACTGATACTCTAACAAAACAATAATATATGCATATTAAACAGAGAAAGGGAGAATGACAAACCATTGCTTTGACCTTGCAAAAAAAATTATAAAGAAATAATTTCAGACATCTGTAGTTTCAACTGAGAATTTGTTTTTCCTGCCGTGATTGAGAAATGTCATTTCTTCACTCTGGAAAGAGGATCAGAGGTGAAGAGCAGAGGGCCAGCAACAATTGTGCATGAACCTGAGATATGTCACCCCCTATCTCTAGAGTTTCCTGAACTGTGAACACTCGTTCACTGTGAGGCACTGCTGATTACTATGTCGTCACAGTGTCAGCTCTGCTGCATCATCTTGTCTGTTGTGCTTGGCATCTCAAGCTTTCCCTTCCTTCTGCAACTTCTGCAACTCATTTTTGTTCAATTATTCATCGAAATAGGCTCCTCTGAAATTTGGAAGAAATTAAATGTTATATCCACATTCATACCAAATTAATTAATCATGATTAATGTTCCTATAATAAATACAAAAGGAATTAATCATGATTAGCAACATATTGAAATGTGCAGCTCAGAATTTGAAGTTTTCTCTGCTCATAATGTACCTTTGAAGCCTTGAAAAGTATCCATGGCTTTCTGCTTCCTTGTCTGTTGTTGTGGCTGTTCCAAGTCAGTGACTAAGGCTGGGGGACTAGTGTGTTAGTAAATAAAAGTGGACAGTGAGCTTTCTTCTTTGGTCTTAGGGAGTCACTGATGCTTTATAAGGGTGACACTCATAAGACCTTTTAGTTTAGGGATTGGCACATGATGGGTCATGAGCCAAATCAGGTCCTCTGTCTGTCTTAGTTTGCCACTTCTGTGTTGGCTGCACAAGTGCTACCACGGCAGAGGACAATAGCTGTGACAGAGAGACATCATGTGACCCACAAAGCTAACATATTTACTTTCTGGACCCAGAAAAGAAAATTCTGGATAAAAACCAAGATGGCAGCGTAGGTGGACACACTGCGCCTCCTTGCACAACCAGAACTGACGGAAAATTGAATGGCAAGGAAGTCCAACACCAAGTAAATAAAAAATAGGCCTTCATCCAGACCAGTAGGAGGGGTGGAGACGGGCAGCCAGGGCAGAGAGGACTCGCGTGGCCCTGGCGGGACTGAGATTGATGGAGTATGGGGCGAACAGGGCAGGCAGTCTGACCACTGGCAGACCCTATGGCCTCACATTCTCGCTCGGATAAACCAAGAGGGCCGGACTCAGAGTGGCGGAGAACGGGGCAGGCAGAGCACAGGTAGCACCCCGCGGCCCCACACTCGAGCACAGATAAACCGGAACCAACGGAGGGGAGCGAGGCAGACTGCATAACCCAGGGCTCCAGCGCGGGGAAATAAAGCCTCAAACCTCTGATTGAAAACGCCCGTGGGGGTTGGGGCGGCAGCAGGAGAGACTCCCAGCCTCACAGGAGAGGTTGTTGGGGAGACCCACAGGGGCCTAGAGTGTGCACAAGCCCACCCACTTGGGAGCCAGCACAGGAGGGGCCCAGTTTGATTGTGGGTAGCAGAGGGAGTGGCTGAAACCCAGTGGAGAGTGGAGCAGGCGCCATTGCTCCCTCTCTGCCCTTCCCCCACATACAGCGTCACAGCGCAGTGACCAGCATTACCTCACCCCGGTGAACACCTAAGTCTCTGCCCCTTAAAGTTACAGATGCACCAAGACAAAAAAAAAAAAAGGCCCAAATGACAGATCATTTCAAAGCTCCAGAAAAAATACAACTAAGCAAGGAAGAGATAGCCAACCTATCGGATGCACAGTTCAAAACACTGGTTATTAAGACGCTTACAGAATTGGTTGAATTTGTTCGAAAAGTAGATGAAAAAATGAAGCCTATGCCAAGAGAAACAAAGGAAAATGTACAGGGAACCAATAGTGATGCGAAGGAAACTGGGACTCAAATCAATGGTGTGGACCAGAAGGAAGAAAGAAACATCCAACCAGAAAAGAATGAAGAAACAAGAATTCGGAAAAATGAGGAGAGGCTTAGGAATCTCCAGGACATCTCGAAACGTTCCACCATCTGAATTATAGGGGTGCCAGAAGGAGAAGAGGAAGAACAAAATATTGAAAACTTATTTGAACAAATAATGAAGGAGAACTTCCCTCGTCTGGCAAAGGAAATAGACTTCCAGGAAGTCCAGGAAGCTCAGAGAGTCCCAAAGAAGCTGGACCCAAGGAGGAACACACCAAGGCACATCATCATTACATTACCCAAGATTAAGCAGAAGGAGAGAATCTTAGAAGCAGCAAGAGAAAAGGACACAGTTACCTACAAAGGGGTTCCCATACGACTGTCAGCTGATTTCTCCAAAGAGACCTTACAGGCAAGAAGGGACTGGCAAGAAGTATTCCAAGTCATGAAAGGCAAGGACCTACATCCAAGATTACTGTATCCAGCAAAGCTATCATTTAGAATGGAAGGGAAGATAAAGTGCTTCTCAGATAAGGTCAAGTTCAAGGAGTTCATCATCACCAAGCCATTATTATATGAAATGTTAAAGGGACTTACCTAAGAAAAAGAAGATAAAAAATATGAACAGTAAAAATGACAGCAACCTCACAGTTCTTAACGACCACACCTAAAACAAAAACAAGAGCAAACTAGGCAAACAACTAGAACAGGAACAGAACCATAGAGATGGAGATTACATGGAGGGTTGTCAATAGGGGAGCGGGAGGGGGAGATGGGGGGAAAGGTACAGAGAATAAGTAGCATAAATGATAGGTGGAAAATAGACAGGGGGAGGGTAAGAGTAGTATAGGAAATGCAGAAGCCAAAGAACTTATAAGTATGACCCATGGACATGAACTATAGGGGGGGAATGTGAGAGGGAGGGGGTGGGCAGGATGGAGTTGAGTGAAGGTGCGGAAAAGGGACAACTGTAATAGCATAATCAATAAATATATCAAAAAAAGAGAAAATTCTGCCAACACTTGCTTTAAATGGGCACAAAGAAATAAATAAATTTTGTACTTTTTTTATTGTCTCAACTATTTGAGGGTGAGGATGCTCAAGTGCTTTGAACTAAAACTTCTTGAAGGCAATGACTCTGAATTTGTCTTCCACGCCCAGTATTGTGGGCAACATAGTACTCGGCACATAATAGTGCCTCACCATGTTGTGGTTGAATGAATAAATGAATGAATGCTTACAGATTTTGAGCAAGAATTTCATTTTATTTTAATGACTAACTTTTACACATTTGAAAAAGAAGTTTTTGTCATTGTTGTTATTTATAATATGTTCTGAGATTAGGTACAATTACATACAATGCTATACAGTTCTATAACGTTTACTTTTGCACCTTAGTTAATAAGCACTATAGTGATAACCATGTACTAAGATTATGTGCTTTTAAATATTGTCATTTAACCTTCACGCACCCCTTGGCTACAGAGTGTCAGACAAGAGAAATTAAGTACAGAGATAGGAAGTGACTCCATCAAAGGCACACGGGTACTAAGTGGCAAAATGAAAATTTGGACCCAGCAGTCTGGCTTCGGAATCTGGCTTTACTCCACTTGTGCAATGCTTCCCAGCATTTTGTGTAAGGGGACACAGCATTTTTTAAATCCTTACCCAAGGATATGTTTATTGCTTTTAGAAAGAGAGAGACAGAGAGACAGACAGACATCAGTTGCCTCCTGTATGTGCCCCCCAACCAGGGATTAAACTTGCAACTTTTTGCTGTATGGTATGATGCTCCAACCAACTGAGCCACCCAGCCAGGGTAGGACACATTACTTTTTAAGGACTGATCTCTCCACTTTGAGTAATGAAGCAGATGCTTTGGTCTCTTCTCGCTGGAACAGGCCCTTTTGAGGGTTATGAGTTAATGCTTGGTGTCCTCAAATCTCTAAAAGAAAATACAGATGCAATAGCTCTTTTTCATAACATGACCAATTCGGGTCAAAATAAATCATCTGGAAAATGTTTAACCCTTCAGAATTCATTACATCTTATTAGTTCCTGATGTAAAGATTTCAAAATTAGGTGGAATTTCAGATGTTCATTCAACTCATCCATTTGATTCACTTTTATATCAGTGTGAAGGGGTAAATTAAATGAAGAAAACATAAAAATATGTGATTCCCTGTATCAGTGAATTCTTGGGGGCAGAGAGCCACAAAGTTCAGGAGAAAAAAAAAGATTACGTGGAAGGCGAGTAGGTAGTTCATAAACTGAAAGCCAGGCTCTGGTCTGAGTAGGAACTCAGGGACTGAGCACCAAAGGAGGAGCCGATGGCAAAGCATCTCAGCTGCCTGGAGAGGGAACAGCACTCACGCTCTACTCTTCCTGGTCTTTTCCCCTTGCCCTGCTGGGCTCATTAGAATGTTGCTGCCATTCACTGTAAACATTTTCTCAATTATCCATGTGCTTTTGCATCACTGTTTCAAGATTTAAAGGCCAAAAAGGGTCAGAGGTGTATGTCTTAACTGCCAAAGGTAAGGATGGACAGTACCTGGCTTTCTGCACCAAGCTTCACCAGGGAAGCCTCGAAAATCACAGGAGTGCTCTGGTGCTAGGTAGCCAGCACACACACACATACACAAATATGCACATGCATATATCCAAATAGATATCCCCAATAATAGTCCCACCCTCACCTCTTAGTGCTTTATATTGCTTCTATTAATAATTTTCAAAAGGATGTTCATTTCTCTAATTAATTCTATTCCAGGTAACTTAACAATGATTTTTTATGGTGGTTATGATTTCAACAAACATTTTTTTAGTTGATGTGACAAAAAGCAAGAATTTTTGATAAATTTTAAGCCATTATTTTTTAAACAGAGAGAAAGTGTTAACCTTACATGGGTTAATCATCAAGAGTCAGTGGGAATCAACAATTTTGTCCTAAAGGACTCCGTTGTACTCTGAGAAAAGTCCTGCATTTATCACTTTATTTTATGGAGAGCAAGTAATGATTCAATACCAAACATCAGGGGTGAGGAACTAAAGAAGAGAATTCACAGATAGGCTAGAAGTCTAATTCAAACTCTTGAAGGAGAATTAAAGAACTGTTTTTCAAATATGTATCCTATTTGACTTTTTTGTATATTTGTTAGTACATTATATGTCATTATTTCTTCTTTCATTTGTTCAATAAGCATTCATTGAGCTTTTGCCAAGTGCCAGGGAGCGCTCGCACAGAGCACCGAGTAACCACCACGTTCGGGAGTCAGAAAGCACTGCTCTCTCAGGAATTATAACCTTCTGTGACTCTGGTACAGTCTCTCCTACCGAGATTTTTATCCTACTGCTTAAATGACTGCAATAAAAGATTTTTAAAACCAAATAACTGGTTTTATAGAATGCTTTTTATTTCAATCAAATAATTCAGAGATGTGGTAGACAGTTACATAATGACCCTTAATGAATCATGCCTTCTGCAGTGTTTCTTGTTGCTCCTTCCACCAAGAGGTGAACTCTATTTTACTTACCCCTTAAATCTGGGCCGACCATGTGATTTTTATTGACCCAAAAGTGGCAGAGATGTTGGTGTGCAATTCTGGAACCCAGATCTTGGCAGGCCCTACGGCTTCCTCTTTCACTATCCGAGAACCCTGAGACTGTGCCAGGCTGTGAGAAGCCCAGTTTAGGGGCCTGGAGAATGAGAGGCCACTTAGAAGACCAGTGAAGTGCCCCAGGCAGCTGCCAGCACCACTGCCAGACTGGTGAGGGAGGCTATCTGGCACCTGCTCGCTCCAGTCAAGCTTCCGGATGACTACAGCCACACGACTGGTCCCCCGGTGACTGCAGCAGAAACGCGGCCCTCCGGATCCTCAGAATTGCCGGTATATGGATGGTTTGTAGAGCAGCGGCAGACAGCGGCAGGAGGCGTTTATGAAATACCTGTCACCACTAAATCTGCCGTTCTTGGGTTCAGATTCTCTGACCGGACCTAGTTTCTTCACATCCATCTATGAATTAGCCATTCCCCCAAGTTGGGTAGAGAGTACTTACCTGATGAGATTACATATTTCAGGTGAAGGTGATACTGGAAACTCTTCATTGTTCTCTTTGTATTTACTAGTTTTTCTTGGAAAATAATTGTGGATTTTTACAAGGTCTCATAAACGTTTAAATAAAAAATTACATGTTCATTAATTATCTAGAGTTGTATTTCCAGGGAAGGAGGAACACAGATGGAAAAGCAATTGAACAAAACCTTAGAAATGACATTATTGTAACTTCAAATGTTACTTGGGTAGAGATTGTGAGCCTCTGTGCCAAGTCCGGTTTTGAACATGGTGAGGGATGCATGTATGTTGAGATTATACCTTGCCCAACATAAGTCACAAATACCTATACAGCACTCAGATTGTAATAAAAGTCTAATACTTTTGTTAACAAAGAAGGTTTTTATGAACTGCTAAATGACTTGCATGACAATAACACACTTAAAAATACAAATGAAAAATTTAAAAATACAAATAAAGAACATAAACAAACAAAAAAAAAAACCTTTTCTACATCACCCCCTTCCCCATATATACTGACAGTCAAGAAATCCCAATGACTATGTCCCATTCTTCAAGACAGTCAAACAAACTGGTGTCTGAAACAGCAGCTCCAGCCTTTTCCTACCAGAGTTTGTGCCTGAAGTGAATCTGTGCATCCCGGAGCACTTGACAGAGTGAGTGTGAGCATCAGAAATCATCAGTGTTATTTCTTTCCATGCTGGAGAAAGGACTGGTTTGTTTCATGTAGATAAAACATGGAGGTTTCTTAGCCTGGGCTGCTGTCCATTTCCTTCCTTGGTTGGAAGCAGAACGATTGTTGCCTTCCCCTCGGCCTTGGAAAGGAGAGTGGGACATCTACACACACCTGAGCCGTGCGTCAGTGATGTGCATGTGAAGTGTGTTCCTTCCTGTCATTTGCATGGGAAAAACCAAAAATAAACTATGTTCCCTCTGCACTTTTTTCTCACAGGTAAAAGCCTTCTAACAGTGCCTCAGATTGTCTCATGGAAATTAGACTCATTTTTCTAAAATTGAAAAGACCCACCCACACTCGCCTTATCACATAGCCAATGAATAGGCATATTGAGATCACACTTATTTTTTTCAGCAAGTCAAAAACTCAAGTTCTATCACATTTTCAGCTAGTGGTTATTTGAAATCTGCAGGACAATTAAAAATAGTTTTAAAAATTATGTTATAAAAAGAGAACATCAGTTTCAAGCATGCTCTTTTAGAATTTGAATTGTTGACTTGAATTGCATCTCAGAATTTAATACATCCAGCCCCCAAGGTAAATACTGTTAAGCAAGCTTGAACTAAGTTTAACATAATTTAACGTGTTCAGTTATAATATTTGTTTAAGAAGAATTACCTCTAGCTTTTTACAGGTATGTATTTGCTATAACTCTTTAGAGCTTTGCCTCTCAGATGCAATCCTTATGCCGGAAGTAAAGTGTTCATTACTCCACCTGGAAGGGAGTATGTGTTCTTTTGCTTTTACTATCAGAAATGACTGGGAAAATATTTTGACTCAATAATGTGTACAAATCATATTTAATAGGATAAGTTCATTTTTCAGTGTCCAGTATAAGTATTTTGATAAACCACAGCTCACAGATCCATCTAAACCACAGTAAGTTATGGTCACCATATGCATCAAAATAACCAGAAGGAAACTTTGAACTGTCTTCCAGTACATAATGCTATTCTACGAATAACATTGACCAGACGGTCCCCACCTTCTCTGAGAACAGAGTAACTGCAGTGGGCTTATACTTTCTAAAGGGAATTCAGGTTAGACTTTCCTTTTGATAATGAGTTGTTGGGCATTAGAATTTGCAGTAGGATGTAAAATACTGTTCTCTCTCATCCTCTTTCTCTCTCAGACTACCTTTGTGATCTTATGGCTCAATGTTTATCAAAAATTCCGTCGAGAGAGACACAGCTAAGGAAGAATTGTTTGCAGAATGTGAAGTTCTTTATGAAGAAAAGAGCTTTTCCAGTTCCCTCAAGGTCAAACAAGATACAGATGGAGCCAGGTACTTGCAGTTGCCACCACCCTCTGCCTCCATAGAATTGTTTTTACTAAATTATACCTTTCTTGTGTTTCTGTCACACTACATAAGACATTGGTCTCATACCAATATCTCCTGCAAGGGTGCTGTTGAGATGACTGATTTCTGCTCCCCACAGCCTACTCTATACAAAGACCCCTGAGAGGAATGACTCCCAGGTCTTAGTAACCAGGGTAGTTTCACCATCGATAGTGATTAGTATTGCTGAATAGATACAGTGATTGTGTAACAGCAACATTGCCCATTTTATGGTGACAACGAGAAAACCCAATTGTGTGGTACACTCATGCCCAGACACTGCAAATATACTGCAGCAAATCTCCCGGTGAACTTTTATGTTTATCCATGTGTCATTCTGTTATAACAGTACTACTATTTGTAATAACTGCTGTTTATCATCTACTCACTACCTGCAAGGATATATGCTAATAGCTCAATATATAGCATTAAATTAATTCTAACAGAACACACTGATAATGATTTTCATATCTATATCTCTTACATATACACATTCACAAGAGGTCAGCACATTTTAGAATTTCATCCAGCTATTAGGGGAAGAACTGAGATTTCTCTACAGCGAGGCTCTCAGTCATAGGAACAAACATGTAGGGGCAGCATCTGGGTGCAGCCACAGCAATACACGCCTTCTGTGCGTTATCTTAATTAAAACCAGGAAAACCCTATGTCATGGCAACTATAATGAGTACTATCTATCATCAGTACTACTTATTAGTAATAAGACTATTATAATCTTCATTATACTGATGGGAAAACTGATGCAGAGAGAAGTTAAATCAATTTCCAAACTCAAAGGTCATGTAAGGGTAGGATACAAACCCAGGTAGTTTAACTCCAGACTCCAGGAGGATAAATATGACCTTATTGTGTTAGTATTTTACATATCTTTGTGAGGTGAGGGGTATTCATATCTAAGTACCTACATCTGTACTTACACGCACACACACACACACACATTTGCCACTTTCCTTTTCTTAGGTGGAAGCAATATTGCTCAGTGTTAAAGTTAAAAAAATATCTCTAATGGAGTAGGTGGTTCTGCCTGCAGCCTGGGAAAAAGGGCTAGACGATTCTTAAAAATTCCTTTCTGCCCCAGTTCTACTGGGTTAAATGCTCCTTGAGGGTAGAGACTATGCTAATGCACTTTGAGCAGTGATAAGACGGAACTTGTTAGTGCCTCTTGGCTTTTCACTAGTCCTAAAGCTGGACGACTCTGTGTTCCCATGTGCCTCTCCATTATACAAGAAGGACCCGACTTCCCTTGCAATGGACTCTTGCTCTGCTTAGACCACACCCACTGGCGCCTTAACCCTACCATGGCTGCCTGTTTACAGCTCTGTATGGGCTCCTGAACTTTTTTTACCCTGTGGATGAAGCTTTTGGCTTCAGAATATACTGGGGTACCTGGTTCTTATTTACCTGCTAGTGAATGAGTGTGTAGGAGCCTCTGCAAATTTGGACCAGGTTGAGTGATTTAAGTGCATAAAGTCTGAGTTAATTAGCACTTTTGGCTGCAATTGAATCCTAACCAGGTTGACACAAATGGAATACATTATAAATCCACCAATATCATGGAACACCAAAATGAATTAATTAGGGCTTTCATTGATTCCATACCAGGGCCCGTCTGCCTTTCTCACAAACCTATCCAGATACCCAGCAAACCACAGGAACCAGAGTCTTATTAAAACAAGAAGAGGCGAGTTTGCTTTGTGTTTGTATGAGAAATAAAATGGAATTAATGAATCAAGTCAGAAGCAGTACTTTTAAGATGCAGGTAAAGGGCTACAATAAATACAAATTCTCCAGGGGAAACAATTATTATTTGATCATGGGTCTATGGCATCTGCTTTATGACTAGTAAATAAAATGTTCCATTTGACTTTGGTGGATATTTCCTTTTTCTCAACTGCAGAGGGTGCATTTAGAAAACGTGTCTTTGAAGGGGCCAGTATTTCTTTCTTTCTTTTTCTTTTTTTAAGATTTCATTTATTTATTTATTTTTTTAGAGCGGGGAAAGGAAGGAGAAAGGTAGAGAAACATCAATGTGTGGTTGCCTCTTGCATGTCCCCTACTGGGGAGCTGGCCCACAACCCAGGCATGTGTCCTGACTGGGAATTGAACCTGTGACCTTTTGGTTTACAGCCCAGCACTCAGTCCACTGAGCTACACCAGCCAGGGCAGGGTCAGCATTTCTCATCACTGAAGAACAAGCTGGCTCTTCTGAAAAATCAGCAGTTTTCCTCAAGATTGGCTTCTTCACTACATGGGAAAGACAAGGAGTACGTGTTCTGCCAGCACCTAGGCTGTGTCTCCACAAAGGGCCTAATACCCTGACTGGGAGCCATGTGCTTCATGATAATGAGGTCAAAGATTGTCTCTCCCCATGACTGCCCTCTGTGACATAATTGATAGTGTCTATTTGTGCCACTACCTAAAAGCTGGCAAGATCACATGGGGATGACTACTTGCCATGCAGGGCAGTATATGTATATATAGTACACCAGCTAACAGCAGGGACTAGGGACTCAGGTGGCCTGGGTTCATCTCTACTCTGTTGCTAACCACCTGTGTGATCCTGGCAAGTTTCTTAAGCCATCTGTACCTCTATTTCCTCGTAACAGTATTCACCTCATAGAGATGAAAGGGTTAAATCTGTGTATGTGCATAAAATACTGAGAAGCGTGCACTCACCGTTGCCACCACCGGCAAGTCTTGACACACACACATCCTCGGAATGCTGACCTCATTTCCATTCTCACTGCTTTTACCTCTTGCAGATCCTCATCACCTCACCTATCCATCTAAGAAATTGCCCCCAAACAGGTCTAACTCTCCTTAGTTTGAATCAGTCTTCCATGCAGATCCCTTCTTAATCTTTCTAAAATGACACTTTCACTTCTTTCCATCAAAAATCACTTTCTCCAAGGTAAAGTTTACTTTTCTTTGCCTGGCACTTAATCCCTTCTACAGTATTTTCCCTGCTTCATTGTCAACTTATATTTGCAATGATTTCTTCTTTTCCCTGCATCATAGTTTTGGCTGTATCTTTTGTTGTGGAGACAGGGTTAAACAAGAGAAAGGAAGGAAGGAAGCTGAAAAGAAGTGTTGCACAAAATGGATATTCCTAATTTCTATTTAATAAATCAGGGCTCCTGAGGTTGGTTCAAAGCCAGGTCTGGCTACATTAATGTCAAAGCCTGTGTCCAGGCCACCCCTAAGGATCTGAGAAAATCTCTGTGGATGGTGGGGTCACAGTCACCTTGTGACATGCACACAGCTCCCAAACCACCGTGGGTCATGAAAAGCTTTGCTGAATGGCATGTGATGGTTTAGAAGCTTTACTGAAGGCTTTCTTGCACAGTGAGAGGCAGCCACATTAGCTGCTGTTGTTACTTGGCCTGGACATTATATTAACATAATACAGTTTCTATCTTTAAGAAATACTAAACAGGAATGAAGGTGAGCACTGCATTCCTAATGGGTTTGCACCATTTCTGTTCTTTAATTCTTCTTCATTCTGGCCATCCACAGCTGAAATTGAAATTATTTCTGTTTTTGGTGAAGTGGAATGGATTCATTTCCAACCTGCACTCCGCTATAGTTTTGATGGAATCTGCATATTGGGGGAGGCAAAGATATTGATATTAGAGTGATCTCATTTCTTATCTGCAAAACGTGTATGTGAATGCTGAGTATTACATCTCTGTGTGTGTTTTAGTTACATTTTTAAAAATTTCATAGTTGGCAGGGGCTCCTCTCCATGCTTCTTGCTTGTCTTTGTCTGCTCCCCATGAAACCGATCAGGTTGCCAAGTTCTTACTGACATCAAAGCCGGCTCTGGGCTCAGATCATCTCTGTGGGATGCAGAGGAAGAGGAGAAATAGCTCTTGCCCAGAGAACTCTCCTCTGACGGAGTTCTAAGTAAATTCTGGGGCTTATCTGACAGTTTTTTCACTGGCCAGGCTCCTAGTGAAGTCAAATATTACAGCTGACGTCAA
This sequence comes from Desmodus rotundus, assembly GCF_022682495.2. Classification (NCBI taxonomy): domain Eukaryota; kingdom Metazoa; phylum Chordata; class Mammalia; order Chiroptera; family Phyllostomidae; genus Desmodus; species Desmodus rotundus. The sequence continues at coordinate 60,456,520 of NC_071393.1, read as the reverse complement.
TCGGCTCATGGCCAGGTGCTGGCCTAATGCTGGGCAAAATCTCAGGACGACAGATCTGTCCCCCTTGGATCTTGATTTTTATAGCTCTGTTTTGCATGACGTTCTTTCAAATAGCAATAAAAACAGGAAACACATTAAAAGCATAAGCCACCCATGTGTACATTCCTTTCTCCTGAACCCAAATGAATCCAATGCCAACCCTAACGAGGGTTAATTAATAGCACAACTGTGATTCTGATAGAAAAAATAAATAAATCCTTCTTCCCACAGGCCGCAGAACTAGGTGCTTGCCACTGCTGCGTTCCTTAGCGGCATGTTCTTCACATCTGTGCAAAAACTCTTAATTCTTGTTTGCCTTTCATATAGAGACGCACGGAGGCGCAGGTCTGAGGCTGTTGAAAATGTAAAATTGGTGACCTTAGTTTCTGTGTGCAGGATTTTTCACTTTTGGATACATTCCTACGCCTTTTGTTCAGGAGCCCACCTGCTTGGGGTGTTCCCTGGTTTTCCAGGCTCACCAGTGAGAAAAAACAAAGCTTTCTGCTGTTAAACACCTTTCACAGACACCAAAATATGCACTACTTTTCAACCCCAGGGTGCCTTCGCAAGCAAGGGGTCATCATCAGCAAAGGATGCATTTGTGTTTAAGGGGAGCTAACATGGGAAAACTTCCTGTAGGTGAGGCAGTTTGTAGACTAGAGAGATACGTCCCGTTCCTAGCTTTAAGCAGGGAACACACCAAATACACACTGGAAGGCCACATGTGGGCCTAACATAACCTGTGTGTGTATGAACACTGCAGGCAACATGACTTGGTTGGATGTGGATTTCCTGACAGAGCAGTGAGGCATTTATCTGAAGTCTAGGGGTGACCTTGATGTGTTTTCTTATTTCAAGTGGAAGCAAGGAACTTGCCACCGTGGAAACTCTGCTTAGACTCTTTCTGTCACGGATGTTCTCTTTGACTACACTGTAGAGATGAAAAACCAGAAACTTCACCTGTTTACTCAGCAGACCCTCTGGTGTCTGTTTTTGCAATGAAAGCCCATCCATAATGCATTAAAATATTAAAAAACACTTTTAAGTGATATCATCTGGTGTTTTTAGGTTTTGATTGCGTCTCAGGGACCACCTATTCAGCCTGTTTATTTTACAGCTTAGAGAAATAAGACTCAGTTGGTGGAAAACTGAGCCTAGAACCAAGATTTATTCACTTTCTGCACCATATTCACTTACTTTAGGAAAATCATAAATGCAGTCTATTCTGATGAGAATTTTCATAAGCTCCCCACCCCCAGTTATTTTTAATCCTCTGATAAGAAAGTTCTGTGCAATTAATGTTGCATAACTCATTAATTTATTTCTATTAAATATTTGTGAAACATTTTGGAAAGTAGTATGAGTAAAATAAAGCAAAGCAATGGAGGCAATTACTGCACTTGACAACAGAAATGTAATCATGCCCTTTATGAATTTCGTGCCAATGCTTTATCCTTGTTCTTTCAGATACGCCATGGCTATCGCATGCATAAAAGTGAAAAACTGCTTTAATCTTTCCAATATGAGCCGAATGTTAAAAGCTAACTAGATATTATATGCAATGCAGCTCAACTTTTATGTGAGAAATATCGTACATAATTACAGTTAGTCCTAAAACTTTAGATGTTCTTATTAGCTATCTTTATGTTCTACCCTATCACCAAATTAACTCTACTCTAATCAGGCTGCTCTCTCTACTGTCCCCAATTCACTTATGGTGTTAAAATCAGGCTTGTAGGGGTTTTTGTTTGTATATTTGGTTTTTTGTTTGTTTTTGGAACTGCTTTTCTTTTCCTGACACTAAATCATATGTATCTTCAAAGTTCAAGTTTGAATACTACTTCTACTTCATTAATTCTTCTCTCTAGACACTATGCTTTTCTTTCCTTTAATTTAAACCCTGAAAACATACAATTTATACCACAAAATTTCACACTTAATTATATCCAATAAGGTGTAACTTGCTGATTTATGTTCATCTAGCTAAAATTTGCACTTAGATTATGAAAATTTTTATGCAGACATTTTGTGTTTTCTGTGTTCCTACAGCAGCCAGCACTATGAAGCAGAAATAGATGCCTGATAAGTGTTTGCCGTTGATTAGCCTGTGACTGATTAAGGGGTTATGTGACAGGAAGGGTAGAACTTGCTACTCGAAGTGTGGTTGTGGACCAGCAGCCTCAACATTCCCTGGGAGCTTGTTAGAAATTTGGAATCTTAGCCCCCGTTTCTGACTTGCTGATTTAGAAAATTCAGTGATTTGTAAAGTTTAAGAAGCAATACTTGCTTAGGAAGGAAGTGAGAACTTCCCTCTGAGTTCTGACCAACATGATGCAGGGGCATACGTCTTCTGGACAGCTTCCAGAGGGTATTCACGGAGGGGAGTGATTCTTCAACATTTGGGGTCATCAGCACCTTAGAGAATCTGGCTAAAACTTCAGACCCTCTTTTAGATAAATGAACATAGATGCACACATAATATTTCACATATAGTTTATGAGTTTAAAGGACGCGTTAAACTTATAAACAGATGCTTTGTGGTAGTATTGGGGATTGAAGTATATGAAAGTTAAGAATTATTTACCTACCTGCTGAAGTGCCTGGCTGTGTGTTGTATGTTTACTGTTAAAAATAAAGGGAGATCTAATTGGCCTTTCTCTAGTCTTTGGTATTTGACCCGTGTGCTTGGATAGACAAAACTAATCGCAGGTAATATTGCTCCTATGGGTGGGGTGATCAATATTAGTGTGTAAAAGCTAGTTTAACGAGGAAAGAAGACTTCATGATTTCATTTCTCTCAGTAATGCAGTGAGCTTTGATTCAAGCAGTCAAGATTGTCTACCTAATTATGTGCTTAATTAAAAAAAATTCTCTTTCTCTTTCTTTTAATCCAAGCAAAGAGCCATATGCTTTTCATGTATTTTTTAAAAGTCCTTTGGGGTGATGATCTGAAGTGCTCCTAGTTATAAATTAAATTTTCTTCAAGTAGATTGTTAAAAGTTTAGATGAGCCCAATTAGTGAGAACTTCACTCTAACAGCAAGAGTGAAGTTGGTCATTTTGTCTTCTTTATTGGACAAAAGGGAAGGATCAATGTTGAGTGGGGATTATGGAAATGGATGCTAAAAATAAACACATAAACTTAAAAGGTATGACCAGGGAAGTCAAAGAAGTGGCCTCTCTTTTTGGTATTGAGTCTTTTCAGTTGTTAATACTATTATTTGAAAATATATGACCCCTTTTATGCTAAAGAGAGCGATGAATAAATGGTTATATTTATATTTTAAAAGTCTCCTATTCTATATTCTTTTCAATTGTTTTTTCTAGGGAGAAATAATACCCAAACATATATTAAAGGCAACTTATATTTGCCAATCAATACCATGCGAAATTGGGTTTACACTATTCTGACAATGTAGAGTGAACACCCGTGAGTACTTAGAAGATGTACAGCCTGATGCACTCTTCTATCAGTACGGTCCTAAAAGCAGTATCTAAACAATGTAAAATGTAAAGTACTCAGAATTTCTCTGAATAGATTATGCCTCAGGGCAACCAGTAGTTGAGTAAGAAACAGCTCTCACTAGCCATAGGAGAAATTTTAGAGTTGGTACGAAAGGCAGGCTGGTAGCAACAAGCTGAATTTCATTATTCATCTCCAAGGTGAGTTTTAGACTATTTCACATTCTTTGTTATTGAGGTACTGGGTGAGAATCAGCACTGAAAGAAACAAAAACTGAGTTCCATTTAATTGGATCCAATCGTATACATTTGTAGAGCACCTCGTATATGTGAGGTACACTTCCTGGTTAGGGGAGGAAAGGGCAGTTAGAAACAGAGAAGGTCAGGGGTCAGTACAATTAATATGACATGTTCTCTATCCTTAAGAATTTTTTGCCATTTAGTTGGGGAAACAAACACTAAGGATTAAATAACTAATAATATCTGAAATTGTTAACCTTTAAGAGACTAAATAAAGTGAAGAAAGGAGGCTATATTATTATTCCCTTTTAATGCTCTATGCCTTTTCTTTTTTCTCATCTTATTTCACTGGCTAAGGATAAAAATCTTATTAAAAAAGTGAAACTTGCCCTGCTGGTGTGGCTCAGTGGATTGAGTGCCGGCCTGTGAACCAAAGGGTCACCAGTTGGATTCCCAGGCAGGGCACATGCCTGGGTTGTGGGCCAGGACCCCAGCGGAGGGCGTGCAAGAGGCAACCGCACATTGATGTTTCACTCCCTCTCTATCTCCCTCCCTCCCCGTCTCTCTAAAAATAAATAAATAAAATATTTAAAAAAGTAAAGAAGTGAAACTCAATACAATATCAGGCAGGGGCTCAGATAGAACGGCTGGTTTTAGGGAACCTCTGAGTCATGTCACTCAGGCACTCATATCTCCACCAATGGAGACCTCAGTCCAATGACAGACTGGCAGTCCGAGCAGCAGCTTGGGAGGTGAATTCCAAAGATGTCTTTTAAAAATGGTTTTGGAAAATCTCAATCAAGACTGGCCTTAGTGAACTTAGGAATTAGATGAAATTTAAATTTGGTGTGTTCCCAAAGATAATCTTATTCTAAAATACCATTGGAAGAGAGAGGGGAAGAATGAGATGTATTGGTAACTTTTTCATTTAAAAAATTCTTTTTCATTTAAAAATTTTGTTCCTTAATTTTCCTAACCTTTTTAATTTGGAAGCACTTACATGAAATCTAATACAGTCCAATTTCATTTCTTGTTGCTTTTTCCTTAGAGGAAAGTAAACCATTGTACACTGTCATGTTCAGATACTTAAGAAAACATCTGGGTTAAGTCTTCAGAGTGGAATATTGTGACCTGACTTGTTTGGGATGAGGCCGTATTTCTACATTTGTATCATGGCAGGTCAAGGGCAGTCATATGCCAAAGCCAAAGGCAAATGACATTTGATTTCCCGCTTATTCTTCGGTGTGCGCTTGATTCCCAAGGAGAGATTTATGTTGCCAAGAAAAGTGCCTTGGCTTTTGCCTAATCTGCATAATGTATTCTTAAACAGCATGGAAAATAAAGCGGGACCTGCAGAGAATAACGGCAACTCTGATGCCAGTGACGGTGTTGTCTATGACGACGACAGTGCTTACTACTTTGAAATCACTATCTACAAAATGATTATAATAACAGCTATAAGCCTGTATCATAAACCCTAATTTTTTGTATTTCTGGGACATGCTATCACCAAAAGCAATAATGGCCCTATGACAGAAGCTCTGATAATTATTAGGACAAGTTGAATAAATTTTGCTAGTAGAAATTCAATATATTCCTGCTCTTTTTACTTCCCTGTAGGACACTGGGCTTGGAATCAGGGAAGGAGGGGAAATTTAAGAGGGATGTAGATAAATGATAGGCTGCTTCATCTATGATTGGAAAGCCAGAAAGACAGGTGGGAATGGCTCAATGCTGAGTTAGGAGTACAGATGAATTAATGACAAAATTTACATGAAGAAACATAGAATGAAGAGAAAAGCTAAGTCATTTTTAGTAACTACCTGTAAATCTGTAACCATGATGGTCTCAAAATTAACTTCTGTAACTAAAACATAAAACACTGTGTAGATCTAGAAGCATCTTGGAAATCATGAAAGCTCTCTCATTTCGTAGAGACCAGGCTTTAAAGCTTACAGAAGTTAAATGGCTTGATGACTGTCATATGGTCCCTGGCAGAGTTGGGGCCAGAATATATGCATCATAATTCCCCTCTGACAGCTTAGAGAGGAAAGCTGGTTTTCACAGAGGCTTCAACTCGGTGAACAGATTAAGCAGAATGTGACAGATGGATTGTGTTTATGGCTGCTCTCACTAACATGTATAATTATTGAGATGTTACACGGTGTAAGGTTTAACATTTACTTGTTGACATCTATTTTTTTTTACTCATTGTTTATTGTGCCACTTGGAGAATGTTAAATATTTTGTAAACAATACAATTTATTTTTCTGAAAGGTTATATAACCACTAACTGGAGTTAAAACTGCAGTTAAACTTTATTTTCAAAGCAAATTACTTTTCCTCTTTTGGTGACCTGCTTTCTGGCAGCCACATACAGAGACGGGAAGAGTGTGCAGGTCCCACTGTGGTTTTGTTCAGGTCGCGTTACTCCAGCACGAATTCTAAAACCTGGATCTGTTTTCCCCTCAACACTGGAAGATTCTTATGTACTTAATGTAAATTGGAATTATTAATTTCTCTTTTGAGATGAAAAAATCAATTTACATGCCTTTAAACTCATGGGGTTTTTTTTCAAGGTTTGTGTCTTAATTTCATTTCTAAACATATTTGCTCTTTTATCCTCCATGTTCCTGGCCTCAGAACAAAATAACTGCCACTGCTGTCAGACCAATTATCCATCTGGCTGTGTTCTGTGGAATTCTTTTACTCTTTTTTTTAATCCTCAGTAAATTAACCACATTGGATGTTTCATCTGCTCATTCATTCATTCATTTGCGAAGCACTGGCTCTTTGTTCAGGCCACTGTCATCTCTGGGGTTGTGAAGGGGACAGAGACAGGGTATTCCATCTGAAGAGGCTCGACAGTCAGTGTCACCAAAGGTCACTTCAAGGAAGTGCATAATTACACTCTGTATAACTTGCCTCAGAAGGTCTGACATGTATTGTAAGTATCTTTAATATCCCTTAATTATTAGGATTTATCAATCACAATTTTCTCTGGGTCTTCTTAACCTATTTTTATTTGTAACCTGTAGCTCCTCAGAAAAGAGGCTCTTCCAAAAGTTTACTATTTGGCCATAGAAAAACACATCTATACTTCCTTAAGACAGGCTACCAAGGCCCCCAGAGCAGGGGTGCCAGGCCTTCAATGTATGAGAAGAAAATGTATAATGCTTATTTGACTGCACTATGAAGGGCTCATTTGGAGAAGCTTCCCTCAGCTCCTTTCTGCTACAGGGTTGATACATTCATGATGCACTCTTGTTAAGAAATTCATTTCGCCGAGAAAGAGGATTTTTTAAAAATAAGGTTTCCTATACATTTCATTCTTTATAATAGATCCCAACCAGAAGAAAAAATAAAAAACCCTGAGGGAATCAAAGGTAAGGAGAAGTACAAATTGATTTACAAGTACGGCTGCTCCGAGAGGTTTTACTTCCAGTCTGAGACATGCAATCCTGATGATGTACACAGAGTGAGGAGAGAGACTTTTCTGTTGACTGAAACACAGTGGCAACCCCAGACTTCCAGACAACCAACCAGACAAGTCAGTTACTATCCACCGTGAGATTTGCATGGTCTTTCTGAATTCAGGGAAGGACTGCCAACAATGACAAAGAGAATTCCTACTATGCGTGGTCACGTACTTACATTACATTTAGAATCTGAAGGATTAAAACAAATGAAGGAAAAAAAAAACCTTAAGGGCAACCTAGTAATGTTTAATAATAATTTACATTCTAAATTAGATTGGGGAGATTCAGGAATTAAAATATTGAGGGAAGAAACATTATTAAGGGACTTATTTTAAGAAGTCAGGGAGTGAAGTGAGAAACATGTATTTCAAGTAAAATGTAGACTTTAGTTTGAAATTTAACAATATGAAAGTAGTTTAAACATGATTTTTATGTGTGTTTCCCCTGAGACAGGTCTTGACCGTATACACACACTAAGTCTGCACAGAAACTTAGATCTATATTGTGTACCATGCATTCTCGACAAGGCAGTGATTGAAGAGATAATGAACTGTAATACCAAGGAATGGAGTCTCTTCTGGGAAACAAAAATGCATTAGGAGACATCTTATTTTCATGTGTTAGCAAAGTAAAACCTGTAAGTGGTCTTTAGCAGGGGTTTACATAAGCTAATGAATAAGGAATATGAAAGCTTATACTTCATTAGGCTGACAAGAAATCAATCACATTTGATGAACCAGTAAGTTAGATTAAATGCCAGGGAGTTCCCTGTGAGCACTCAGACCGGACCCACCTGTGTGCACAGGTCAGACAGGCGCTCTGCTTGCAGGCACTACTCACAGTGTCAGTGCTTTGGGGTTCACTGAACAGCACATTCAGAAGCAGCCTATTCACTCTTCTGAAAATCCGTGTGCGCACATCCATGTGTGGCCATTCTTTGAATTGTTTGTGGCAGCAGCTTAATTGTTGCCTGGCTTCTTGGGCTCTATTACTATCAGTTGCAAGAAAATGTTACATCCTCATAACCACATGAAGAGAAATGTAGTATGTGATGGAAGACAAGCATGGCATGACACAGTGCTGGATTGGTTATTGTGTCCTCTAGTACAGACTGACTATTTCCATTGCTACCGCACGTATTTTAGTACTATCTCTGAAAAGTAGCCGAATTGTACATATTTTCTCTTATTTTAAAATGAAAGTGAGGGAACTTCTCCCAGTAACATGTAAGAAGGGATTGTCCTTAAGGTTTTTTTCTCAGTTCTATAGCCCAAGTCACATAACAGAATTTGGAAGCCACGTTTGGACAAAATGGTAAGGTGGAAAGAACCACTGGACTATGTATCAGCTGATCTTCTAAAGGAAATCTGCCTTTTCTCTACTGTGAGCGCAAGCCATGCCACCCTGGGCAAACTGTATTATCTCAATCTATGATCAGTTTCCGTACTTGTGAAGTCATTCACTCTTTTAACATCTGTTTTCTAGCAATATATTTTAAAATGGTTTTTTAACTCTAAAATTCCTATGTCATTACATAATTTTACTAATTCAAAAATTCTTTAATAAAATAATAGTAATGTTAGAAGCCCTTGAAGGGACAGAGAGTATATTTATTAGCAATGTTAGAATAGTGAGCCTGAAATTCTTCCATGGGGTTTGCCAAGAATCTGAAGAGTATATTATTAGAACATTAAAAAAACCTTTTTTAATTCTGACTTCTGTAGGAAACCACAGTTGTACCTGATTACAGGATTATTTGTGCTTTAAGTAGAGGACTTGTTGTGAGCACAAATGAATTATTATATAAGAAGTGTAAGCCAGCAAGAAAGCAAGAAATGTCAATTGTAGAATAGCTTCACGTGTGTAAACTTAGTTCATGATTATAAAACACACAGTGACTTCTAATCTCTGTTAGGATGAATATCTTGGTTTTTTCCTAAGTACAACTTCAAACTTCTTAATACTTTACTCATCAAATAGCAATGGAATATAGTACTCATTGCATGGAAGGCTCAAAGACGTGGATACCTTCTTGAAGGAGAAATATTGCCATATGAGCTCATTATATTTTTGTTGACTAATAGACTGATGGTTGGAAATAATCCTTTAGAAGAAGACTTGTTTGGAAGTGACTTCTTGCAGATACTTTAACTTCTTGGTTTTGTGTTAAATTCAACATGACACTTTGAAAATTATTAGGGTGCTAGGATATCTGCTTGGGAATAAAATTTAGAAAGCCACTGCCTCATTGTGCTGCCGTGGAAAGTCTGGCTTAAGGTAACTCAGGAGGAAGTGGGACTGCTGTATTCTTAACATAGTTAGAGAAGTCATTGTATGTTTGTGACAGCAAACCAGTTCCCTTGACGAGTGAACTTCTTTTTTAAATTTAAAACTATTCCAGCTTGCTCCATTCTAGTAGAAATAGAATACAACTGTTTAGTAACTTACCTGACCTGGCCTTCTAAAGGTAGAGCTGGTTACTAAGTTATTGTAAGCCCTCTCTTCCCCAAGCTATCTCGTTACCTTTTCCAGCTTGGACTTTAGTTCTGAATTATTAACTAGCTTTTGTGAAAAGTCTTCTTAGAAGTTTCCTATATCGCATTTCAGTGATGGCAAATTTTTTAAAATAAGTCAGCTAAAGAGAAAATTAAAAAAGATGCATGGGGGTAGTAGGACAGAAAAAGAAAGGCAATTCACTCACAAGGTGTTCCAGAGGTAAGTGCTGAAAGAGACTGGGTGCACCTCAGGAAATGGCTGGAACTGAAGTAGTTCGAGAAGGCAACTGCATCCATGGGGCCCACATGCGTTAGAGTTTTGCTATAAACTCTAAGAACTGTGTGCAAATGTGCAAGCCTATTACTCAGAGTAAATTCATTAGGCTTCTCTCACTATCACACTCCCCAGAGTAACTCAGTGGGAGTGGGGATTATTTTTACATAAGGCTTCCTCATCAATTGCTCCAAAGGCAATGAAGTGCAGTAAAATGGTACATGGTAGAATTCTGACCCAATTTCTTTTTATTCCCAAATATGAACAGTCACTGCAACTTGAGCCAAAGAGATGTTGGTAGGGAGTTCCTTAATTTAGGACTCACCTATCAAAACAATGACTTTTATTGAAAACATCCAGAACCTGACAATTTTTTATGTTGGGATGTTCTTATGAAATAAATCTATTTCATACCAGTGTTTTCAAGATTCGCTTGTTCAAATCTTTTTCTATTTTAAAATTCTGTACTCAGGAAGGCAAACTGTTGTCACCACAAAGAAAAAAGGCAGATATTTTCCCTCAGTTTTCTTTGGCCTCAGTGGTCTGTTTTATATTCTCAGGCCTTCACTTCAGTGACTAGAGTTGTGATTCAAAGCTGATTCTTGGCAGCTACTGGCCTAGTGTGACCAAATATTTTGCTTTGCTTGGGAAATCCTCATCTTGTGTTTTGTACCACTGTTAATTATTCATGGCTTACCCTTTGACTTGTGACAGCGGCCTGTTTTGGACAATAAATGAGGGTTATAACTACACAGTTTCTTTCCTCTTCCTCCCCCCTGTGATGGCCTCCTGTGTGAGGCCAGAGCTATCACTGAGGGGTGAGGGGACGGATCATGATGGGTGGTTTGACCATTTGAGGAGGTTCTGCCTGGCGACCAGCGTTCTTCTCTTTTTGCCAGTCATCAGGCTGAGCTGAGCTCTGATACAGGATGCGTGTGGGATTGGAGCTCTTCACAGGCAACATTCTTGACTGAAGACAGCAGAAAGCAGTAAAGTCGAAATAGGAATTTGGTAAACAAAGTAGAGATCATGGGAAAGTGGCAGATGATGGAAAGATTGGAAATAAGGAATTGAAGATCAGAACACTCAAAAACACATGAGTAGGAACTCTGTGAAGAAGGCAAACAGTAGTGCTTTTCCAGAACTTCTTCCACCATCATTTCTCTAGTGACATGTACTGTCACACTTCCCCGATCAGGTGTAAGCAAGCAGGTTATCACCTGCCCCAACATTTTGTTTCTTTCTGCAAGGTGTTTGCTCTGGCACTAGTTTGCTTATTTACTTTTTGGTCCTTTCTCCTGGTTTAAATTTTCTTCAGATTCTACTTATTCAAATCTTTGCTTTTGTTTGGGTCAGTCAAATAATAATTTGTATCAAGATTAGAATGGCTTAATGTGCCTTTTCCAGTAAACATGAATTTTTAACAGATACGGTCAATGTCTTTTAACCTACCCAGGAGTGTGTTATGTAAGGGGCAGTGCCAGGGGATAAAAAGGAAGAAGGTATTTGGAGTCACTGACTGTTGACTCTTTAATTCACACTGAAAGTCCTCTTCATACTCCACATATTCATAAGTTCTTACACAAAGTCTTTGCCAGCGCTGCATCTAATTGTTCATAGTGTTGTGACTGTGATTCCTGCTATTCTTGGTTTTGAGATGATATCTCTTTCCAAAAATTTAAATAATTTGAATTATCACTATCTGCTTCAATATGTAAGAGCCATTCCCACTCCCCACTCTATCTAGCTTTGGAAAATGAAATTACTCTTCTCAATCTGTACCTGGATTTCATAAATATTAGAAGATAGTACAGCTTAGTTTGTAGCATATGTTAAGGCTGATTGTGAAATTATCTTAACGTAGGGGTTTATGTATTAATGTTCCTGAACTTTTAAAATTTTGGTCTCTGAATATAAGAATAGTAAATAAATGCATATTTTTCCTTTTGCACTCTTTTTTCAGTCATTTCTTTTCTGGATTATAATATATTTTAATGAATATTAAAAATAGCTTACTTTTAATAGAAGCATTCTGTTAAAATAAAAATTTTCCCAATTAACTTTATGGATGTGGTCTGGATTACTGGGAAGCAAATCTGGCTAAGGATCAGGAGGCCCGATTTCCTGTCACAGCTCTTTCATGTGTTTGCCATGCAATCATAACTAATACACAAAAAGCCCCCAAAGCCTACCCTACCTGGTTATATCTCCACCTACAACTGATACCTCCTTTGTGCTTTCCTATGCATTTTGTAATTATTTTATAAGAATCCTCTATTATATATCAATAACCATAGTATTCTATATTCCTTGGTCTCCTTTTATGTTTTCTCCAAAGTCATGGCTAGATCTATTTCTTTTTCATCTTAATAAACCCGAGATTTACCCCAATTCCAGATATATTGCAGACGTTTAATGTTTATTGAACTAAAGAATAAAAATCACAGTCTCTGCTATGCATTCCTGTTCTCATCTGCAGATGGGAAATAACCACTTTCCTTTGACTTTTCCTCATTCCCAGGGCAGACTGAGTGACTCCAGAAAGGCAGTCTTGACTTCTTTAAGTGGTCTTCTCTAACTCCCTGTCTAAAGGTACCCCTACCTGTGACATAGCTGTCCCATGTGACTTTCTGTTCTTTTACCCTGTTTTATGATCTATATAGCTTATGTTTTGACTTTCCCACAGAATGGTAGCTCTATCAGGTTGGCACCTTATCTGTCTTGTTCTATCCAGGATCTGTTGTTCCTTTTAGAAGCACACATAGTATGTTCTCAACACATACTTAAATGAACAATGGATTTCCACATGTGGTACTGAGGAGACTCTAATTCAATAAATGTAATTCTCTATATTTTTATGTGACAAAATTTCTATGAAAATGCAAGATGCTTTTATCATTATTAACCTATTCTGAGACTTACCCCTTGTTTAAAACAAGACAATATATATGCTAAATGAATAAAAAGTATCTCATTTAATGTTTTTATCTTTAGTTTTTAACTATTTTTGGAAGGATTATTTTTACATGCAACTTCTTATTTTCTTAAAATTTCTCAGAATCTTTCTCAAGGGACTAAGGAATATTTCTTGAATCCTTAAGTCATTTTTCAAAGTTAGGAGATAGTATTTAATATGAGAAAATAGAAGCCTGTTATTCAGGAACTAAACATATGTGCATTTCTATCAGTATGAGGATCTCAACTTCATACTTAATCATAACGTTGGATTGTGACATGAAGGTAGTTGAGGGAAGAACACTCAGGTGTAGGTGAAATCTCTCTTCTTTAGTGTTGATGTTTTGTAAATCTGAATGTGGATAGTAAATTGTGGAATCCTAATTGCATAGTCTGCTCCTAAAAGAAGGTTTTTGGTATTGGTTCTTTGTGCCCTCTGTGTGTTAAGGACACTCGTGTGAAAACTTACCATTACTGATGTGTGTTGGTTTGATGCTGCCATCAGGCAGTGTTTGGCCCAGGCACTTCTCATGTTTACTCCCACACCTAATCAACGAGGGTGTTGTGGAGAGATATGTGAACATGAAGATCACAATTATATACACACCATATCCACATTATAAGAGAGTTGATTGTCTTTGTACTTAGAAACGGAACCCCCATATGTTTGTGCAGAATGTGGACTGCAGACAATATCCACAGGGAGCAGGAGTTTTGTATTTTGCAGTATTATTTAATTTTATGTCGTTATTTTACAGGTTATTACCAGTAAGCAACCTCCAGTATCTCTTACCCTGAAAATAAGAGCAGTTAGAAACCTTTTAACTATGGATTTGATTAGGAGCCAGTTGTTGAAATTCAACCAGGGGACTTTATCCTATCAGGCATGCTTCACGATGTCATTCAGAAGGAAATCATTTAAGATTGAATTGAGGGAACAAAAGGTAGAGCCAGGCCTCAGTCACTCCTACTTCTCAGGGTCAGCTGCACACTCCCAAATATAGGTTTGTTCAGTGTAAAAGGGGAAAAAAAATCTTAATAGATTTTACAGTGAATGCTACACACAACCCATTTCCCACCTGCTATGTCTTAATCTATTTAATTGAGCACTGTGAAATTTATATCAAATGGCCATTTGGAGGTTTATTATGCTAATGGTGGATATTTACTCATTGAAAAGTCAGGTCTCTATAATGAATAACATTTTAGAATACAAAGAGTGTAATTGAAGCACATTTAACTTACCTTCTCAGATTCTGGATTATTTTTGAGAGCTGCTAATCTGGATAGGCACCAAACAGGTTAAAAATTTAACACATCACACATTTAAATATTAATTTTGCCATTTTTTGCTGAATCGTGGCATTTTCTTCATATACACTGAAAGTTAACTGACCCTCAGAGAACTGGCCGGAACTGTCAAGTAGCCTGCGTATATGTTAGAACTTCAGGTGAAATGTAAAGATTCACATCTAAAATTACATTTTTCTTGCTTTTTAGAAAAATACAAGGAAAAATACTCTTGAGGAATACTATGTACTATAGAGTGAGGGCATATATGGGGCAATTTATGAGGGCAATTTATATTAGTTCATATTCACATTATAAATATGCATGATTTAATTTGTTTTCACTCTTAATTTTCAAGACAATCAAAATAAAATGTGATATTTTACAAAATATAAGAGTAAAACAAGGTTACCTATTATCTCTTGGACTTCATCAATACACAACGTATTCTAGGATTAAATGTTGGGGGAAAGGTAGCTATATGTATATGGTTATTTGAATTTATTTTTCAGGTGCTTTTTTGATCTTCATACTAAGAGAAAAGGCTAGTCTGCATAAAGCATTCATATCTGTTGATTTTGTTCCTCCGATATTTTAAGTTCAATAGTACCTGTAAGGCATATTATAAACAAAATAATTTTGTTTTTTTCAGTTTTTTCAAATTCAGGGCTTTCCTATTCAGGCTTCTCTAAAAACAATGTATAACTGATTGCAGTGCATATTTGAGAGAACCAAATTTATGGGCTAGATTTGAAAATATAATATTTTTGATGCTTCAAATAATCTATGATGTATACATTAAAATTTTGTATTGTTGAATTTAGTGAATTTTGGTATTTAAAAAATATGGTATGAGAAATCAAATGAGGTAACTGCTTGAAAGTGTTGTGAACTTTGGGTAGTAAGGTGCAAATGTAGGGGCACTGCCATCTTCATCTTTGCTGGGTGCAGGGTCATTTCCCCACCCACAGTGGAGGGGGAGCTTGTTTCTCTCCATGTGCCAGGCCAAGGTTTCCTGTCTTATGTGTACAAGGGATTTTCTCTAGTGACTGTTCACATCATTTTCAGACAAAGAAGTCAGAGAAAACTGGATGGCAAGAAAAATTAAGTTGGATTATTTTTTTATGTCCATTCTATGTTACAACTTTTCTCTCTTATTAATGCAAAAGGTGCTTCTTATATTGTATAGTAACCAACTTGACATATACTTTTTAATATTTTTGGCAAATAAAAATAAGACATTTTCCCTAAGTAGACCAGTAAAAATAAGTCTTTCAAGTGAAATGCTATTAACCTTCTAAGCCTTAGCAGCACAAATATATTTCTCATAAGTTAATTAAAGTGTCTCTAAATGTTACATTGAGGTTTTCCATTTTAAACACCCAGAAACTGAGATACTTCAGGGTTTTCAAGTCATGAATAAATGAATTCCTTCAAAAACATAGAAATCACCTCCCCTTTTAAAAATTATAGTTAAAATCAGTTGCATTAAAGAGTATATTTTTCATTGATCATTTTAAAAAATGTTTGGTATTATGATCTTATCGTATGGGTAAAGTTCATAAATATTGATCAACTCTGATAAAATGAGCCTTTGTGTATTTGGGGTCACGGTTGGTCATCACTTTTGTAGCATTTACATTGGGTTTAGCATCCCCACTGTTAGAAAATTTGGTTCACAAACTGCATTCTGTTTCAGAACTATCTGTGTTGGTAGTAATAACAAGTTGGTCACTATATTTAACTCATGCCATTAAAATCATTTTAATGTGTTGATTTTAATATCTAGGTTGTAGAATATTCATTTTCTTATTTTATCTTCTTAATAAATACAATCATCCACCAAAAATGATTAAGATGATTCCCATTGCTTATTACACACCAGAAATAATAATAAGCACAAATCAACTAGGCTTTATGGTTTAGTTTGGGAATGATTCATTTCCTTTTTTTCCTTATTAACTTGATCCTCATTGGCTGTTTTTAATTCAGAGAACCTTTGTTACCATTTGAAAAATAGTGTTTTTGAACATTAATCATAATATCCACTTTAATGCTTTCAAGACCATAGCAAGCAAAATTTCCTGAGATTACTATTGCCAATATTTCAATTTAATGAGAATGAAAACCTACTCAATTATTAAAATCCTGTTGTTTTCAAACATCCAAAGTTACTAACAATGCCTTAGCTTTTATGTTTGGCTATATATCTTGACCTCACCTCATGTTTCTAATATTTCCCCCTTTTCTAATATAGTTGGTCTTAGGAAATATTCTAATGGCAACAAATACAGTTTTATCCCAGGGAGCTAGGCTCTTATTTAATACATTACACTGAATTTCACTTTGGTTGACACATTCATTACAATGAGTAACTCTTGACCAGAGTGAAAAAGCAGTTCTGTGTTGTCGAGTCAGACAAAACTAGTAATGTATTAGGTCCTGAATAAAATTAAACACATTTTAGCAGGGACAAAAAGGCTCTGAGGTGTTTTAAATCTTTGCCTGTATACTAAGTCACATGTGCAATGATGAACATTGCTTAGCCAAATATGGGAGCTCAGCCAATTTCAGCAAAGGTACTGACTGTTCAAATTAGGTAGGAGAATGGGTGCTTTAAAAATATATTCTCATTGGAGTTTTAAATGTCTCATGGCCAGTAGCTATCACTAAAATGAGAGAAATTTTTAGGATTCATCAGCCCATTTAATATGGACTGAAATGTCAATTTTTCCCATGGGATTGTCATTTCATTTTCTGTTTTTACCTTGGTGAAGAAACTTTTGACCACAACATTTAAATTCTAATGTGGGATCCTTAACTGCCCAAGAGTTATCTTTTGAATTCCCCAGCAGTACAATATGGTATATGTTAAAGTTCCCACAATGAATGAGTTATGTTTGCTTTCCCTTCTCCCCCAAACGGGACTTGGGTGAATCATGATGAGGGCTTAGGAAAGAACATTAAATTTGATACTGATCCTGCTATTTACAATGGGTTGTTGTGAGAAAAATTAATGCTGATGCAATGTCAAAGCACTTTGAAAACTCTAGGGTGCAGTTATGATCTTACTGACAAAGTGCAGGGACCTGTTGACTCATTTACACCTCAAAATGCTGCATGAACTGTAAATACACTCTATGGAATGAGGTATGGCTAAAAGGTTTCCACAAAATATACCCCCAAAAGACAGCCAAAATATCCTCTAATGTTCCTTATTGTGCAAACTTATCTTGATCATTGCTATCTTTATATTTATATGCTATTCTACAATTCTATTAAGAAATATAGACAAAAAAAAATACAGACATACCTCGGAAACTTTCCATTCACTTTCAAGAGTTCTTTCTTAGAAATACTTACCTTTAAAAATTTCAAATCAAATTTTCTTTTATTTTTAATAAAGCATGCACACTAGACCTTTTAAATATAAAGGTTTATGGTGTTTTTGATTTTATGATATATTAAACTTTACTAAAGATAATAAATTAAGGGAAATTATTTGAAATGTAAAACACTAAGTGCCAAACACAAAAGATTTTGCTGATATTAGTCATAATTTATTAATGTTCAACATAGTGCAATGGATGGACTTCTAGTTTTTAGGTTTATTCTTTTATTTACATGATAAAGCAGCAGCAGGTTTATTGGAGGACTTAAATTGAAATAAGACTAGTTAATGGACAACCCAATAAACTTGTCAGTTCCCTGAATTTCTCAAATATAGTCATACTTGCCAATATTATTTAATTTCAGCAGGTTTCACTAATTGCTAGTCTTTTTTATTATAAACTTTCAGAGTATTGTTTTTTTCACTTATTCATTGAAGTTTGTGGGCACAAGGAAATATATTGTTTTCCTTTAGTGCTCATAAACATTCTCTTGTACCTATAATTAGAATTTTAATTTAATTGAGTCAACCAGGATTAACCCCCCCACATCTTTATATAATCATTTTTTTCCAGTCTTTAATTTTGGGAGTTGCTGCTGTTTGTTTGTAGCCAATATGAGGAATTCTTTTGATTATTTAATAAAAATGTATTGTGATATCTTTATGGAATCACTCAGGTGAAGCTGTAATAAATATGTGGGTATGATAAAATATTTATCAAATATTTTGTGTTTGTATTATATGTAGCATTTTTCTGTAAGGTTAACGTTTTTCAAATATAGGTCTTTATCTCAGGTTCTTTCGTGCTCATATATTTTGTAAACAGTATTCACAAACTTAGCTCTGGTTTAAAATAGTTTATTAATGTTTCCCTTAATTTTTAGAGGCAAATGATATTTGTTGAAAATCTCTGCCTACTTGAAGCTGAATTTAGGGACTGAAATTTAGGTATTGAAAACAAAAATGACTCCTTCAGTCGTTACATGCTGAGGGAGCTGTGACCCCCATCCCACACAAGACACTGGAGTCTACAAAATGCTCAGTGACAGCAAGAGCAAAACTAAGACTCAGATCCAGGTGTGTCTACTAGTCCAAGGCTCACTTTTTCTTCTATGCCATGCTTTATCCGTGGGATATATATTCTCTACCTGTTGTTTTTAGTTAAAATTTCTGATAATAAACATAACTTCTTAACACCAGTCACAAAATATTTTTCCTAATTATGAAAGTACCCTGAAATTTACTTTTATTTTGTGACTGTAGAAATAATATCTATAAATCTTAAATTCTTACCATGTTTAATTTTTAATATCATTTATTATAGAGCATTAACAACAATCTATTTTAGGCTATACTTTAGATATACTATACTTTTCCCAGGACAGCCTAGATTCTGCTTTAGGGTAGAATAAAAATATAGTAAAATCAAATTATTTATGTTTCTTCATGTGGAGAGCAAGGTGTAGGCAATATTTTTTAAACATTTTAAAATATTTTTAAATCTCAAATTAGGCAATTTGAGATTAAAATAGTTGTATAATTTTCCTATCTGGACATACTATTGATTGATAATTGTTTTAGATAAAATAATTCTACTATGGAATGGCGACACTAATCCTAATTTTTTCTATCACTCTCAAGTGTAAAGCAAATAGGATTTTTTATAAAGATTATTTTCAGTGATTATATACTTTTGCTTTTCCCGAAAAAAAGTAGAAATAATATAAATATATTATTAACAGTCAATATGCAAAGGCTTTTTTCCAACTGGAAATAGTATCATTTAGGAAATACTTTGTTTTTTTAACCTTTAATTCATTTGGTGGGGGGAAATTAAAAAGAAACAGTATAGGGAATGTGTGATGAAAATACTCCCATTAAATTAACTGAACCACTTCTAGGACTTGGCATTTTAAGTGTCGTCATTATTCTACAGAGAAGACCTCCAAATATGTTAAATGTGATGACAGAGTCAGTTTGGCTCCTGTAACTGTTTTGAGAATCAAATAAATAAGGGGAGGTGAAGCAAATAAAGAGTGCATTTGACCATGAAGGAGACTGAAAAAAAAAACTATGGACTATATAATGATGTTAATACCAGATATGGAGATTGCCCAAATGATTTTTAATTTTCCTGACAAGAAATGATAAAGTATTATTGCAGAATTTAAATTCTTTTAGATGTTATTTTAAACCTAGCCTCTTATAAAATGTCAATCCTGAGCTTATAAAACATTCTTATTTATAAAAGCACATTAATAATGTTTTGATAATTATTTTACACAATAATCTTTATAGTGTATACACTTAAAGATTTAATCAATTTATAAAGTAAACCAAATACCTCTTATGAATGAATAAGGATCTTGAAAATTTAGATCCCCAACAGAATTGTCAAGAAAAAAAAGTGTTAGTACGCTCATGCATCTTAAAAGAAACTGACATACTGTATCATAAAGCTTCCATATAAGATAACTTATTCTTCCAAATATATGCTATTTATACAACTTAAAACTGATGTGGATTTAGTTCTCAAATGTGCACTTTAAAAAAAAATGAAAGTCTCTGAATATGTATTATTCACCTCCTCCTCCAGCGGTTTTAGAAGTTAAACTGTGAGCGTAAATGTTATTAAACTTTCCAGCGTTTGATTTTTCAATATCATGTGCGCTCTTTGATAATTTTAGAAAATATGTGTTTTATCAAGTGGCAAATCTTTTCATATTAACTTCTACGAACAAAGATGACCAAAACTAGCACCGAGGAACTGCTTGGAAACGCTGTAGTGCATTGCATCTTGTGAGCACCTCAAACGCAATAAAATGACGTTTCTCTAGGGCCACATGGTTAACCATGCCCTGGGCGGATGAGGCAGCACACACTTATTCCCAGTAGCCCCATGTATCTCTATCATGCAACTCCAGTTGCATAAACATGTTATCCCCATAAAATGCTTGAGTTCTCATAAAGATCATGACGTTATTTCTCCAGTTTTCAAGGTGTCTCTAAGGAGGCAGCATGTACTGTCACAGGCCTAACAGGTGCAACTTAAATGAAAACATGCTTAAGTGTGCACCTTGCTTTATATGATAGTTACAATTCTGAAAGTTTCAGGCTTTTAAAACTTTTTGTAAACCAAACACTAAGTTGCATTAATGTTGCTTACTATTTTAAAATATTCTAATATATTTTTCTTATAATTTGAATTTATACATTGAAATCTTCATGCTCTCAGTAAAGTTAGATAAATCCTCAATTTATTAACTTTATCTTAGTGGTTTGAGGCTCAGCAGTAATTCCATGTTCTGAGAAATAAGAACAAAACTAATACCTATACCTGACAATATTGTGAGATTAAAGAACAAATGTACACTTTGTACTTAGCAGAAGAAAATATAAGTATCAGTTTTATAATCATCACATGTTAGAAAATCATTTTGTAAAACTACTTTTTCAATACTTGAGAAAAAATTATCTACTTCTATATTAAAAAAATCCTGCAAATTTTAAATTTAGAAGTTGAACTTTTAAAGTATACTTGTCTTAATGGAAATAAAGCTTGTAGTACAGAAAAGGAAAATATCATAATTAACTAACTTTGCTTTTCTGAAACATTTGAAGTGATAGGAAAAGAGGTATGATAAGCTTAATATATTATTAGTCTTATTGTCTGTCTTACTACAGACAAGTGATAATACTGTTAGCAAAAAATCCTAGTTCAAAACTAGAATCAGTACATACATAAGATATGTAACCTCAATTTAGTGTTAAACTCTACAATCAGCAATTCTGAATCTGTACTTATTAATTTTGTGCTCATACAACTGTGCTCAAAACTTAAAAATTGGCGGAAGTCTCTTCATTCCAACATGATTTCTTCACGTTGGAATAAAATGTGATTCAGGTAGGAATGAGAAAGAAAATATCCAAAAAGTTTCAATCTGTAATATTTGGTGTAATAAAGATATGGGGGCAGTAATTCCAGCATAATGTAGTAACTTGTTTTTGTGGTATCACTACATTATAGATGCCAGTTAATTGGTAATTTAATTAGTGTATATCATTGGCTATGACTATAAAAGAACAAGCAATGAAAGTATTATTTTGCAAGTAATACTCAAGATATGACAAACCCACAAAGTATGAAAATGCCCCACAGTGATAATCTTACACTGTCATCAATCTCTGTATACCTAAGTCAAGTCAAAGTCTCAGAATGAGGTATCCTGTTTGGCTTAGCTCTCTGACTTGGTTTTCCCGTCACTATTTTTGAGAGACTGACTCTCCAGAGCTTTGCCTCTTGCTCCATCTTTTTTATTTTGTGCAAGCTACATATTTAGAATACCCGACTCTGCTCACGCGAAGAAATCCACGGGAACTGATGCCAAACAGATTCAGTTTGAGATGGGAGGTATTTTTTAGCATGTGGATGATGACTGGATCCATCAGTATCTAGAATTCTTTCCAGAAAGTTAAAAAAAAAAATCCATCATTACGACCAACTATAAAACCTTCAAATATCTTTAATATGTAGAGAAAAACTGTTTTATAATAAACAAGTTAATGTATGAGGTAAAGACAAATTGAGATGCCAACTAAAAGAAATGACTGGTATAATTTTTTAAAGCCAATCAAGTATCTTAAATGAAATAGTTCCTAAAAGGGACAAATTACAAAGAAACATTTTTAAAAGTCCTAAAAAAAGGTTTTAAAAATTCACAAAGTCAGCCCTTTTATATTCAGAAATAATTATATTGGTGATTAATTAAAGCTTTGAAATTACGAGCATGTTCTTAAGACAATGAACAATGATTTAGCTATCTCCCAGAACATATAAAAACCAGTTCCATCAGCTTAAATATTGTAAAGTTCTTTAGATTAAGCTTTTCAGTGCATATAGAAGTAACATTTTCTAGAATTCATAAAGTCAAACTTTACGGAAGTTCAACTTTAAAGGTTTTCCCTCTACTGGTAAAGTGATGAGATAATCTAATTAAAACTAATTATTTTCCTTCTGAATTTTTTAAAAAATAAAACAAGTAGTTTGAAGCAAATAGTCCTGATAATTGCTTAAGTCCTCTTTCTACTGGATATAAACACTCCCTCTTCACCCCCCTCCAAACCATAATCTTAAGATAGAAATGTTCAAGACCTTTAAGAGTGTGTCTGTCTCCTGAGTGGTGAATTTTTACAAACACTTTTTACTAGGAACTTGAACCCCACAAAATATATCCAATACATAATTGAGTAGAGACAGTTTTTATTTTTTATTCTAAGGTATCTTGGAAAATGTGATGGTTAGGTCTTTACTAGATTCAAAAAATGCATTTAGTTTTCTTTTAATTTTTAAAATGCAATATAAGTTATTTTGTATCCAGCTGACATTTTTTAAAATTACAGTTCAACTGTTGTCTATGTTTTAAACCCTAAAATTAATGGTTTATTTTATGATACAATTTCAGCAAGGATTCATCTCATAACAAGTCTACAGGCTTCATCTAATCAAAGCCATTTTCAACATTTTAAAAATTGAATCACATTTACCTCTTAAAATAGACAAAATATGGAAATATCAAAAAAATCAAATCTATCTGAGATGGTTTGGTAAATATATTGAGGTATTTTAACCACAATATATACTAAGATAAAATGAGAAAGCATTAAAATTATGGAGATTTTGAGAAGCCATTAGTTTGAAATTTAGGTTAAATATTTTTTTAAAGAAAAAATGGTATAATTACCCAACATCTTAAATACTAACGGGAAATAGTATTTTAATTATTGACAAAAGGCCAATGAATGACACTTTTAGAAAATGCTAGTTTTTCTATGCCATATCTCCCAAAACATTTTACTAATAAAAATAAATGCATAAAGCCAAAGACCTCATTATAATTTTAATGTTCTTTGTAGTCCAAGAAGATTGGAATACCCAACTGAGTCCTTAATCAAAAGCTTAGTATCTAGTATACTTTAAGCTAGACAGCTTAAGTCTACTATATCTATTCTCCACAAAGCAGGTTTTTTAAATAAAATGAAGATTCTACAGTGTTTAATAACAGAATAAATTACCATATTTTGCCTTAAAACATTATTATTCAACATGCATTATTATAAATTCACAATTCAAGAGAAATGTATTTTATTTAACAATTTTAATTGTAATGTGTAAGTAACATCTTTACGTTTGAGGCACTGTGGTTCAGAAGAGTCCACACTTCTTCCTTGCATCCTATAAAGAAGTCAGCTGAAGCAAATAATCCTCTGATTATCAACCATCTGAACATACGTTTTCACTTATTTGTTGTTCTTTTATCTTACACGAGTTAAAGCTGATGCAAATTGGTCTTTGTTTGGGCAGTGGATAATGATGTGATTTTGGAAAAGAAGGGTTGTTTTTCATTAAAATTCTTTAATCATTTCATAGAGGTAAATGTACTTAAATGCTAAATACCTGACTTTTTGAATAAATGCAGATCTACCTTGGTCTCCACAACAAGCCTCTATGAATTTCCATGAGACAATGTTTTCACAAATGTAAGGCAAAACAGATGTTAAATTACTTAACAGAACTCATAATTTAAATAATTAAAACTAATTTGTGTTTAAAGCTATTTGCAGATTTATTAGAGAAACAAATACAAATATGCATTTCTACAGAACTGTTTTTCTTTTTCCAAAATGAGCTTAAAACTTGTTCCACAGTTTTTACTTGCTTATATAGCTATGTTAACCCAAGTATTGGCTTCTGTACCACTTGTAATGAGACAATTGCCCTTCCATTGCAATTATAAAAAACTATTTAAAAAAAATTCGGCACATACACGTCAAATAGTTTTCCTTAAAAAAATAATCTAATCAAAATATTGAATTCTTTAGATTTAAACAATATTTATTTACAAATCTGATTTGATGTACTTTATTAATTACACAAGGTAATGCTTCAATTTTCAAAAACAGTTTTTTAAATATAGACCAGTGGAATGACATCCTATCTAGTAATATGCACTACACTTCAATTTTTTTCAAAATTAACAAGACAAATTTTCTAATACTTTCATATTTTTTAAAAAATGTTATTTAATTGGGGCACATATCTGATGAAACAAAAAATAACATGCAAAATTCCAAAAATAATCTGTTAATGTGATACTTACCCTTTATGTAATAAGACATCTATGAACGACAGTGC